>NC_024801.2:13196150-13916439 GCF_000309985.2 Brassica rapa
GATTATTTTTTGAAAAAGAAAAAGATAAATTCGGGTCTATTAAAGATATGGATCTAACTCTCGGGTAAGAAATGGAGTCCACGACAGGTCCTTTTAGATTTTCATACGAACATATTCGCAGTCTTCGTGAATAGAATAATGTGACTTAGTTTCCGCAGTAGGAGTTTTATACGAACTTATCCGCAGCCATCGTGAATAGAACAATGTGACTTAGTTTCCGCATCAGAAGAATCAAACTCGCAATATATTTACATTCAAGATCCATCCACTTACAAGATTATAATATATGTGTCGGCAACAAAGTGACTACAGCGATGTTGTATGTCATGGGGTTTACGTAATCCGTGAAGAAGAAAAGAGAGAAATATCCAATAACAGACTCATGACGGCCGGCCAAAATCAAAGTCTGAAAAATAATTAACATATGTAATGAAAAAGAAGTTTGAGAAATACCAAGTTAGTCTTCTTTTTTTTTGTTAACAGTGAAAGTTTAATTTTCTCTACATTTGGAGTCAGCTTTAGATATTCTAATTTAAATAATAACTCTGTATAAGAAAGAATAGATTAAGCTCGGGACATTAAAAGAACCAATCCTACTACCATTAGTCCATCAACAACTTGATACCACAGAGTTAGTTAACGAGCAGTTATTAGTAAGTGTATGGTCCGAGAGTCCGGACTTATAACAGCAAGCTGGACCACCTTTGCTCAAAATGGTTGTGCCTGCATCTCTGGGTGCAAAGCAACTCACCAATGGTTTATATAACACGTGGCAAACCAGAATGTATGTATTCCCCAAATTCATTAAAAAGGTCATTCTCTTTTCTTTTTTCTTTTGCTTTTTTTTTTTATCTTTTGAGTAAGAGATTTTAGACTAAAAAAAAAAAAAAAGAAGAGATTTTAGACTAAAGTTCGTATATCTTCTCGAATTGGTTTGGTTCAGTTGTCACTCTATTCTATAAATTTTAACTCATATTATTAATATTTTCTTAAGTAAAAAAAATAAATTCTTAAGTAGATATTACTATTTTCAATGTGTATATATATTTGATTGAAACTGGTAAGTGGTAACAGATGTATTTATTCCCTCTACCCCATCTCTCTTGTTTTGTTCACTATGTGTATTTATTACTATATCTCTTTGTATTTTGTGAAATTCAGTATCTTTTTTGCTATGGATTAAAACCCCCACTTAAAAAGGATCGTAACACTTGAAATTATAGATGTTTGTATAGTGATAAACATATGACTGACACGATCTGTAAAATAACAAAGCTTTTCATTTCTACATAGGAAGATTAGTGATTTTTGTGTATCCAAATAAATTTTTAAGATATATCCGATCCAACTTTTTAGAAAATAAATTGTTTAGTCCGACATATTTTTATTTCTTTGATATTTAGTATTTGTTTATATTTTTTCTTACTTTATTCTTTCGAGTTATGCATGTTATGCATGCATGGTGTGATGCTGCCATTTGGAAGACCAAGTTGCCCAACATGTTTATCTAAAAAACAAATATGTGGATACTAGTTATGATACACAGCCTTAAATACTACCTCTTCTATATATTTAAAATTTTGATATTTTGAATTTTATGTTTACATTTAAAGATTGATGTTTTAGATTTAACTAATTAATGAACTTTACTTTAAAATTAAAATACAAATCTAAATGTAAAAGCATATAGTTAAATGGTTAATGTCGTGAAATTAATTCAAACTCAGATCACTTAATTCATCGAATTGCTTATCACTAGATCATATGTTGCAAACAAGCACAAATCAAATATAAAAGAAAATAAAGAACTCAAGAACAAAATGTATCGAGGCAAATTTTTGTTTGTATATTATTATATGAATAAATAACTTTACAAACTTTTTTAGAATTTTACAATTTCTTAGACTCATATTTATAATTGTTTCAAAATCTAATTTTTTTCTTTTTAAAATATATATTTATCCTAAAAAAACATTTGATTTTAAAAAGTCTATTGTACCGCGGGAACCTTTAGCCCCTACATTCTCTATATGTCAATCTTTTTTTAATGGAAAAAAAATGATTTCACCTACTTGCTAGAAATCTTAGCAATATAAATAATCTTTTTCAATACGGATTGAACCTGAGCAAGAAAAGGCTACTAACATTTTTTTTATCACTAGGCCAATTCAACGTTGGTCTAGATGTCAACTAGATGCTGGTTTTTTTTGGTGCATAAAGATTTAACACTTCTAAAATTAACACCATGTATGTGTGGTTAAATGTTTTGATTTTTTATAACTAGGATGTAGTACAAAATATAAACCGCTTCATTTATTGTATGTAGAGAACGGTTTCATTGTACAACGTGCCTAGTAATATTGTCTGAGTTCAATTAGTTTCCAGCTTATCGATAATTAAGCGAACCTATTATCGGATATATGGTAGATTGTTGTAACAATCCAAATAAACTTAGCTTTAGTTTTGATTAAATTATTTGAATCAAAATCGTTTTGAATATAACAAAAGAACTGATTATTTTCTAGTCACGAGAGAACTTGGTTTTGCGTACGTTTTTACTTTAGAAAACTTGTCCTAACTTTAACACTAATATAAAAAATATAAAATTCGAGTGACATATGTAGATGCGCGTGGTGTATAAGATCCGTGAAGGATTTGGGGAGGAAAATAAAGAGACTCAGATGCTTGATTCGACTATCTTATGTGATGGTTCGATGGATCTAGATCCTGCTCAACCAGGAAAAAGGCAAGATTCTTTGCTTAGCAAGATATTTTGACCCTTTTTAGCTGATTATTTGGACGAGATTTGGTTGGTACCACTAAAAGAATATTAATAGCAACGCTATAGTATGAAGCAGTGGTTAAAGTCTAGCATATGATTTTTTTTCAGCTTGACAAATTTTATTGCCTAAATTCTTTCTTTCTTATAATGGCTTTGAATGTTGAATAGTACTATTTTTTTAATGACCAAATGGATGATTTGAGTATGCGATAAAAAGGGACATTGTTATACTTCCACAAGCAAGAAAAAAATGAAATAAATTATCAAACACTTCATTTCTATAAGTGAAATAGTTTAGCAATTTTTTTCATATATACATATACAATACATTATTATACTATTCTTACAGAAGTAAATTTGACAAGATTGTTTTTTTTTCTTCATATATACATATACAATACATTATTATACTATTCTTATAGAAGTAAATTTGACAAGATTGTTTTTTACTAGATTCTGATTCACATTCGAGTGCCGGTATAGTTAGTCGTAACATATGAACTACTTTGCGACGATAAGTTCGACGTACATTCTTTTACAAAAAAAAAAAATTGACGTACACAGTAACACAGGTCAATTTAGTAGTATAGCTGATGTAGTTGAGACAAACTGAGAGGTATGTTTAGGCATGGGCATAATATCCGTAATCCGAAATCTGAATCGAACCCAAACTGAAAAATCTGATATGTATCTGTTCCGAAATGTAGAGAATATCTGAATAGATATTGCATATTAATATTTGGTTTGATTGATAGAGTTATATATGTTCAGATTTTTTAGTTCAAATCGAAACGAATAACGTTAAATTAAAATTTAAGGATATTTTGTTCAGCTTTAGAGGGAATAGGTAACTTCCTCAGGGTAATGTAAATACACGAACACGTTGGTCTCTTTTTCCACGAAGAATATACTTTGTCCGTCAGCCGTTACTTTTAAATGACACAATAGTTAAATGTAAGTAGACTCTTTTGTCTTTTGACTGAATATGTATTAACGGAGTCTTCCCATTTTGTGACGTCTCTAATTTTTATTCTTTTCAGAAAAATTCGTTGATTATTCTTTTTTCTATTGAACATTCGGATCCTTTATCGTATTTTTTCTTCTTTTAATTATCCAAATTTGTATTTGATTTCTCCTTTCTTTATTGCTGTTAGCCGTGATATTGCTTTTTTCAGTTTTGTAATCATTTTAGAGTTTGGTGCTACAGACGCTTCGAATTAGGCTACAGACGCTTCGAATTAGGCCACACACCTGTTATGACTTTATAAATCTCAATAAAAAAATTCAAATTTTCACAAGTATATTTGTTATATATTCCCTCCTTTCTATAATATAAGTTATTTTTTGTAAAAAACATAAAATTTAATAAATCTACATTTTAAAAGATACTAGTATTAATAATATCAGTTTGAAATAATTAAACAATTATAAATAATACAATAAAATATTATTAAGCAAGCATTTTAAAATAAAATTCAATTATTTCAAATAGCAAAACATTTTTATATTTAAAAATTTTAAATATTCTCTATTATAGAACTTATGAAGTAGTTCACAATAAAAGCATGGTTTTATGGATAAATATTTTTTTTTAAATCTTGAAAATTCATGCAGATTAAGTAAAACATACACCATTGGGAATATTGGACCAAACGTTAAAGCATCTTTAATCTTACTTTATTTTTTTATTTTAAAATAAAATTTAGAGTAAAATTTAATACATTTTTTTATTTTATAATGAAATAATAAATAAAATTAGAGTAAAACTTAATTTCATAATCACTTTATTTTGAAAAAGAGTAATACATTAGAAATGCTTTGAAAATGATTGAATACATAATAACTAAACAATGCAACTTTAGTCAACTCATAACAAAGACACTTGAACGCATATTTATATATATATATATATCAAATACAAACCCTAACTCCAGTTATTTCCGAATAGTTTTATTTCTAAAAAGGATATAGTATAAACTTAGATAATTGGATATACGAATATAAACCTAACTATTGAATTAGATCAATAAATTCTAGATTAACTGAAAAGAGCGGAGTGCTAGTTAAAGGATAGCTTACAGGAGTCAATGAGCTGACAACTTCTCCTTCCTCTCTATTCAGTGAATCCATAAGGTTGTATATCCCGAGAACTGATCAACACCGCGTCATCCGAAATCTCTGATACATATTATTTATTAAATTATCTAAAACTTTCCTCAATATTAAGATTTCATTGTCAAACTGATTTATTCCGAGTTAAAAAAAATGCATGCATCTTTTAGAGTATAACTTATTCTTTAGGCCTGCCCGACTCTGGAGTGCCTTTTTCTGCTTTTATTTTTGCTTTCTATTTGGTTGACAGAAACATCAAGCTTCCAGTTCATGATGCATGATAAATAAAACCTTATAAAACATCAAGTCATCTTGACTTAGTGACAAAAGGATTCCAGTTGAAATTTTTGTCATAAATTTAATTCATCTTGATCACTTAACCATGATATTTAGATAGATTAGTTGCATACCCTGATACATGACTTCGTAGAATCGATCTTTGGACTTACAAAACTTTTGGACCTCACGGTTGTAAAAAAAAGATCAAAATGTAACTCAAATTCATGATCCATGATAAACCTCATAAATACTTAATTATCATTGCTTTCTAGTGAAACGCAATCTATTATACTTTGGATATATACTCCAATGTGGCACACAACAAAAACACCTGATTTTAGTTAAATTATCAAACTTTAAAAAATATATATATGAGTGTCTAACAGTTTTATAAATACTGAGACTTCAATTTAATATATTTTTGAATCAAATACATATACCTTAAAAGTCTGGATGCCAGATATATATGTTTATCCTATCTTAGTCAGTTAAATATTTTTAATTCAGCTTCTATTATTTTTTTTCAAATGATTAAAGAAAGATTATTATGGTATACATATATACCTTTTTTGTAACATATGATGTATATTTTGACTCTTTAATGAAGAAACAAAAGAAAAAAGTGAGGCAAAACCCATGTTGCCGAGTCATTACCAACTACGGGTGCATAATGATGGAACAAAGCACAAATCTTTGAACACAAACTAACTACAAAATTCTTTTGTAGTTGCAATCCCCGACCCTAATGTTTTGGAATTAATAAAACTGCAATCATTCACCAAAATAAAGTACAAGGCCATTATACATTCTCATCTGAACTTTTTAATTATATATATTATTGTGGTTTCATATTGTTTTTTTTTTAACTGAAGAAATTTTGACTATTTCTCGATTTGTACGTGTCATCCTTGCGCAGGAACCATGCTAATCTTCTGTATATCATTTCAATTTTATCGGATGATCCCGAAGGGACTGGTTTCATATTGTTTCACACAATTACTCTGTATTATTATTATAATAAACCATGAAATTATTTGCATTTGAACTGCAATGATACAGTGTCCACTTTGTTATGTGGGAGACATTTACCAGATTTTGTTAAATTGTTACTCTCTTTTGAGAGTTGGTTATTTTTGGTGCGTGCAATCTTCTTTATTTATTTTTGAACTTCCACTTTTGTTTTTTAATTTAATCTGTTATTCTTTGTGGACGGACAAAAATCAGCCATTTTATTTGAAAATAGTTTGTATTTGTGCAGTTATTTAGGATTTTATCACTAGACTAACAATTATACTCCCACCACAATTAATGTTTCAACAATCGACAAGATATGTATATACTATATATATATATTCAAATCTCAGTTGACATCATTTTTCACCTTCAAAACAAACAAGTTTACTCTGTAATTCAACTTGAGAGATTAACAAACAAAATTGTCCTGAGACAGACATTTACTTTCACAAGTCACAACAATTTAACATATTTCTATACATTAGCTTTCTTTTTTTTAGCACAATTTTATACATTAGCTAAAACCTTCATTTTGTAACCAAAACAACAATTTCCAGCTATTTAATTATGTCTTCTCACGTACCGATCTCTACTTTTTTTTTTTACTTCTTTTGCTCTATTTTCTAAACAACAAATTTCTTTCTTTTATGTTTCATATGTACAAGGACTTCTCCTTATCTTATAATATTTTGACTAAGGCTACTCGTAACCAATCCTATAACGTGTATTTTTCGAACATATCTAAAATCATGCAAAATTTGTATGAAAGCCATAAATTCCTTATAACTTCTCAGTTCTGTTTTTTGTGTGTTTTATTAGCTTTAGTTTATATGTATATAACAAATACTGTAATCCACAATTTATCTAGCAAAAAGATGCATGAAAGTAATTCAAACATTTACTATTATGTCATTTTCAAAGAGAATGGTTAAAAAAATTAGTAAAAAATAATCATATATATAGCCTGAAGATGAATTAGTTGGAGAAATAGTTGAATGATCAATTTTAGAAGTTTCATAATTATGTCACACTTCCGGTGGAATTAAGGAACACAAACATACATATATGTACTGATACCACTCCTGCACTACATAACATATTTATTAGTAGTGAGTCCACAATATTGCTGATAGGTGCGAGACTTCGAAGATAACGGAACAAATGGACAAACATGTGATCCTAATATCTTAATAAGACCCAGATATGCCTGCTTATATCCATTTAAATGTAGATCAGAGAATCTGTAGACAAACTGTCTTCAAAATTTAAGACAACCTTCTTTACTTTTTTTTTTTTTGACAAAGAACCTTCTTTACTAATTTACCAAAACATATATATTGATAAATATTTCTGTAACTATCTTCTGGGGTATTATTTTGTTTATGTGATTGCCAAATGGTATCCTTCTCTGTCATTATTCTCTTCACACTGTATATTTTTAAAATATCTTGAAAGCATATAATTACTTGTTAAAAGAAATAGTGATTATATTCATGCATAAAATAACATACCAACTATATATTTCAAGTTATTTAATGCATTTATAAGTTTGATTGATACCATTGTAACTAAATATAACCTCTCTTACTTGGTTAATCACATAAAATGCGTATAAAGTAGTTGTATCATGAGGTAATCAACAGTAGAAGAGTTGAACATACTGTTACAAAACCGTCAAAAACATAATCAGTTCATCTAAATATCTACCAGACAGAGATGTTTTTATTTATTTTTTGTATTGATATATACTGTATATATATTATGTGTATGATATCCTATTTACGTCTGAAAATAATAATTATATTTTATAAAAATAGTGTAACGCCGAAACTTATTCCAGTGCGCCACTCGCTCGGATCGAAATTCGAAAGTTATATTCCTTTTTTTTCTCTTTACCTAATTTAAAAATCCAAAAAAAACAACTGGAATATATCTACCAGCGTAGTATATGTCCTTACATATTATTTCTGACTTTTTGCAATCCGAACTTTGAGTTTAACAAAAGGAATTAAAAGGGTGAAAAGAAAAGGTCAGAGAAATTCGAAGGTCCATATCAGTAGTAGATAGTAACAATTAAGTTCCAAAAACAGAAACTAATATGACGCTTTTTAACACTTCAAATTTCATTACATTAAGTTCTGAAAACCAAAACAAAGCTACTACAGAGTTGGAGCTTAATAATTCTAAAAGGTTCTGAAAACCAAAACAAAGCTACTACTTCCGGTACCGCTCTAGGTTTAATTTTTTTTTGTCACCCGGAATACCTTAAGTGGTAAGAAAACGCGAATTATGCAGGTCTCGCGGTGATTAATCATTGGACCTATAAACTTTTTAGAATCACACCATAGTTATAAAAAAAAAAGAGTTGAAAAAACAACAGAGGAAGAGCAAAACAGAAAACAAAGGAAAGAGATACAAAGAAAAAAAAAGAAGGAAAGAAATACAAGTAGATACCACAACAAACAAACAAACCTCATGCTGAAAGATGGAGGCAGATGAGAAGGACTAATGCTATAAGATAGCAATCCCAAGCCAGAACTTGAAAGATGGATCAACCCTTTAGCCCGGAGAAGTTTCTTGAGAAATCCGATGATGGAGCCAAGTTGGACCCTCCCATGCAATGTAGGATTGGAAGCTTTGTCTGAGAATGACACTCTTTGTAATTTCAGTAGCCATATGATTTTGGTTCTCATGGACAAACATCAATAACCACGATTCAAATGATTGTAGGAGCTTTACGATACCATCAGCTATCAACCGGAGGCAGAGTGGAGATGAGGATGCAAAAGCACCTCTTTAACATCCATCGATGAGTATTCAAACAATTACTCTTTTCTGGCGCATGTTATTCATGCATTCAACCGCCCAAAACAGTACCCTAAAAAAAGGAAAAAAACTAATAAATAAAACAGAAATTTAATGTAAGAACGACATATGTCAATGCTGTACCCTACACTAAAGAGCAGCTCTTCTTTTTCTTCTGCCTCAAACTCTTTAATAAGTCTTTGATCATCTACATTAACGGTATCACAATAAATTATTATAAATAAAAGAAAATAAGAAAGTGAAATGAGTTTTTTAAAATAAAAAACTTTAAATCCCATCAAACAATTTTTTTAATCAAAAAGTTTAATTATAAATGGAACAACATAACTAAACTAAATTTACAGAGGAGACACTCATAACTAAACTAGATATTGGATGAGTATCTCACCAATAGAAATACTTTTACCTTGTCTCCTCTTCGGATAATCCTATCCTTCTCTTCCTATAAATACCTCTTCACTCTCCCTCTTTCTCCACCACCAAACCCACCAGAAACAACCACTGTTAAAAACAAAACAAACTTTCTTTGTCTAAATCTGATCAGAAATATGGTCAGTCACCCAATGGAGAAAGCTTCCAACGGTACGTCCGCGCTAGAGACGCAGACGGCTGAGCTTGATCAGCCAGCAGCGCTTAGAAAAATCATATCGGTGTCTTCTATAGCCGCCGGTGTACAGTTCGGCTGGGCTTTACAACTATCTCTGCTGACTCCTTACGTGCAGCTACTCGGAATCCCACATAAATGGGCTTCTCTGATATGGCTCTGTGGCCCAATCTCCGGCATGCTTGTTCAACCCATCGTCGGTTACCACAGTGACCGTTGCACCTCAAGATTCGGCCGTCGTCGTCCTTTCATCGTCGCCGGAGCCGGTTTAGTCACCGTCGCCGTTTTCCTCATCGGTTACGCCGCCGACTTAGGTCACAGCATGGGTGATCAGCTCAACAAACCGCCTAGAACGCGAGCCATCGCGATTTTCGCTCTCGGGTTTTGGATACTCGACGTGGCTAACAACACCCTCCAAGGACCATGCCGAGCTTTCTTGGCCGATCTATCCGCGGGGAACGCGAAAAAAACGCGGACCGCAAACGCGTTTTTCTCGTTTTTCATGGCGGTGGGAAACGTTTTGGGTTACGCGGCGGGTTCTTACAGGGATCTCTACAAGATGGTCCCTTTCACGATGACCGAGTCATGCGACCTCTACTGTGCTAACCTCAAAACGTGTTTCTTCCTCTCCATAACGCTTCTCGTCTTGGTCACGTTCGTCTCTCTCTGTTACGTGAAGGAGAAGCCATGGACGCCTGAGCCAACCGCAGACGGGAAAGCCTCGAACGTTCCGTTTTTCGGAGAGATCTTCGGAGCTTTCAAGGAGCTGAAAAGACCGATGTGGATGCTTCTTATAGTCACTGCACTAAACTGGATCGCTTGGTTCCCTTTCCTCCTCTTCGACACTGATTGGATGGGCCGTGAGGTTTATGGAGGTAACTCAGACGCAACTGCAAGCGCAACCGCTAAAAAGCTTTACAATGATGGTGTAAGAGCTGGTGCGTTGGGGCTTATGCTTAACGCTATAGTTCTTGGTTTCATGTCTCTTGGTGTTGAATGGGTTGGTCGGAAAATGGGAGGAGCTAAACGACTTTGGGGAGTTGTTAACTTCATCCTCGCTATTTGCTTGGCCATGACGGTTCTGGTGACTAAACAGGCGGAGAATCATCGGCGAGATCACGGCGGTGCTAAAACAGGACCGCCTGGTAACGTCACTGCTGGTGCCTTAACTCTATTTGCTGTTCTCGGTATTCCTCAAGCGGTGAGTTTCTCTCTGTTTTTTTGTTGTTATTTTACTGAAAAAAATTGTGTCCATTGGCTTATTATTATTTTGATTATATTAGAAATAAATTAATAACCTAATTTTGACTTTTTATTTTATTTTAATTAATGGCAGATTACGTTCAGTATTCCTTTTGCACTAGCTTCCATATTTTCAAGCAATTCCGGTGCCGGCCAAGGTAAATTTTCTAATTTAAGTTTTCAATTTAATTTAATTTAGTTACCCCTTTTGTTTTGGATAATGCAAGTCTACACTCTTCTTAAACGTGTTGGGACCTAAAAAAGCTATAAGCATTTAATACGTACAGATTCGTAATTTAATAATTTATTGAGATGATTCTATAAGTCACTGATAAAGTCTTAAATATATTTGTTACAAAAAGGTATTAAATATATTTACAAACGATGAATTACACCAATTTCTTGAATTAATAATGTTAAACTAAAGATTTGCGTCTTTCATTCGAACAGGACTTTCTCTAGGTGTTCTAAATCTGGCTATTGTCGTCCCACAGGTAATAAAATCGTTGAAAGCAGTTTTATTTATTTAACTAGATATAAATGCTAGGATTCTGATAAATATGTTTGCGTAATTAAATGTAGATGGTGGTATCTGTGGGAGGTGGACCATTTGATGAAATCTTCGGTGGTGGAAACATTCCGGCGTTTGTGTTAGGAGCAATTGCAGCTGCGGTGAGTGGCATATTGGCTTTAACGGTGCTGCCATCGCCACCACCGGATGCTCCAGCTTTCAAAACTGGGGCTATGGGATTTCATTAAGTTTTAACAGTGTTTGATTTGGCTCTGTTTCTCTCATAAAACATTAGTGTTATTGTGCAAATTCTACATAAAGAGAAGAAAGGAAACTGATCTTCTCGGGAATGGTCTGTATTTTACATAACCATTATGTCCCTTTTTATGTAACTGGGTTTTAAGTTGAGTATATTTTACATTTGTTACTTTCAAGGCTTCATTGTTTTGGACCTTTCGGTAATACCTCTTAATCGACAAAGTATTTATCGTGACCTAAAACAATTCAATAATCATTAATTTGATTATTTATTTCACAATTTTTTTTTTGACAAAGCATGATAAGTTTTGAACATTTACAAATAACTTGTTTAGTTTGTTTCCTATATATATATATATATATCATAACGTTCTTAAGAACATTTAAAAACTACTAGGATTAAACCCGCCCTACGGGCGGGTGAATAATTAATTTAAATATATTAAAACGTATAATTTATCACGTCAAATTTATCTTTTTATTTTACAAATCATAAACTTAATTAACTGTTAAAATCATAAAAATATAATTTTTTTAAAAAAGTTTGTTTTAGTTTAGCTTATATCGATATGTCACATTGACTATTTTTAAAAATGAAACATATAACTAATAGTTAAATACAATGTTAAATTTTCTAAATTCTCATTCACTTTTATACACAGTCACACACAAAAAATTAAAATTTATTATCATAAACTAAGTTTGTCATACATTTGCTTTGTAATGAAAACTTGTCATCTGTCGACTCGAAAAAATCGTTTCTTTTTTCTAAGAACAAATCATTTTCTCTTCTTTTATGTGCGTTGCCTCTTGAATTTTTTTGCGAAAAAACTCCACTTTCACACAATCAGATTTTGAATTGTGAGTTGTGTCAAAAAAAAAAGATCTCTCTGAGTGATTTAGAGACTTCAGGATAAAAAAATATTGGTTCACAGAAGAGTAGTGAGTTGGAGAAGAGTAGTGAGTCGTTTCAAGCAGTTTCAGCGCATGTTTTCTCTTCTCCTTAACCTTTCTTCTTACTCTCAAGCTTGATCATGTTCTTTTTCAATCAGGGTAGTGAATTTCTTTATTTCTTTTTTCGTATTTGCTGCCTTGACTTCTCTTTTGTATAGCCAAAATTGGGATAATTGTTTGAATCAGTTAATGTGTTTTTCTGATATTGAGTTTTGACTAAATCTAGTTTGGATACAAACTATAAAAATTGGATCCATGCGTGTTTAGCGATTTCTAAAGTAGAAGCCTTTATCATCATTTGACTTTGTCTTTTGCAGATTTATATTTACACCATTGTGGCCGTTTCTTGTTGTGATTTCATCTCTTCTCATCTTTGCATTCTCTCTTTTTTTCATCTTTTTCATATCTTCTTCTATTTCTGTATGTTTCTTTATTAGTGTGATTTTATTATTTTAGCTAAAAATTACACGTCAAATTTATCTATTTATTTTATAAATCATAAACTTAGTTAGCTAAACAGAATCTAATTATTTTAAAAATCAAATCACAAACCATAAAATATAATTATTCTTTCAAGTTTGGTCTAATTTAGCTTCTAACGATGTCATCTCGATTATTTTTAGCAAAGAAACATTTAACTAATAGTTGTAGCTTTAATCTAAATCTTATGTTAAATTTTTAAAACTGTCCTTCTTTTTTATACACAGTCACACACAAAAAATAAAAGGATATTATCGCAATTAAGTTTATCATCATCTGCTTTTATCGTGGAAACTCATCATCTTTCGACTAAAAAAACAGTTTTTTATCTAAAAATAAATCATTTTTCTTCTTTTATGTGTTTGCCTCTTGAAAATTTCCTCGAAAAAACTCCAGTACACATAATCAGTTTTTGAATTGTGAGCTGTGTCAAAAAGGGTCTCTCTGATTGATAATATGACGAACAAAATCATCATATGTTTTGACTCTAAAATTCATACTTTCAGCCCACATGCAGGTGAATAAACAATAAAAATTACTAATAACTAATAATATGAAATGTTGCTTAGTAATTGAGAAAAAAATGACATTAAAAAATGCTATAAGACAGACAAATATTGAAAACATTAATGTTTCTCGCTCTTAAATTCATATTATGATTGTGTTCAAAAAAAAAAAAATTCATATTATGTATATTTTCTTCTATTATTGAATTTATTTGCTTTTACTTTTCTGACATTTAAATGATATTAACATGATATTATATACATTAAATATAATATAATTTTGAAATTTATATTATCTCCTCTTATAAAACATAAATTTAATGTTTTCCATTTTGTTGCGTCGTATTAACGAAAATATGTTTTTAACCTGAATTGTAAATTCAAATATAAGAAGAATATACATTAATGTTTTTCATGTGAATTTTTAAATTTATATTTTTAACATAAATTTACTATTTTTATCTGTGTATATAATTTTGAGAGTTATTAAATAATTTATCAATAATTTGTATGTACTTAAAAATATTTATGAAGATTAATTAAATTTTTTAATAAATATATACGAAATAATATGTTCTAGTAGATCAATATGTAATGTAACCAAAATATGTTTTATCCGAAGTTCAATTTACCAAGTGATTTTTTTTAATGAATCATATGTTTCATATTAAAAACTTATTATTGGAAATGTTTGAGAAAAATTGTCATCAATTTTGAAAATATATTTATACTGTTCGTTCATGAATATGTTTAGGTGTTTTGATTTTCTTCCAGGTCGTATTTTTTTGTTTTCAGTTTGGTTCTGGTTATTGGTTTGGATAAAACAAAACCCGACAACATGTGTCACTTTCTTGTATTTATGCAATATGAACATGTCCTTTGCTTTATGAAATTGTAAGCCTTAAATTCGCTATAACAGATACTCTGAATAAACTCAGATGTTGATCATTACATCCCAAACAACTATAGACAAATATGCTAGAAGTAAGACTAATCCAGAAAATACCATCAAGCATATCATGTATTTCACGGACTCACACTCTTCTAAACATCTGTCCCATGTACCTGCAATGTATTTATATGAAAAAATTGTTTTTAGTAGGACCAAACATCCGTAATGTATCAAAGCGTATAAACCTTGACATTTTTTACCTTTCAAACATAGTTAAGTAGCTTGTGGATTAGTATGTGGAGAAATATGTAATGTTGATCCATTCACGATTCTGAGAGAATCAATGCTGACATCATGGTAGTACCATATTGTGCGCACAGTTCATAAGCAGAATTATGCCATCGCTAGAACAAACATTTGATTGGTCCGCTGGTAATAGAACTCCATCTAACCTGAACCTACAGCTCTCAAACCATTCACTGAACATGAAATCCTGCAAAGCTAGGCTCTTGAGTATTTCTCTTTGTTTAAGGGAAGTGACCTGTGAGAGATGTGAAGCACTGAAGATTGTATAAAGCTCTCCAGATTCTACTCCATGATCTACTGAGTATCTGCATAGCATGTTTCCCATCTCTTCTCGATCTGATTTTGCATCAGGGCCTTCACGTGATCTTATAATCATCTAAAGATGATAAAAATAAACACATTAAAGTTTATATAATCACAAATGAAAACATCATTAGAAGCTTTACACTTACCTTTTAAGTTCGATTGTTTTAGAAAACTCTCAGTGCAATCAGCTCCCCAAAGAAGTCCCTTGTAATTACTTTCGCTCAGACCATCAGCCATCCACGGACACGACCATAAAACATGGTTAAGAGTTATATTCCCATCATCATTCTCGCCAACTTCTCTCCTGTAAACCCTGTCAAGTTCCTCTAATGAACCCAACAATAAAGTGCTATCTTCATGGACCCGAGAGGAGCTTTGAAAGAGGCCGCCATGATTTGTGTAGACACATTATCTGCAAAATCAGATGCCAAAGGTAACGTTTTGAAACAATCGATACACTTGGAATGTAGCACTGGACCGTGTTCACCGTATCTGTCACATGTCTCTTTCAAGAAACCAAACTCTTCTGCAGAAACTCTTGTTTCTGAGCTTCCACTAAGTAAAAATACCCTCGCAGGCATCAGAATCTGTAGTTATCAATCAGAATCTGAGCTTCCACTAAGTAAAAATACCCTCGCAGGCATCAGAAACACTTAAAGAATCTAATTAATTGTAGAGACTATACATAAGTACCATCGAAGCTAAGAGATTGTATCATCATGGTCTCACCAGATGCGGCTGATAAGCTCCTCACCGTTCGGATCACCAACAACACTACTCTCCATTTATCTTCCACCAACTTGGAATCATGAAGACGACACCGTACCGAGCATTCTCTGTGGCATAAACTTCAGCGTATTTGAATTCACATCGCTCTGCTGAACTTTAGCTACATCCTTAATGTTAGCCACAACATAAGAAGAATACAAAGAAGAAGATATGTTCAAAGAAAGAGAGTATCATCACCTCCATAATCAACACCAATAATGAGTTTCACCACAACGGTCTCACAGATGGGTTTGAGGAAATCTGCAGGTGTCTTTGTGGTTCCGGAAACTCTTAACTCCACTTCCACTCATCTTACTTTGTTAATCTGAGAACGATCCTTTATGCAATTGCAAACACAAACTGAGAACATTGAAGGAGGAAAAAAAGGAGCTGAAACGAACCCTTGTGGAGTATTGATGGATCGATTAAAGCTCAGTGCGAAATGGTTTCAAGGGGAGAAGACGAAGTGGTAGAGGAGAAGGGAAAAGACTCGCGACTTCAGCTCCGTCGCAGACTTAGGTCTAATCAAATGAAAGAAGCCCAAACCTAACTCCAACGAAGCCCACACATCTAATTGCATTGAAAACAAACTTTAAGCCCATATCTAAAAACGAAATGTTCTGATTGGTTGAATATTTTTAGTGACGTGGCATAGCTGAGAGTTGAGATTATCCCCCTTTTAGTATTGTATTGATATCGACAAAAATTGGTAGAGTTTCTCAACTATTTGTTGAGGTCCCAAAATGTTTCTGAAGAATTCATAAATCAATTAATGTAGAATAATTTCCCAAAATTAAAACAAAAACAATTGAAGTCAGACATTTATCATATGTTAAGAATTAAGAAAATTAAATATTGTATTGTTACTTAAAAATAAACATTAAAATATATTAATTTAGAAAATCGTATATATTTTGTAGCTTATGTGATTTTCTCAACTATTTGTTCTTATCAAGTATATTAGAAAGGAGTAATACATAAACAATCATTTTTTTTACTCAAAAATACCTTATGCTATGTTACCGTAGCTGTACGTTGACAAAAAAAATGTTACCGTAGCTGTACCTTCTTTAGCAAATACATCTAATTAAAAATTCATATAATTATCTAAGCATATAGTATAAAGCTAATAAACTAGGAAGAACTAAGCTAATAACGTGTTTGATTAGTGTAGCAATAAAGTGATGCTTTCGACTTTCAGATGTAGGTGAGGAAATCCTCTAAATATTTGATTGTGCTGTCTTGTATGAAGAAAAATAAGCCTCAAAATCCATACCAATGTGCAGTTGCCGTAAAAAAAAATACTTTAAGAAAAAAACATGGACAAAAACAGCACAAATGATTATCTATCTCTGGTACCCCTTGAATTATGTACTTGGAAGTAGGGTTATAGAACGTGATTGTGATCTTTAGTTTTTTTTTTTGTCAACGATCTTTAGTTTGTTTAATTTGCCATAATCTGCCTAATGAAAATGAGTCCAAAATTTTAAAAGTTCATAAATACCTTATTAATTAACTAAAAATGTGCAAGTTATTATTTTAATACTCATATAAGTCATAAATAAGAATCCGGAAGGTAAAACCGGAAACCTGAAGAGCAACGTGGGCCTTATCTTCTTCTTCTTTCATCTCTGAGCTCTCACACACATACACACTCGTCGATTTCAGAATTTCAGTGCGATCTGTAGAAACCTTATGATCGAAACCAACATGCTTCTTCACACTGTATCTTCATCTTCTCCTCCCCTTCATTCTCAGATCCTCCCTTCACTCAAGCTCTCGCCCAGAAGGATTTCTCTTCAGGTAAACACTCCATCGTTGCTCTCTTCCATGATTTACTCGTCATTCTTAGTTGATAATCTCAGTAATTTTAGGGTTTCAGATACATGGAAGGACTTTACCCATTCCATCGTTTCATGGTACTTATTCACCTCTCTTCTTCCTTTGCTTTAAGTTTCATCACTTTTATTTCATTGTATGATCTTCAAAGGCTTAAACTTGCCTGCAGAACTTGCTGCTAGAGGTTTACCGGTTTTGAACAAAGCTTCCTTGAAGAAGAAGATACCAATAAAGGGATCAACTTTCTTGTTGGGCCAGAGCTTGTTGATCATGTCTGCTAACCCTCAGCTAGCAGCAGCAGCAGAAACCTTGAAGCCAGAACCCATTTACGAAGTTGGAGAGTTGTTTGAACTAAGCATCCAGCTTTCTTACTTGTTGTTACTACTTGGTTTGCTCGGTGTTGGTACTTTCTATGTGA
The DNA here is from genome assembly GCF_000309985.2 of Brassica rapa. Classification (NCBI taxonomy): domain Eukaryota; kingdom Viridiplantae; phylum Streptophyta; class Magnoliopsida; order Brassicales; family Brassicaceae; genus Brassica; species Brassica rapa. The sequence goes on from NC_024801.2 coordinate 13,214,248, forward strand.
TCCGTCAAGTACTTGTCCGCAGAGAGCTTGACCTCTCCGCCAAAGAATTACAGGTATAGATTTTGTTCCAAGTATTAACGATAAACAAACCGAGATGAAATCTGAATGTTATGGAGATTGTTAGACTAAGCCAAGTACAAGCCATGCTTTTTGGTAGTCTTAATCAAACCTGTGTTCCATGGTTTTGTTTTGTTGTCTGAACAATCTCAAGGAACAAGTTAGGAGCGGGGATGCAAGTGCAACAGAGCTCTTTGAGCTAGGTGCAGTGATGCTGAGACGGAAATTCTATCCTGCAGCCAACAAGTTCTTGCTTCAAGCCATCCAGAAATGGGACGGTGATGATCAAGATCTTGCTCAGGTACTAAAAGTTTGCGCACACACACTGGATACACAGAAAGTGATAAGAGTTCACTGAACCTGTACAGTTCAACAGGTCTATAACGCTCTTGGAGTGAGTTATGTTCGAGAGGAGAAACTGGACAAAGGAATCGCTCAGTTCGAAATGGCGGTGAAGCTGCAACCTGGTTATGTTACGGCTTGGAACAACCTTGGAGATGCTTATGAGCAGAAGAAAGAGCTGCCTTTGGCGTTGAAAGCTTTTGAAGAGGCCTTGTTGTTTGATCCCAACAATAAGGTGGCTCGGCCTCGACGAGATGCCTTGAAGGATCGTGTCAAGCTCTATAAAGGCGTTGTGGCAGTTAAGTCTAAGAAACGGTGACGAGGAGAGTTAACACAAGGGCTCGAACCAAGAACCATTCTTCTCCTCTCTGTTTATTTTCTTGTGTTTTTGTAAGGAGATTTTACGTTAATATGAAAATGAAACTTGTTTTCTTGTTTTGTTTCGGGTTAATGGAAATGGAATGCCTATGCTATTTGATCAAATCATACTTAAAGACTAGACATAAGCAGAGTGAGCCAGTGAGGCACCAGATTCTAAAGTCATCATTCTGTCCGTTGTCGTTTTGCTTTTACTTGTCTCATCCAATCCTTGCATTCTTCTGAAGAGCCATTGGGATAAGCTAGCTGCCATGTGAGAAGTTTCTGTTGCTGCAAAAACAGAGCAAGCAAACGGCAGCAGCATGTATATGAGAGAGAAGCAATGATTCAACTGCAAAGAGAATCAATAACTGAAACAAAGGTTTTTTACCCATTCTCGGATGTGGTATCCTCCTTTAAGCTCTGTAATTTGCATGATCGTATTGCCATTCACCAGAGGCTTTACATGCCAGATGTTATCAAGACCTGTAATGTTCAAGGCAATAAACACCATCACCTATGTGGAGCCTTGGTAACTGACCAAAGTCTAACCTCTTGGAAAATTTCTATCTTTTGATGCTACAATTTAGCATCCATACTAACGCTTACCCAATTCACAAATGGTTTCCTCGATTGTTAGATAACTTTCTCGCAGCTTCTCCAGTTGGAAGTCCAGCTGCCCAGTTTCTTGATCTTCCTTCATGCCGTCAACCACACTCAACAACAGAGACGTTAAGAGTGCAACACGCCAGAAGTCTTTGATATCTCTAAGAAGAAACCCTGGAGTTATAATAAAACAAACCATTTTAGTTACATACATACGGTCGGATCTAATAAAATCACAAATTTTATAATACTCGTAGTTTACACAAAAGATTAACAGAAGTTATAAGAATACAATACCATCTATGCTATAGAGGAGTACCTGTGAGTACTCTTATTTTCGAAGTTTCTGGGATCTCTGGATCATCAACGGAGATGGACTTCCAGTGCTCGAGAATATCAGTGGCCCAATCAAGCTTGTCTACTTGTGCGCCATTCTTCAACTGGAGGGAATGAATCAGCGATAGGAATTTCTCGGTGGTACGATGTATATTAATAACCTGAAGAAGATGGATTTCATTATTATGATAGACATGAATCTGTTATGCTGTAAAGCAGTTCAACTTAAACAAAGCATGGTAAAACGCGAGATACACTGCTCTTGAACAAGACCACACCACCAAACTATGCAAAACATATGTGAAGGCTTTAATTTTACCATGTTAGATGGGTTTTCTCGTTATTACCAACAAACCACGTATAGCCCTGTTACTGCAATTAAGGACTATTGAACATTAATAATCAGAGCTCACCGTTTCAGCATCACTGGTCTTCCGCTTCATGGAGAACTTGAATATGTGGTTGACAACAGGGATCTGGAAAAAAGAGCTCAAATTTTGTTAGATATAATATTCAAACTCAGATTTGTTTAGTCCAAGCAAAGATAACAAGAGTTCAAATACGTGAACTACAGTACCATTTTGCCCTTATTGTCTTTGTAGACGGTTTTCCTAAAGGGGAGAAACAGAGCAGCATACAGAGCAAGCCTTCTTTGTTCACCCTGAAACCAAACAAGACACCAATAAAATCTAACTGAATATATATAGAAAGGGAGCAAGAAGCGATCATGACAGTATAATAACTCACGCTGAACTTTCCTAGCCCAGGTGTTTGAATGAGACTCCACATAGCTTCCAAGTATGCTTTGCAGATGCTAAAAAGCCAGACATGTTAGTGCTTTTGCAAAATATTAACCCAGTGTAAGAGAACCAGATTAGCTAAGTAGAGTAGAAATGAGATAAACCTGCCACAATTCTCTGATGGTGCAGGCTCGGATGAAGCAGGAAAGGCAAAGACAACCCCAAACAGTTTCAGATCAGAAAGATACGTTACTGCTGAAACTGGCCCATTCCCAGATATCATCAAATCAACCTGCACCAAGAAATCAAGTTGCGTCACAATACACCCTAAAAAGAGAGGTTTACAGCGGAATAAGCTAATATCTAGCAATCAGGAAGATCAGTCACATACTTCATTCCCAATCCGCTCTCTGCTAATTTTTTCACCAAGAGCTACCCTAACTTCCTCGCTTGAAGCATCTTGTTTTAGTTCTTCATCCAGCGTAAAACCAAATCTTGCACCTGTTACAGCAGTAAATTGACAAAACGACAACCACAGAGCTCAAATGAAAGATCTGATATGAGCACTGTAAATGAAATAAAATTCGAAAAAGGATATATAACAAAGGTACCAAAGCGAATAGCCCTGAGAACTCGCAAAGGATCATCCAAGAATGTAGCTTTTGCAGGCAATGGTGTGACAATTCGTCCGGACTTAAGGTCATCGATGCCTGTGATTTATTCAGTTCCTTGTAAACTATTATTTAGAACATCACAGGAACACAATGCTGGCGAACACTAGGACGGACGCACTAACCTCTTTCTGTAAGATCTTCTATTGAGCCAGTGTTAATGTTGTAGAACAAGCTATCAAATTTACGAAATCATAAAAAAAATGTCACAAACACATAAATTGACACAGATCATAACTATTCTTGTTCTTGAGGAAGATGAGAGTACCTATTTATGGTTAAGTCTCTCCTGTAAGCATCCTCTTTTGGGGTGCCAAATTTCTGTAATAAAGCAAATAAACAAAAGCTCAAAACTAAGGAGCACAAAAAGTTGGGTTCTTTCCATTGCAACACTCGTATGAGATGAATAAGGAGCAGTACCATTGTTGGAATACGACTATTCTCCGTGTACTCTTCAGATCTCAAGTTAACAAAATCTATCCACTGGTTATAAATGCGCATCTTGGCCGTCTCCAAATGTTTGGATTGGTCAGGATTCCTGAGAAAAAGGCCAACAAGATGACATCAAGAACTATAGCGTAAGGGTAATAATACTAATAGATCCAGGTTAAAAAAAGTTAAAAGAACCTTTCAATAACAGTGTCGCCTTGAACTTGTTCGCCTCTAGAAGCTAAATACTCCTTGAGCTTATCGAGAAACTCACTTCCATACATATTGTCGATTGCTATGTCAATATCATCACTATCTCTCCCTAGAAGCTGTAAACACACAAGATCCACCAATCATGAGCGAGAGTATCCAATAGGGGTGGGCACTTTACCCGATATCTGAAGTGGCACCCGAACCCGATCCGAAAAACCCGAACCGAAATCCAAACCGAAGTAGCTAAAATTACATCCAAAATTAAAAAAAAATAACTAAATTAATGTCTTTTTAGTTTTAAAATGTTATGTCCAAATCTATTAACCATTCAATCTATTAAAAATAAAAAATTAGTTAACTGAAAGTTATATTTTTAAATACAACAAACTTGAGAAATGAAATTTCTTTTTTTTTTTCAAAATCTAAATATCCTAACCCGATCCGAAATAACCGAATCCAAACTAAAAATATCCGAACCCGACCCGAAGTACAGAACTATCCGAACGGTTCTAGACCTCTATACCGAAATACCCGAAAATCCGAGATACCCGATCCGAACCCGAACGCCCACCCCTAGTATCCAACGGCATATACTCCAAACCTAATTTTCGTTTGTTCAATTCTAGTTTTAACGAATCTAACGGCGGGAGTGTTCCAGTGTTCGTACCTTATCGCGCACCCAACCGCCGGCGACTCGGAGCTGCGTGTCGAGGTTGCAAAACCGAAGCGTACCGAGAAGCCGATCGAAAATCTCCCGCTCTTTCTCAGTGATCTCGATCTTCTCCTTCAGTTCGACTGAGGTTTTTGATTGCTTATCCTCCTCTTGCTCCACTCTAGCAGCCGTCGTCATCGTCGAGAACCAGTAACGACACAGATTCCGAGAAACGACGCCGGAAATGTGGAGAAGCGATGAAGGACGAAAGGCGACGGTTGAGAAACGGCAACGAGAAGGAGGGCCCAGCAGAAGGGGTCTCGGGAGATTTATAATAGTGTTGATTGGGAGAGGGAGAGACAATGTCATGGTGTTTTTAAGCGGCGCGTTTCCATCTCCGGCGGTTTACGGGGAGTGAGTTGAGTTTATGGGCCAGCTTGGATCCATATAAAGTCAGAGCTATTATTAAGCCCAATAAAAGCCTAGTTTCATTACCTTACTAAATGTTTGTTTTATATTTATTTGAAAGCCTAATACCCGATAACCTTATAATAACCAAGATGTCTCAAACAAATCCTCTAGAAGAACAGTACCGATCGAAGATCCAGGATTTTCTAATGAAGTCTGAGGTCTCATGTGTTGTCTACTTGGTTGTAAATTGTCGTATATTTCTAAGACGATAGAAGCAAATGCAAACATTTCTTTCATTTGCTGCAAATATTATCCTACGATAGGTAGCAACTAGCAAGACTACTATAATCTACCACCGAAGACTTTATGCGATATCTACGGAACTGTATATAAACAGAGTTGCATTCATGCATAAATGCATCAAATCTTGAATACCGAGAAAGAATGAAAGTCAATCCCCTCGTTGATACGCGTACTAAACAAACAAAATCAAGGACAACTGTACAACCACACATAGTTTTTGTTATATATTTTTTCACGGTTCAATATTATAACGTGTTTCAATATTTTCTAAGTTCATTAATAGTTGAAATACGGGTGATATATAAGTGAGATACGAAGATAAATAAGCAAGTTCCAAATTAGGCATGGGCATTCGGGATCCCAATCGAGTTTCGGTTTAGTCCAATCGGGTTTCGGTTTTTCGGGTTTATCAAAATCAGCCCCATTCGGGTTATATAAAAATTCGGTTCGGGACCAGTTCGGGTTCTATCGGGTTCGGGTCGGGTTTAGTAAATCTTCAAAGAACCGGTACAACCCGATGTACTTTCGGGTTCGTGTTCCAATCGGTTCTTCGGCTTAAATGTACCTAATTTATATCTACTTTGTAACCAAAAAGTAACTAAAATCGGTTCTTTGGTTTTAAAATACTTGATTTCTACCTATTTTGTAACCAAAACATAAATAAAATCGATTAAAAAAAAAGGAACATCAAATGTAATCATTCAAAATCAAGTGAAAGGTAAACATAGTTATTGATCGAAAGAAAACCAAATAAATGAAAGCATGAGACGAAAATCAAGTTCTCATGAAATGAAAAACATTATTCAATAAAAAATAAAACCCAAATCTAAAAACTTCAACCTTCAACCGCCACCTTCAACCATCAATCTTCATATAATAGATAATTATTTTAGATGTTCAATATATTTTGAATACATATTAGGAATTGAAATCATGTTTGGTACAAGTTCTTTTTAGAAATTTTAAATGTTTCGGGTTCTATCGGGTATCTATTTAGGTTCGGGTTCGGTTCGGATAATACCCATAACCCGAAATATCATAAAACAAAATCCATTCGGTTTTTATGTCGGGTTTGGATCGGTTCGGATTCATTTTTATCGGGTCGGGTTCGGTTTGGGTTTTTGGATTCGGTTTATTTGCCCAGCCCTATTCCAAATATTGGGAGAAAAGCTACACATACGGGGAAACTAAAACCCCAAACAAAAGAAATAAAGAACAAAAAGAATCATAACCACACTGAGATGGATAAAACAAAAGAATATAGCGACTCCAACACTAATTAATCCGATAAAAAGGAAGAAGAAAATAAAGTTGAAGAATCGATTTTTGCCATTGTATTTAAACTGAATTTGCTTAGTACTATAGTAAAAATTATTAGTCGTAGCAGTTATTAACGCACCAAACTAAAAGCGTGGAAATTCTTATCTCGACTTTTAACACGTTAGAGAAAAAATTTATTGTGAGGAGGAAATCCTTTTCATAAATTATACATTTTCAGGTAGAATATTAGACCATGAAAGGTTTATCCGTATTGAATTTGGTTTATTCTAGAAAGTATATGAAGGGAAACAAAACTCATAACATGGAGGCATGGACCATTCGGATTTGAAATGAATAAAAGAGAGATTCTCAGCCAGGCAATAGTTTTGTCAGGTGATGGCCGGGCCTTATTCAATTTTTAGTTTGCGATTGGTTTTCCTTACTCCCGCGTAGTCTCGCTACCCAACTTTATCCAAACTTATTATCGACAAAAATTCAAATCAAATCTTTTTCAAAAAAAAAAAAATTCAAATCAAATCAAGTTGGTTACGCTCACAGTTTAACCACAAAAATATAAAAGTAATCTTATTGGCAAAAGTTCTAAAATAAAAATTTAGAGAAAATTGCATAAAAACCCTAAACTTTAAATTTTGAAGTTTTTTCAATAACACTTTCAACCTTCAAATTGACATTTGTATCACAAAAAAACACTCCAAAAAAAAACTGGTTAAATAGGTAAAAAAATTATGTTTCAGTTTTTTTTCTCCAAAAAAATATTTAATAAATAAAAAAACAAATTCAGAAAATTAAATACAAATTCATAAAATTGAATAAAAGTTCATAAAATTAAATAAAAATTTCAGAAAACAAAAAAAAATCAGATATTAAATAAAAATTCAGAAAATTAAATAAAAATAAAATAATTAAAAATTCAAAAAAATAACTAAGATTAAATTAAAATATAGAAAACCAAAATATTAATTCATAAAATCAAAAAATAAAATAAAAATATATATATTTAAATTACAAGATTTCTTTAAAAAATGTATCATATCATCGTTGACAATATTAATTTCAAATATATTACCAATGAATATGATGGTTTCTCACACAACCATTAACAATGACGGTTTTTTGGCATAACAAAACTTTTTTGAGTTTTTGAATTTTTTTTAAAAAAATTATGATTTTGTTTTAGTTTTCTCTATTTTAATTTGATCTTATTTATTTTTAAAAATATTAGTTATTTTTTGTTTTATTTAATTTTATAAATCTTTATTTAATTTTCTAATTTTTTTAATTTTATGAGTTTTATGAGTTTTTTTCAAATTTTCTGATTTCTATTATATTTTTATTATTATTAAATCATTATTATTTGAAAACAAAACTGACACATCATATTTTTTGACCTTTTTAGTCGGTTAACTTTCTTTTTTGAGATTTTTTATGATACAAATATTACTTTAAATGTTAAAGTATTAGTGAAAAAACTTCAAGATTTAAAGTGTTAATTGGCACTTTCAAGGATGTGATTTTCTCTAAAAAATAAACTAAATAATATTATTATTTTATAATCTTTAACAGTAGGGTGGTCCAGTGCTGCAATTTTAACCGGAACCTTCAACATAATCAATCAACAAGGGCTGACAAAAAAAATAATCAACAAGGAAGACATTTTTACACAGTTATACATGTAGGAAGTTCACGTATGAATTGATAATACATTAAAATAAAGAGAGATAGACCAGTGCATGGCTGGCTAAAGATGATGCGATTCAATCTAGCTAAGTGCATGTGCAACATCTTAAGTTGTACTATCATTAATATTCCATATTTTATAATTGTTCTTGTTATATAGAACTTTATTATAATTTTCCTTTATCCATTATTCATTGATCATAGATTCGGTTACCTACCACCCAACATCTCACATGTTGCTTTTATCTGTCTTCTACCATCTACCCCATCTCACCTGCTTATATTCTAAATTTTGGCCTCTCTTGGAATAATATCTTTTGTCAAAAGAAAGCTAAGAAAAAAATTGAAATAATTTGTCAATATAACTTGCTCGCTTTATTTTTACAAATAGTATCATTTTAACATTTTACGCACGTTAAAAATTTCGGAATTATACAACTTATACTCTCATATAAAAAATTGTTATAGTTTATCTTTAAAGAAAGTGAGTTTTGAGTGAGGGTTAGATAGAAACTTTATTTACAAAAATGTTTTTTTGGTTTATAATTTTCTTATAAAATATATTTAAAATATTGTAGAATACTGAATTAAAAACCTCAAAATAACTAAGTACCAAATATTGGCAACGTAGAATTTGTTAAAATACAAGATACTTATGATTTTTTCTTTATAAAAAGAGGAAATTAAGAAAAAGATTTAAACGGATGCATACGCAATTATATAAAAGTCACTACATCGTAATTAAACATATGTTTTGAATTTATCCACTTTTATTTTAGTTTTTACTTCTTTTGTAAATAAAATCATATATGTGTGTTATCAACTGTCAATATATTGTTCGATTTGTTTCTTTACCAGAATGCTTCTTTTCTTTTTCTATTATCTATAAGGGTGATTTTGTGAAATGCATATAATAGTATAAGATTTAATAATATATCTATGCATCGATATGTATAACAATTTAGTATGAAAATGAACGGATTTCTATTTTCCTATACATGACCGTTCTTCAATGCAATGTTCAATATTACACTATACTATATTTGTTAAATATATAGTACATAACAACAGAAGAAAAAAAAACCGAGAGAGAGAGAGAGAGAGAGAGAGAGAGAGAGAGAGAGAGAGAGAGAGAGAGAGAGAGAGAGAGAGAGAGAGAGAGAGAGAGAGAGAGAGAGAGAGAGAGAGAGAGAGAGAGAGAGAGAGAGAGAGAGAGAGAGAGAGAGAGAGAGAGAGATTTGCATGTAAGATATTCCAGGAGAATTTTTATAAAATTCAGAGAAAGAGAGAAAAATAAAAAGGTTGAGGAAGAAGAGGAAAATAGATTGTAAAGCTTCATTACTATTCTATGTTTCTAAAATAAAATAGTAAAAAATAAAACACTATATTTCAGTATGATATGTTTATTATCTCCAGAGCTGATGGATAAAAATCAGTGTAGGAAAATGTAAGATTTGCGGAGGATCTGGTGGAATTGCTATGTTACATGGAAACGGAAGCGGATACGTGGAAGCGGAAGCTTATGGAAGCGCGGAAGCGAGATTTTAAAAAAAGTTAAGAAGCGGGTACGTGTTGGAAGCGTATACATATATAAAATTTTTTTTAAAATCTAGAACTAAAAATTACATGTTTAAAATTTAAAATAAAGCATCTATTCATTTATAATAGTTTCCAAATTATTTCATATTAAAACTGTGAAATACACATAAATTAAATTTAAAATAAATTATTATATTAATTATTTTTATTACTTTATAATTAATTGACATAATATATTTGAATATATGATTATCTTTATTAAAACCCTCAATGCATAAAGATAATTTATATTGTTAATTTTTTTATATACTTCTATTCTTTCTATTCAATACTATTAAAATTTAGATTTTATATAAAATAAAATTATAATTTTATATTTTTATTGATTTAAGGAATGGAAGCGTGATTCCAAAACGGAATCGTAAGCTTCCAACATGTTTTTAAAAAGAATATTTTAGAAGCGTTTTGGAAGCGAGATTCCGTAAGCTTCCACAAGATTCTGATTCCGATTCCGATTCCGAAGCGGGAAGCGGACGTCCGATGAAGCTTCTGTGCAACGTAGTGGAATTGTCGAAGTTGTCCATCTTTTACAACTATGAAACTTAATGCAATCCTATACCACATTGTATATCTAAATGGTATAGTCTTTTTTTTTTACTGGCTCACAGTGTTTAACACCTTAAACATTGTCGATTTTAATAATATAGTATTGATATGTTGTTTTTTTGTTATTGGTTAGTCTTAATCAATAAATATAAACCAATTGATTCATAAAAATGACACAACAACAAAATATAACACATGTCTCTTATTGTATTGTAAGGTCACATTTCTATTATACGTTCAATAAATAGAACATAACTAAATAAATAGTACATTGCAGAAGAAGATGAGGCGGAAGAGGAAATATGATTAGCAGAGAAGCTAGTTGAATTGCCAGAGTTGCTGAGAAAAAGAAACAGCTACATAAGATGGAAGAGAAAAGAGACGATGGAAAAAAATAAATAGATCACGAGTGGCAGTGGTGGTGGAAGATAAAACTGTGGAGACGATGACAACGATGGTGGCGAAGAATAAAACAACTGATAACAACCGTGGAGATGGTGACGAAAATAGTGGAAGCAGCGATAGTGACGAAAATGGTGGAAGCGGCAATGGTGACGAAGAATGAAATAATCAGCAATAGTGATGGTGGTGATGTGATAAATATACACGATTGGGGCGTACGAAAGTGAAATGATTGGAAATTGAGCATATAATTATAAATAGAAATAGAAGAAGAAAATGTGTGGTGCTTTATCAAAGATAAAAACAATTAATATATAGGTACTGATTGGTAACCTTGTTAAATGGCGTTTTAAACTCGATTCCGCAAGTTTTCTGTCAATCAATAAAAATTACAAAAAGAAGAAAAAACGCAAAAACACAAGTCTGCGTGTTCGCTAAGAAAAATATAAATAAATTACAAAATCAACACTTTCACATTAATATGATAATATCATTTTAAATTTTAAATAAACAGCAATAATTTTTTGATGATAAATAGTTATGTTATAGATAGAATTATATTACTTTGCTTTATAATATTATAAGATGTCAGTCTATTATTAAAAATGTATTGACAAATAAGTTAAATATTTATAATAAGAAGTAAAGTATTTATAATAAATTTTAGTTATTTCATATTTTGTAATAATTAGTTTAATTATTGGTGTTTGTTTTTATTATAAATAAAATAAATATCATATAAAATACTATAATTAATATAATCTGTATTTCGCTGTTATGCAATTTAAAATTTTTTTTGCTGCTTTACTATTGTTTCCATGATTTCACGATTAAGATATGTTTATCAATCGGAGCCATAATATTCACAAAATATCATAACCAAGCAATTGTAATGGTTATAAACTTAATTCCGCCGGTTGTTATGTATATCTAACCCAATTTCTCTTTCAATAACACGTCTGAAAAAGTTTAAGCCACCAATGCAGAAAAAGGCTTTACATGTTACAAATAAAAAGGATAGAAATAAGATTTTGTCTCAAGATGCACATGATAATTCGGTATTATTGTTCTGGAACCACCTTTTAGGTGAGATTCTACCTAAAAGAGCCTAAACTTCGATTTCATTATCATTTCTTTTTTAATAAAAATGTTTTTAAGGAAACCACATGCTGGAACCAGATTGGAGCTGGCACGTTACATGATGTCCATAGTCCACTCTAAAAGCTTAAGATAATGGTGGTGGTGATTTGTTAATTTATATTAGTTATAACTGATAATCATAACAACCACGATACAATTACCTTCATTTTCTTTTTGTTATAACGATAACGTGCTTTTCCTAAAAGTTTAATGGGTATATCTCAATTTCTTTAGTTGCTGAGTAAGGATCCATTCACGAGTTGATATACATGAATATCTTAGTTACGTAGACGAAAATCTTAGTTAGTTTTTAAAGAAACACCCTCAAAAATATTATTTTGTTGATATCTAGCTATCAATTTTGAATATGTTTTCGCAACAAAAAAATTGCGAATATGTCAATTGTCTTATATGACTCATCATTCTTCCTCTATTAAATAAAGCTAAGTGAAACCACGTTGACTTTGTAGTTTCTGATTATATATGAAAGTAAATTAAGGTATGTAAGTTGATAATTTAATTATAAACAGAGATGTGTGTTTGAGTTCCTCCTCTCTGGACCCTCCCTGGACATGAACATTTTATCTGGACCCAAAAATCTAAATCAAAATCCACCCAAAAATATAAATCCAAAATAGAATCAAAAAGTTATAAGTACCTAGTTAGATCCGAAATTCCTCTATTCGAAAGAATTGAAACCGAAAAGAACTGATCTGAATAATTCAAGACCAAAAAAACGTTCGAATATACTTGACTTGATAAAAATTGATTCATACCCAACCTAAAAACGTAAATATCAAATATTATGATTCCATGTGTTATATTTTATATATGTTAGTTTATAATTTAGTTATAATAATTTTTTTGTTTACAACTTTACAATATTTTATAATATTTTATGTAATATGAATTTTTAAATGTCAAATTTAGAGTTTGAAAAAAAAAATTAATTTCAATTTCTAATAGTTTTATTTTTGTTATGTTGCAAAATCATAGATAAATATAAAGGATTTCGGCTAAATTTCTAAATACTTGAACCGGCTAGGATCCGCTATATATTTGTGAATTACAAGATTACATGTATTTTAATTATAGATTTAAATCGACACAGACTCAAAAAATCGGTCGAATCCGAATAAAAATCTTTTAAATACCTAAGTGGATTTACATGTGTTAGATTTGAAAAACCCATACTCGAAAGAAACTAATCCTATCTAACCGAAAGGCCTGAATGCTCAGGTCTATCCCTCCCCTAAAAACAAAACAAAAAATCTTATGTTTGCGTCCTCTAAACAAGTGCAATCGATTTGTAAACACAGAAATAATTAATAACAAATATGTAATGATAGAACACGAACAAAACCACACATGACATATATGTAAAATGGTATCAATGGTACCAATCTATAGTCTGGAAAGTCACTGAATGAAAGAAAAATCTTTTTTTTTTGTTTTAATATAAAAAAGGATAAAAAATTCTTATTTTAATTGTGTTTGAACATGCTTACCAGTTCTGGAAACGGGAAGTGTCAAAATTCGATATCTTTATGGGCGTCATCGATCCTTTTTATTTTTTCTGTCACGTTCAATATTTTTGTCTAAATTTATAATAGACCGAAATCACTAAATCAGTAGGGTTTAGTTTTTTGAAAAACAGAAAGTAGGTGAGGTCAGTTAAAAATCATAAAACCGAAGGACGAAATGCTAAAATCAAAAAGAATAACAATAATGATGACACCAAACCTAGACCAAACAGTTAGGTAATAGTTTTGTGTCTGCATCAAAGACTGCGTAATTGCTCTGCACATCATCTGCTTTTGTGTGACTCTGTCACGTAGGTTTGAGAAAAATCTAACTAATATTAGGAAACAGTTTAAGTAATTCGGATTTGATCGGATAACAAATATTGATACTACTAGATTAGTACTAATAATTAATCTCTGTCCCATCTGATAATTAAACCTATGTTGTTACTTCATGCATTACAAGACATTAAAGGCACAAAAAACATACAAATTAAACTTATAGTACTAGTAAATAAAAAATCCTAAAGAATTTTCGATTCCCAAGTAGTTAAAACATCGGAAGTACGACAATTCCGACACGACTCGTTATGAGAACCTATCCGACAACACAAACACACCTCAGCCTGAGCCCCTAACAACTCAAAGCTCCAACGTCGAGTCGACTCGGCCAAGTCAGGATTCGCTTTGCGAGTCAGCTCGTACCGATAACTCTTGGTCGTCGCTGGACCAACAGAGAGTTCCAAATTGAGTACCCAATCGTCGTCCGTTTGAATATCCTTCTCCGACGTCGTTCCGCTGCTCGTGCAGTTATTAATGTTGTTATTATTAGTCTCTTCTCGGTCTAGTAACATAGGTTCCGGTTTAACCGTCCGTTGTTGATCCGGTCCGGAGAAATCGAATCGTACCGGCTCGTCGTTTTGAAGAGAAGGAGTCGTCGTTTTGGAAGGAGGGGTTGCGGATCCGTTGATCGAACGGTGGGTGTTTGGGTCGATCCCACGGCTGAGAAGCTTCCTCTTGATGTGAGTGTTCCAATAGTTCTTGATCTCGTTGTCTGTTCTTCCTGGTAATCTCCCAGCTATCAACGACCATCTGCAAATAATGATATTCCCCAAAATTAGTAAAATTCACAAATGTTTTTTTATGTTTTGTTTCTGATATCCTCTGTTACAATTCTTGAAAAGAGAGAGGAGACTAACTTGTTACCGAATAAGCTATGGAGTTTGATGATGAGTTCGTCTTCTTCCTCAGTGAAATTACCTCTCTTGAGATCTGGTCTTAGATAATTCATCCATCTCAACCTACAACTCTTACCACATCTCTGCAACCCTGTCAAAATTTCAATAAAAATTAATCTCTATCTCTCTATATATGCAGAAAGAGATAGATGAATACGTAAATATATGTACCTGCGGCTCGAGGAAGAGATCGCCAGCAACCTTCGCCGTGTTTGCGGATGTAATCAACGAGAAGCTGGTCTTCTTCTTTGGTCCAAGCTCCTTTGTTCATGTGAGCTTTCTCACAGCATGGTGACCTTCCCATCTCTCCCTCTCTCTCTCTTTAATCGCTTCTTCTCTTCAAGCTCAGGGAAGAGGAATTGGATGTGTTTTATTTTGCAAGGAAGGAAGAGGGTTCCGGTAGGATGTTTCGTTTTGAGTGTTATTTATACTAACTAACAACCTATATTTTACTACCAAACTTATAACCAAAAATGATGTACAATGGAAAAAATTAATTTTATAACAGTCAATTTTTTTTTAAAAAAATATATTGATTGTACACTCACAGGAGGAACGTGGGGTTTCCTAGCTTTATTTTCATTCAGATGCAGATCGTACGGTTTATAGTTATTGACTTTTCTGCTCTAAGAAAACATCGTAATGATTTTACAATTTCTCAAACATCTGATTGATTGATCATTTAGAAAAATAACCATGATAACATTTAATTGCGTCATCACTAATAATTTTCAACTATTTTAGCCATGCTCATTGCACCTTTTTTGTCACTTTCTTCTGTTTCTTCCTAGTGTAACAATAAAAAGAGAGTATATTTGCCATTTTAACCATTTAACGGTATAAGCAATTCTTGCTGCATCATTCAAAGAATTATAATCTTAGCTGATCATGAAATATACCAGCAATGTTTTCTTTTTTTTTTTGTGTGTGTAAAGGAAAAAGGAAGAAAGAGAGTAGATCTGAAAGAAAGTAGGTAGATTAGATTGGGATTGGGAAGATGAGTAGGTGTAGCTGTCTTTTTCAATCTGAATACTCCAACTTCGACTCTGCCCTCCAATCACTCTCTCAACACGCTACTTCTCCCATGTACTTCCACGTGTATTATCCTCTCCTATGATTTTAATTTTATCCCACCCCCTATCTATATCCTTTTTATATTTATTTTTTTTGACAAAAAATCCTTTTTATATTTCTTTCAGATTAGTTGGATAACTGAATTATTTGGGTTGGTGCATGTGTATTTCTGTCTCTTCTTGGTCTTCTACTCTTGTGTTGTGATCGTCAAAGCCATTTTCGAATGTCACAACGCAGTTCCAAGTTCTAACAATGTCGGTCCAATTATGTTAAAAACACTATTACGCAAAAATTGTTTATTATCTTTTTATATTTATCCTTCTTACAGTAGGTCATATAAACAAGTTATCAAGTCATTACAATTGATAGAGATGAGTTTTACAACGCGACACATCTATAAATAAAACATAAACTTACAAGAGTCTACTAGCAACAACCCTATGTGTTTTTTTTACCTGTTTTCATTTTGATAATTTCCAACGGACATAAATTTTGGCAATCGCACCAATAATATATTTTGACGAGGGCTTTCTGTTTTAAGACGACAAAGATTGAAATTTATTAAAACAAAATCAAGATACTTTAATCAATTATAATCAAAAGCATTGTGAGAATTCATTAGGCCTGGGCATTCGGGGTCCCAAACGGGTTTCGGTTTTATCCAATCGGGTTTCGGTTTTTCGGGTTTATCAAAATTAGCCCCATTCGGATTATATGAAAATTCGGTTCGGGACCGGTTCGGGTTCTATCGGGTTCGGGTCGGGGTTAGTAAATCTTCAAACAACCGGTACAACCCAATATACTTTCGGGTTCGGATCCCAATCGGTTTTTCGGTTTAAAAGTACCTAATTTTTACCTATTTTATAACCAAAACATGAGTAAAATCGGTTCTTCAGTTTTAAAATACCTGATTTATATCTATTTTGTAACTAAAACTTAAGTAAAATCGATTCAAAAATAAGTAACATCAACCGTGATTATTCAAAATCAAACGAAAAGTAAACATATTTACTGATAAAAAGAAAACCAAATAAATAAAAGCATAAAATGAAAACCAAGTTCTCATGACATGAGAAACATTTTTTAACAAAAACAAAATCTAAATCTAAATACTTCAAGATTCAACGGCCATCTTCAACCATCAACCTTCATGTAATAGAACCACCAACCTTCATGCAATAGAACCACCAACCTTCATGTAATAGATAAGTATTTTAGATGTTCAATATTTCATAGTGTATTTTGGATACATATTTGGAATTGAGATCATGTTTGGTACAAGATCTTTTCGAAGTTTTGAATGTTTCGGATTTTATCGGATATCCATTTAGATTCGGGTTCGGTTCGGATAATACCCATAACCCGAAATACCACAAAACAAGATCCATTCGGTATTTACGTCGGGTTTGGATCGGTTCGGATTCATTTTTATCGGATCAGATTCGGTTCAGATTTTTGGGTTCGGTTTATTTGCCCAACCCTAGAATTCATCTAAGAAATTGATAAAGATTTTTGACTGTGTGATAGAAAAGGAAAAATGAATTTATAAATTTCTTAAACAATATATTTGGGACCAATCTATCAGTCCACCAAATAGAACTAAAAGCCAGCTATTTCTTGTGGAAATATATTAATTTCCTTTTTTCTAAAAATATCTTCTGATCTTACACTTTTCCGAGGTGGTCTATACAATCCAACCGATGTTTAGTGTACTAAAAGTCAGCTATTTCTTGTGGAGATATATTAATTTTTTTTTTCTAACAAAATCTTTGATCTTACACTTCTTCCGAGATGTTCTACAATCCAACCGCTGTTCAGTGTATTAAACTTAACCACTGTTCAATTAAAACATTCTGATGTCCACTATTCAATGTTTTATGGCAGCCATAAGCTATATATGGATAATTTTTTTTGCTAGAAATGTAAATAGTAAACGAACAGAAGATTACAAGTGTTGACTTGAAGTCTAAGATGCTTCAAGAAGTCAATTTACTTGTACAAACCCAAAAAAATATTTAAAAAAACTTGAAGAAGTATAATAGGACTAATCTAGTAAAGTAGATTAGTGCTAACACAACTGATGTGATTCTAAGCACTAAACTTTAGGAGCTTAAGTGAATTTGAGCCAAGGATTCATAAGCTATGCACAAAATTAAGAACGATCATAAGAGTTATATGAGCCCATAACCACATGCCTTCATTCAGCGGTACGCTCCGAACGGGACATTCCGTATATTTCGCCGACTTTTTCTTCTTCTTAATACGTATTCTGTATCACTAAGACGTCACTCGCCAGGCCCAACCTGACTAATTGCAAACAAGCTTTTTAATTTCCTCATATATAATCAAAGGTGATACACCAAACTTGCAAAAATATTTGTATCTTCTAGCTATTGGCTAACATGAACCGAGTGTCTTATCACTTCTGGATAATTCGGTAGATTGCTCGGTAAGTCCTATCAAGGCATCGTCATAAGGAAGCACGGTTGGAAATTGTAAAAGTTTGGTATTTAGCAGTCTTAAACGCTTTGCTTTATGTAAGTTAGATACAATCATACAACTTTTACTCATGTTTTGTTGCTAAGTCTCTCAGAGAATTAAAAGCTTTAAATATAATTCAGTTATGTCCAAAATATAAATTATCAGTAACTTTTTATATTATACGTGCAAGTTATACAACAAAAAATTACTAAGATAGATACATGTTTATCATACAACAATTTGTATAGTTCTATCTTTCCACTCTTTGAGTGTGATTGGAAGGTAATGGTAGCGATAATAAAAGTAGAGTAACAAAATTTTCTAGCGATAATCAAAATAGAGTAACAAAATTTTCTGCAAGTTACTCTCTTTTCAACCAATCAAGCCAAATTGATTTTCTGCCCATTTACTCCAAAAATGATTAAAAGTAGAGTAATCTATTACTCTATAATAAATGTAAGGAACATTATACTCCGAGTTTAACTTTTGGTGTTCTTCCATTTTTCACCTATTTATTTCTACTACTTTTACTCCACCAAATACCAATCAAAACTTTTGGAGTGATTGGTGGAGCCGTAAGAAGTGACTTTAACTCTAATTTTCATCTACAGCCTTAAAAACTATCAATCATATTTTATATTAATTTTTAAAGATACAACCAAAAAATTAAAATTGCAGCAAAAAACAAAAATAACTCTAATTTTCATCTACAGCCTTAAAAACTATCAATCATACTTTATATTAGTTTTTAAAGGTACAACCAAAAAATTAAAACTACAGCAAAAAAAACAAAAAAAACTCTAATTTTCATCTACAGCCTTAAAAACTATCAATCATACTTTATATTAGTTTTTAAAGGTACAACCAAAAAATTAAAACTGCAGCAAAAAAAACAAAAAAAAAATAGCCGTAAAAATTTTGTTTTCTAAAGCCACATCTTTTTAGCTGTAGGAAATTTTAAAGCTATATCTCCTAAAAGTAAATAAAAATTTTACATACTAAATTCTAAAGTAAATTTGCTACAGTTGCAACCCAACCAATCATCTCCTTTGTTCCGTGATACAAAACAGTTATACAATTATTCATGATACAAACACAGTAAAAAATTAATAGTAAAATATGCCAGTCCAAAACAAAATGATCAAAAGCATTTCTGGATTAAAACAAAATGATTATGAACGATCGAAAATACACAAAATGATCAACAGTGATCCTATCCACGATGAAGTTTTTCTTAAAAACTATTTTGCTATACAGTACGTGAAAACTCAATTTTGATTGTGTCAGTTTTTTCCTTTTTACCGTATGTATCAAATCATATAAATTGTAAATCTATTGAGTAAAATATTTTTGTAACTTCATAAACGAGAAAATAGACATTTAAATTCTCAACTATTTGAAATCAACAAGTTTAATATGAAAGTATTGCTTGCACGATTTTGTTCTCTAACTAATAGTTGACTTGACAACTTGATAACCAAAAAAATCAACTGTTAAATCATAAATAACTTACCTTGGTTTCATATCAATTTTTTTTTCTTATTATACACAGCTTCATAGGTCCAAAGAACTAATCTGTGTTGCTGCGGTCCAAATGTGAAATCCGCAGTTGCCGGGAATCGAACCTAGGTGGCGGTACTCACAACTGTGAATCTTTTATCACCAGAATTAGATGTCCCGGTTAGTTTCATATCAATTATCCTTTCACTAAACCTAAAAATTTTGAAATTCTCAAATTCAAATTTTAATTCTGAGTGAAGACGATTTCTGACAACGATAAAAACGATTTTCAGTGATTGGACTGGATTTTCTCTCTTATTACGGATAAAAAATCTAATATAGGACATTTAGAAGAAATTGAACCAATATACATCTAACAGTAAGAGCATGTACATCAATGAACCCCCCCTTGGGGTTCATTGGATTTTTTTATAAATTTAATGGTGGGGCCAGTGAACAGTGTTGAACCCTCTCATATATGGTTATGCATCAATGAACCTCAAGTTCGGGTTCATACGAATAAAATAATATATTTTTGGGAAAAAAAACAAAGTTTGAGAAAAATAAAAAATTTGTTTTTTTTAAAGAAGTTGTAATTCAATACATTGAGAATTCATAAACTTAGAAAATATTTTTAATTAAATTGTAAAAGGTTTTATTCAATACATTGGAAATTCAAGAACATACAAAAGATTAGTCACTACGATCATCAAATTTTGCCCATACATTTTCAACTAAATCAGCTTTGAGACGCTCATGAATTTGTGAATCCCGAACCTGATTGCGAATGTTAAGCATATCAACATTCACACTTTCTCTCCTTCTCACCTCCGAACTTCGGCTAGATTCTCCTGACTCGAACTCAGATGTATTAGCTAGAATGTATCCTTGTCTTTCGTCCTCTACTATCATATTGTGCAATATGACACAGGCTCTCATTACCTTTCCTATCTTTTCTTTGTCCCATTTAAGAGCAGGGTTTTTAACAATTGCAAACCTCGATTGCAAGACTCCAAATGCCCGTTCTACATCTTTTCTGGTCGATTCTTGACGTTTTGCAAATGCCACTGCTTTAGGACCTTGAGGAAGCGGGATGGATTGGATAAATGTTGCCCAATTAGGATAAATCCCGTCGGTAAGATAGTAGGGCATACGATAAGTGTGGTTGTTCACCTTGAACTTCACTTTAGGAGCTCGACCTTGTAAAATTTCATCAAAAACCGGTGACCGATCAAGAACATTGATATCGTTGAGTGTACCTGGTAATCCGAAAAATGAGTGCCATATCCAAAGATCTTGTGATGCCACGGCTTCTAAGACAATTGTCGGTTTTCCCAAACCACGTGTGAACTGACCTTTCCAAGCAGTTGGGCAGTTTTTCCACTCCCAATGCATACAATCGATGCTGCCTATCATTCCCGGAAACCCCCGTGCCTCTCCAGAATCAAGTAGTCTTTGAAGATCTTCAGGTGTTGGTTTTCTTTGATACTCATCTCCAAACACTTGTATTATCGCTTCCGCGAAATTCTCCAAACATAAAATTGCAGTACTTGCCCCAAGTCGGAGATACTCGTCATTTGCATCTCCGGCACGACCGTAAGCCAACATTCTCATAGCTGAAGTGCATTTTTGAAGTGTAGAGAGGCCGTTCCTTCCATGACCATTTCTCCGTTGTTGAAAGTATGGAACTTCATTACCTAGACGTTCGACAATGCGAAGGAACAATGACTTGTTCATTCGAAAACGTCGCCTAAACAAGTCGTGTGTGTATGTAGGATTTTCACTGAAATAGTCTTGCCAAAGTTGCATGTGTCCTACTTCCCGATCTCTTTCGATATATACTCGTGTCTTCGGCTGTTTGGTTAGAGCAGACTCGATGTAATCATCAATTTGTTGGTCGACCATTTCTTCAAATACTTCATATACTTCATCATCTGAGTTGCTTGACATTGTTCCTGTTTTTGAATGATTATTAAATATTTATAACTTTTACTGGTCCAAATCAGCTAGAGTATTCATTGAATTTTTTTAGCTTTGCATAATTATTAAATATTTATAACTTTGAATAATTCTTGAATATTTAAAACTTTTAACAATTCGATGAACTCTTTGTATTATCCAAACTATTGAATATTTCTAACTTTGAATAATTATTACAGGTATGTTTAACAAAAGTGTAAGTTTTTGTTTAAAACTTACGTTTGGTTCTTGGTTCTTGGTGGTTGTTTGGTTGCTTCTTGTTGGTGATGTACGTTGAGGCAAAGAGAAATGGAGTTGAACATGTGAATCGAAGAGTAACAAGAGAAGCAGAGTTTTTTGATTTATAAAAGCATACATCAAGAGAGCATATTTATATATGCTTGTTTTGTTACATAACCCGTGACAAGTACAACCCGTGAAACAAAGCATTGTAGAGAACAAGTACAACCCGTGAAACAAAGCAACATCAGTGTAGAAACCAACAAAAATACTACACTGCATCCGATAGACATAAAGCATACGACAGAAAAACAGACACCAACCCGTGAGACAGCAACAGACACCAACCCGTGATCGTGCAACTCCTGACAAAGCAACCTGCACAACAATAACGTGACAACATAAGTTAATTACTACACATATTGAGGCAAAAAATAAAGAAAACACAGATTCGATCAAGCAAGTTAACCAAATCAATCAAGTAGTTCAGATATGAGTTTCTGTTTGAGGGTTATTTCGTTAGGGGTTAGATCAGTCTCAATCTTGGCTAGTAGAAGTTGTAGGATTTTGTGCTGGGAGATCTTTTTTCTCTCAGCCAGGATGGTCTCTATTTGATCGAATGCAGCTTCTTTCCCGTGCCTCTTGCGTTTGGCTGCTTTAGCAGCCTTAACACCAGGTGGTCTAACCTCGTCCTCAGCCATTACCTGTTCAGCTTCCTTCGTTTTCTCCTTCCCGCCATCTCTTGACTTCAAAACTGACTTCCACTTCTGATCATGTCTCAGTTCCCTCCAACAGTGTTCCATGGTGAATTTGGCTTGGTAATCATTGAAGAAAATCTCATGGGCAGCCTTCATCACATCATCATCATTTTGACCACTTGATTGGTGCTTCAAAGCCGCGTCATAGCTGCCTACAAACTTGCAGACTTGCTCGTTGACCCTTCCCCACCTCTGCTTACACTGACCCCACTCTCTTGGAGCGCTGCCAGTGAGCAGAGTGCTAGAATTCACGTACGCCTCTATTCTCCTCCAAAAGGAGGTGATCTTCTGCTCATTACTGACAATAGGGTCCTTGCTCGTGTTCAGCCAACCACTGATGAGCACAAGGTCCTCTTTAGTTGTCCACTTCCTCTTGGAAGCCGGTTTCACTAACCCAGTAGAGTTAGCTACTGCTTCTGGAGGGTCGCAGTTAGGGTATGGACTGCTCTGCGAAGCTAGTAGGGAAATGAAACCGGAAGTTTGTGTGGAAAAGGGTTCCATGGTTTTGGTTTATGTTTTAGTTATGGTTTAGGTATATTTTTAAAGATAATGGGGTTATGGACTGCTCTATTTAAGGTTGTTTTCACGCAGGTAGTAGAGCTAAATTAAATTCAACCAGCCAAGCATTGAATATAAAACCTAATGGAGAACAACTACTCCACACAGAGAACTAAATACACATCAAATCAACAACTTAATACTATCAACTACTTAAAGACAGATTTAATTCCACTCTACTTTTCTGAGCAAGGCTACTCTTACTAATAAATACTTCTAGTTCTAGTTATACTTCTAGTTCTAGTTATCAAGGCTAGTTCTAGAGAATTTTAAAACGCGAATTTTAAATACTTCTAGTTCTAGTTATCAATTCTTCTAGTTCTAGTTATCAATTCCCGCCAAACACATTACAGTCTACATCACAGCTAGAGATGGGTTAGAACATTTACCTCTCTATTTCAGTCGAAGCACAGCTTCTCTAGGGTACCGACCTGGACAGTGAGGCTTCGAACCTGTTCCTGGACAGGCAAACAACAAGAATACAGTGTTACTCATTAATATTAATAGAGGACATACATATTAAAGCAACAGAAATAAAGCAAGCTCCAGGCTCAATCTGGTATTTACCTCCAGGCTCTCAATCTGGTAATTGAGACTCGGCACCCCCTTGATAATCTCCTCAGCCTCTTCCAGACGCTTCCTCAGCCTTTCCATCTCCTCCTGGACACCAACCACCCAAGGATGACTATAGTGCAACCCATTATCCTTGTTGACAACAGAAAACAAAATATTAGAGACAGTTCGAGTTTCATAAATTTTAATGACATAGATTAAGGAAAATATACTAACTTCATAGTTTATGCACGTGAAGAACCTCTTTCCAGGATGACTGTCGTAGTCTTCCTTCCCCCGGACCTCGTCAATGATTCTCCCACCGCAAGCACACCGTATTGGAATACCGTACTGTGAATCCTCCACGAAGCCTAACATGTCACAGTACTCCTTTTGTTGTTTTGAATGTTTACGTTCTTCTGAGGGATCCATCTGCACCACAAAACGAATTGATTAGAACAAACTAATGCCAAAATTCTTATAACCCAAACAGATATCTCCACTCTATTAGAACAAACGATTCCTAACAAAGAAACCCCCTTTTCAAATTCATATCGACTCTATTAAACCGTAAAAAAAACCCCAACTTTATGCAGGCCGACTCTATTAAACAAAGAAACCCCCTTTTCCAATTCATATCGACTCTATTAAACCCTAAAAAAAACCACAACTTTAGGCAGGCCGACTCTATTAAACAAAGAAACCCTCTAATCGAGCACAGCTAATAGAAATCTCTCAGACTCGATTTAGACTCGATTTAGAACCCTAACAAACAAACCCCTAATCGATTTCAGCTAATAGAAATCTCTCAGACTCGATTTAGACTCGATTTAGAACCCTAACAAACAAACCCCTAATCGATTTCACTTCCAGACTCTATTGGAGGAGAAACCCCCAATTCGAATTCGTATCGACGCTTTTCAACCCTAAAAAATAAAAAGACTGAGAAGAGAGAGGATTACAAAGGACGGTGAAGTCGATCAGAACACTCTTCCTCGTCGATTTGATGGAAAAACGACCTCTCGATCGTGGTCGCAGCACAAATCGCCTCTCGCCTAGAAAACCCTAGCTTTTGGAAGAGAAGAGGAAATGAGGAGAAACACGCGACGCCTTCATTTTCCGCGTCGACATCTGAGAAAGGGCAAGCCAATACCGTGGCGACACATGTTGTGAACTCGCTTCACACGGGATCACTCAAGCGGCCCGGTTCACTTAAATTAACCCATTTTACATTTTCTTTTTGGATTAAAATCCTGTAAAACCCAGCCCATGAACCTCTTATAATCTCTTGATGTACATGGTCTAAGGTGTGAAAACAAAAAGAAGAGACGATAGTTTGCCCCAAAAAAAAAGAAGGGACAATAAACACAATCTCAAAAACTTGCAAATTACGGAAAGGCCCCTCGTCGCGCGAGTTCCAAACTTCCCAAGCAATCCTGTTCTCCGATCGCAAATGAACGGACTGTTCCCGGAGAGATAAATCCGGCATGGCGAAATCGGAACACTCAAGGACTCCTAGCTTCTCCTCTTTCGCCAAGATTCAACCCTCCGACGATGCCGACGCCGATCCCGATTCCTACGCGCTCGAGAAATTCAAGCTCTACGAGACCCGAGCGGTAAGCTTTATCGATTCATCAATCTCAAGGTCAATCTCTGTGTTGCTCTTATGATTGGCATCCATATGAAAACCGTAGATCGAATTGCAGTAACGTTGAATCTCATGGCACTGTGTTCTTATTGTTGCGTAGAGGTTTTATTTACTCGGGAGCGATAGGAACAAAAGGTTCTTCAGAGTGCTGAAGATTGATCGTTCAGAGCAATCAGAGCTTCACATAAGTGAAGATCCAGTAGTGTATTCGCCTCAGGAGATCAAGAGTCTCCTTCAGCGTATTGCTGAAGGCAATCGCTCCACTGGAGGATTGGCTTTTGTGGCTAAAGTCTATGGGATTGCTGGTTAGTTTTGTGAATCAAACGTTTTGCATCTTTGGATTTTGTGGATAAGCTTTTGCTTTGTAGGTTGTGCTAAGTTTATGGAGTCATACTACTTAGTTTTGGTGACGAAACGGCGACAAATTGGATGCATATGTGGGCATGCTATATATGCTATTGATGAAAGTCAGATGATCAGTGTTCCACATGCAACTATCCAGTCTGATGTTGCCAATTCCAAAACTGAACTAAGGTCTGTTTCTTGGAGTTTTGATTGCTCTTTGAAGTTGAACTATTTATTTGATTTCACATGGTTCTTTGTTTTTTCCTTTCTTTGCAGGTACAAGAAGCTTCTGTCAAGTGTAGACTTGACAAAAGATTTCTTCTACAGTTACACGTATCCTATAATGCAGAGTTTGCAAAAGAACGTTTTGTCATCTGGTGAGGAAGGGGTGCCCTATGATAACATCTTTGTATGGAATGCGTATCTGACACAGCCTATCCGTTCAAGGTGTAACAACACTATTTGGACACTGGCATTAGTTCATGGGAATTTTAAGCAGGTACTTGTATGCTCTTGTGTCTTAACCTACATATGTCTACGTTGGCTACTAGTAGACTCAAAATGGTTTTATTGGTTTGCGTTATTCAGACACGGCTATCGATATATGGAAGAGACTTCAGTGTTACTCTAGTATCCAAACGTTCTCGACATTTTGCAGGCACACGGTAAGATTCATTCTAGTCAGGCCTCTCGTGGATGAGGAATTCATAGTCCATATCTGTTTTCGAAGACCCTTTCTGAGTTATACTTAGTATCTTCTGTTGATTTTATTTTGGATGAACATAGCATTGAGTCGTGTGAACTCTTCTAAACTAGTTTAGATGCTTGTCTTTCTTGTTTTCTGTGAATTGTATAGCTTCCCATTCTGTAAATTTGTTTACGCAGTTACTTGAAAAGGGGAGTGAATGATCGTGGAAGGGTTGCGAATGATGTTGAAACAGAACAACTTGTTTTTGATGAAGAAGCTGGATCACGCAAGGGAAAAATGACCTCAGTGGTGCAGATGCGAGGGTCAATTCCACTATTTTGGTCGCAAGAGGCCTCGAGATTTAGCCCTAAGCCTGATATTTTCTGTGAGAAACTAACATAAGAGGCGCCTGTTATCTCAATTAGAGCATTTTAACGTGTTTGTGGTTATCGATCTGCTTACTTTTTTCTGTTTTTTTTTCTGCCTCAGTACAGAGGTATGATCCTACATACGAGTCAACTAAAATGCATTTTGAAGACCTGATGAACCGATATGGGAATCCGATCATTGTGCTCAACTTAATCAAGGTTAGCTTTTTTTTATTTACTGTCCTTCTAAAGGAGATGGTTGTGCCTTTTGTACTTAGAAATTTCAATGGAAATATTCAGACGGTTGAGAAAAGACCTCGGGAAATGGTGCTAAGGCGGGAGTTTGCGAATGCAGTGGGTTATCTAAACTCAATTTTAGATGAAGAAAATCATCTCAAATTTATCCACTGGGATTTTCACAAATTCGCAAAGAGGTAAAATGTTGTGGATTTGTTTTCCTGCCTTTAACTTGAGCTCACATTACTTTGTATTTTTAATGTTAAAGCAAGTCGGCGAATGTATTGGCTGTTTTGGGTGCCGTCGCAAGCGAAGCACTTGATCTGACTGGATTTTACTTCAGTGGCAAGCCTAAAATTGTTAAGAAAAAAGCTACCCAACTTAGTCATGCTAGCACTGGAAGGTATTTTTGGGATGATATGTCAGCTAATGTTTAGTTGTTTTTGTTATTTGCTACATATAATTCTAAACACTGGAGACATATTAGTTACCTTTCTGGTTTAATGGAGAAAAATACTGCAGGGAAGCATCTCTGCGTGATCTAAGAGCTTTCTCCTTGGAACTTTCAAGGGGTGAGAGTTCTAATGATATACTTAGTGCTCTTGCTAACCGAGAGAAAGAGATGAAGCTAAGCCAGCAAAAAGAAGACGATGGGACTGGTATTTCAGCTCCTCGTTACCAAAGTGGTGTTCTGCGTACGAACTGTATCGACTGCCTGGATCGAACAAACGTAGCACAGTATGCATATGGTTTGGCTGCTTTAGGCCGTCAGCTGCACGCAATGGGTCTGAGTGATACATCTAAGATCGACCCAGACAGTAGCATAGCTGTTGCACTTATGGATATGTACCAGAGCATGGGCGACGCCCTCGCTCACCAATATGGCGGCTCAGCTGCTCATAATACTGTAATAACACCACTTATTACCTTTGGCCAGTTATTTTTCCTTTTTGACAAAGCGAGACTTGCAATGTTTATTCGTTAACTTGGTTGATGGATTATAGGTTTTCCCAGAAAGGCAGGGTAAATGGAAGGCCACGACACAGTCTAGAGAATATCTCAATTCTATCAAACGATACTACAGCAATACCTACACTGATGGCGAAAAGCAAGACGCCATTAACTTGTAATATACTCCTATGCAAAATTACTTCGTTTCCTTGCTAAGTTCTTGATATGTCTAGTTTGCCAGTGATGTAGCAATAGGATGAAGGCTTTAGAACACGGGCATTACAACTCTTACCTTATGCATGACTGATAATATTAACTACTAAGATATTGAATCCTCTAAAGGAATTGTTGACTTAAAACTTTTGATTTTCATTTCTATTAAGGCTCAAATCCAAGTAGCTAATGATTTTTCTTTCGAGCAGATTCTTGGGTTACTTTCAACCTCAAGAAGGGAAACCTGCGCTCTGGGAGCTGGATTCTGATTATTATCTTCACGTGTCAGGGATCGGAGATGAAATTTTCCCAGGAAGGGGGTAAGGTTTATATTTAGTGAACCTAGTGCGTATCAGATTATGGTTTTACTCTTCATTAGGTGCAAATAACATATGGAGACGTGCCTGAAACTGGACGTCAAGTTTAATGGACTTATGAACTTGTTCAGGAAATACCAAAGATGTTATATTATATTTCCCGAGATAGATCATAAGTCATAACCTTTGGTTGCGTATGATTTCTAATTCTGGTGTATTGCAGGGTCCAGTCCATTGAGAAACCCATGAGTGGCATCGGAGTCAATCTTGCACCAGTGCCGGCTTTCAGGGAAGACTTCTCACGGAAGAAACTAACGTCATTTGACAAACTGATCGAGCAGACATGCAGTTCAATAAAGAACGTGAGGCTTTGCAGCGAGACAGGCCAAAGGCCAGGTGGCAGCGCTGGAGGCACTGGTGTGGCTCCTGATGCAGCGTAATGATCCTCATTTGAAAATTTTCAGTCATCTTATTATCCCTTTGACTGGAAATTTTGGAATTGATTGAATCTTGTTTCTTTACGTTTAGTAGGAGCATAAGAAAGTAGAAAGACGTTTTCTAGTTTAGGAAAGAACAGAGATAGTAGTTAAAACTGAACCATGACTTTTTCGGATGTTAGCTTATTTTTCTTGACATTCTTATCTTCAGTGAGATTCAGCTCAAGAGCCCCAATTGGCTGTTTGGATCAAGAAAACCCGAAGAGAGTGGCTCTGCCGCAAAATCTGGTGCAGATGATAGTGAGAAAGGAGTGACCTCGAGTGAGCGAGTCCACGATTTCTGCAACTTGGACTGGCTTTCTGAGCCTAACGATCATCATGAAGATATCTTTCAAAAGTAATGATTTCCTTTTCCTCCCCTCTCTGAAATCTAAGTTTCGTTCAGAATAAATTTGTATAAAATTATTAGCAAACTTATCACTGATCATACACGTATATACTGACCAAACGTTGGGTCTAACCGCAACTTGGCATTTTCAAAATCCAGATATTGTCTCTGGTTGCATCAAATCACTTGTTTCAGTTGTTTCATTGTATTAGGTACCTATCGATCACATCAACCACTGAAGCCAATGGGTGGTATGGTGGTACTCTCCTCGGTGACCAAGATGAGAACAGCGAAATTTACAAACATTATGCCCAGTTCTGTCAGGTTCGGATTCTCTATCTTTGCTGATATGGAACTACAGATTAATAGATATCTTTAAATTTAACTCAGAATCTCATTTCCTTATGTTGAACAGTGTCCAGCTATGGAACCTTTTGAGAACGATCATGAGTTAGAAGAGAACTACGCGGAGGTTCTTCGTATGAACACAGTCGATGTAATGGACAACATGGGAGAAGAAGAAACAGAGATGGAAAAAGCTTTAAATGAATACGCTCAGATCGGTAGCAATCTCGGGATCATTCCAACACAATGCAAACACTTCGCTGGAGATCCTTGTTGGTTAGCCAGATGGCTGGTTGGAGATGATAAGATCCCAAAGGTCATTTAATCACAAAACCAACCCATTATGCCCCCAAGAACATAACGTCTCACATCAGAGAGACTCCCCTTTTGCTTTACATGAATCTTTTGTGAGCATTTGTGAAAAATAATTGGCTTATATTACTAAATATAGCATAGTACTGGGATAATAGAATATACGTACGCAACCACAGAGGCAAAACTAGTTTCCTTACCTCTACTAATTTCTACACCATTGTTCTTTTGATACACACTAGTACAAACAGAATGATGTTTTAATGTACTTTCAGTAGTATATCTGACTTAGCAGGCAATCTCTTGAAGAAATTGGCAGGTACTGACTACTGAAGGCATCCTACTCCTGAACCGCGGATGGCGCAGCATGAACAGTGCGAGCAGTATTGCAATCACTTGGAACGGTGTGACTTATAGATGAAAACGGCCCAGATCAATGAGAAGATGATAAATTAAACAGTTGCACACGGGTCTGTCAAGTCCCCGGTATATATTGGGTATA
This sequence comes from Brassica rapa, assembly GCF_000309985.2. NCBI lineage: Eukaryota > Viridiplantae > Streptophyta > Magnoliopsida > Brassicales > Brassicaceae > Brassica > Brassica rapa. The sequence goes on from NC_024801.2 coordinate 13,244,644, forward strand.
CATGTGAAAACTAGGCCCATGGTTTAGCCTTTTCTCATTCCTCCCTCACCACGCACCATTCCTCAAGGAACAAATAGTGCTGAATGCTGATGTTGGAGTTTACATTTCCTCGTAGAGAAGGATATGATATGAAGTCTACACGTGTAAGTCCACGTGGAGACACGTGTTATTTTAGCGTTGGCGGCCAGCCTATATATATAAGTATCAAACGAGTGAGCGACACGAAGCAAGAAGTGAAAATGACAAAACTATTGGCCTTGTTATGTCTTGTCTTGAGTGTTTTACTGACGGTGAGCCGGTGCACAGAGTCGGAAGGTGAAATCATCGTGAAAGATGGCCACCGTGTTGTTGTGGTGGAGTACGACGCAGACGGCAAAACCAACACTAGAGTCTTGATTTCACCGCCGGAAAGAGGACAAGAGCAGATAGGAGACCAAAGAGAAATGTTTAGAAATGTGAAAAGGAAAGTGATAGAAACACCGTCGTCTCTTCCGGTTAGTGACCAAGTGGAGGAGGAGCGTGAACTCCACGCGTCACCAGGAGAGCTCATATGCGATGCCATCGGTAAGTGTAAGCACAAGGTGGCGAGTGTGTTAGGGAGAGTTGACGATCCAACGGCGCAAGATAGGAAGGAGAAGGTTGCACGTGCGGCACGTGACGTGAAAGAAACTCTGGCTCACGAGCCCCACTATGCTGAACACAAGGCTCAAGAAACTAGGCGAACGATGAGTAAGAGCCAAAACGTTTTGGTGAAGGCAAAGTTGGCGGTGAAGCGGTTAGGGACGGCAGTTACGGCGGCGCTGAACCCGACAAAGGTCGGGAGCGTGGTGAGTCTGATCGGGATCGCGGCGGCGTTTGGGATGTGCGTGTGGGTGACGGTCGTGACGAAGTACTTGTTGGCATCGGTGCTTGGGAGGCATCGATTCGGTGTGGCGCAGAGCAAGGTGTATTCCGTGTACTTCAAGGCAATCTCCGTAGGGCTTCTGGTTGGGTTGCTAGGACACGTCATCAGCCAACGCCGGAAGGTTCTTACCGATGCGGTGGAGATGTGGCAGGCCGTTAACCTCTTGTCCTCGATCCTGATGGTTGAAGCTAATGCGTCATTTGTTGAACCACGAGTTATAAAGGTTATGAAAGGCCTAAAACCTATACGTTTATTTTATTAATGTAAATTAATATGCAGTGTAATATTGATTTTTGTGTTATGCTCATCAATAGGCGATGTTTGAGCGGATAAAAGTGGAAAAAGAAGAAGGAAGAGGGCTTGACAAGTCAGAATCACACTCCAGTGAAGCAGCGGCTCGAACCTGTGGTAAGAAGGTTAGATACAATATGGATGAGGATGCGGTGAACCGTAGACTGAAGAAGCTGAACGAGAGGTTAAGTAGGTTAAATGCGTACTCGTCGCGACTAAATTTACTCACTCTAATGTCTCTCACTTGGCACTTTGTGTATCTCGGCCATCGACTCAGCCTCACTTATTGAGGGATTGAGCCACCGATACGTTAGTTGTTCTTGTAATTTGATTGTTTTAACAAACATGATTCCACATCATAATTGAGTGAAAAAAGTGTAAGAAATAAAAATAAATAAAGCAAAAATGGGACAAAACCTTCCTAAATATAATACCAAACTTGGTCATAAACCCGAATAGATCATGTTGTCCATTCAATCTATAGTCCGATTGAAATACCAAGAAGACCAAAGTTATTCATATGAACCATATTATTCTCTTAAGACTTTTAAAACAAAATCATACAACATAATTTTATCTTAAGCATCTTTCTTTATTTGTAAACTATTAAAAATCCATGAAAAGATAAGAAACTTTTGAAAGCCTAGTCTCTCTTGACCAAGGCTACTCTTGATTCCAAAGCCTTGATCCTCTCTCTGATCACATTGATCCTCTTCTCAACCACATCGGCTGCTTTGATCAGATCCTCCGAATGATCAGCATCATGTAAATCATTAAACGCAGCAATCGTCCCAAGTTCCATCGCACGGCTATGCATCTTCTCTTTCTCCAACTTCTTCTTTGCGTCTTGGATCATCCTGGTCATGAGATCCTTCTGATCCATCATGTATTTGGTCTGCTTGTCCTTGGGGAGTGCGCTAAACCTGTTTAGAAGAACACGTACCTCTCTACGGTTTGGCCAAACCTCAGGGCCCTCCTTGTAATCGCTGTAGATGATGGCGCAAGCGCGTAGACCGCAAAGAATGGTTAGTTCATTGATCTTCTTCAGGATGCCTTCTTTGCGTTTTCTGAACGTGACTCGGCGAGTCGACTTGTCAGAAATCAATTGGTGTGTAACTTTTCTTCTTCCCATGGTGATGAAAAAATGAGGAGGAGGAGAAGGTTTGTGTGTGTTTTAGGGACCAGATGGGTATATTGTTATATAGAGTTTCTAACTTTGATATTATGGGTCGGTCAAGTCCACAGAGAGTTACAACAAATTATAGAAAGGTTTTAAAAGAAAACTACATATAAAGGTTTAAGGTAAAATAGCTATAAAATCTTTCTAAATAAAGAAGATTTCAATCCAAAGATACTTTCTCATTTTATTATGTGTATATTGCTTGGTCTAGAGAATCTGCAGGATAGGAAAGGTTATATTTGCCCCATAAATGTTGACTATATGAAAAAGTCTGAACATATTTCTAAGACTTATTCTTGGGGTGAACCTCTCGGTTCACCAACCAATAGAATTGTGTTATTTCATATTCGATACTTTTTAAAAGAAGAAACAAAATATTGTCAAATTATATTATGTTTTTAAAATTAATAGATAAAAAGAAATAAATAGTAGTAATTACAAAAAAATATATTTTAACGTCGTCAACAAAACACTAAACCTTAAATCCTAAACTCTAGGGTTTAGTATCTTGCTGACGACGTTAAAAATATTTTTTTTAAAATTATTTTTTCTGTAACTTCTAAGTTTTTTTTAACTTTAAAAATAAATATAACTGAACAATATTCTGTTTCCTTTTTAAAAAATATCAAATTTGAAATAATGAAATCCTATTGGTTGGTGAACCTAAAAGTTCACCATAGAGGATGAACCCAAGAATAACTCTATTTCTAATAGTTAAACCAAGTAGAATGGTATATACATACACAATCACATGCGTATATATAATTAGACAAGTACTAATATTATTAGATCAGCAAGTAAATGACATGTAAGTCAAAATTAAAATTGGTAATAAAATTCTAATATACTCCAATTAAAAAAATCCAACTTAAAAGAACAATGCAAGAGACTCTTATTTACAGTTATACATACAATATGTATGTATTAATTTGTTTTATAATTTGTGATTACATATTTAACATAACTTTGTACATGATCTAGTATCATAAGGGTCACTTTTACATTATCATTTACTCTGTTTGTAATAATAGCTATCCCCCTATATATTAAAAGAGAAGTCACTTTAGTGATTTCTGATGACGTGTCGCTCATAGGTGAAGTTTTAATTTAATTGTTATAATTTGATTGGTCGATTGTTCTTAATTTTTATTTATTTAATTTAGATTTCAAAATTTAAGGTAAGTCTAAAATCATTTAACACCACTTACCTTATAATCTAAAGAATATTACAAATAACAATTTATGGAAACTAATTCTCGAAATTATAGAAAGATTAATAATGTTTTATTTATCACTTTCAATATTTATAAACTATAAAATATAATGAACGAAATTTTATATAAGATAATTATAATAGTTTTATATTATACTTGATGAATTGTATTCGAATATAATTATATAATAACTATTTTAAATATAACAAAATCCAAACATGTTTATTAATATTATTTTTAAATTATTTATCGTTCTTTAAAGAATAAATTTATCAAAATTTTAAAATAACTTATGAATAGTTTAAATGTAAGTTACCTTATTTATTTTGCAAAGTAACTTATGAATAATTTCTTTTTTCTTACGCAAGTTGCAAATTAACTTATGAATAGTTTAAATGTAAGTTACTTTATTTATTTTAAACATTTCTTGCCAAGTTATTATCACATTTATTAAAATTTTAAATGCCAATTTACCTTAATGTTTCTAAATTCTTAATTCGTTTGTAATGACTTACCTTATTACAATAAAAAATTCCCGGTGAAATAGTTAATAGGGGGATAATTTTCTTTAATCTATTTTAATATTTATTGTAAAAAATAAATATAGCAACGTCATTTATTTTTGAAAGGTCGACAATATAAAGTTGCCTTATTAAGAATAAGTATTTCTTGCGCAAGTTAGTATCACATAATTCGACTTTTAAATCTTTCTAAATTGTTAATTCATTTTTAATGACTTACCTAGTTTTAAATATGCATTACTTACGCAAGTTCTTATATATATTAAATGCAAACCAGCTTATGACAATGTAAAATTAATATATTTCTTTAATCTATTTCAATATTTATTGCGGAAAATAAATATTCAAACGTCATTTATTATGAAAAGTCGACTATATATAAAGATACTCCCAAGGTCGTACATACAATACAATACATTGTTGTGAAGATATCAAATTTTTAAAAACAGTATGGCAATAGTTCAAGCTCCCAAAAACCGAGTGTCTTTTATCAGGGAATTAAAACCATGTAAAGATACATAACGTATTGAGGTTAGGATTCTTCACTTGTGGAGAAATTACAACAAAGATTCCGGAAACACCATTGAAATGGTTTTCGTTGATAAAGAAGTAAGTAGATTACTACATTTTTTACAACTCATAATCGTCTTTAGTCTTTTGTTCTCATCTCATCTTCGTGTAGGGGACAAGAATTCGTGCTTCAGTTGGTGAACAGCTCATCAAACAATTTGAAGGGAAACTAACCAAGGGTGATGCGAAAGTCGTCCAGTTATTCAAATTGTCGATGCTATTGGTGATTATCGGATAACCGCGCATCCGTACAAAATTGGCTTCTTTCAAACAAATTTTGTTGGAACAGCTGATGAATTTTCGAGTGAAGTTTCGGAGAAGTATTTTGCGGATGCGCGGTATGTCAATTTAATATTTCGACTATTTCAATTTAATATTTCGACTATTTTGCGGATGCGCGGTATACCTTCACAGCTTACGAATCAAGTATTTCAACTATTTCGATGACGGTATGTCAATTTAATATTATTTTTTGTTCAATAAAATTCTGAAACTTATAGATCTATCAAATAATGTTAACCCGTCCAATTGCTTACAAAATTTAAGAAATTTTTTGCAGGTTTCTAATAGATTGTGTTTTATTTATCGAGAATTGTACTTTATAATTTATATTATTTATGGATAATATTTTTAATTTAATTATATTTTCTTTTAATATGTCTACATAAATTTTTCTATATTATTTATGTAAAAATAATATTATTCACCTAAAATAAAGAATTACAACACATATACAATACAATTCTAATTAATGATAATATAAAATCTGTTACTTCTAAAACTATGCACTATTTATTCCATATTTTGAAAGAGAAATTACTTTAGTGATTTCTGGTGACGTGTCGCTCATAGGTACGTTTCAAAAAATTGTTATAATTTGATTGGTCGATTGTTCTTAATTTTTATTTATTTAATGTAGATATACAAATTTAAGGTAAGTTTAAAATCATTTAACATCACTTGCCATATAATCTAAAGAATATTACAAATAACAATTTATGGAAACTAATTCTCTAAATTATAGAAAGATTAATAATGTTTTATTTATTACTTTCAATATTTATAAACTATAAAATATAATGAACGGAATTTTATATAAGATAATTATAATAGTTTTATACTCTACTTGATGAATTGTATTCGTTTTAAATATAACAAAATCCAAACATGTTTATTAATATTATTTTTAAATTATTTATCGTTGTTTAAAGAATAAATTTATCAGAATTTTAAAATAATTTATAAAATGTTATAAATTATTTATAAAAATTATAAACCTACTACATATTGATTGAGAAGTCATATAAGTGATTTTTTTATTACGTGTCGATCATAAATGAACTCTTCAAATTGTTATAATTTGATTGTCCGATGATTTGATGATTTTATTTATTATAATTATATCTAAAAAGAAAGGATAATTCAATTACCACTTTCCAAATAATCTATATAATTTTAGAAATAATTATTTATGGTAACTAATTGTTGAAACTATGAAAGAGTAATAATGTGATCAAATTTTTTATATATTTATAAATTACATAAAATAAGAAACAAAAATGTTTATTTGAATTGATATAATGATTTTATATACGTATAGAAAGCTTTATATTTGCATATAAAGTATCATAATAACTATTAATGTCTATTAAATTCGATGCATGCTTTATAAATCATTTATTAAATTATAAATAAATTTATAAAATTATTTATATTGGCTTATCATATGTTTTAAATTATAATAAGAGGTTCTATATGTTCTTTGGGAAGGTGAGCTATATCATCATTTTTTTCAGCTCTTTTCCTATTGCACATGTCGTTTTCTTATTTGACATGTTCAAATTGCAAAATAACTTATGAATAGTTTAAATGTAAGTTACCTTATTTATTTTAAACATTTACTGCCCAAGTTATTATCACATTTATTGAAATTTTAAATGCCAATTTACATTAATGTTTCTAAATTCTTAATTCGTTTGTAATGACTTACCTTATTACAATATAAAATCGTTATTGAAATTTTTTTCTTAAACACACAAATTATTTTGGGACGTTGCAATTATACATATACACAATAACTGCTTCTTGATACTGAAGTTACTTTGTTCCCTCTCGTCCATGACAAATATTGAGTACCAGCTTTTCTCCATAACTGATGCTTTTTCGCAAAGACGGTGGTATTAAGATGTAAATTCCGTTACTTCTAAAACTATACACTATTTATTCTATATTTTGAATTTTGTTATGCCCGCACAGGGTGCGGACCGGTCACCTAGTACATAACTAAATATGTGTGTATCTCACCAAATATATTATTTTCTAATTAATATATGTGTAAAAAATCCAAACTATTTTAATATGGTATACCATTATAACATATATAAGGTGGAAACACTATTTACTTATATTTATTAAATTACAACAAAAATTTCGTATTAATTTTTCTACATGATTATTCATAAGTTTTCACATTAATAATTAGAACTTTTCTCCCTTAAAAAAAATAATTTGATTTCTTCATGTATATTAGGCTTAAGTTATGTTACCAACTAAAACTTTAACAAATGTATATCATTTACTAAAATAAATTGAACACTTGCTTGAATAATGGAAAACATGCGATGCTTAGACATTTTACATGTCAAAATTTGGAAATTGACTGTAAAAATTTGATTATCATGATCAGAGAGTCTAGTTTCAATGGAGCTGAAAAGATGGAGACGCTGCAACGAAGATTCCACATATTCAATATTTTCTACATCCATAGAGGACAAAACGTTATTGTTGATTCCTTAGATAAGATTGTAAAAATATTTCATGGAAATTTTTATTTTGTTGGTTGTTCTATTTCGGTTTGGCTATCCAAACCATTTCAAATTTGAATTGTGGTATGACTCTTTGATGTTAAAAAAAGAAGAAGATAAATCGAGATATAAACAAGACAAGAGTATATCGAAGTTGTCCCTCCTCCATGCCACCCTTTATTCCGACAACCAGATTTTATTTTCTTCTACAGACGCTTTGTGTTTTTTTTATAGAGAAATTTATTTTGAACTGTTACTAGATTTGTTGGTGCTTAGTGGTATATAAGTAACACACAATTCAGCATATTGAATTTAAAACCACTAACGGATAGAACGTTATCAAGAGTGGAGGAACTGAGTCCAACTTGGCTAACTATGGGGTTGTTCGTTTCACTATATGTCATCTTCATCCAGCTGATCCATCTGTATGATCTATTTATTCAGATTTTATGGGGCTATTTGTTTGTCCATCCGGATGCTCATCTAGATGTAGGGATGTCAAGGGCTTGTACCGCGGGACTGGCCCATTAAAGCTTGTGGCGGGGCGGTATTGGGCCGAGAAAGTGGAATCCCGCAGAATGGTGCGCGGGTTGGTACTGTGCAGGTTCGGGCTTAAAGCGGGACGGCCAAAATGATCCGCGGGTAACCCTAATGTCCCACGCCTTCTAGCCTTCTCATTTCATCAGCCACCTGAAAAAAACAAGGAGAGAGAGAGAGAGAGAGAGAGAGAGAGAGAGAGAGAGAGAGAGAGAGAGAGAGAGAGAGAGAGAGAGAGAGAGAGAGAGAGAGAGAGAGAGACGAGTCGCCGACACAAGAAATGGAGCTCCGGCAACAGAAAAGCTCCGGTTATTCCATCTCGGCTTGTAATCCTCACAGATCAAACATGCATGTACAGAGTTAAGCTTTTACATCTCTTCTTCTAAGTTTCTCATATTATATTTTCAAGTTCTTTATCCATCAAACTCCCTGCTCTAAACCTCTAACGATTTACTCTGGTATATCATGTGCAGGTTGTTAGCTACCTAAGGAAAGAGATCCGTAAGATGCATGCAAGATCAGTAAGATGTTTGACATTCCCATGTAAGACTCTCTAAGACTCTTAGTATATCGGTTATATAGATGATCTAAATAGACTGTTGTGTCTCTTGTTTTCGTTTGTTGCTTGATGTTAACTCGACTACTAGACTGTTGTGTCTTATTGTCATGTCTTGAGTAGTGTAGCGATTTGTCCCTTCTTCCCGGTTCTCAGCTTTTCGTTTGTTGTTTGATGTTGTTAACTGCTAAGTATGGTGTTTTGTCTATGAAGTGAACTTTTATTACTTGATTATTAGTTTGAACTTTATTACATGTCTTTCTGTCTTAGTATAAAACTCTTCATTTAATAGTTTTGTTTGATGTCTAGTTTCAATTGCCTCTGTCTCGGTTTGCTTCATATTTAATTGTGGTTTGAAATTGTGAAATTGCGAAGTTAAGACAAGACTAATGTAGTTTGTTTAGTTATATTAGTGTACTCTGATATTATTTGTCCTGTGAACTGATATATCTTTGGTATTGGAATTGTGATTTACTTGCATTCCTTTTCTTCACTTGATTGAGTCTGCGACTGGTAATGACCGTGAAATCTGGTGTAGGCTCAAAACGATATAGCATGTTATGGTGTTGACTTGATGTATGTGTTGATCGCACACCGGCTTGACCGGTTATTACCAAACGTCTCCGTGCTCAAGAATAAAAGATACAACACCAAGCTGAAAGTTTTGTAAATTGTATGTTGTTACTACTCTAATAAGATAATAAATATCTGTTAGGTTGATGTTTAGTTACTTGTTATTTGAAATAGAGATTTACTTGTATTACTTGTCTTCACAAGTTCACTGTGTCTTATTGTATTGTGTTGAGTAGTTTAGCTACTTGCATTACTTGTCTTGACTAGTTCAGCGGATCTTTGCGGTGTAGCTGATGAAAAATCATTCAAAGGAATGAAGAGTGATTGTTCATTGGCTACACCGCAAGATCCGCTGCGAAGTTAAAATTCTACCTCTGTTAGCTTAGTTGCTTGTTGTTTTGATTACTTGTCTTGACTAGTTCAGTGGATCTTTGCTGCATAGCTTAATAAAAATTATTCTAAGGACTGAAGGATGATTGTTCATAAGCTACGCAACGAGATTCACTGCGAAGTTAAACATGACTCGTGTTCTGTCTCTTCGTTTTGTATGTACTCATGTTCTTAATCTGATATCAAGTCTCTGTTTTTAAAATATGGGGGGGGGGGGGGGGGGGGGGCTAAGACTCACAAAAACACATCCGGTTTTAAAATATGGTCTTAGACTTTCATCAAAGGCGAGGGTTTTTCACCGTCTCTTATATATTTAATAAAGAAACATTTAAAAAGTTATAACCTGTAGTTTGTACTAATTAAAAAGTGTCATGATGAGTTGTCACATAATTGAAATGCTAATTTTGCTTACGTGACAGCTTGAGAATCAATTGAAAATTTTGTTAGTCCAAAATTAAATTGCTAGAGAATGTTATAGTATATAGTATGTCCATTATGGACCATTCATTATCAAATTGAAATGATTATATATCATTTCCTTAAATAAAATCTACGGAATTACCTAATGTGATTAAGATATATATGGCAATTAAAGATTTTAAATAATAAAGATTTCCTAACAATCTGTATACTTTCTATAATTTTTGTTTAACTAATTATTATTAAAATAAATTACACAATTACATAAATCATATAATAAAAATTTAGATTTTTTTGTATATGTATTTTGAATTTTTCAAAACGATTATAAATTACGAAAATTGTTAAAAGTCTCACATAAACTTTTGTGATCAAGGTTTAATTTTTTTTTCTATAATAAGATAAAATGATTATAAAATCATATGAATAAATAATTTTATTTTAATAGGTGTTTATGTTAATATATATATATATAATTCATATAGTGTAAATTAAACTATATATTATATGAAAATACATACTTATAATTTGATATCTGCGTTGAACATATATTGAAAAGTTAATATTTGAATTTTGAAATCTTCATTGTTTTTTAAATGATTATAAATTACTGAAACCATTAAACATTCCACATTTTTAAAAAAAAATCGTTGGTGTAACATTTTGTTACACAAATATGCAAATAATAATAAAATCATATGAGTAAAGACCTCATTTAATAATATCCATATTAAAAGTATACTATAAATTTATGTTAATATTATTTAAATTTAATTATATATCATATACAATAGATAAGATTGATTGTTTTGATTTATTTACCCTAAAACGATTGCGAATAAACAAGAGCGGTCATATGATTTATAGACGCACGCCAATTTATTGCATAATAATAACTGATTTCTTAGTTATTTAATATAAAATTATTATTTTATTATTTCATAATATGCAGAAAACATAAAATAAGTAATAAATATAAAATATTTATTCCGCACAAGGCGTATATCTTAACCTAAGTATGCATTTCTTTAATAATTTTAAATCTTAAACATTTTCTAAATTTCAGGCCAGAAAAAAATAACGAAATGAAAATAAACTCAAAAATCGATATTTATATCGAGCAATAACCAAAATGAAAAAAAAACGACACAAAAATGAAAAAAATATTGAAGATAAATAAGATTGTCACGTGAACGTAAACTTCTCATAACCATAATTAAATTTTAAATTGCTAAATTATAATATAAAACCGAGCTGATATTGTTTCATTGTAACCAAATAGTAGACCTGAGATTCTTCAGCCTAAATTTTAGGTCCTTATGCGAAAAGTGATTTTTTGACCTAAAATATTTTTGAAAATGAGATCAGTTCATTAGAAAAACAAATTATATAATTAACAAATTTTTTTAAAAAAATTGTTTAGGGGAACAAAAATATTAATTCGATCAAGAATATAAATTTTATTTTTCCATACAATATTTTTTAAATAATTTTCATATAAATTCACCGCAAGTCTTATTCTAGTTTCAATAATTTTGCAACAACCTACTTAAGTTTCTTGGAAATTAGGCCCACACATCGGCTCATTTAATTTATATATCAACACGAATCTTAATGTTAAGACTTAAGAGCCCACAAGTCTTGAGAGTGTGGTTAAGAAACTTGAGTTCACGTAACACGTTCATCAAAATATGGTTTTAAACTTTAAGAAACAGGTCCTGTTTTAAAATAAAGTTATTCTTGAATTCAGTTTCAGTCTCTAAAAATGAACCTTTAGATTCACCAACTCATAAAATTTTGTTATTTAAGATTTATTATTTAAAAAAAAAACAAAATAATAAAATTTTATCAAATCATATTATGCTTTAAAAAAATAGTAATAATTACCAAAAAGTTTTTTTAAAAATATTGTTAACGCTGTCAACAAAATACTAAATTCTAAATCTTAAACCCTAAACTTTTGGGTAAACTCAAAACCTTTGGATAAATCTTTAACACTGAATCATCAATACTATTAAAACAGAAGCAATTTTTATCTACTTACAAATAGTCTAGGTTGGACCATTATATTTAATTATATTTCCTATTATTTCTATTCATATCTAATTTAATTATTAAATATACATCATACCTAAAATTAAGGAACTAACTAACTAATCTGTTATTTTTTAAACTAATGAATTTAATTTATGTTAATTCGAAATTTAAATAACTAATCAATTATATTTTAGTTATTAATGTAATAAATACTTATATATATATATATCTATTCATTTGTATATATATAAATATATATTAATCCAAATGCAAAAAAAAAACAAATTGTTCAAAACCCTCACCAAATACATAAAAATATATTTTTTATAGTTAGAGTATTATTAAAAAGAAAAAATAATATATATATATATATATATATATATGATAAAATAAATATTTATAGTAATTATACGATGAAACAAGTTACTGTTGATAGCTTTATGAATATATTTTTTACGGGTTACTCAAAGAGACATGTATTTAAATTGGAGTATCACTTTTTATAATATATTCACTATTCATCTGAACATTCATGAATATATATTACAATACTCTAAATATAATAATAAATCAAACCGAATTACATATTGGGTCATCTACCAGCTCAACCGATAACCAGATCTCGGGTTTTAGCGGTTGTTACGGGTTTTTTAAAATTTTTAAATAACAGTTTTTTTTTTAAACTAAAATGGATTACATATGAGCCACCGAATTTGCCAATTTTACTGCGGGTCGGGTCGAGTTTCAAAACATTGAATATAATATTCCATTAGTGTAGATATAATTAAAATACAAATTTATATCAAATAAACTTGGAATGTTTCGGAAATGATCCCGCGCTTTGAAAGCGCGGATCAAAATCTAGTCTATACTATTAAAAGGGAAGCAGTCTTTAAAAATCTACTTATAAAAGGTTGTTGGACCTTTTCCTTTTTTTATTTTTTGGTCTTCCTTACATATTATATGTTATCCCTATTTAATCTCACTTTGTTATCATCAAAATAAATATTATTAATTGGGCTTTGGGCGTTTAACTTAAGAAAGATAATTTAACTAATACAACTCATTCAGAAAAGAAAATTATAAATCCAATTTAACATTTGTTACATAAAAAAAATTAAACAAATTAACTTTAGGCCCATTTTTTACAAAATCCCAAATTATGAAGACCATTTTATACATAAATACATATAAATGTAACATTATTTAAATTGTATGGATTTCTTATAATAAAATATCTGTCACAAACTGATTTTTTTTTTAAATGATAATAGTTTAATAGAAAATCAAAAAAGGAAAAAAATAATACTTGCTTCACTATTTTGGTAGATTGATAATTAATATATTTATAAATAAACTTAACAATATTTGTTAAAAGAAATTTCTTATACAAGTCAAATGTATATTAATATATCAAAAATTTATAAAACAAAAAACAAATTATATTTTTCTCAGTGGGTTAATAACGGTCTTTTTGATTTTCAGATACTTTTACTATATTCATTTTATTATATTCTATCCCACTATATATGAGTTACTAGATCTTATGGTTCGACCACAAGTCTGATTCGGATATAAAAACTCAATAAAAATATTGTACCGGACTGAAACAATAATAATAGAACAGCTTTTAAATATTTTAGATATCTAATAGTAAATATAAATTTAGTTAATATTTGAGTTTACGGTCACCAAAAAATACCCGCGCTTCTTAAGCGCGGGTCAAAATCTAGTAAACATTAAAACTAAATCTTAAAATCTCTAAATACTAAACACTAAACCTTAAACCCTTGGGTAAATTTTAAACTCTAGTGTTAACAATATTTTTGTAAAAAGTTTTAGGGAAAATTGTTTTTTTAGAGCAAAAAAATGGTAACTATGTCCCTTTATACTAATCTATATTACTTTATGTTCCATTAGACTAATTTTTTTCAAAATGGCAGTAATGCCCTTAAAATTATAATTTTTATTCCTTTTTCGTTTTTTTTTGTTCCTTTTTCGTTTTTTTATTTTTTTTAAAAAATTCAATTTTTTTTTTCAAAATATAAAAGTGAATATTCCCAAATATTTTGTTTCCATATTTTTAGGAACTGATTTTTTATCCGTAGAATACAACTAATATGTAGAAATCGGTTTCTACAGTTTTTTAGAATTATAGTAATGTTTAGATTTTGATTTCTACATGTTTTAGATTTATAGTAAATCTGTAGAAGTCGGTTTCTACGTGTTTTTGATTTATATTAATGTGTAGATTTTGATTTCTAAAGATTTTAGAACGATAGGTTAAGCGCAGAATGTGTATTCTAAATTTTTTTAGAATACTCCTATTTACGTAGATCACGTATTCTAAACATTGTAGATTCAATGAAAAAAGTGGATTTCGTTTTCTACTTCGTAGAATGTCATTTCTACTTTATTTAGAACATAATATGAAATTGATAATTTTAACTTTTTTATAACTGGAAAAAATATCACTAAGTTCATATAAGTATTTTATCAAAAGTTACTATTTTTCCAAATTTTTTTTGTTTGTAAAATTATTTCTTAAATTTATTTTCAAAAATATTAAAGGGTGTTATAGGAAAATATGACACAAAATATAGATTAGTCTAAAGGGACATAATTACCATTTTTTTGCTCTAAAAAATCAGTTTTCCCAAAGTTTTATTCCTGTAGGGTGAAATCAATAATAACTCTTTAAAATATGGTTTTAGACTTTTATCAGAGGCGAGGGTTTTTTCACCATTTCCATACATCGGCTCTTTTAATTTATACTAGGTTAAGATCCGCGCCATGCGCGGAATAAATATTATATATAAATTATTTTTAAGTATTATATATTTTTTTACATATTATGAAATAATAAATATATATTGAATAATTAAAAGTTTAGTAACTATTACGTATATAATTAAATTGGTACAAATACTTAAATAAATTTTATTAATCCAGACAAACACTTTTTTTCTATTTTATATGGTATAAAATTAAGTTTAAATGATATTAACATATATATATATAGTACATTTTTAATATTGACATCTGTTAAAAAAATATTTTATATTCATATTATTTTTGATCATTTGTATTTATTTATAACAAATTTTTTAAATCAATGATAACAATAAAACATTTGTGGGATCTTTAATAGTTTTAGTAATTTATAATTTTATAAACATTCAATGCAAAGTTTAAATCTAAATATTAAGTTGTTAATAACTGTTCAAAATGTTTATCAAAAAAATTCAAAGCAAATTCAAAATTAAAATAATTATTTATTTTATATGGTATATAATTTATTTTTAAAAAAATATTAATATACATATATAATATTTATTAAATGAGATTTCCTACTTATGTATTTCGTAATCATTTGTATCTTGTTATAACATAAATTTTAAACCATGGATCAGAAAAATTTCAATGTGAGATTTTTAACAACTTTAGTCATTTATATTCGTTTTTAAAAATTCAAAATATAACATATAGGAAAAAATCTAAATTTTTATTATATAGTTAATGTGGTTGTTTAATTTATTTTAATAAGTTAAATTTTTTAAAAATGATAGATAATATACTAAGTTTTATCAAATCTTTATTATTCAAAATCATTAATTGTTATATATACTTTAGCCACATTAGGTAATTCCGTGATTTTTATTTAAGGAAACAATGAAGAACATTTATGATTAATTTATGGTTAGTTTAATAAAAAGCTTATTATATATTTATGTGGACCAACATATTTTTCTAAGGATTGTAAGAATGATTGTGGTGATGACATGTGGCTACAAAAATATGTTGTAATGCTTCTCTTTTAATATATAGGGGATATCAACAAGAATCTTAATGTTGAGAGCCCACAAGTCTTCAGAGTGTGGTTGAGAACTTGAGAAACTGGAGAAACTTGAGTTTGTTCACGTAACACGTTCATCAATAATCTTTTCATACATCAAATCTTATCAAAAACAAGAAAACATCTGGCATCATAGAAAAATTCTTCAAGAATCAAATCTACAATCGAGAAACAAACTTAATCACAAAATATATATGTCAACATGAATCTATCATTGACCGGGTGATTGTGGTCGAGTGGTAAGGAGACGGGGCTGAGACACCAACATGTTTCAGGTTCGATCCACCTGCTGCGCGAAACTAAGTCACAATTATCCTGGTCACCCAACACGGATATGGGTCCATGCTTTAGGGCCCATTTGAATACCCGGAGAGAGGGTCTATCCGTGGGCTGCACCTCCCCTTGGGGATTAGTCTGGGCCTCTCCATGGGCCTGGGATACCCCCAGGTTAATCAAAAAAAAAAAAAAAAAAAAAAAAAAAAACATGAATCTATCATTTTAAAAATCGAAAATTGGTGACAACATATAGATTTGCATTGTCTGGAATTTTTGTCTATTTTATCTTGCACATGAAAGCCAAAGTAACAGTCAAAACTCAACTCAGTGGTTGGCGCATAAGCCTATAACACAGCCGATAAGGTTTAAAATTTGAAAACAAAATAACAAATTGAGTATTTCAAAACTGAAATATGAAAATAAAAGATTAGTTCCCAAAAAATAGTAAGACCACACTTAAAGCAAAAGGTTTAACCAGTATTTTGTTGTCTTAACATGGACAATGTTTTAGAGAAAAAAAAAACATGGACAATATAATTTTGAGATGCACGTTTAAAATTCCTTCAAAATCTAATCTAACAGAAAATCGATGTCGTATTTTCTTTGGTGGTAACACAATAATTCTTCTACGACCAAGTCTCAACGGAGCTAAGGAGCATTCGATTTCGCGCTTTCTTTGAGTGCCTGATTGAGCTACCGGAAGAAACAGTGGGTAAAGCTGGTTCAACACTAACCTGAACCGAGCCTTACTTGTTGCTCGCCGATTCACCTCCATGCTGTCATTACGTACTTGTTCATCCCCAAGTTGTATGTATATCGTCCGGTAGAAATCAAGTTTAAGAATTTACAATACAAACATAAATCAGTTTTTACTTGTACTTTTATTTGTTTATAATTTGATCTTCTTAATTTATGTGTGGTTCTAATTTGTAGGTTAATGTGCTTATAATTTGATTTGTCTTTTCTATTTTGTTTGTGTTACCAACTTATTTTATTTGATTTTTGGTTAATGTTTAGATATATTTCTCAACAATTACTTTTTAAGAAAAAAATCACAGCCTTTAAAAATTGTCTGATGATCCAATTTTTGTTGTGTAACACGAGAGAAGCCAAACAGTGATAGCATGATGGTAAAAGGAGAACTTGGGACAAATCTTAAATTTTTCAGTCATGGATTTGAATTCCGCCAGAAACTAAATTGTCATTTGCTTGGTCAGGCAAGACATGAAATCATGTCTTAAACCTTATTTGAAAACTCAGGATCGAATTATTCGTAGATACTTTTATAGAAGACTAGAGCCGGGGTCCGCGCTACGCGCGGATAACATGTTCAATTGAAGTAAATTTTTAATTTTTTGGTATTTTTAAGTTCTAGAAATTGGAAGTTATTTTTGTGTATTGTAGAATGAACCATATAGTAAATTTGAATAATATATTGGGTTGAGCAAATAATTTTTGTAGGATAAAAGAGTATATGAGTGGGTCTTTTTAATTGACGTAGAAAGCAGTAATTTAAATTTTAAAACAGTTGACCGGTGTTGTTTGATGTCTTGTTGTTCATTCCATGTGGAGTTATGGCTTCAAGCTTAGTATAGCAGTTTATTCCTCTTTTGAAAGCGTTGTATGATATCAATGTCGGTGTCGAAGTAAAAGCGCGATCCAGGTGTGGTTGTGAGTGATAGTTTCCCTGTAAAAGTGAAATATTTGTAAGCATTTATTTTGACGTAATATTATGTTTAGTTTATTACCTTCATGTAATCGTGAAATATACTTGTGATGATTATGATTTGTTTTTTCTGGTAGATATGTGATTTAGCTCCCTGAAATTTGCCGCCTCGTTGTCCCAGATAGTTAGACGTACCATTTTCGATCTACTAAAAATGATTGTATTATATATTTATTAGTTAAAATAAATATTATTAATAAAGTGTTAGTACCTGTGTAAACGCAATCCAATGATGATCTTAGAATATGTGTTCTTGTTATATAAATCACTTCTTTGGATGAGGCATATTCGACCAACAACATCTGTGATAATATTTTTTTTATAGTGAGGAAAAAGAGAATTTATTTGTTTGCGAGACCGGCAATGGTTTTTTTTTACCTGGGAGGAAATTGGTTGCACTTGCTAAGTTGATCAATTGGGGGTAGCGTTGGGGCCGGAATATGTATGAAGGTATTGGTGGAATGTTTTTTTCAATCTGTGTAATTATTGTTGTCTCACTGATATTGATTATGTATGGTTGAACTGTAAGACTGTACCGTTGGTTATTGGGAAGGAGATTAAAATATCTAATGTGATAAATTTTCCCTTCCTCGAACCGTTGGTACATTTTGTCCGACGTAGAAATAGGCACCCTCCCTTCCATTTTCTGTTCCTGTTGAGTGGTTTAAAGCAATCATTTCATATGTAGTTGGAAAGAATAAAAACAAAGTATTTTTTAGACAAACCTGGATGTCAAGATAAATGAAAGTTGTTCCTAGGAAAGCATTTTTGTTTTGTGATTTGTGATGGGCCACATCCTAATGATCCTAACGATTATTGGTTGCGGTCCGAGGTTGTTGCTCCGGTTATTGTGATCTTCGGCTGCATGATTTGCACAGATAACTGTGTGATTTATTTTTTGTTGACCATTTTTTTTAATTTTTTGAAGTGAACACAGTTATAATTTGTTTGTTTTTTTAAAAAATTGGATTTCTTTCATTTAATTTAATATAATTAAAGAATATGTATTTGGAGTGACCAAAATTTGATTTAATTTTTAAAAATTGGTTTTTGAAGTGAAGATAGTTTGTTTGTTTGTTTTTTATTGGCAATCAAAAGGACGTAGCATGAGTATTTGGAAGTGTTAATTTTTAATTATTTTATTGGGTCTAAATATAATAAAAAGGAACTTTAAGAAGTAATGTCAACATTATGTCAAATCAGTTATTTAGTATACATTATATTTTATTATTGGTTGAATAATAAATACTAATGATGTTTTATTTTAAAAATGTATAATATAAATATGTTGTTGTAAAATTAATACGGTTCATAGTTTGTATTTTTAAATACAAAAAATCACTACTATCTGAAAGGAAAATCTACCTTAGATTTAAGTATTAAATTAATATATCAATACTAATAATTTTTTGATTCAAAAAGGAACTTGTAAATATAAAATACCTCCTAGAAGGGAAGGATCTCTGGATGTTGATTTGACCATGGTGTTGGGATCAGCACTTCCTTAAACAAAATGAAGAATATTAAAATGATTGTTCAGATCGACCACCAAAAAAAAGGTTACCTAATTGGCTTTTGCGACGAAGGGGTAGAGCTGGTTGATCGTAAACGATTTCTTACCAAATGACGTTAGGAGGTTTTCTCGTGGGATTTTGTATCTACGTGCAGATGTTGATAACTTAAACGGAATACCAATACTATAGACTAATCGTTTGAATAGCTTACACTGATTAGGTTGAATAACTTAGACTGATTTTCTGCAGAGGGAGAGACGATGGATAAATGTTATGGTGAGCTTAGAGTCAAAGCTTGAATATATATTTTGATTAACGTTATGGTTTTGTTTCCATATCTTTTGTTTTTTGTATTAATGGCAGAATATATGTTATTTACTTCTTAGTGAATGCATGCAGATTTTTTGCTAGAAGAATATTACTATGGGGCCAGTTAAACTTGGTGAAAAGAATATTACTATGGGGCCAGTTAAACTTGGTGAAATCGTTTTTGATTTAGACGTGTATAGCTAGAAGTCTATCTAATAATTAACAACTCGACAAAAACCAATTCATGCATACATTTGTTTTATTATAAGGCAACTCGTAAAGGACGTATTCCTTATTGTTTGCATGCATTGCAATTTGTTTACGTGTTCTTAGTGAATAATTAACAGGTACACATAATTAATGGGCTGGGCTGCGAGATTGTTCTTTTAATTCGAAGCCCACTCGCTGAAGCCAAACCAAAGCAATTTTAATTTGAACCCCATTCTTTTAACTCGAAGCCCACTCGCTATAGCCAATTTTGTAACCAAAGCAACTTTAATTCAAAGCCACTCGCTGTAGCCAATTTTGTAATCAAAACCAAACCCAAATCTTTTATTACAATTTTAATTAGAAGCCCAATCCGCCAGTGACATGGCAGTATGATTGGTGGAGATTATTTTGCCCATGTGGCACCCTTTATAAACTCCCAAATTAGCTTCTTTTATTTTTTTATTTTTTTTTTTTTTTTTTTGATCAACTGCTTCTTTTATATAGTAGGATTAGTTGGACTTCCGTCTAAATATTCTTTGATTTATAAAAACACTCGAAAAAGAGATAAAATTATAATACTATTGTATTTAATAATAAAAATACCAATGTAACATGGAACAATTTATGAAAAAGACAAGGCAGGTACAATATCGGTTGGGTTTGGTACTATTTCAGATGTTGCAAAAACAACAGAAAGGTGACACAAATTAATAGAGAAGAGTCGGGAAAATGGTTAAACATTTTGTGGCGATGTGATACATGTCAAGGAAATGTTTCAAATGTTGCACTAATGTAAGATTCTGTATATTACGGCATTACACATAAGGCTTTTAGTGCAACACATCTTCCTTTTAATATAACTATATATCAAGGTTGAAATTCAAGAGCTACCTAAATTAGATTGAAAATTCCAATTCCCATTCAGACCAAACTTATTGAATCATAAATTTTCCGGGTCCCTAATATTGTTATTTGAACCAAACCAAAAAACAAAATAACTAAACTAATAAAAAATCCAAATTTATAAATAATCTATCGGTTCCTATATTTCTTGAACCGCGAACCAAAAACCACAGCCGACTGGAACCAAAAAGAAAATAAAAAATACAATCTGAAACCGAAACACTATGCCTAAACATATTAATGAACAAATATACATACAATGTTAATAAATTTGTCATAAAAAACAACTTCGCGCTTTCAAAGCGCGGATTACTATCCTAGTTTAATAATAAAAATACCAATGTAACATGGAACAATTTATGAAAAAGACAAGGCAGATACAAAATTAATAATAAAAAAATAAAAAAATGACTTATGGTAAGTTGTAACTATGGAACCATTTAACAAAAGTTCTTATTATTGATAAATTAATCCCTTATATATTAATTGAAAATCATTGTAACATTTTTTGGTAGCCACATGTTATCATTATGATGATTTTTAAAATTATTAAAAAAATAAGTTGGTCCATCTAAGGGTCCGACTAATGACCATTCGAAAAACAAGAGGAACGAATATGAAAATAATATAGAAGAATAAAATAGTAGGAATAAAAAAGAATGGTTGTTCATTTTCAAATTTAACAAGGAATACTTTTGTTCTTTATTTCTCTACAAAAAAAAAAGGGAATGAGAGGGGATGAGAAAGAAAAAATATTCTTTGTGAATGTTGATTTTTTTTAAGAACGTTAAGGAATATATTATTCCTCGTCATTCGTTGGTAAAATAAATTCAATATTAATGTTCTTTGTTATCTCCTTAAATAAAAAATATGGAATTGCCTAATGTGGCTAAAGTATATATAACAATTAATGATTTTGAATAATAAAGATTTGATAAAAAATAGTGTACATTATATCATATTTCTTTGATTTTAAAATATTAAAATAAATTAAACAAACACGTAAACCATATAATAAAAATTTAGAATTTTCTGTATATGTTATAATTTGAATTTTTAAAAATGACTATAAATTACTATAACTATTAAAAATCTCACATTCAAATTTTGTGATCCATGGTTTAGTATTTTTTGTTACGACAAGATGCAAATGATTACAAAATCATATAAGTAAAAAGTCTCATTTAATAAATATTAAAACTAAAAGATATATATATATATATATATCATTAAAGTACATACCATATACAAATTCATAAATATTTTAATTTCAAAATTTACTTTGAATTTTTTTTCTTGATAAAAGCTTTGAGAAATATTGAAAACTTAATTTAAAAAAAAATATAAATTATTAAAACTATTAATCCCAACCATGAAAATTTTGTTATCAGTGATTTAAATATTTTTCTATAAAAGATACAAATGATCAAAAAACATATGAGTTGAAAGTATTATTTAATAGATATTAATATTAAAATTATATTATATATATGTTAATATAATTTAAATTTAATCATATACCATATCAAATAGAAAAAAATATTGTTTGGATTAATAAAATTTATTTATATATTTGCATTAATTTGATTATTTATGTAATAGTTATTGACTTTTTAATTGTTCAATTTATTAATTTATATATAATATTCATTCTTTGTAAGACAAGTGTCTTAATCTAGTATAAAAAAGATAAAGCAGAAAAAATTTGATGGAATAGAACGTACCATGTGGAGGTTAATATTTCCGCGGTTTGATAACAATGGTGAACACGGCACAAGCTTAGCTCGGTTTTGTCAAAAAGATAATGGAATTGACAAGTTGGATAAGTGTCTGGATTTGATTTGGATAGCTTCTCAGGGGCAGATCCATCAACTTATTTAATATGGGGTCTACATTATAAGAAATATTTAGATTAAGGGAATCTAAATATATTATATATTAATTTTTGAAAAAAGAAGAAGGAAATTTACCAAATATGACCCACACAAACGTATATCCCAACTTGAATCAATTGTAAAACTAATTCAAAATACTAATGAAATTACAAGAAGCTTTTTATGACCAAACAAAAAACAAAATGGCTTTTACTAATATAACCCATGTAAGTCTTCCGGAGATTTTTTAAGTCTTACGGGAGAAGACTTCTAGGAATTCTTCTCATATTGTAGATCTTAAAAATGATTTATAAATTTTATTAAAATTATTTTAATGGGATAAAAATGAGAATCATGTAATTATAAACATTTGTAAATGATATAAATTAAAATATAGTAAAATTGAAAAGTTTTCAACACAAATAAGTGAATGTAGTGAGTCATGGTATTCTTCTATGATTGCTCTCTTCTATAATTTACTCGTCATCGCTAGTTGGCAAACACTAGGACGCACTAACCTCTTTCTGTAAGATTTATTTATGGCATGTTGTGTGTTATATTGATGTGTGTATTCTTTTAGTCGTGAATTCTTTTGTAAATTTGAAAAGATAATAATAAAAAATTAGTAAATATGTTCATGTTTACAATATTATCTTGCCAAAAATACTTAAATTTATTGAAGTTATTGATACAACTTCAATAGCAAAACAAAATAACACAAAAATTTAATCAAATTTACTAAAACTAAGATAGAAGACTTCTAAGAAAACTTAGTCAAAATCACAAAATATCAAACATTATATAAGTTCAAACATATGACACTTTCACTAGAAATATTTTGGGAAGTCTTCTCAGAAGACTTAATTTTTAAGCGGAAAAGTAAAATATAAGCGAGAAATTAAAATTTAAGCGGAAAATTACATAGAAGTCGTCAAACCTTGGTTATCACAGAAGACTTCCGTGTAAGTCATCTTCCGGAAGATTTACATGGAAGTCGTCTATATAAAATTAAATATTAAAGTTTTATTTTTCAATTGTAAAAGTAACCCGAGACGATTTTCACCGGCAGTGAAAAGAATTCTACCGAGAATTCGAAAGACTTTCGTGTAAGTTATCTAGAGAAAGCCAACCTTCTGACACAATCCAGTCAATTAATTTGTGTATCCTAGATGACTTACGAGGAAGTCTTTTCGGGTATTTTCGAGATTTTTTGTTAACAAAGAAAAGTTTGAAGATTTCAAGAGAAATCGTCTCTAAAAACAAACATAAAGTCAGTTACAAAATTAACCTCTGTATTGACGAGAAGACTTCCGTATAAGTCTTCTACGATCAGAAAACTTACACGGAAGTCTTCTGACGAACATATCTGGAAAATAAATCAATCTCATATTTTCAACCAGTGAGATAACTTGATTAGCTTCTCCTATCACACAGAACTTTACCACGAAACAGACCCATTTGTTAATGACCAAGAATCATGAGTTTGAACCTTACAAAGTTTAGAATCAAAATCTTGGTTTTTTTTTGAATATAGAGAGAAAGTGAAAGAGATGTAGTTTGTGTGCATAAGTAATAAGATATGAAGAGTAAAAATTGAAACTTTGGTGCATTAAGGGCTTCAAATTGGTTGTTCATGGTGGGTTGGTGTATTGATGGCAATGACAATATTATAAATTCTTGATGAAGATGAGGATGATAGAATAAAATACTCAATTCTGAAAAAAATAAAATAAAGTAATTGCATTTTCGTGAATAATTCAAACTTCTGAAATGAATAGAGCAAATAAAAATTTTAAGAAAAACATGAAGTAGTTTTGGTTTGACTTTTTGTTTTGAGTATATTTGAAAAAGCTCAAAAATAAAAGTTAGTGTGTGCACATGCCCCACTTTGGTATTACGCTACGCGCGTCCGCCCTTGTTGCTTCCAGGGGCGGATGCAGAAGTAGATTTAATAAGGGGCACAACAAAGTTTTCATTGTATTTTTTCTTTCAGTTGGGGGCACTTATATGTACTTACATCATTTGTTAAAGAAAATTTTAAAATTAGTTGGGGGCACGTGCCCCCGTATCCTATGCACTCCGTCCGCCCCTGGTTGCTTCGACTGATTGGTTTCACAGTCCAAGTGGTCCATTGGTTTAGGATATTTCCAAGATATTCCATATATATAACCATCTTCAAGTATGTATTTGTCCAAATTGTGTATAATAATGCCAACAAGTATTATCTTCCTTGAAAGGGCTGAAGAATGGACCGACAGAATTGATGATTTCGTGGTTGGACGACCAACTAAACTGATGATCTGATTTAAAAATTCAATCATACTATTCCGTCCACTTGGAGAACAATTGGCCCAGTTTTGGATCTTGTCGGAAAGAACATGTATCTACCAATTAACCTACGTGTAGCGCAAGAGTTGAAGCTATTGAGTTCAAGGCGTAAACTCGTTAAGGCTCCGAATCAGTGGCGGACCCAGCATTTATGTTTACCTGTGTCATAATATATAATTTTTTGAAAAATGATAACAAAAATGACAAATGGAGATTCGAACCCAGGTTAAGGTGTGTCATTACCTTCACAAACACCGTTTGCGCTGCTGATTCTATATTGTTCTAAGTCAAAACACAATATATTTGACATTTAACCTGTGTCATCTGACCCACCTTTTCCTTCATTGGGTCCGCCTCTGCTCCGAATCCGATTCCTCCTGCGAACAGTTGAGCTGTGCGTGGACCACTGGCGTGTGTCTAACATGGCGAGCTTGCATAAAGAAGGATTTGTTCATCGACTGATTAGTATATATGTATTCAAAGCAAAGAACAATATAGTAAACTACAAAAGACGTGACGGATAAACAAAACAAAATTGAATCCAAGTTTTGAAGAAATGGCCCCAATCGTCGGCCATTAAATTTTTAGATTATACGGAGTAGTTGAGAATTTAGTGGAAGCAGTTCTACACATTAGACGTTCAGTTGCTACATAAATTTTAAAAAGAATAAGAATAAGAACTTTAACATTATGTACTAAATAAAGCTGATAAATGTAAGTATCTGATTAAATGGCATAAATATAAATGTTAAACATAATTTTCATATACAAAACCAAGATAAATGATAAAAAAAAATAAAAACAACAAATTCTATACCTATACATTTGACTCATTTTAATACTAAAAGGTATTTAGTTATTTACCTTAATTTTTGTAAAACAAAAACTACAAATCATCAATGTTACCAACCATTTGTTTATATATTTTTCACTTTGTTTTCAGTACCTGATTTTGTTTGTTTAGAATTCTTACTTCTTTTTCCAAAAGATCTTTAATTTTTTTTTTGTTTTCCCAACTGATACTAGTTCTTGAAATTTTTGTTATTTATGATATCGATAATTACATTTCTGCTACTCAATCATATTATTTATCTATCGATTGGCGTAGTAGGAGAAGTGCAGATCATCCGCACAAGCAGTTCTCCCGCACTTCATTCGTGGCCGGCTCAATAGAAACATGAGCGCATGGACAAAAAAAAACTTTAGGCATTTCCATTATTTAAAAACAACAACAAATGTTGTTAGAAAACTAATACTCTCTTTATTTTAATTAATAATATAATTGAATATTTTACATTATCATATTTTATAGTATTATTTAGTTTAAATTTAATGTGGGCCCTGGTTTATATGTTAATAAAAATGAATAAAACATTATTGACAAAAAAATTAAAAAAAATGTGGGCCCTATGCGGTCGCACCAACTGCCTATGCACTAAGCCGGTCTTGACTGCATTCACCATTCAACCATTTATGGTTTTACACTGCAGGAGCATGTAATTCAATTTTTTTTTGGTATTTTTTGGAAAAACACGAGATTTGCATGCAGATCTCACCCGCTATACATTTGGGATTGTTTGTAGGAGATATACAAATATTTAATTTTAAATACATTTGGGATTGTTTGTAGGAGATATACAAATATTTAATTTTAAATACATTTATCTGTTTTTATAAATATAATAGTTTCATTCTATTTTACTTACAACTTTAACAATATAAAATCTATCACTGACTATATATTTCTCTTTCTATTTTTGTCATATAATTTTGCGTTTATTTAAATTATTATATTTTTATAAATTGTTTTTAATTATAGTATGTTTTATGCAAAATATAGTAATATAATTTAAATATGTACACTAGTGGAAGAAATATATATATATTCATTAATGTTTTCATATATTGATTTCAAAATTGCAGTAACATGGTTTTAGTGCAAGATTTATTATTGGTTATGTATTATACTTCTATATTATGTGTTTTGATATATTTTATTGTAATTTTTATTATTTAAGCACATAATCTGTTTTATTTGAACTTTTTTTTACAACTGTGGTGTGATCTCAAAGGTTTTCTAGGTCCAAAGACTAATCACTACGAGACCCATAAAATCCAAGTTTTCTTACTACATAAAGCGTTTCGGGTGGCCGGACTTCAATCCAGGTGGCGGTACTCACAACTGTGAGCCCTTTACCACGAGAACTAGAGACTCCGGTTATTATTTGAACTATTTTTATAATTCAAAATTATAATAACTATTTAATCTGCTTTATATGCCTGCATGATCCGCTTGATTTGCATCTCTACTGCATGATCCACTTGATCTACACTTGTTATGTTTGATTTGCATAATCTGCTTGATTTGAATCGCTTGAACTATTTTTACCATTCAGAACATACACAAAAGAAAATCCTAATGGACCCACAAAATATGTATCAATATGACATTTAGACTTCGAATGGTGTAGCAGGAGAAGTGAAGATCATCCGTACATCAGCACATGCAGTTCTCCCGTACTGCATTCACCATTCAATCATTTTTAGTTTTACATTGCAAAAAGCGGGAGATCTACATGCATTTCATTTTTTTGTTTTTTTCTGGAAAAACAGGTCTGCATGACC
Organism: Brassica rapa; assembly: GCF_000309985.2. Lineage (NCBI taxonomy): Eukaryota > Viridiplantae > Streptophyta > Magnoliopsida > Brassicales > Brassicaceae > Brassica > Brassica rapa. The sequence continues at coordinate 13,272,262 of NC_024801.2, forward strand.
CGCTATACATTTGGTGTTCTTTGCGGAAGATCTACAAATCTTTAATATTAAAATATTTATCTATTTTTATAATACAATATTTTCATTCTATTTTACTTGCAACTTTAACAATTTAAAAACTATCGTTGACTATATATTTCTCTTTCTACTTTCATCATATAATTTTATATTTATTTAGATTATTATATTTATATAATGTATGTTTGATTATAACATGTATTATGAAAAATATAGTAATTAATTTAAATATGTATACTATTGGAAGAATATATATTTCATTAAATTTTAATGTCTTCATATTTTGGTTTCAAAATTACAGATACATGGTTTAGTGCAAGATTTATTGTTGTCTATGTATTATATCTATATATCATGTGTTTTAATATTTTTTTTTTGTAATTTTTGTTATTTAAACATATCATTTGTTGTTTACTCTTTTTATCATTTAAAACTATAATAATTGATTGATATGTTTAATATGTCTAGATGATCCATTCTATATGCATCTCTCATGCATGATCCACTTGATCAATATTTGCTCTCGTTATCTGCATGTACCACTTAAACTGTTTCTACCGTCGTTGAGAGTACTGAGACCATTATTCGTTGTTCTTTACTATTTCGTTGTCACGTCCTTTGTATACTAACCTTTTTTATATTTTTTTTTGCTTTGGTGCTTTATGTCTGGTCCTACTAATTTTTGTCCGGACGTATTCTCTTAACAATGACAAATCATATCTGTCCATTTCAGAATTAATCTATTCATACATTTTTCTTTCGTTTAGTTTTTCCTTTTTATAAAAGTATTTATTTATACATATGAAATGTGATGTGAGGTAACTCTTTAAATGAATAAAACTCAGACAATGTAAAACTAAACTGATGACAGTGGAATTTTTTTTGATAAAGGCTTTTCATCAATTAATAATTTTTATTTTTACAAACATAAACTTAAAGACATCCAAAGGCCCAGGATTGGACTCGGTATACTTACCAAACCAGAAATCAAAATTCCCCAAACCACAATCCAGACCCAGACCGAGAGAAGATACCCAGCTAAAGCAGGATTACAGTGAATTTCAGAGCTGCATGCATACACCAATAATCAGTAATACAAAAATAAGTACAACTAGGGTCGGCCCGCCTTACGGGCGGGATATTAGTTAATTTGATATTCACTAAATGCTCTAGTTAAAATTTGTTTTAAAATTCAAGAATTTGGTTATCTGTTATGTCTTACTTATTAATATGCGGTGGTATAGTTGTTTTTCGATTATTCTTGCTTTGGTATTGTATCAAATTAACTAATTGTCCAACTCATAATTATAGATGTACAAATGTGGATTTGTGATAAAGTTTGATGACAATACTGTTTTTTTTTTTTAATTCTTATTCATAGTGGAGTGTGCATGTGTGAGAAAAAGGCCTATAACAACTTTCATGTTTTTGTGTATGGATTTTAAATATATATTATTTTGTATAATGCATACTTGCTCTACAACATTTGCTTGTAGACTAAAAAAATTGTTTTCTATATTTTTACAAGAGAAAATATTAAGTCTAGAATATAACATGGACATATGTATTGACTATATATAGAAGTTGAGTGTTATTTTAAAATGACATATGTATAGAGATTTTTCAACCATTACTTCACTGGCACAAAACATTTATAACTGTAAATATCTTCTTTTAAAAGCAAAACTAATAAAAACGTGTACAATAAATATATTTTGATATATATTATATGAATCAAGTTATAAAGGTTGAAAACATTGCAAAACTGTTTGAAACAAAGTTTTTAACTTCACGATCTTCATCTTGACGTCAGTTCAGTGTCGGCCCTGACCACAAGCAGAAGAAGCATGGGCTTCCAGCTGACACGATAATAAGTATTTTCGCGGCCACATATTTATAAAAGTGACTTTAGCCTAGTGGTTCTAAAAGAAATTACCAGTGCTAGAGGTGCTGGGTTCAATTACCCTTAACTGTATTCATTTATTTTGGCCCTAAATATAAAATGGGATACGTGTCACTCCCAGAACGCACGAATTGATGACGTGGCTTCACGGGAGAGATGCAAACATTTCTTTATATATATAGATACCTTCAATATGTATTCAAATAAAAATTAGCTTGTCCATGCATGGTTCTTGATTAGATTTAATATCATGATCCATTTGCCACTATTATATATTCTTTTTTTTCAATGTCGTTTTAATATTTTTTCTTGTTACACAAAAAATATCATTTTAAATTTTTTATGTAAAATATATTAGCTTTCAGCTTAATATTAATTGCAAATTGCATTAATCTTATAAATAATTTTAAATATCTCAAATACTATCGATCAAATATATGTAATTAGTAAGAATATAAATGCATTTATCATTTTATTAACTTCTCTTTAACTGAAATAAAATGGTAAACAAACAAAAAAATATCAGAGGACTAAAATATAGCACGTGAAACTTCTGCCCCATAAAATAATGGTAGATTGTTACTCTTTTATAATACGCTCTGCGACAGTTAGGGGACCAGCGATTACGTTTTTTAATTTAAAAAAAATATATATATATATATTATAAATAGACGAATATATCTTTGATCAAAAAAAAAGGACGAATATATAATAATTAATTAACCCTTTATTAAATCTAGCTTAAAGTCCAGTTCCCTCATCGTCTCCAAAGTCCAAACAGATTCTTCATTTCAGTGGCGACAAGAAATGGCCATAGAGGAAGAAGTCGCATTTCTAGAAGATTACGTTAGCGATTCAGTAGACTACCGTGGAGTTCCCGCCGGAAAACTTTCCACCGGTGGATGGAGATCCGCCTGGTATATTATCGGTGAGAAGACATAACAAAAACATCGAATCCTTTCTATTCTTGAAATTTCTTTTACGAGTTTCTTTTTTTTCTTGAAATATTTCAGGTGTGGAGGTAGGAGAAAGATTTGCTTACTTTGGGATTGCCTCCAACTTAATTACTTACCTCACCGGACCTCTCGGGCAATCGACGGCGACCGCCGCCGTAAACGTGAACACTTGGTCAGGAACAGCCTCGATGCTTCCTGTTGTAGGAGCTTTCGTGGCAGACGCTTATCTTGGTCGTTACCGCACCATAGTGATAGCTTCTCTCATCTACATACTCGTATGTTCCTTCTTCAACTCCAACTCCAACTTATAATTTTTACCAAAAAAAAAAAACTCCAACTTATAATTTTAATCGATTTAATAATCTAAACAAATAGAAGCTGATTCTTTCAAAATTTAACGATCTAATTCTTCTATTTAAAAAATTTATTGTGTTTATATCTTAGTTCAAGATTGTAAACAAGAAGAAACTTGATCTAAATACGATTTTTGGTATTGAATAAATTTACATTCAGTTAAAAAGTTCTGAACAAAATCATGTTCACCTTATTCTGAATAAATTTATATCTTATTCGATCAATACTCGTAAGTTTTCTTTTTCAAAATATTTGTTATTAGTTTTTGAATATTTATAAATACTAATTTAATTTCACGTTAAACTTGAACATGTTTGTAAGTGCTTTTAAATTACAAAATACAAATGTAAGTATAAAACCAATAACACCTTATATATTTGGGGATCGTTATTACAGGGACTAGGACTATTGACCTTGTCGGCTTTCTTAATCATAATAAGAATATCAGAGCAACGAAACGATTCAGTTAAAACGTTTTTCTGGGTGAATATACTTTTCTTCTGCTCTCTCTATATGGTGGCGATCGGACAAGGCGGCCACAAGCCGTGTGTTCAAGCGTTTGGTGCTGATCAATTCGACTCGAGAGATTCAAAGGAGAGAATATCTAGAGGATCGTTTTTCAACTGGTGGTTCATGACTTTATCTGCCGGAATCACTTTATCTTTTCTTGTGGTGGTTTACGTTCAAGACAATATAAGCTGGGCGCTTGGGTTTGGGATCCCATGTCTGTTCATGGTTATGGCTCTAGCTCTCTTCTTGCTCGGAAGAAAAACTTACAGATACCCAAAAGAAGATCACAAGGAGAAGAACGCTTTGGCAAGAATCGGTAGAGTGTTCGTCACGGCTTACAAGAACCGAAAACTGAACTTAGCTGATCCGGGTTTGGGGGAAAGTCTATTGGAGGATGGTTCGTCTCAGAAATGTAGAGGCTGGCTTGAGTAAGTTGCATAAGTTTCTTGAATCTTTGTTTTTAGAGTTTGATCTGTGAATGACTTTCATTTTGACCTAAAGGTGCTTAGGGAAAGCGTTACTACCAGGAGAAGGAGGTGTTGAGCCATGTAATAGAAAGGACGTGGAAGATGCAATGGCTTTGGTAAGGCTTATACCGATATGGATCACATCGGTCATCAGCACGATTCCCTATGCTCAATACTCTACCTTCTTCACCAAGCAAGGTGTTACGGTAGACAGAAAAATCTTGCCGGGTTTCGAAATCCCTCCAGCTTCTTTTCAATCATTTATCGGTGTGTCGATTCTCATCTCAGTTCCAACTTATGAACGTGTATTCCTCCCGTTAGCTAGGTACATTACCAAAAAGCCTTTTGGGATCACAATGCTCCAGAGAATCGGAGCTGGAATGGTGCTCTCTAGCTTCAACATGGTGGTGGCCGCGTTGGTAGAGACCAAACGGCTAGAGATAGCTAAGGAGTACGGGCTTGTGGATAGACCGGATGCAACCGTGCCAATGTCTATATGGTGGTTCGTTCCTCAGTATATATTGCTCGGGATGATTGATGTGTTCTCGCTAGTGGGTACACAAGAGTTCTTCTACGACCAAGTTCCAACGGAGCTAAGGAGCATTGGTCTTGCGCTTTCTTTGAGTGCGATGGGTCTTTCGAGCTTCTTGAGTGGTTTTCTCATCACTGTGATTAATTGGGTTACTGGCAAAGATGGCGGTGATAGCTGGTTCAACACTAATTTAAACCGAGCCCATGTTGATTACTTCTACTGGTTGCTCGCCGCTTTCACCGCCGCTGGATTTTTGGCGTTTTTGTTCTTCTCCAGGTTGTATGTGTACCGCCGGGTAGACCAAGTCTAAGAACAAGAAAGTCAAGTTGTATCGAACTTCGATATCGTATTCATTGTTCATTTGGAATTTAAACTGATTACTGTAAATTTTTTGAAAGTGATCATACTCTGGATCAGCTATACGATCATGAAAAGGCAACCAACATGAGACTTTTCAATATGCATTATATGCTTACGTGCATTACAAGATATATGAGTACTACTATACAATATAACCATAAGGATCCCAAAAAGGCGACCTATATGACTAATTCGATCATGAATCAAGATGGGAAAGTAATATTTGGTGTGATGAAAGTGTATCTAAATATTAAAAATAGTACCTGCGATATTAATTCTAGTATAGAGAATTGCGTTTAAAGGGTGTTGAGCTTCTTAGAGATACATGGCACTGAAGAATGCAATTACTTGAAATCTGGGAGAACATGGCGCGAGTAGATTGTAGTATGAAGGAACCATGTCAGTCCCCCATTGTTCATCAAAATCACGATACGTCAGAGTCATCATCTCTTACCGTTGATGACAAGAGGAAGAGTAGGAAAGAGCTGAGAGTAGAGGCGGCGAGGATTGTACGGTGGCGATCCGAACTCAAATTAGCCATTCAAAAGACGGCGAAGTCAAAAGAAGAACTCTAAGAGTACCAAATCGACTTAGAAATAGCGACGATGAATCAGACCGAACTCGAGCCTCCGGAGGAAAATCTGACGGCGGTTTGATTCTGTAGTCGACGGCTCCGTCAACTGTTTTAGAAAGAAGCTGAGTCCCGGTTCATCGTCAGCATTTTTCTAAATGTGAAGTTGGTTAGTATTGGGCTTGGGCCTATAGTGGGGAAAATAACTCATTTCGATCCCAACAATTTCAGTCGTGTCAAATACAACTTTAACTAATTATAATTAAAAAAATACTATCCGAACACACTAAATCTACATTGACTCTACTAGTGGTAGTCAAACCATTAACAAGATTAAATGATGTCGTTTTGATATAATTTTTTTTAAAATATATTCATTCCGAGACTTGACTCAAACCCGTGCTTTGATATCATTTAAAAGGGACACACTAACCATTAGACTAAAGTAAATTTTTTTGAAATATTATTACAAATTTAAAATTATATAACTACTATACTTTTTCATCTTATCTAATTCAAACTTTGGTGATGATTGTTTCTGATTTATATAAATACATTAACATGTTTTTACTTATCGTATCTTTAATAAGCTTATATATCTTACTAAAATATAAGTAATGAAATATTTATAATTATACGAAATTAAATATACCCAAAATATTTTAAAATATTTATAAAAATTTCTTACATCAATTATTTTTAATTTTTAAACTTAAATGGGATTTTTTTGTCAAATTTAATATTATATATTTGTGATACTTTTTTAAAATGTTAAGAGGCCTTTTACTTTTCTTTCACTAAGATATCTTGTTCAAAATATTAGACATATTAAAAATAACTAAAATATAGAAAAACATAAAATATAGAGTATATTATATTATATTAATTTTGAAGAAAAAAATTTACCCTTCAAGGTCTAAAATTTTAAAATAATTTATATAAATAGTTTCAAAGTTTTAAGAATATTCAGTTTCGTATAAGTATAAATATTTTATTATTTATATATTAGTATTATATAAGTTTATCAAATATATGATAATTGAAAACATGTTAATGTATTTTTAGAAATCAGAAATAATCATCACCAAATTTTTAATTGGATAAGGTGAAGAAGTATAAAAGTTATATAATTTAAAATTTGTAATTATATTTCATAACATTATTTTAGTCTAATGGTTAGTGTACCCCCTTTAAAAGGTATCTACTATCAAAGCACGAATTCGAGTCTCTAAATGAACATTTAAAAAAAATTTAGATCAAAACGACGTTGTTTTATCTTGTTAGTGGTTTGACAGTCTCGGAATGAACATTTCAAAAAAAAAAATTAGATAAAATTGACGACGTTTTATCTTATTAAAGGTTTGACTAACTCTGTTAGAATCAACGTAGATTTATGCATGTTTTAAAAAGTTCAAATAGTATTTTTAAATTACAATTGAGTTAAGGTCGTATTTAATACTAACCATTTCTTTGGGTTATATTTTGATTTGTTGGGGTCGAAATTGACCATTTGCCCACCTATAGTGAGCCGCACATTTACTTCCTCTTAAGAACGAAATACAACGTTGTGTAAATCTTTTAGCTTTGATCTTCTTGATCTATAGGACATTGATCAACTTAATCAAGCCTATCAATCATTTGGTAAGAATATATAAAGTCATATTATCTCCGTTTAGAACTTTAGATGTTTTGGTATTTTTTTTTTCTACACAAATAAATTTTGTATATTAATGTTACTTTTTTCAAAAGATAAATCAATTTTTACGATGAGTTACTTAAAATGCAAGGTTTTGGTAAAATAATGTTCACAAAAAGGTATTTGGTAAATACAAATTTTACTTTTCTAGAAACATGGATGGTTAAGAAGAGGGTGAATACTCACAAGCGGTTCACTTAACATCAGTTGTATTAATTTGCGTTTTCTTTTGTTTTAGTGTTAAGTTATACATTGAGCTGCTTAACATTTTATCAAATAAAAAAAAAGTTATACATTGAGCTAAAAATCATTTAACCAGAATCCAGGAAAAAATGTTCAAATAATTCCACTTTTATCTGTTGATGTCATTTGAGAAATCCACTTACATTGCAAGATTGCACACTAAATACATGAAGGGGCCCATACAATAAAATATGGAATACTTGAGATGAAAATCAAATAATGAGGAAAAAAAACTACGTTTTGTAAAAACAATAATATGTATGAACGATAAAAATTAAAGAAAAAGGTGAAAGGAGAGAACCACCTCAACATTAGAGATGAAAATCAAACAAAGATAAAAAAGTTTAGGTGTTGTAAACAAAATACAAACTTCAAAACACTAGAGAATAAAAAGTCAAAGAAGAATCTCACCTCAACATTTGGTGTTTGGATAGGAATTCGTGTTTGCTCTGCCATGCTTTCTCTGCATTTAAAAAGATATAAAGGAAGACGATCTATTTCCCCACGAGTAGTATGATTACGCGTTTGAACACACTAATTAACCTAATGTGTCAACAATACCACAATCGAATGATATGTCATTGTAGCATTTTAGGATCGAATCCACAAGGAACTAGTGACCTATAACACCAAGAATACACAAGCTTTCTTAATCTAAGCAAACAAGAAGATGGATGATTTGTAACAAGCTAAGATCCTAGAAATATAAACAAGGTGATCTCAAATCCAATCAAGAAATAAGTACAAGAACTCAATCAAATGCTAAGGATGGATTCATGGGTAAGGATAATTGATATAAGGTGATCAAGTTTCAATCTAAAGGTGTCAACTTTCAACCAATCTATCTACCTTAGACCTAGACACAATCCTAAACAAACTCTATCCCTAGATGAATGCTCATTTACGTAGATAACTCAAGCATCAAATTCCTTTGGTTGAATGTTATCTAAGTAATCATTAATCTCAAGTCTACTAGCCATCTTAACACCTTTAACAACAAATTCCTTTGGTAAAGAATGTTAAAAGCTTAGGAGAGTTGGTTCAGGCATTTCATCAAACACCTTCCGGGTATGAAATGCCTAGAGCTCAACTTTAGAGAGGCCAACTCTAGAGTTGCATTAAAAGCACTCTACTAGCAAGGAACAAGATGGATCTATACTAAAACACCTTAGATCTAGCTTAATCACCCTAATCTACCTTAACCCATGAATCCAAAATGTGTCTACTCAATAATCTCCATGAGAAACCTTAAACCCATATAAGGATCAAGGCTAATCATATTAATGAGCAAGAGAAATACAATTATAAGATGAAGTACTTCCTTAGATTATAGAAAGATTCAAGCTTTTACAAGTTTAAACAAAGTCTTGAGAGAAAATGAGATAAAAATAAAGTTTCTAGGTCTAAATCTATTTATAGAGGTGTACAAGTCGTGCTGGTTTAATTGAATTAAACCGGGTCAAACCGGAATAAACCGGTCAACATCTCAAAATCGCATCCACAGCGGCCATCGCATCCCGCTCCACCAAGTCGATATTGGACAGGGGCATGGGTCTTTTCCCAGCGGGTTCATCATCCCGTTTCACTAAGCCGCTGTGATGCTTGATCTTTTATGATGGATTTCCCGAGCGGGTTCTTCTTCCCGCGTTGCCAGTGGTCGCTGTGAACCACGCTCAATGCTCAACGGTGTCTCTCTCCTGCTCCGATTCACGCCGTCGTCGTCGTCAGCCCAAGCTTCAGTCTTCGTCGCAAATCAAGCCGTGACTGCGCCACCGTCTCCTCCAAGACGCGACCAAGCTTCCTCTGTGGCCGTGCTCAGCTCCACCGTAGTGCTCCGTCGTCGTCGTCGGCTCACGGCCTCTCTATCTCCTGTGGCCGTGCTCAGAATCTCCGCCGTGGAAGCTCCGGAATCGCCATCGGGAGTCGTCGCTTCAGTCTCCTCCGTGAAAGCTTGACCACGAGCTCCAATGGTGATCCACTGGCTGTCGTCCTTGAAACCTCCGCTTTCCACCACGAACTCCGCCACAGATCATCATGTTCAGGCTAGCTCAGATCCTCCGTAGTGACCTCAGCTCGAGCCGTGAAAGCATGTCTTGAAGCTCCAGAGTCGTCGCTTCTCGCCGTCGCAGCCATCGTCACGGAGAAGAGAAACAACAATGGAGATGTTCTATCAATTTGCGACCTTGGTCCCTGGAGTTTTTCTTGTTTACAATTCAGCCCCAATACTTCATAATTTGCAGAGATGCCTCTCAAATCAACCCCTGGACTTTTTATTGTGCGATTTAACCCAAGCAAGTATTCTGAATTTGCAGCATTGGTCCCTCGACTTTTGATGGTTTCCAAATCAGCCACTAAGTCTTGAATGCACAAGAACAACCTCACATTTTGGCTCCAAACTTCCATTTGTGCAATCCAACCCCTATGATATGCAAATGAGTATGCAAATGCAACATAAAGACCTAAATGCAATCTAAAATTATCATATTAAACTTAAATATGAATCTAAAATTCATTAAAATCATGAGATATCAACTCCCCCACACTAGTCCTTTACTTGTCCTCAAGTAAACATTCAAGATCAATCAAAGAGGAGAGAACTGAAAATAAAATACATAACCAAAAGAGTCATTTTCTAGCCTTCAACCTAACATCCTAAGAGAAACATAGCAAATAGCATGAGCAACTCTCTTATTACACTCTAGCTTCTCAAGGCCTATCAAGACTCTTATGCCTCAACACAAGTCATTTACTCATCAATCAACAAGTTCCTTAGCCAACCCTCACATTTATTAAAGCAAGCATATAAGGTGAGTTCTTGCAAATGGGCACATGATCTCAATCATTTGGCTTGGTGAGTAAAAATGATCTAATGTGAAGCAAGGGTTTTCAAATGCATCTTTTATGGTGACTCACACTCAAGAATAGGAGCAAGAACATTATGCAAAATTTATCTAAGAAAAGGAGCAATTCATGCATACAATGACTTGTTCTCATCATTCTACCCCTTTCCTAAATGATTTCAAGCTCTACCCTTCTTCTTTTCATCATCCCAAAACCCAAAGATACACTCACTTTCACCTCTCACCCAATGAACACATTCTCATTTCTTATTTTAGCCAACTAAGATTTTTTTTTTTATTCACTCAGCTCTTTTATTTTTCTTTTCCCCACTCTTTTCATGTTTTTTTTTTCTAAAGGGGATTCTATTTATAAACACAAGAGCCCTTTTTTTTAGATCCCTAGTGGCTTTCTTTCCTTTTCTCACTCTTTTGGTTCATTTCTTTTCACTTTCACTCACATTCCCAATCCCAAGATCAAAAGAATTGAAGTTCACAAACCCAACAACCATCCTAGATGCTAACCTAAATGAGGTCCTAATGCTAGCCAAAGATGAGAACAACTCATTGTCGCTCCTAATACTCTCAAAATTTTGCACATGACATACTATCAATAAAAGGCCTCACTCAAGCAAATTAATGTTGGTTTCAAAGAATGGTGAAGGTTAATGGGTATGAAGTGTCATTTGGGTTAACAAAGATTGGTACAAAGAGAGAAAGATAACCCAAATGTGTATAATATCCATGATCAAGTATGCAAATGCCCATATGCAAGAGAGATTAAGTTCATTAAGCCCTAGTTCATTTGGAGTTGGTTTCAAGAACAATGCCAATCATCAAGCAAACAACATGTTTCAAGAAGAGTTTTCAAGGCTCGAAGCTTACAAGCTTTTTCAAGAGATGCTTAAGCTACTTGATATGTTTAGCTAGGATGTCAAATTGAGTTCTAGACATGTGTTCTTTACAAGGTTTCTCTCAATGCATGAATGTAATCTAAATACTTCTAGACTCAATCCTAAAGATGCAAGTGATGCAAATACATGCTTCTTTTTGTGTTTTTTTTTCAAAATTTTCAAATTTTTTTTTGGTTTTTCTATGCAAATATGTATGTACAATGCAAGACTCAATGCAATATCATCAAAGAAAACATGATCAAATACCTGGTATCTCCCCCAAACTTAGTTCACACAGTCTCTGTGTTGGTAAGTTGAAAGAGATACCCAAAAGAAAGAACAAATGCAAAGAAAAACTGGTATATACAATGGAAAGGTTGGAGTGGTACCTCAAGCGGAGAGTGGAGGAGGATCCTTCCCACTATCAAGAGTGATGGTGAGGATTTGAGAGAGAAGCTCTTGAAGCTTGATTGGATCATTTTGGAGTTGAGGAGTGATGATGGCTCTTGCACTTGAGAATGGCTTAGACCTTCCCTTGCACTTGATTTTGTACTCAATGACCCCATCCTTAAGCTTCATTGGGTGGAGAATAAGAGTGTGAGGAATCTTATCAAGAGGTGGAGGATGAGGTTCTTTCACAATTTTCTTCTTGTCATGAGCAGCCGTTGTGGCTCTACACACCTCCTTCTTTTTAGCACTTTCCAAGTGCTCATCACACAGCTCTTTAGAGGACTCTCCAGCAAGACCTTCTTCCTCAATACCAACCCCTTCAGCCTTGGTCTTCTCAATGGAGGATGCTCCACAAGTGATTGTTCCACAATACTCAGCATTCATCTTTTGGGATTGTAGTGGATAGGAGACAGCTTTGTTCACATTTAGGAGTGTGACCTTCTTGTTGGCAAAGTCTATGCAAGCTTCCACTGTTGTAAGGAATGAAGTGCCAAGGATCAATGAAACTCTTTTCTCAGTTACCATCTTCAGAACAGTGAGGTCTATAGGAATGGTGCATGCTCCAATCTTCAAAGGGAAGTCCTTGATGAGACCAACGGGAGTTGTAGAAGAGGAATCTCCAAACTGTAGGGAAGATGTGTTTGGCTCCATGCTCTCAATCCCTAGACTCTTCATCATTTCCATTGAGATCACATTTACACTTGCGCCAGAATCAACAAGAGCATCATCAAAAGTGAGCTTACCAAGGTAGCAAGGTAAGATGAACATCCCTTGAAACTCAAGCTTAGGGAGGGACTTTGGAGGGATTGGTGGATCAATCTTCAGAATGGAGATGTCCAAAAGCTCAGCCACTTCAGCTTGGTGGTCTATAATGTCCTTGATGAGCATCATCTGGACATGAGCTTCACGCATACCCGAGATTTCTGGAAGTCTGATCCCAACATCACTAAGATCTTTCCTGAACTTGGAGAGCACCTTCTTCTGTGCTTTGGTGAGAACTCTTTGGGGGAAAGGGAGCTTATCATAGGGTGATGGCTCAACCTCAGTGGCTTCCTCTAGCTTAACCTTTTTCAGCTTGTTGTCAGCTCTCTCCTCAACTTGTTTCGCAGCCTTGTGCTCAACTCTTTGCAGATTCGTTGCTTCAACCTTCCTAGCAGCGTCCTTCACAATTTGTGCTTCAGCTGTGGCCACAACAAATCTCTCAACTTCCCCAAATTCAGTTCCAAATACCAGTCTTTCAATCTCATCCTCCTCTTTCTCATGATCACTCAGCTCAATCTCTGGAGAAGTAGTGGAGAAAACAACATTGCAAGACTCCTTGGGGTTCTTTTCTGGTTTCCCTGGTAGAGACCCCATTGGCTGCTTGGAGGATGAAGGCATAGAAGCAACTTGACTCTCCAAAGCCTTGAGATGAGAGGCAAGTTGCATGTACTTGTTGTTGAGGTCAGAATAGTTCCCATCAATCTTTGCATGGATGTTCTTGAACTCATAAATCATGGTCTTCTCATTTTTGGCCTGAAATTCCAAGAGTTGCTTGAACATTGAATCCACACTTGAATCTGGAGCTTGAGTTTGAGAAGAGCTTCCTTGAGTCTGAGGAGACTGGTTGGCTTGGTAACCTCCTTGCTGATTGTTGTAGAGTGGTCTTTGCTGGTAGTTGTTTTGGTACTGAAAGTTGGGCTCTTTCTTGTACCATGTGCCATTAGCATTAATGAAGCACAGCTCCTCTTGGCCTTCTAAACCATCAACCTCATTGATCACTGGAGGTGCCTCTTGTTTCTGATCACCAACAAAGTTCATTTTCTCCTGCTTAGCCTTTTCTGCAAGAAGTAGATCCAACTTGGCTTGGAGAGACTTCAGTTCTTTCTTGGTGTGCTGATCATCACCTATGTTGCTTCTATCATACTCCTCACTGTAGACTGAGTCACTCTTAGCCATGTTCTCCACCAGCTCTTCTGCATCTTCTTCAGTTCTACCCAAGAAGAAACCATTGCTGGCTGTGTCTAATCTGCTCCTGAACTCTAGAAGAGCACCTCTGTAGAAGGTACTAAGCAAACTCTCCTTGGTGAAGCCATGATGTGGGCACTGAGACCAATAGCCCTTGAACCTCTCCCAAGCTTCACTAAATCCCTCTAGGTTCTTCTGCTGAAAGCTAGAGATCTCATTCCTGATCTTGGCCGTCCTTGAGATAGAGAAAAACTTCTCTAGGAATACCCTCTTGCACTCATTCCAAGTTGTGATAGAGTCACTTGGAAGAGCCTTCTCCCACTGATGTGCTTTGTCACCCAAAGAAAAAGGGAACAGCTTGAGCTTCAATGCATCTTCAGAAACACCATTGGTCTTGGATAAGCCACAATACTTATCAAACTTGTCCAAGTGATCAAATGGATCTTCAGCAGCAAGGCCATGATACTTATTGTTCTCTATGGTGTTGAGTAGCCCTAACTTGATCTCAAAGTTGTTGTTCTCCACAGCTGGTGCTCTGATTCCCAACCTATGACCATGAATGTGAGGTTGATCATAGGCTCCAATGGCTCTAGCTTGGCGTTGTGGATGCTGTGGCCTAAGGTTTGCAGCTCCTTGGGCCACTCCATCATGAGGCTGATTCTGATTGTGCTCCATTTCAAACCCCAATCTCTGAAAGTGAGCATGTTGCTCTTCTTCTCTTCTCTTTCTTGCTATCTCCCTCTCAAGTGCTCTAATGTCTTCAACTCTTGGAACTAGGCTTGATGAACCTCTGCTCCTCAAGTTCATACACCTGAAATGCAAAGAGAGAGAGGAAGAAGGAGAACCAGTAACAAAATAAAAGAAAAAAGTGACTTAGTCTCAAGCAAGTGACTAAATCTCAATGTCACAATCAACCTAGAACTTGGCAACGGCGCCAAATTGATTACGCGTTTAAGCACACACCAATTAACCTAATGTGCCAACAATACCACAATCGAATGATATGTCATTGTAGCATTTTAGGATCGAATCCACAAGGAACTAGTGACCTATAACACCAAGAATACACAAGCTTTCTTAATCTAAGCAAACAAGAAGATGGATGATTTGTAACAAGCTAAGATCCTAGAAATATAAACAAGGTGATCTCAAATCCAATCAAGAAATAAGTACAAGAACTCAATCAAATGCTAAGGATGGATTCATGGGTAAGGATAATTGATATAAGGTGATCAAGTTTCAATCTAAAGGTGTCAACTTTCAACCAATCTATCTACCTTAGACCTAGACACAATCCTAAACAAACTCTATCCCTAGATGAATGCTCATTTACGTAGATAACTCAAGCATCAAATTCCTTTGGTTGAATGTTATCTAAGTAATCATTAATCTCAAGTCTACTAGCCATCTTAACACCTTTAACAACAAATTCCTTTGGTAAAGAATGTTAAAAGCTTAGGAGAGTTGGTTCAGGCATTTCATCAAACACCTTCCGGGTATGAAATGCCTAGAGCTCAACTTTAGAGAGGCCAACTCTAGAGTTGCATTAAAAGCACTCTACTAGCAAGGAACAAGATGGATCTATACTAAAACACCTTAGATCTAGCTTAATCACCCTAATCTACCTTAACCCATGAATCCAAAATGTGTCTACTCAATAATCTCCATGAGAAACCTTAAACCCATATAAGGATCAAGGCTAATCATATTAATGAGCAAGAGAAATACAATTATAAGATGAAGTACTTCCTTAGATTATAGAAAGATTCAAGCTTTTACAAGTTTAAACAAAGTCTTGAGAGAAAATGAGATAAAAATAAAGTTTCTAGGTCTAAATCTATTTATAGAGGTGTACAAGTCGTGCTGGTTTAATTGAATTAAACCGGGTCAAACCGGAATAAACCGGTCAACATCTCAAAATCGCATCCACAGCGGCCATCGCATCCCGCTCCACCAAGTCGATATTGGACAGGGGCATGGGTCTTTTCCCAGCGGGTTCATCATCCCGTTTCACTAAGCCGCTGTGATGCTTGATCTTTTATGATGGATTTCCCGAGCGGGTTCTTCTTCCCGCGTTGCCAGTGGTCGCTGTGAACCACGCTCAATGCTCAACGGTGTCTCTCTCCTGCTCTGATTCACGCCGTCGTCGTCGTCAGCCCAAGCTTCAGTCTTCGTCGCAAATCAAGCCGTGACTGCGCCACCGTCTCCTCCAAGACGCGACCAAGCTTCCTCTGTGGCCGTGCTCAGCTCCACCGTAGTGCTCCGTCGTCGTCGTCGGCTCACGGCCTCTCTATCTCCTGTGGCCGTGCTCAGAATCTCCGCCGTGGAAGCTCCGGAATCGCCATCGGGAGTCGTCGCTTCAGTCTCCTCCGTGAAAGCTTGACCACGAGCTCCAATGGTGATCCACTGGCTGTCGTCCTTGAAACCTCCGCTTTCCACCACGAACTCCGCCACGGATCATCATGTTCAGGCTAGCTCAGATCCTCCGTAGTGACCTCAGCTCGAGCCGTGAAAGCATGTCCTGAAGCTCCAGAGTCGTCGCTTCTCGCCGTCGCAGCCATCGTCACGGAGAAGAGAAACAACAATGGAGATGTTCTATCAATTTGCGACCTTGGTCCCTGGAGTTTTTCTTGTTTACAATTCAGCCCCAATACTTCATAATTTGCAGAGATGCCTCTCAAATCAACCCCTGGACTTTTTATTGTGCGATTTAACCCAAGCAAGTATTCTGAATTTGCAGCATTGGTCCCTCGACTTTTGATGGTTTCCAAATCAGCCACTAAGTCTTGAATGCACAAGAACAACCTCACATTTTGGCTCCAAACTTCCATTTGTGCAATCCAACCCCTATGATATGCAAATGAGTATGCAAATGCAACATAAAGACCTAAATGCAATCTAAAATTATCATATTAAACTTAAATATGAATCTAAAATTCATTAAAATCATGAGATATCATAGTATCATATAGCACCAAATGTCTCCGGAACTATTGCCTCGTTCCATTTGTCCCCGATTACAAAGTTCGAATCCTATTTCCACACCAATCTTCGTTTTGTCACGATTATGTTAACCGAAAGTCGAACCACGGTTTTTGGACGCTAAACCAAACAATACTAAACCAGGAACTTAAATAAAACCCGACCAAACCTAAACTCGGACCAGAACTAAAACCCGACCCGACCTTACACAACCTTAAGTAGACCTAATTAAACGAAAAAATCCCAATTCGAATTGAAATAAGAACCCTAAAGGCCTCCTCTGTGTTTGAATCTTTGAGAGAACAATGTCAGGGGATTCGAGTAACACATCTGGAGTATCGACTGGAGTGAGTTCTTCTCGTCGCAGGGGTGGAGTGATCAACGGAATTCCGAAGAGCTGCTGGTGTGGTGAAGAAACTCTTCCTCTGATGTCGAAATCTGACAAAAATCCTTACCGAAGGTATTTTCGTTGTGCTTATGCTGCAAGAAAGAAGGTGAGTTCTCTCTCTTTAGCTGTGTTGTTTATTGTTGTGCTGTTTGAATTAGGTTCATTAATAAGCTGTATTGTTTTCTGTCATCGATTTTTATAAGGTTTGTTGTTATTTTTAGCTTGAGAATGATAATCATATCTTCAAATGGATTGATGAGGCATTGATAAATGAGGTTGAAAAACTTGAATTCAAAAATGCAAGACTTGAAGAAGAGTTGAGAGAGATGAGAAGAAATGAGATCTTGTTGGGTGAGAGAGTTCAAATGAAAGTGGAGAAAGAGCTGTTTGATAAGGTGGAAGAAGTGTTGGCTGAAGCTAAAGGTAGCATGAAGAAAACGTTGTTATCAGCTGTCATTGGAGGTGTGGTGTTGGTTGGTATCATGGAGCTTTGTCTCAAATCATGGTGAATGTGATAAGAAGAAAATGGTTAAGTTTAGTTATGCTTGTTGTGTTTTAGTAATGTTGTTATGTAACCCACAATGAAAGACTGTTTTTATTGTTAAATGACTATACTTTTCAATGCTAAGTGACATGTTTTTCAATGTTAAATGATTTGGTTTTAAGAAATTTTATTGCAAAAAGAAGCATTAGACATAAAAATGATAAATGTCATTGGTTTGAACAAAAGAAATGCTAAAATAGACACCAAAAGCCGACAATAGTTTAGAAAAAAGGATAACAAGTTTTCTGTGTTTTCGACTTGAACAGCCCCCCATGCTATTGGATATATAGCATTATCTGCGTCTCTTCCTAATGCAACAAGAAGCTGTCCCTTGACTTTGTGCTTTAAGAAGCATCCATCGACTCCTATCAGTTGCCTACATGACTGTTTCCATGTCCTTCTGATGTTATCAAAGCAAATAAATATCCTGTTGAACTCTTCCTGACCAGTTGTGTTAGTCACAGTCTCAATCTCCACAGTCGAATCCGGGTTTGAATGGACCAACTCAGCAGCATAATCTCTTAGCCGGGCAAACATATGATCATTCTCGAACTCAATCCACTTTAGTGCCTTGTTTCTTGCAGCCTGACACTGAGGCCTAGATACCGTAAACCCCCATTTTTCATGAACCAATTTTTCAATCTTCATGGGCATGTAGTATTCTGGTTCCTCTCTAATCTTATCAACAAAAAGCCTTGCAATTTGAGGAATTTTTAACATCTCACATTCACCATTTGGAATACATGAATGCTCCTCTATGAAGACTCTAACTTTCCAAACGTTATCCTTAGGAAGAGTGGACGCATACACTTTCCATTCACATCCTTCACCACCAACACATATGAACCCAATCTTATCCTTATCATACCGGTACTGCTTGATATTATGGCCTGTATTCAGAGCATAATCGAGCACAGAGTCCTTGAAAGCCACACCATTTAAGAAACGTTGCCCCTTGTAAAGTACTCCAGCACCGTGTTTCACAGGGACCTTTGCCTTTGCCTTCCTACGAGGTTCACCTTCCTCATCCTCATCCTCATCCTCACTGGAGGGACACTCGTCGTGGCGTACAGGAGGCTCGTCGACGAAGTCTTCCACTACCTGCTCAATCTCGTTTTCTTCTCTCTCAACTGTTTCTTCATCAAATTCCTCACCGTTCACTTCATTAGCCATCGAAAATCTTCTCTTTCACTTTCTATGTTCTCTCTGATTATTTTGATTTAGGGTTAGGTTTGATAAAGAAAGGGATTTGGGGGATTTTTATCGGATTTGGACTTTCAGCCAAGGATTTCGTCGGGTTTATTAAAGTAATCGGGTCTTAGTCGGATCTAATTTCGGTTTATTAACATAATTTGACCAGACATTGGTTTAATCTGGCTTATTATGGTTAACTAATTCACCTACGAACAGTAACCCAATGTCTAACCAGCCATATGTGGAATTAAGATTCGAACTTTGTAATCGGGGATATATAGATTTTTAATTCTAGTTGGTGTGGAAATAGGATTCGAACTTTGTAATCGGGGACAAATGGAACGAGGCAATAGTTCCGGAGACATTTGGTGCTATATGATACTACTCGTGGGGAAATAGATCGTCTTCCCAAGATATAATAATAATATTAATTGCATGTATCAATTTAAGAACGATCAAGTATAGTAGAAGTTTTACCTTTTTTTTTCTTTTTTTTTTTTTTTCTGTTTCAGGCTTTGGTGAATTGACTTACTAGTATTTATAGAATTTTTTATTATTATTAAAAATTTCAATAAAGATATTAAACATTAAATATAGGATTTTGTTAACAAAATCTTACGATAGTTTCAATTTTTAACATTATGAGAATATTTAAAGTATATTCTATTATTTTTTGTGGTGACCAAACCAACAAAAAAATTAACGCAAAAAAAATTACAACACTTGAAAAGCATTTACTTTTATTGATTTTTATAAATATTTGGGCTGTTAAACTCTTCATTATGGAGTGTCTTAACGCAGGAAGATAAATGAAAAATGTTGTGGGTAAGATAGTGAAAAAATGTTGTGATGGGCGTTGACCCTTAGCAGGTACTCAGTAACGTCCAAATAAACGTGATGCCAATCATCCCTTAAGAAGAAATTTTCGGAAGGAGAGGAGAAATCAAATCGGAGAAAATGGAAAAGAAGAGTAACGGCGAGTCCGATGTCAACAGTAAATGGGATGCGTGTATCGATATCACTGCTCGTCGCGTGGTCTGCTCCTCCCTCGGCGCCGCGTTCGCCGGTCTTCTCTTCTTCAGTTCGGTGTTTTCCACTCTCTTCTTACGATTCAATAGCTTTTACACATATCGTGATTACAAATGAGATTGTATAATTAATTTTCATGCAGGGAGTCCTGTAACAAGATGGGCGTCGACTGCTTGTTGTGCTGGAATCGGTATGGGCTCTGCATACGCAGATTGTTCTCGTTTCTTTGATTCTTCATCGTCTGCAACTTCACCCACGAGTACAGAGACTTCTTATTTTGTCTTTCAGGTTTGCTTGTCTCTTCTGCTTTACCCCCTTGACTGTGTTTGGGAAGCGCCTTATTGCATACGTTTCTTGGATCATTTTCTTTCTTCGCATTTTTGGAAAATAATATTGGAAGTTAAAAAATGGTGACTAAGTTTAGAGGTAAGTAAATAAGATTGTTTTAAGATTCTCTAAGGGTACCAAATAAGCAAATGGTGTCAACGATCCAGTAAACAAGTTCTCTTAATAGTAGTAGTGTCTATGAGAGTACCTTAGTAGTGTCTTGCCCCTTACCTTAGTTTTAAATTAGATGGAAAACAGTTCTAGTCATTTTCAGGGCCGGGTCTGGAAAATATTGGCCCACAAGCAAAAAGATACTTTTGGCTCTTTTGTTTCTAAAAACAGTAAAAATATTAAAAGTTGTGGCTGAGAAGACTTGAACTCGGGTCCATTCCCATAAATATAACAATGTTACCAATAGAGCTACATGCTTTTTATGATTATACTTGGCCCCTATTTTCGTCAGGCCCCAAGCACATGCTTGATGGGCTTCTATTCAGGCCCGGCCCTGGTCATTTTGTACACTAAGTGACTAATCCAGTCGTGTTATTGTTTATAATCTATGAAACTCTTACAAAGTAGAATCAAGTAAGTGATTGTTTTTTTCTTCAATTTTGATTGATTGACACCTACCAGGCTGCGGAAGAGCAAGAGAAAGAAGAAGCGTGAGGATAAACCCAAACATTGATGGGTTTCTAATAAGAGTTTGTTACATTTGTTTTGTATGGAAGTGGTTGTTGATCTTGCATGACATGGCTTTGGAGATAACATGACCAATTTTGTACACACTGACTTTATCTACTCATTCTGACTTCTTTTTGGATAAATTCTTGAGTTCTTCTTACATCTTAAAATAAAGAAACTCAACACCTAGTTTCAAAAAAAAAAAAAAAAAAAACACCGATAATACCTCCGGATTAATTTGTTTGCCTCTACGGTTCCTTTTACTCAATGCTCCCTTGACCAAACCAATCCCCCTGGTTTAAGAATTAATGATATGTTGATAGCCTAATCCGCCATCTTTCTGACAGTTTGGTCCTTAGTTTAGCTTGTTTCTCAAGTTGTATGCTCGTACTTGTGATCTCATCTTCAATATTGATTACACATTGTAAAGAGTAAGTAAAATTCAGTATTTTGGGCATAATTTAAAAAGGGGCTATACAGAATGTATAAACCAATCAAAGTCTTTCACCCCAACTTGATGACGCAAAATTTACAATTTAGACGGCTCGGATTGGATCTATCCATCCACTCTAGCTTCATCAATCGACACGTGTAATAAAACATATCTTTTTTTTCTTTTTCCATAATAAAACATATCATTTATTGTAATACTTAACTGCTACGAAAAAAAAACCTAATGAATATATATAGCGATCGAAGAAGAACGAGTAGACTAAGAAGTAGAGGAGGAAGAAGATGAATCAGGCTCCGGAGAACGAGGTTTGTTCGATATGCCATGGCAATTTCAGTGCTCCTTGCCAAGCCAATTGCTCCCACTGGTTCTGCGGTGCGATCTCTTATCCTTGTACTTTATCGAACCTTAGGTCCTTAGCATCTCGATTATGTTATCTCTCCTGAATCATCCTCAGCCAAATTTTAGTGGAGATCGAGTTCTTCGAATTGTTCATGTTTAGAATTGTGAACTCTAGTTTCGAGTAATCTCCATATGTTGTTGACACGTAGTTCAGTCTAATTATGTGATTGTTAGTTGTAGTATAGTTTCTCAGTGAAGAAGCCTTATGGGATTATCAATTGATATGATCACCTTCCAAACTATTTATTTATTGTAGGAAACTGCATTATGCTTGTTTGGAGGCATGGATCTACATTACGCCCATGCAAATGTCCCTTGTGCCGTCGTCCTATTACTTTGCTTGTTCCTTCTGAGGATACATCGAGAGGTAGAGATGACCCTACAGTTTCAGAGGTTCTTCGCGATGTTCAAACTTACAACCGAGTCTTTGGTGGACAATCAATTGGTCTGTCTCAGGTATGCGTTTCGTCTTTCTCCATAATCACTACGATGATGTCAAGCTGATTATAACTGAACAGAGCCAAGTTTTGGGGATAATTAGTGTACCTTGTAAATGTATTTGCTTTGGAATTTTAATGAATATATATTACCTATTGCCTTAGCTTTTGAGTTTATGTTGCAAAGAAGTTTTGATTGTGGCTTTTCTGTTTTCTCTGGTGGAGAATTGTCACATGAAACTTCAATTATTGTTTGTGCAGAGGATTCAAGACCTTCCTTTCTTACTCCGAAGGCTATTAAGAGAAATCATGGATCCACAAAGAACGCTTCCACTCGTCATCAAAGCTCGTGTTTATATTGCGGTTAGTTAAAGCGCACACATTTTACTACACTTCTAAGGACACCTTAGAGAAGTTTATATCTGCTACGAACCTGTTCACAACTTAGTACATGATCACATCTGAACAAAAAAAATGATGTGGCTGAAACTTGCGTTTGATCTGATGCAGTTGATACTCAGTGTGATTTACATAATCAGCCCAATAGACATCATTCCGGAAGGTGATTCCTCAATACTTTGTTTCCATTCTTCTCTTCTGTCGACTTACCAATACTTTGTTTCCATTTCTTGTCAGCACTCTTTGGGATTATTGGTTTGCTGGATGATGTAATCATAGCCCTGATTTTTCTTCTCCATGTTGCTGCTCTCTATCGATCCGTTCTCTATTCCCGTCATGGTGGTTCTGCTTCATGAATCGCTCTCAAATTCTCACCTCAAGTGACATGGCTTAACTTGTTTGGCCCTTTTTTTGTTATGTTCATGGTTTTGCTGTTACAAAACTTAGATAAAACAAAAGCATTTCTTTTATTTCAGCAGAGTACAAGGTATTGAATTTCTTGAGTAACAAAATAACAAATATACAGATTTTTCTTCGTAAATTTCTCAACAAAACCCTATTTTATTAAACCTGTTCACACCAGACTCGCATCACCGACATTGTTCTTTCCAGTGACTAACCGATCAAACGGTGACCTTATTGCTGATTTGCTTCAATCAAGCCTTTGTGTGGACCAGCAGGCTCCTGAGCTCCGTGGATATCCAGAGACTGAAATGACCCGGTACAGTACGGAGGAGTTATAGAAAATGGTCTTCGGTGTAACCGACCGTCTTGATCAAACTGTTCAAAGTAAAAATAGTTTCTTTCATTCCCTAGGCTTCCGGTTCTGTACCCTCGTATTGAGCTCCTCACTTGAGGTAACGCAATATGCCCTTTTGACTCTTGGTTCACCAGCTGGTCGTGTATCTCCTGCGGTAACCTTAGCTTGAACCGGTCTAGATTTTCCCTCATTTGACCGGTAGAACTCGACCGGCTAAACAATCCGGCTAACTTCCAACCAGTAGACATGGACTTACGTGGCATGCTCTTGTTACCTGACCAAGCCACTGAGTCAATCAACCGCTCGTCCGGAGAACCCAAAACCCTTCTCCGGTTATCATCAGAAATCAACGTTCGGGGAGAGTTCTGACCGGATTCTCTAGCTAAACCGGATATCTCGAAAGAAACAGACTCACCCGGTACAGGAACGAGATTGGCACGGCAGAGAGGACACGTGACGTGAGAACGTAGCCATGCATCTATGCAACAAGTATGGAACACGTGGCAGCATTGAGGAATCAACCGCAGCGTTTCATCGTCCTCAAACCCGTTAAGACAAACGGGACACTCTAAGGCTGCTTTGCCAATTCTCAACGTCTTCACGGTGGAGTAACGGAACGTTGGAAACGTTTCTATGACAGACGCGTCGAGCCCACACGCCCCCTGCCTCTCGCTAAGCCAGTTTCCCCTGTCGCCGGATCTTAATCCGTCGTCGATCCCTAGAGCTTGCGTGAGATACTTTCGCATGTAGACGACGGAGACACATCCAAGTGAGAAAAAAACGCTGACGAATACGATCATGATTATAGCCGTGGTTGGTTTTAACCCTGCTCCTCCTTCAGTATCGGTGCTTTGAGCGGCAACGAGCCGTAACAGGAGCAAGAAAGAAGGGTATAAGGTAAATCGTGACATGACAATGAGTTATGGTTCCTACCGGATGAACGAGCCTTTTATAAAAAACAAAAGCCTCGTGTGATACATTTTCTAAGGGAGCGGTTTGCTTAGCTTAATGACTACAAGATGGTTGACTTTTGAATTGTACCAAAGGTACTACTATCCCCTGTATATGAAGCATTACAGCGTGTTTTCATAGCTATGTGATATCACGAAGATGATTCTTTAGAAAAATAAATTAGTCCAATCCATATAAATATGTATTATACTTTTTATTAAACTAACTATACAATTGTTTAGTAATACACAAAAAGAATATTTTATTTTTCCTTAAATAAAAGTTACAAAATTATATAATATGATTAACATATATATGACAATTAATGATTATGAATAATACATATATGATAAAAAAAATTGTATCCTCTCTCTTTTTGTTTAATTTTATATTATTAAAAGAAATTAAACAATCACATTAAACATATAAATTAAACAATTAATGTGATATTTTTTTAATGACTAGAAATGAATAAAAATGGTAAAAGTCCTACATTGAAAATTTTGTGATCAGTTGTTTAATTTTTTTTGTTCAAGCAAGATACAAATGATCATAAATCGTATTGAATATGAAGCCTCATAAATAGATATTCATATTATATATATATATTAATATCATTTAAATTAAATTATACTATATAAAATATATAAATATGTTAATTTCAAAATTTACAGTGAATAGCTATTGAGATCTTAATATTTTAATTTTGAAATTTGTATAGAAAAATCTCACATTAAAAGTTTTGTGATTAACGGTTTAAATTTTTGTTACATCAAATTTAAAAAATGTTAATAAAATCATATGAGTAGGAAGTGTCAATAATAAATATTTATATTAAAATATACTATATATATATCTATGTTAATATAACAAAAGTTTAATTATATACCATATAAAGTAGAAAAAATGATTGTTTTGATTTATTTACCAAAAAAATGATTGTAAATTAATAAAAAGTATTAGTTTTGATTTATGTGCTTACTCTAATGTATATACTTCCCTATAGTTTTAGGTACAATTTCAAACACACTCAAGCGATCATCTGAGTATCTTTCTGCCAGCTTAGAAGGAGGAAGAGATATCAAGCGGCACAAACCAGCAAAATTTCCGGATATGGAAAAAGTTGTTTTTGAGTGGTTTCTTCAATATCAGGATCGTGTGAATATGATTGGCGAGCTAATTTTAGAAAAGGCAAGAGAGACACTGAAACTTGTATACCCTCTACCAGAATCTGAGCATCATCTTTCTTTGGGTTGGCTTGAAAAGTTTAAGTTACGGCATGGTATCAAATCTTTTCGTCGCTTTGGAGAAAGTGGTTCAGTTAATATAGAAGACATGGAGAAGAAACTGGAGGCTATTAGGGAAAAAATAGATAAGTTCTCCAAAATGGATGTTTTTAATATGGACGAAACTGGTTTGTTTTACAGGTTACAAGCTGATCATTCTCTTGCTACAAAACAACTTGAAGGAAGAAAACAAGACAAAGAAAGACTAACGGTTGTTTTAGGAAAAAAAAGATAAGTTCTCCAAAGGGGATGTTTTTAATATGGACGAAACTGGTTTGTTTTACAGGTTACAAGCTGATCATTCTCTTGCTACAAAACAACTTGAAGAAAGAAAACAAGACAAAGAAAGACTAACGGTTGTTATTTGCTGTAATGAGGATGGTTCTGAAAAAATTCCTCTATGGATTATTGAAAAATATGCAAAACCACATTGTTTTAAGAATATCAACATGAACAACATGAATTGTCACTACCGTGCGAACAAAAGAGCTTGGATGACAAGTGTTATTTTTGAATAGTACATCGCTGGTTTGATAAGAAAATGCATGGTAGAAGAGTTTTGTTTGTGGTTGATAATTTTCCAGCACATCCAAAAAATATTGAAGGACTACAGAATGTTGAGTTGTTCTTCTTGCCACCTAATATGACATCAAAAATTCAACTTTGCGATGCTGGAATAATAAGAGCTTTTAAGATGCATTACCGTAGAAGACTTTACCGTGAAATTTTAGAAGGTTATGAGTTGGGACAATCAGATCCAGCTTAGATTAATGTTTTGGATGCTATCAATTTTTCTGTGGGAGCTTGGACGGTCAATGTTCATTAAGAGACAATAGCGAATTGCTTTCGACACTGCAAAATCCGTTCAGAAGATGACATACCAATAATTTTAGAAGAGCAGTCCACCAGTGAAAACAACATTCATGAACTTGAGGTTGTGATTAATAATCTTGGCTATTGCAATAGAATGGATGTTAAGAACCTACTCGATTATCCCGATGAAAATGATACATGCTTAGAAGCTCAAAGTTTAGAAGAAATTGTAGCTAGTGTTCTTAATGTTGATGATGAACCAGAAGATGATGCTGCGATGCCTTTGGAAACAGTTACACGTAAGGAAGCAATTGTCGCGTCTAAAACTCTTCACAATTTTTGGATGCAGTTCGAAAAGACAACACCAGGAGTTTTTGATGCAGTAAGAAAAATCAGAGATGGGCTCCAAAAGGATTTTAATTTTAATTAAGAAGAAACAAACAACAATAGACTCATATTTTAGTAGACTATCTTAGATATATGCATAAGTTCTTATATATTATTTATTAATTTATGATATTTTTGGGACCATATATTTACATGAGAGTTTAAAAAAGATTATTATCTTATTATTTTGTCGATTTGTGTCAAATTTTACAGTTGTCCAGGTTGGGACGGAAAAAATTTATAGAGATTATTAATTTATCGAGTATTAATTTATAGAGGTTCTACCGTATAAAGAATTTCCAGTTTAGCTCATAATCTTAGTAGAGTATATTTTGTTGATGACAAAAAAAAACATAGCATATTTAACCATCAAGTTTTTTGTTTTTGTTTTTGTTTTGTTGGGATACTCAACTTTATAATAGGGAAACAAGATTAAAAAAAAAATCTACAAAAACGATATAGTTTAAAGATGGCGTTTTTCATTTTGAAATAAATGGAAGTTTATCTGGTAGAGTTTGTTTTTTTTTTTTTATAAAGGGGAGGGTAGAGTTTGTTTGCATCCAACTTTAGAAAGAGTTTTGGATTGTTTCTCATTTGTTTCTTTCTCAGCATTTAATTGTAAAGAAAACTTATCAACTAAGAAAATTTACATTACCAATTTTAGCAAAAAAACGTTTTCTTGCAGTTACTCCTTGAGATCGTTGGGAGACGTTTTCAGAAAAGAAAAAATTATACCATAGACGAAATGGTTGAAGTTACTTGGGAGACCGACATGAATCACACAGTGCCAAAAATCTTCCCATAAAAAAGTTTGTTCGTGCCTTTTCCGATAGCTTTGGAGAATGCTCTTGTTTGATCGCGTGAGCAAGTGCATGCATATACATGCGCATGATGTATATGTTCTGCTTATTCAATCTTATCCGTTTGTTCGCTATGATACATTCCAAGAAAAGAACTTCGATCATTTTTCCCAAAAAAATGAAGATGACGTCCAAAGTGATAGGCAGATGAATAAGTCGGTACAGAGGAAGACAAATCTTAAAATTTATAATCCTATTTGATGATTTAGGCCTTTGGAAAATCGAAAAGGCTCGTTAACTTAAGAAAATCCTTAAATCCAAACAAGCCCAAATTTTAATGTAGGCCGCATTTACACTTAAGATTCCATAAGTTTCCATTTTGTTTTTAAGAAAAATATTGCTGATTACCTGAAGTATAGACCACCACCACATCTAGTTAATAATATAGACTAAACTAATGTATACAATATAACTGATATCTTGCATATTTGCATCGTTTTATCCATTCATCCATGAGCATTTTCATCATATAGATTAGGATTTAGCCATGTCTAGGTTGCATTTTGCATTCATTGTCCTTATTAGGTGTTGGAGTGCCACATGAAGTTCTTGGGGACATTTGGATGCGTTTGGAGCTTAAAGGACGTGAAATAGGTGATCATTGGACGAGCAGAGCATGGGAGCGAGGTTCCACAGCGACGTCATGAGGTCGCTCCAAAGCACCCCCCAGAGCGACTTGCCCAGAGCGACGCCCAGAGGTCGCTCGCATCTCACACCCCTCTCAGAGCAACCTCCCAAAGCGACACCCCGAGGTCGCTCGCGTCTCTATGGCGAGATGACACGAAGCGAAGCCTGGAGCGACCTCTCAGAGTGACCCACTGAGGTCGCTCCCGAAGGCCGGAGCGACTTGTCGGAGCGACATGCCGAGGTCGCTCCGCGTCTATTATCTGCTCGATTCCTATTTTACTTAAGGGCCTTTTGGTCATTTCATTAGGCATGTTTTACATTTCTAAAACCTATGTTTTAAACATCTTTTGTAGCCACCAGGCAGATGATCGTTTGATCGATTGAGAAATACACAAAAACTCTCTGGAGAAGTTCATCTCTTGGATTTTGATTGTTATGTTCTTGTGTTCTTGTTGATTTCTTATCTATTTCTCTACATGATTATTCTGAAATCCAATATGGGTTTAAGAGGAATCATGGAGATTAGTGAATAATCACCTTTTGATTTCATGGGTTAGGGAGATTAAGGGTGATTAGGTTAGAGCTAGGATGTTTTAGTGTAGATCATTCGTATTTCCTTGCTAGTAGAGTAATCATAATGCATCTTCTGAGTTGGCCACTCAGTTGTTGATCCTTAGGCATTTCTCACCCGAAAAGTGTTCGATGAAATGCCCGAGACAACTCTCCTAGGCTTTTAGTATACTTTGCCAAAGACATTTGTTGTTAAAGGTGCTAAGATAGCTAATAGACTTGTTAGTAATGATTGCTTTCATATTATTCAACCAAAGACATTTGATGTTTGAGATATGTTAGCAAATGAGCATTCATCTAGACATAGAGCTTGCTTAGAATTGTGTCTAGGCTTAAGGTCGATAGTTTGATCGATCATTTGCCATCCTTACTTCGATACTTGATCACCCAAGGTCTAATCCCTATGCCCATGAGTTCTCTTTTCCCTTAGTCAAGAAAGTATCATTCTGTTATTGCTTTTTAGTTTTAGTCATAGCTTAAAACCCATCTAAATCATTGGTTGCACTTAGATTAAGTGAGTACTTGCATTCTCGGTGCTTTGATATCCCTCAGAACTGGTTCGACAATCTTTTATACTACAACATTTATCTTAGGAGCCTTGAAAACTCCTAACATCAAATTGGCGCCGTTGCCAAATTCTGAGTAGATTTTAACATTGAGATTTAGTCACTTGCTTGAGACTAAGTCATTTTTATTTTCTTTTGTTACTAATTCTCTTTCTTCACCTCCCTTTAATCTACAGGTGTATGAACTTGAGGAGCAAGGGTCCATCAAACCTAGTTCCAAGAGCTGCAGACATCAGAGCTTTAGAGAGAGAGTGTGCTAGAAAGAGAAGAGACGAAGAGCAACAGGCTCACTTGCAGAGATTGGACACTGATATGGAAGACATACCTCAAAATGATGCGGGCGTCAATGGAGCTAACAACGTTCCACAAAACCAACAGCGAGCAGCTCGACCCATTGGCACTTACGACCGCCCCAACATTCATGGTCATAGATTGGGAATCCGAGCACCAGCTGTGGCAGCCAACAACTTTGAGATCAAATCAGGACTCCTCAACGTGATCGAGAACAACAAGTATCATGGCTTGGCTTTAAAGGATCCATTTGATCACTTGGACAGGTTCGACAGCTACCGTGGGTTGTCAAAAACCAATGGTGTGTCCGAAGATGCCTTAAAGCTCAAGCTATTCCCTTTCTCTTTGGGGGGATAAGGCATGTCAGTGGG
This sequence comes from Brassica rapa, assembly GCF_000309985.2. NCBI lineage: Eukaryota > Viridiplantae > Streptophyta > Magnoliopsida > Brassicales > Brassicaceae > Brassica > Brassica rapa. Next base: position 13,302,315 of record NC_024801.2, read on the forward strand.
AGAAGTCTCTACCCAGCGACTCCATCACCACTTGGGATGACTGCAAGAAAGCATTCTTGGAGAAGTTCTTCTCTACTTCAAGAACTGCTAAGCTGAGAAACGAGATTTCTAGCTTTCAACAGAAGAACTTGGAAGGTTTCAGTGAAGCCTGGGAGAGATTCAAGGGCTACCAAGCTCAATGCCCACACCATGGCTTCTCTAAGGAAAGCTTGCTGAGCACATTCTACCGTGGTGCTCTTCCTAAGTACAGAGCCAGACTGGATACAGCTAGCAATGGATTCTTCTTGGGGAGAACTGAAGAGGATGCAGAAGAGCTGGTTGACAACATGGTAAAGAGTGATGCAGTCTACAGTGGAGACCATGACAGAGGCAGTAGAACAGATGATAAGCAGACGAGGAAAGAGATCAAAGCTTTGGAAGAGAAGATCGACCTACTCATTGCTGAAAAAGCCACCCAAGAGCAGCTAAAGTTTGTTGGTAACTCCAAGCAGGAAGATCCACTTGCTGTCAATGAGGTTGATGGTTTGGAAGGTCAAGAGGAGTTGTGTTTCATTAACAACAATGGTAGCTGGTACAAAAAAGAGCCCAACTTTCAGTACAACAACTACCAACAGAAATCCTATCCAACCAACCAACAGAGTGGTTATCCGCCTAGAAACAACCAGCAAGGCAGCTATCAGCCTCAGCAAAACCCCTCGTCTGGTTCCTCTGCTCCTCAAGAGAGCAGCACTGATACCTTACTGAAACAAATCTTGGAGTCTCAGACTAGAAGTGAGAAGCATGTTGGTTATGAGTTGAAGAACCTTCATACCAAGATTGATGGGAGTTACAATGAGCTCAACAACAAATTCTCACACTTTGCTTCTACAGTCAGGAATTTAGAGAATCAGTTTGCTTCCATGAAAACTCACCAGAATCGCCAGCAAGGATCTCTACCTGGAAAGTCTGACCAAAATCCCAAGGAGGCCAAGGCTATCACCCTTAGGAGTGGTAAGCAGTTACCTCCTAGAACCCTCACCAAGGATGCTGAGAAACTAAGTGAGGGGGTTGCCATCAACATAGATGATGAAGTGGTGATTGTTGATGAGAAGATCAATGACGAGATCTTGGAGAAGATAGTGGAAGCCAAAGGTAAAGGAAAGGTTGGAGAAGAGAAGAAGACATTAAAGGATGGTGAAGTTGTTACTCCAGCAAGTGAAAGTTCTTTTGTTCCTCCTCCCTATGAACCCAAACTTCCATTCCCTGGTAGATTCAAGAAGCATCTGCTAAAGAAGTACAAGGCTCTGTTTGAGAAGCAAATGAGTGAAGCTCAGGTTGCAATGCCCATCATCGATGCTTTTATGTTGATTCCTCAATACAGCAAGTTCTTGAAAGATGCTGTAGCTGCAAAGAAGAAGGAGATGGAAGGCATGATGATTCTTACCCATGAGTGCAGTGCCATCATCCAGAGGCTTGATGTTCCAGAGAAGTTAGAGGATCCAGGAAGCTTCACACTACCTTGTGCTCTTGGACCTATGGTATTTGAGAAATGTCTCTGCGATTTGGGAGCTAGTGTCAGCTTGATGCCTTTGTCTGTTGCAAAGAAGCTTGGATTCACTCAGTACAAGAAGTGTAGACTCTCTCTGGTGTTTGCTGATCGTTCAGTGAAGTATTCTGTGGGCATCTTAGAGGACCTCCCTGTGAAGATTGGAAGGTATGAGATACCTACAGATTTTGTGGTGCTTGAGATGGGTGAGGAGGCTCAAGACCCATTGATTCTAGGAAGGCCATTCTTAGCTACAGCAGGAGCTATTGTTAATGTGAAGGAGGGCACGATTGATCTCCATTTGGGTAAAGAGAACATCCTACACTTTGACATCAAGGAGAAAATGAGGAAACCAACTGTGTTCGGGCAATCCTTCTACATTGAAGAGAGGGGCACTCCTGCTGATGAGCACCTTGAAGAGTTACCACCTGAGGACGACGAGGAGGGAGCATCTCCCTCTACTCATTCCCCATAGAAGGTAACCCACCACACTCCCTTGTATATACCATTTCATTTTTGCATATTAGTCTTCTTTTCGGTATCTCTTTCTCTACTTGACAACACAGAGACTGTGTAACTCAAGTTTGGGGGAGGTACCAAGTATTTGATCACGTTTGCTTTGATGTTGTTTCATTGAGTCATGCATTGCATACCTATTTGCATATATATATAAAAAAAAAATCAATCATTTAGTTTGCATTATTTGCATTTCTAGGAGAGTCTAGAGCATATAGGTTGCATTCACTTGCATTGGGAGCAATGATTTTAAATGCCTTGTAAAGAACACTACGTTGCACCTGAGTAGCTTTTGCACCTCTCAAAAAGACTTGTATGTTTCGAGCCTTGAAAATTCTTCCTGAAACTTGTTGATTGCTGAAACTCAGTCTTTGAAGCCAACTACAACCTTATTTGAACTGAACGAACTTAATGCTTCTTGCTCATGGTCCCTTGTGTACTGAGTCATGGCTATACACACTTGAGTTGTCACATCCTTTATGCCAATCTTATTTTGACAAACTCTAGTGGTAGACCACTCCTAAAACCCTTCCCTCCTTTTAAGCTTTCATTGTTTGATGAGTGAGGCCTTCTTCGGAAAGTCTTACATGTGCATAATGTTGAGAATATCGGGAACGACAATGCTTGATCTTTATTCTTGCTAGATTGGGCACTCTATTGTCTAGCTATAGGTGGTGGGTGAGTGTTGTGATTATGATTTGGGAGAAATGAAAAAAGAAAAGAATAGACTCTTTGTGCTTAAGTGAACTGTTTTATTGGGATAAGTAGAGAAGCCTCTAGCTCAAGTTTTGTAAAGTCTTGGCCCCCAGCCTAAAAAAAAAAGGAAAAAGAAAAACGAAAAAAAAAAGAGAAAAGAAAAAAAAAACAAAAGAAAAGAAAGAAAAGGGGGCTAGCAAAGTTGTTAGGAGCTAAGAAATATTTTGAGGTTGTGAAAAATCCCTTGTAGATTTCAAAGAGAAAGAGCTGATGTTTTTAGAATCTTTTAGTGAGAGATGTGAGTTGGGCTTGACATTTGAGAATGATTGTGTAATTGTATGTTTGGGAAAAGGGTAGAACAATGGAGATTGAGCATTGTAAGCATGAGTTGATCCCTTTCTTAGATATATTATGTGCAATGTCAAGGCTACTTGTTTCGAGAGTAAACCACCTTAAAGATCATATATTTTGAACCTCTTGACTCACTTAAATAAAAGCCTTCCCTTACCCAACTAAATGACTTGGACCAACTGACCATTTGCAAGAATTCACCTGATGTTTTGTGCTTAATGAATGTGAAAGTTGGTTGATTTGAATGTGTGGATGCTTGATGATGAGTGTAAGAGCAAAAGGAGTTGAGATAGGCCTAGAGAAGCTAGAGTGTAATAAGAGAGTGTGCTAGTTGTGTTTGCTAGTTGTGTTTCTTTTGGCTATGAGCTCCCACCTTCAAACCTCTCTCCCTATGAGTTCTAGAAAGTTCACTTGTGGACAAGTAAAAGAACAAGTTTGGGGGAGTTGATATCTTGCATATTTGCATCGTTTTATCCATTCATCCATGAGCATTTTCATCATATAGATTAGGATTTAGCCATGTCTAGGTTGTATTTTGCATTCATTGTCCTTATTAGGTGTTGGAGTGCCACATGGAGTTCTTGGGGACATTTGGATGCATTTGGAGCTTAAAGGACGTGAAATAGGTGATCATTGGACGAGCAGAGCATGGGAGCGAGGTTCCGCAGCGACGTCATGAGGTCGCTCCAAAGCACCCCCCAGAGCGACTTGCCCAGAGCGACGCCCAGAGGTCGCTCGCATCTCACACCCCTCTCAGAGCGACCTCCCAAAGCGACACCCCGAGGTCGCTCGCGTCTCTATGGCGAGACGACACGAAGCGAAGCCTGGAGCGACCTCTCAGAGTGACCCACTGAGGTCGCTCCCGAAGGCCGGAGCGACTTGTCGGAGCGACATGCCGAGGTCGCTCCGCGTCTATTATCTGCTCGATTTCTATTTTACTTAAGGGCCTTTTGGTCATTTCATTAGGCACGTTTTACATTTCTAAAACCTATGTTTTAAACATCTTTTGTAGCCACCAGGCAGATGATCTTTTGATCGATTGAGAAATACACAAAAACTCTCTGGAGAAGTTCATCTCTTGGATTTTGATTGTTATGTTTTTGTGTTCTTGTTGATTTCTTATCTATTTCTCTACATGATTATTCTGAAATCCAATATGGGTTTAAGAGGAATCATGGAGATTAGTGAGTAATCACCTTTTGAATTCATGGGTTAGGGAGATTAAGGGTGATTAGGTTAGAGCTACGATGTTTTAGTGTAGATCATTCGTATTTCCTTGCTAGTAGAGTAATCATAATGCATCTTCTGAGTTGGCCACTCAGTTGTTGATCCTTAGGCATTTCTCACTCGAAAGGTGTTCGATGAAATGCCCGAGATAACTCTCCTAGGCTTTTAGTATACTTTGCCAAAGACATTTGTTGTTAAAGGTGCTAAGATAGCTAATAGACTTGTTAGTAATGATTGCTTTCATATTATTCTACCAAAGACATTTGATGTTTGAGATATGTTAGCAAATGAGCATTCATCTAGACATAGAGCTTGCTTAGAATTGTGTCTAGGCTTAAGGTCGATAGTTTGATCGATCATTTGCCATCCTTAGTTCGATACTTGATCACCCAAGGTCTAATCCCTATGCCCATGAGTTCTCTTTTCCCTTAGTCAAGAAAGTATCCTTCTGTTATTGCTTTTTAGTTTTAGTCATAGCTTAAAACCCATCTAAATCATTGGTTGCACTTAGATTAAGTGAGTACTTGCATTCTCGGTGCTTTGATATCCCTCAGAACTGGTTCGAAAATCTTTTATACTACAACATTTGTCTTATGAGCCTTGAAAACACCTAACATCAATAACCTCTATAAATTAATATTCGATAAATTAATAATCTCTATAAATTAATAAATTTCGCCAGTTTCAACTTCGACTGATTCAAAATTTGACTAAAATCGATAAAATAATAAGATAATATTTTTTTTAGAAAATTTTATATAAATATATGGTCCCACTAAAATTATAAATTAATAATTTATATATATATATACATATTTTATATAAGTAAAAACCTACTATTATATTTTTTGTTTTATATTCACAATGGATTTATCTTTATATTTTCTTAACACTTAATATATTTTTGATGAGATTTAGGAATATTACATCTAAAACCACATTTAAGTTCTATGCAATATATATTACATACACCAAATAATATAATAAAATTAATAATGTGAAATTTCAAAAAATAACAATTAATGTCTACACACTAAAATCAAATATTTTTCTTATCTTAGAATAAATATATCTTTAAACAAGAAATCTAAATAAAGAAAATTTTGTAAATTAGTATCTCTATAAATTAATAAAATTTTAAAGTCTCAACATTATTAATTTATAGATGTTCTACTGTATTTAGCTACACAAAATATATGTTATACATGACAATATTCACAGGTTAATGATATTATATGGTTAACATCACAAGCTTAATTTTATTAATCCAAAAAATGATGTAGACGTCGAAAAAATAATTAAGTTTAATTCTCCCGTAAATCAATTAAAATCTGACCCATCTAACTAACATTTTATTAAAATTTGACTCATCAAAAAAAATCAGAGAGAGTAGTTAAATTACAATCTAGTGGATCGGATTTTAATTGATGAACGGGAAATTAAATGGAGTTAACGTCTCAGACGCCCACATCATTTTTTGGATTCTTGAAATTAAGCTCATGATGTTAATTATGTAACATCATAAAGTTTAGGATGTTGTCATGCATAAGATACACTTCATGTAGCTAAATATAAATTAGTTTACTCTGCAAGATAGTCATGTGGTAGTCTATACTTCAAGTACCCATTAATTATTTTACTTGTTTTTATGACAGATCAAGAAGGATAAATAATTATACGGCGAATAAGATTTTGTAAGACCATTTCTAAGGTATTCTTCTTTTTATCTTTAAAATAGAACAACTCTAAAATAGAAATGTGTTTATCTCCAATGTATTTCTCTATTTTTGTCTCTAAAAAGGAATATTCTCAAGATATTCTATTTAAATTTTACAACAAATACTTTTTATTTATGAAAGTTGATAATTAACCCTATTCATTTTTAACTTTTACAAGATTTTCATTAAATTATAACTTTGTTTAAACTAAAGTTTCTTTAAAAGACTATTATGTAAATAAAAAATGTGATTCTATGTTTATAAAAACTGTTTTTAATAATTATTTTGGTTATAGTTATAAAAGTTTAAATAATTAAAAGACTATTTTGTAAATAAAAAGTATGTCTCTATAATAGATGAATGCTATTTTTGTCTTTATATTGAGAGGAAAAAATGGCAATTTGTATTTAAAAAAAAAAATAGAGGTGTATTGGAGCACTTTTTCTCTATTATAGCATTTAGAGGTGAAAATAACAATGAGTTGGAGATGCTCTAAGTCAATATTCTTCTCTTTTTTTGCTAAAAAGTGAAATGGAAATTTTCCAAAGCAAATTTTAAGTTTACGAGAAAATATACATGGACTTGAAAACAACTCAAGATCTTATCATAAATGGAATTAAGATGAAGATGAATGTGGTCATATTTTATAGTGCAAAATAGTACGGATAATATATAAACAATAAGTAAACTATTATGTAGAGATAGTGGATGATGTTCAGCTAAGAACATCCAACCCTATTAATATATATGTATAGTCACAGATGTACAATTTCATCTTCTTTTTCTTTTGGTTCAACATACAATTTTTATATTTACAAGATAGGTATTTAGAACGAGGGTGTGTATAGTGTTGAAGGCCTAGCTATCTGAATAGAATATATATAAATCCAATCTGTATCGCCAGTCCACGACTAATAGACCACCCACGTCTGTTCTCTCGGTTTGTGGGTCCATTTCGTTCCAGCGATCGGTCCGTTAATTTTTCTAAAGACTCGAAATCATTGTTTACTTATCCTGCAATCATTACCTTACCCTTTTCCATGCTTTGGCCCCATTCGCACACTATCGCGAATCACTTTCCGATAAGTCACCCATTCTTCCACTACTCCAGCTCAAGCACGCTTAATTCTGGAGTTCTTTCAGGATGTGTTCCGGAAAAGGTAAGTCAACTTTGATGACATAGGTAGCCAAATCAATTCCCTTAAGCCTTTTTCACATATCACAACTCGGGATGTTACACAATCATTCACTACTTGACCGAATCTTGTACTTCTATTTCTCTATAAGAGGCGCGGAAGATCTTTCCCATGCATTTTTTCAATGAAACAGCTAAGCTATTTATGAAAATTAACTTCGTCTCTTCATCATTTTTTTCCGATATGCGCTAATATATTTTTGCTAGTCGTAATGACCAGTAACTCTCAAGAGATCCCTTACATATATTAAAAGATAAACATTATAACTTTTAAACTTGACACCCTTATATATACTATTTCTCCGTTCCTAAAATATCTATATTCTATAGAAAACTTTTGTTTCAAAAAGATATATATTTTATATTTTCAATTCAATTTTGTCAACTAATAATGAGAAATTGTGAAGTTCAAGAATATTAATTTCATTTTTTTAAATCTTCTTGGTTTAAAAATATAGAAAATATAAAATTACAAAAAACTATGCATTTATAGCTAAATTTTAATATATTTTATTAAAAATTGTGAAAATTCTAAAACATGGATATTTTAGAAACAGAGGGAGTATTACTCAAACTTGAGGTGGTCTAGACCACCTCAAGTTTGAGTAATATAATAGCCGTTTGTTGCCAAAAAAAAAACATTGACACGTGTGTCATCAAATAATTCTCAGAATTCTTAAAAAAAAAATAAGTTGGTCCATCTAAACATATATTATACTTTTCATTAAATTAATCATAACATTAATTATTAATGTAAAAAATATTCTTCCTTCTTTTCTTAAATAAAGGATACATAATTATCTAAGTTGATCAAAATATATTTGATAATTAATGATTCGAAACAATAAAGATTTGAAAATAATTTATACGTTCTCAATCATTTTTGTTTTATTTCATATTACTAAAAGAAATTAATCAATCACAATAACCATATAATAAAAAAAAGATTTTTATGTATCTGTTATATTTTTAATTTTTAAAAATGACTATAAAGTAATAAAACTGTTAAAAGTTACACTTTGAAAATTTTGTGATCAATGATTTAATTTTTATATATAACAAAAGAAATGTTAATAAAACTATATGAGTAGGAATTCTCATTTATCATTTAAATTAAACTGTATATACTATATAAATTCATAAATATTTAAATTTCAAAATTTGCATTGAAAGATACTATTTTAGTTTAAAATTTTTCATTTAATTTGTAAAAATGATTATAAATTACTAAAAATATTAAAAGTTTCATACTGAATATCTTGTTATCAATGATTTAGTTTTTGTATAAGAAATACAAATGATCATAAAACCATATGAATAGAAAATTTTATTTAATAAATAATCATATTAAAAATATAATATACATCGCTGTTAATATCATTTAAATTTAATATCATCTAAAATAGATAAAAATGATTTTTAGATTTCGTTACCATAAAATGATTGTAAATTAAAAACAATGACTGTTTCGATTTATAGGTCCGCACTAATTTAATTCTATACGTAATAAATACTAACCTCTCAATTATTTAGTATATATATATATGTATATATATATTGTATAATATGTAAAAGAACGTAAATAAATAATAGTATGTAAAAATTTATGTATATAAAACATTCATCTCGCGCAAGGCGCGGATATCGACCTAGTGTATTAATATTTTAACGTATAGGTTGCACTGAAAGGATATTGATACAATTGTTCATATATGTTCATGGCTAGATATGGATACATGGCACTGAAACATTGGTATTGGCTCCAAATTTTTAAATATTATATGTATAGATTAGGCTTGGACATTTTACCCGATATCCGGACTCATACCCAAATTCAACCAAAAAAATTTGAACCAAAATCCGAACCAGTTTAAGTTTTTGGCACAAAATAGATCCCAAAAATTAAAATGATCAAAATATCATTTATTATTTTGAATTGTTTTAAAATTTTTTTTAAAATATGAAATCTTATCCCCAAAACCCCACTCCTCAACCCTAAACCCTAAACCTTAAACCCTAAACCTCACCCCTTAACTCTAAACTCTAATGTCTAGATTAATTAACTCTAGGAGTATAAGTATATATTTATTTCTTTTGATAAAACATTTAAGTCTATTTTAGTCTTTTTTGTTCTAAGATCTATATTTGTGACAAAAACTTTTTAGGTCTATCCTAGAGAATTTATCTTTATAAATTTAGAAGTAAATTAAATTTTTTTTAAAGTTTTGGTCTTTGGAGATTTATAAGCTAATGTTTCACCAGCTCAGGGTCGCCTAGATACAACTTGTTGATTAGTGATTCTGATTGTATAATGAATCAATTTGGTCAGATATTGAGGTGAAAAATGGTAGGGCATGACGACATGACGTGGCAAAATGAAGAGTTAAAAAGGTAAATAATGAGAAGACACGTAAAGGTTTGAAGCGAATCTTGAAGTCACCAAGTCACTCCAAACGCATACTTTCAACATTTTTCCCAGACTTTTAGGTACTAACATCCCCGGTTTTCTCGTGGAACTCAATTTCATTAAGATTAATTTATTAAGCAAAAAATTCGTTAAAATAATTATATTCTCTATCTTATTACAAAACATACTAAATGATAAGTAACTATGTTCGTGGTAGAAATAATCGGAAAATTGGTGGTATTTTTATGATCATTTGCGTATAAACAAACCATCAGCTATATATGCGATATTCTTATATAGTACTGGCACGAATGTCATTATTACCCTAATTATTGAATTAGGTTTCTTTGCTAGTAATAATATGAATGCAGCTTAGTTTTGCCACTTTATCAAATTTCATTAATTTTGTCATCTTTGTGCGTGTCGTATTTTTATTTTTTTTTTGTAACTTTGCGTGTTGTATTTTCTCTTTCATTGATGGCCACGAAAGAAGCAAAAGTATTAATATTCAATTATTTTCTTCCTAAAATACAAACCATAGCTTTTAAAAAAATAAAATATTACCAACAAAGTTTATAAAAGGATTCAGACAAAAAAAAGTTTATAAAAGGATTGTAAAAAAGTACCACAAATTATCTTTGTTACGATTAAAGTGTTAATTACAGTATAAAAGTTTGTATTAATCTAGTTACAGAAAACTCGAAATATGCGCCAGTTATGTTCCTTGTGGTCGTGGCCCGTGGGGAATGCAAGGTGTGGGATTGACGAGTAACGACGATCTATATCGATCTCAATGTTTTTAATTGTTGTTATTATCAAAATTACGTAGTAATATGAAAATCTGAAGAGGAATTGATCCGGACAAAATACACAATATTATATCAAGAATTTCAGAAAAGCGGAATTTACGGTTGCACCGCATGCAAATGTCCATTTATCACTTAAGGTTGCATTTTATTAGGATTCTTAGTTGTAAAATCTTTCTGTAGTTAATCACGTTTAAAAAGATGAATCAATAAAACCCTAAATTTTCATCATTAGTAGCCATTAACAGCGAATTTAAAATTCCAGAATTCAAGCTTTTACTGTTATTTGATATCAAATTTCGAACTTAATATTGGTAATTTTGTAATATTTCCAACTTGAAGTTGTTTTAGGGTTTTTGAGAGCAAGAGCTGCAATTGGAGCTCCAGATGAACGCGACAATTTTGAAGTGAAACGTTGAAAGTGTGTTAATATGCTCTTTTTTTTTTGAATGATGTTAAATTATATTCAAGACAAAAAAAAACTGTTTTCCATCAAGTGCTACATATTTGTAAGGCTTTGAATTTTGGAAAGAATAAAAGAACTAGGTTGAGAAAAATCAAAGAACTAAATAAATTCCTTTTCCCGGCCTCATCCTCTTAGAACATCCCCAACTCACATCTATGCTATTATAGAGATTAAATCACTCCAACTCTACTATATTTCTTCCTCTAAAATAGAGATTGTTATTTTTACTTCTATATTTAGAGAAAGAAATAGCATTCCTCTATAATAGAGACATACTTTTTTTATTTACAAAACGATCATTTAACTTTTTTATTTAACAATTACAACAAAAATAAATACTTTTTAGTGAAAATTTACTGTTTATATAAATATATAATCATACTTTTTATTTACGTAATAGTGTCTATAAACATATTCAATGTAAATAATATCATAATTTTATGAATGTTACACTAAATTGGGTTGGTTTTCAACTTTCACAAATAAAAAGTATTATTTGTAATATTAGAAAATAATATATCAAGAATATTATTTTTACAGGAATAAATAGAGGTTTACATTAGAGACAAACCCATCTCTATTATAAAGTTTTTATATTTTACAGGAAAAAATAGAAAAATACATTGGAGATGGTCTTAGTGCTTAGAGCATGATTATCGCATCGGTTTCTTAAAAAAAAAAAATTGTTTTTTTTTTGGTCGGAAAAAAAAAAATTAAAAGCAAACCAATTGCGGGCCGCTACGTATCGGTGGGGCCCGCAAACAGTGCAAAAACTCCTTGTAAGATCGATTTTTATTTCGTAGTTCTGGGGACCGAATTTTAACATTTTTGCGGGGTCCGCACCTAAAAAACTCTCTAAGGATCGCGCGTTGATTATGATTTTAGACTATCATTATCCCAAGTGCTTAGGGGGATTGCTTAACAAAAAACTAATATAAAAGTGGGCGGGTCCCACAAAATTTTTAAGCATCAGCACTTCTGAAGCATATTTAATCACCGATGTTTACACTTTTTGCAGATTCCACTGGTACGTGGCAATCCGCGATTGGTTCGTTTATTAATTTTATTTTTTTAATCCAAAAAAGAAATTCTTTTTTAAGCACTCCATTATGGGGTGTTAGGATAATGATGCTGTTAGCTTCTTGTTGAGAACCAGAGCCGTAGACTCTCTTCAATGTTCATATTTAATCATGTTTGATAACAAAAAAAATTGTTTATAGTGAAAACGAATATAAACAAAATAATTTATTTGGTCTCACAATTCAGTGAACTATATTCTTTTCATTATAAACATTTTTCTTGAGACTATTTATAAAGCTGAGCTTGTTTGAATTATAAAAGGGCTCTATAGAATGTGATCCTGATTCCTGAACAAGTGATTAAATCTTTGCGAATTTCTTGAAATACAAACTATGGACCCGACCAATAATAGAGAAGAAATATGAGATCTACTGACAACAGTTAGAAAAGAATCATGAAATTTGATCCAAAAAAAAAAAAGAAAAGAATCATGAATTTTTTAATAGACAAAAAAAGTTGTAACAACTAGGGTCTAGTAACAATCAGATAAAGTTGTGGGCAGAACATCACGATTCACGAATAATTTCATTTACCAAACACAGTATTAAACTAACACAGTTTTCCTTTACAGAAAAAAAAAAAGAAATCACAAATGAGATTTTATGTTCTATACATTAAACAATTTGAAAATAACTAGAAATGAGCTGAGAACTACAAAAGAGCTTTTCCTATATAATATCAGTATAGAATGAATTACACCTTGGATTTTGTTTTATATTAAGTTCGCATTTCAGCAAGTATTAAATCGTAGTTAGAATTCAAATCATAGTGAATTCTCATAATCGTCAGTGTTTTTTTGAACTACATAATCCTCCAGGTTGATCAAAAAAAAAATACAACAAACTAGGTTAAAATCTGCGTTTTATTTATTGTGGTTTTATGTATTATGAAATAATAATGTAATAAATATATGTGAATAATTAATAATTTAGTAACTATTACGTATATAATTAAATTGACACGAGCACATAAATCAAAATAATCACTTTTGTTTATTTACAATCATTTTTTTGAAGAATTATTTACAATCATTTTATAATAAATAAATTAAAACAATCACTTTTATCTACTTTATATAATATATAACTAAATTTAATTGATATTAACATAGATATATATAGTATATTTTTAATATGATTATCTATTAAATATGGCTTTCTACTCCTATGGTTTTATGATCATTTAAATGTTTTTATAATTTTTTAAACTATTGATAACAAAAATTTCAATATGATATGTTTGATAGTTTTTGTAATTTATAATAATTTTTAAAATTAAACTATTAAGTTCTCAATAATTTTTCAATGCAAATTTTTCAAAATTAAAATGTTATGTGTGTTTTATATGGTATATAATTTAATTTAAACGATACTAAATGACTATATATATATATATTAAGTTGAATATCTTTTAAATGAAATTTCTACTAATTTGATTTTATAATCACTTTTATCTTGTTATAACGAAAGAGTTATACTATTGACCAAAAAAATTTCACTGTGAGATTTTTAACAGTTTGCAACAGATTGTTCTCAATTGGTGAAGATGATTTCGGAACCAGAATAATGACCAGCTTTTGCAAAATATTTGGAAGATATTAAGGTACTGAAAGAAAGTTTCCTCCAATCAGAGATTATCTATGTACCAAAGACGCAAACTACAAATGTGGATAGTGTAGCACGTAGTGTCAGGGAGCAACCGCCTTTCGTCATTCACATGGATCAAGATCTTTCGGTTTGGTTCTCAAAGTCAGTATGAATCTGTATAAGTTGATGAAAAACAAACAGTTTTAGACTTTTAGATAACCGTTTTAAAAAATTCAAAATATAACATATATAGAAAAATTTAAATTTTGATTGTTTAATTAATTTTAATAATATTAAATTAAAAATGATATATGATAGAGAAATTGTTATCAAATATTTATTATTCAAAAGTATTAATCGTCATATATATATTTTAATCATATTAGATCGTTCTGAAGCTTTTATTTTAAAAAGATGAAAAATATTTTTGTTGTACATTAATAATTAATTTTAGGGTTCATTTAATGAAATATAATATATATTTAGATGGACCAATTTATTTTTTTAAGAATTTATAGAATCATTTTAGTGATGACACATATTTTACATTAATTGATGTAATATTTTCAAAATAATATATAAGGGATAATAGTTGGAATTTAGTAAACTAAAATATTTTTATTTGTTATATCATAATTAAAATTTATTTATTTTATCAGATATCTATTCGAAGACGAGATAGTTATGTCGTCATTCGTTCAATATATTGTTGTTTAACTGTCAATTAGTTGTATAATGAATGTCATACTCCTTTAATTCAATATATATAATTATAAATGATGTCTTAAGATTCATCATGCGAATTTAAAATATTACAGTGTCTTATTTATTGTACTCTTTATGGAAGTTTAGCCTTGAGCTTTGTTTTTTGAATTTTGGTTATTGTTAGTTTTGAATATGTTATAAATTATATATTTCGTATAAATTTTTTACACCGGAACATTTTTTTCAGAACTGACATAGAGCAATATTTTTTGTGAAGCGGAAAGAATATAAGATCATTTAACGTAGAAACCAAACCGATTGAATTAAGTAATGATACTAATTAAGTAGCTAGAGCTATAATTCTTGAATAAATAAAGAAACCTATTCTATTTAAATTATTACGTAGGCAAGAAGATATTACTAAACCAAAGATCCCGGATCGAAATACATTGAACAATCAAGAAAAGCCAGTAACATCTATGAAAGAACTTGACTCCTACCATTAATTAAAACGCTCAGAAGGGATAGATAAAATAAAATAGCTACAGCGATGATCTAATCAGATTAGAAATGGATGCCAAAAAAAAAAAAATCAGATTAGAAATGAAGAGCATAATGGTATAATATGTATATTAAATTAAACATAAATGTGAGCACGTTATAATCGATACAGTAAGAAATTAATTAACATAGATGGTAAAATAGAATGGCTAGTCCGTATATATAACTACGTCATCCACTAATAAAACACAATCGCAGAGAAAGTTACAGAATACCATAAATATATATATATATCAAATACATGTGGAGAATTTATAAAACATCTACGTTAGATTTCTAAAAGCGGAGTGTAAAATATACTTACATTTATTTTAACAAATGGAAGGACTTTATATTGTGCACAAAAAACAGGAAGGACTTTATATACTATTATCTATAATTAATTAATTGTCATCGCAAAAATTGTATATTCTGCTGAGAGTTCAATATAAAAATATGTTATACGCATATAATTAATTGCTTTGATTTAAACTAAAAATAAAATACAAGCAAATATTAAGAAAAATAAAGAGGTATTAACGATGATAAGGGAAATGTTCCGGAGGATGGCATGAGAAAACAAGCCCATTGGAAAACTCTAATCTGTGTTCTTAGGAAAGTACCTGAGAGACTCTTCTGGACGTCGTATGCTTATGTCTTCTCCTCTTATTTTTTTATTTTTACAAGAATGAAACTTCACTTCAAAACAATATACCCTCATATGACTTTTTTTTTAAATATCATTCGGTTGATTACAAACTATACGTAACTAATTCTAAAACAGAAATGGATGATCGAACAAATTTTCAGACATTTAGATGATAATTAACCAATAAAAAATTTCGACAATTAGTACGTTAGGATTATATATATACAGCATTAGGTGCATGGATTACTACAGCTTAAATTTTATTTCAAGTGCATCCAATAAGACTTTCTGTATCATCATGAAATTTTGTCCTGAAGTTTCATGTTCACATTTGATTTTTGTTTGGGGGCCATATTGGTTCAGATTTTAAGATCCCGGTGTCCGACCAATTTGATTACAAAACAGCCCTAGTCACATCCATCTCATTCTTCAACCTTTCTATTCATATTAAAAATAGATTATAACTATTATTTAACTCCAGAGTGATTATAATAATAATCCAAAGATGCCACCTAATTTTCAATTGATTGTTGCTGATAATGAAGATTTTTATATACATTACTTGTGCTATCATGTCAAGTGGACATATCGGTTTAAAAATGCATATATGATACATCAGGAAATAGTTTTGTTAAACCTGACATTATGCGAAATCCACCGGCCAAATAAATCTTCTTTAGGTTGATTATTTTTCTTATCTAATACAGTTTTTTTTTCGTTGACGTCGAACAGCCATTTTATTACTCAAACTTGAAGTGATCTGGATAACCAGATCGGAATAGAACAACCAATGAAAAGTAACTCCCTGCGAAAGGTCATATCAGTCTTAGCTAAAAAATCAGAAATCTGGTTGCACACTCGTGGCACATGGATGATTTTGAATTACGGAAAACAAATTTGAAGCGTCTCTATCTTCTTCAACTCTGTCATGAAGCTTGACTACTCATGGGGCTCCTTTATCATTGCAATCAGTTCTTTGCAGTCAATCCCAAAACTCTGACATGGCGAGTGTTGAAGCATATTCTCCATCGTCCATCGCAGTATTTCTACCTCCGAATGCAATGCTGATTCACATCTAATACAGTTTAATTTAATAATTTTTGTAAGTTTAACCAAATACTAAGCCATTGTTAATGAAATACACTATTTTGTTTTAGTTAAATCGAGCATGAGTGTAACAAGACGACCCAAAAAAGCCTGCAAATAGAATCTCTTATTTAGTCCTGTTGACTGGTCTACTATCATCACACGTGCGAAGTTGTACGTTTTATGTAGACATGTGTATCGATATCCCTCTATCTCTATGTATCTAATAGTAATTTTAGTCCCTAATATTGTTTTACAAATAATAAAACATACATCAAAAAGTATTAGATACAAAACTGATTTAATAATATTTCATATTATAATAAGTGATAACTTGAAAATTAAACTAAAAATTATAAATAAAATGCTAAATTAATATAATTATTTTTTGCAATGTTCTTATATATGCTTAATTAATAAATTAAAAAAATATATTAATATATTTGTTATTTACGAACTAAATTAGTATTTTTGCATATGAAATATTAGTGAATTATAAAATCATAAGAACTAAAATGATAAATACAAAAGCTAGCAATATTATTTAGAAGATAGACAACTGTAAGATCTTAAAAATATGAAAACTTAAATATAATGACTGAATGGTGAAATTTCAAATAAAAAAATTTACTATTAAAAACTTTAAAATTTGAAGTTTTACTTTCGTTTTTGGAAAACATAAAACTCATAATTAAAGTTACTCTTAAAAATGCTCTTATAAACTGTTTCAGTTTATGCCATCACCATTTGTATAGTGTTCAACCATTTTTTTACTGTTTAGTTTCAAGCCATAAAAAACAAAGTTCAAACAACCAACTTTTAAAAAGATTAAATAAACCTAAAAAAAATCACCAGTAGGTGACATAAAGCTGTTCAAAAGAATATATAAATAGAATCCGTCAAAGACTGAGATGGTACCAAGTAACAAACTGATTTTTATACTAATTTTCAAGACGTAACCATTACAAACCGGTCTTCTCAATGACTAGTTGTTGCAGTCAAAAAGAACATGACGAGCTAAGGAGAACTGTGATGTCTTCTTATCGTTTCCACTCTATTTTGCAAATGAGAATAATGTGACCGATACAAAATAGCATCATAAGCATACAAAAAAAAGGGTCCATAGAGATGACATGGTTAGGCGCATCTTCATATGTGGATTTTTAGTCTACGGTTGTATAAGTTTCCCTCACCTGATGGCTGATACATGAAAGATTTTAGTTATAATTACTGAGTTTTTTCTTACTCGCACACACTGAGTTAAATCATAAATAATTTTTACTCTTAAATTACTTTGGATTAAAAAGAGTTATCTGCTAATGGTTTTAGGAATAGTTCAAATATTACAAATTACAACGTAATTATATTTTTACTATTATTCGTGTACAATAGATATTTTTATGCACAAGTAGTTTCATTATCTAATATATTAAAACAGAAGTCATGACTTCTTTTCATGTGTGATTTTTTTAGTTTAGACAATTCCTAAAAAATATCATATTTTACATAAGTTCATTATTATATCTTTTAATATCTTTATCTTTTCATTTGAAATACAAATAAATATATTGAAAATGTTCTAACAAAATCTTTTTAAAATCTTCTTAGAATCTTTTTAAATTTACTTTCGAAAATGAGTTAGTTTTAAATTAAATTATCATAAATTATAATTAGAAATAAAAATTGAATATAGTTTTGGTTTATAAACGAAAATTTAAATAAAGTGAAATTAATTAATTTCAAAAATACATTTACTAATAATTTTTAAAGATTTTGTCAGAAATAAATATTTATTTCTATTTTATTTTTTTCTAATAAAATAAAAATCATGATTTTTTTATGAGTGATATTTTTATTTGGACTATCATTTAAATTTTCTATTAAATGTATATCACTAATGCTAATATATATAATATTTTTAACTACTTTAATCATAATATCTTTTATATCTTTTAATTTTTTAAAAAAATTTAAAATTCTAACAAATCTCTTGAAAAAGATTATAATAAGATATTAATTGTCATAAATGGGATATAAATATTTTCAACTAATTTTGTAATTAGTAATGAAATGTTACTAAAGAATAAAATTATATCATATTTTATCAATTTTATAATAATATCTATCATTTTAAAATAAAAACGTTATATTGAACAAAATATGATAAAATTATTTTAAATTGATAATTTAACATATTTTATTTTCATAAATATAAAATATTTATGCTAAAAATATAATATGTTGGTAGAACGGGTTAATATTAGTAAACTATATAATACATGTATAAAAATTTATCTTATCTTAAACTTTTTAATATACAGTAATTTATTTTTTTAATTAATAAACATTAAAAATTACTAAAACAATCTAGCGATTTGAACTACAGATCATGATTATAATAAATTAAATACAAAATTATTTTCATATATGTTGTTTCATGCATTAAAAAAATTAGTTTAGTAATCAAACGCAAATTCAATAGGACAAATATATAATAAGCAATATATATATATGTGATGATTTTAATTTACAACATAAAAAACTATAAAAGTATTATATTTGGCATAATTATACAAAAATTTGAATATGTGAGTAATATTAAAATATATAATAATTATGTAAAACAAATATCTATATATATATAAATGTTAAAATATATACCCGCACGGTTGTGCGGGTGGAAATCTAGTGTATTATTACAATTTCACTTGATCTCCTCTTTATTTTTATTTCGTGTTGGATTCGATCGGAGTTTTTTTTTTTTTTTGGGTCAACTGTTGGGAGCTTCTATAAAGTATAATAATAGTTAGCTTTATAGCCTCACAAAGCTTCTCTCCATCGACCGAATTCCGCAAGTCCCACAATAAACAAACACCACTTTGTTGATCCTCATAATTATTCCTCTTTCACACTCCTATCTTCCTCCATGCCAGTGAGTTCTTGAGAGTTTAATATTTCTAGAATCAATTTAAAAGGGATCATTATATAATTAATAACAATCTTAGTTTCCTTTAGTGGGTCTTAACCCTTTTGCCTTTATATCCCCTCAAGACAAAAAAAAAGAGAGAGCAACAAACACTTTATGTCTTAATTTTGTTTCATCTCTCTTCATATTCTTGAGTTTATATTTTAAACAATCTCAAGCTAAAAGAATGCCCTTGGAGGCTGTCGTAAACC
Source organism: Brassica rapa (assembly GCF_000309985.2). Lineage (NCBI taxonomy): Eukaryota > Viridiplantae > Streptophyta > Magnoliopsida > Brassicales > Brassicaceae > Brassica > Brassica rapa. The sequence continues at coordinate 13,322,045 of NC_024801.2, forward strand.
CGCAAGATCCAGTCGGATACCTTTCTAATTGCAAAGATTTCATGTTCCACGACTTTTACTACCAAGAAGAGATAGTATCTCAAGATACAAAGAACAACATTGATAAGTTAGGGCACGAACAGAGATTTGTGGAAAACGATAAGGAGGAAGAACGTCAATGGGGAGACCATCATCATCATCAGTGCCCTGTAGTCCCTTCGTTGGAAGAAGAGCTTGGTCTTCCCGCCATTGATGTGGAAAATCCTCCTCCTGTGCAGCAGAGGAGGAAGAAGAGGAGAACAAGGAGCAATAAGAACAAGGAAGAGATCGAGAACCAGAGAATGACTCACATCGCCGTCGAGAGAAATCGCCGGAAACAGATGAACGAGTATCTCGCCGTGCTCCGTTCTCTAATGCCGTTGTCGTATGCTCAAAGGGTAATTTAGTCTTTGACAACTCTCACACACAGACGTATTATATTATTTACAGTGTTCTAAAACGCGCTAGGCATTTGCGTTAGATAATAAAGATGAATTTATAACGTCTAAAAACGCCTAAACGGGATATATACAGATATATAATTTTACACGAAATATAAGTATAAGATTAATATATATACATTAATTTAAAAAAAAAACTGAACATAAATATATTTTAAATCCACTTTTATGTATAAGTATATAGCTTAGCATATATAAATAGTTTTAAATTATAATAATTAAAGCCATTTTAAATATATAAAAATGATAAATTTAAAATTATTTTGCAACAATTATACTAATATCTACAATCATATAAATACATAACATAAGTAAAAGTAATATAAATAATAACATTAATAAAATATAATAATAATATGAATTGTTTATTTTTTTAAATATTAATGTTTAAAATCTGTCCATACGTCTTCGTAGACCGCATAGTCTATCTAGACGCTATTATTCGCTCAGATTATATAAACCCGAGTAAAACACTATATAATATAAAACAGTACAGTTGATAATTGTATAACGCCTAAACGTCGCCTAGGCGGACGCCTTGACCGTATTTTAGAATGCTGACTATTTATATCATTTGATCACCCTAATTATTAATAGATGTTTCAGATATGTGTATCCTTTTACTTCCTTGGCATAGTATTAGTTTTTTTACGTATTTTGAGGCCTGTTCAAACCAGATAAATAGAACTCGTTTTCTTCTTAGAAATATATATTAACATTTAGTAAACGAAAAAACTTGTGCATGATATTTGGTATTTGGATGTTTAATATTCAGTTTATTAACAAAACATCTATCATGTACACACTTCTATGCATGGCAGCATGGGTGATGCGGTATATACATACATATATATATATATAGGTACTACACTACACATTTTAGTATTTAACAAAAACATCATTTGAGAACAATTTATTAGAATATAAATGATTAAGAATATTGGGAATTTGTATACAATTTGTTAGCAACAAAAAAACAATCATAACTGTATGCAATTAGATTGATATATTATGTCATTATCCAACGTTCAAAGATTTGTTCAAATCTTGTATTAACCACCCACATACATATCTCATTTGAGTGAGTTTTTTTTGGTGGTAAAGGGAGATCAAGCGTCGATAGTAGGAGGAGCCATTAACTACGTAAAGAAGTTAGAGCACATCTTACAGTCCATGGAGCCTAGGAGAACCACGACCACGAGCCATGAAGCCGACACAAGCACTAGCTCGTTGGTGTGTACCTTCTCAGATGTCTTCACTTTCCCTCAGTACTCGAAAAATTCATTATCAGAAGTGGAAAGCTCATCTTCACCGGCGGAAATAGAAGTGACGGTGGCGGAAGGCCACGCGAACGTCAAGATAATGGCGAAGAAGAAACCAAGGCAGCTTCTTAAGCTCGTAGCTTCCATACAGAGCTTAAGGCTCTCTCTTCTTCATCTCAATGTGACCACTCTGGACAACTTGATTCTCTACTCCATCAGCGTCAAGGTGTGTATACATTTTCTAATTTTTATTTTCTAATCAAATTTGTTTGATTGCATGTAGAATAATCATGAGATTTTAGAGTGATTAATTGCCGAGTGGTGCATATAGTTTCAATTTGTTGATTTATTTCTTTTTTTTTTGTCTCTTATACTGTTTGGGGAAAAACTGGATTAGTACTAGTTATGGCTATGTCTGGGCAATAAAAGGGTTGCAAAGAAAAACTAAAATCACCCTCTTTGCTTTTTTTCCTTAGTTCATTTAGTTACTTAAGGCAGACCTCAATAATCGGTGGTCAAACTCATCAAAATCATCATTTGGATATATTTATTCAAAAAGAATTGAGTATCAAAATGGCGCATGTAATATCTAAGAATCAAGTGATCAACCTAGAACAACACACGAATGACGAATACGAGTCATCCATATTCACTAGCTGTATGAATATGTATGTAGTGTGGACGTTTAGTCGTCATATTAAAAAAATGCGTACGGACAACCAAGTGAGGCCATCACTTGATTCAGATTAAGCTCGTTTCTTAACAAAATAGTATATACTATTTTACTATAAAATGTACATTTATTTGGTTAGCTTTAACCTTTTCCAAGAATCGTTATATACACTTTCTATTTTATTAAGAAAAATAGTTTGTTCAGGTTGAAGAAGGGAGCCAACTGAATACCGTGGAGGACATTGCAACAGCTCTGAATCAAATCATATGGAGGATTCAAGAAGAGTCATAATAATCTCTCATATAAGATTGAGTCATTTAGTTTCAAAATGTGTATTTTCCTTTATATTTATCTGGAAATAATTGAAGTACAAACTCATCTAATTCCTGTACTTCTTTTACTGTTTCTCGCCTTTTTTATGTAAGTTGAATGTTTCCTGTAATGCATATGTTGTTTTTGGCCTCTGTTCTTTATTTTTTTTTGTCAAGGTTTCATTTCATAACTCAAAACAGAGTAATCAAAGAACATAGTTGTAACACCCGTCTCCTCCTCTCTCGAGACCGGCTTGTTACTACCGGTAAAATATCAAATTAAACCATGTTATTCAAAACCGATTAAAATACCAAAACATTTAATAAAATAAGTACAAAAGAAATACATCTTTAAATTGAATTATAAAAATATGTCAATGTAAAAGTGGTATAAATCATTAACTAAAACCGAAATAATGACACTAAACCGTCCAGATATCCAACTACTCGGCAAGCTCACCTGTAATGGGAAGAAAGAGGGGTGAGTAACATGGGAGTCACTCATTGTTGGGGTCAAAAACGGTTACGACGGAATTACCACCCGAAAATCCTCAGAGATCGTATTTCCGAAAGAGTTAGTAAAAGAAGGGATGTAATTTTCGTAAAAATAAACTATACGAGGTTATTTCTACGAAGAAGTATTCTTTGGGATTCAAACCAAACGATCGTCCCGCTCGGTCACTACGTAGCAACCAAGCTCGGGCCAAAGCTCGGTCGCTACGTAGCGACCGAGTGATCGTCCCGCTCGGTCGCTACGTAGCGACCGAGCTCAGCCAAGCTCGGTCGCTACGTAGCGACCGAGCGATCGTCCCGCTCGGTCGCTACGTAGCGACCGAGCTCGAGCCAAAGCTCGGTCGCTACGTAGCGACCGAGCGATCGTCCCGCTCGGTCGCTACGTAGCGACCGAGCTCGAGCCAAAGCTCGGTCGCTACGTAGCGACCGAGCTCAGCCAAGCTCGGTCGCTACGTAGCGACCGAGCGATCGTCCCGCTCGGTCGCTACGTAGCGATCGTCCCGCTCGGTCGCTACGTAGCGACCGAGCACTCGTTTCGCTCGGTCGCTACATAGCGACCGGGCTCGAGTCAAAGTTCGGTCGCTGTGTAGCGATTGAACCTTTCCGAACATCGATACGACACCAGTCCTTGCATTCTCGTCAAACCTTCGAATGCTATCTCCCGAAGACCGTAGCAAGCTCAGTCTATGTTTCCCGCTATTCTAATTCATCGATCAAACTTCGCGGATTAGAAACCGCGGAAAACTCGTAGTAAACGTGTCGAGTCGGAAGACGGCCCAAAGGGACCTAAAACACGACTCGAGGCCCATCCTACGATTTTTCCTAACCAAAAGCCCGTGAACCACAGCATGGTTCGCGCTTGGCCCGCGAGGAAGGATAAATGTCAAGTTTCCGCGGATAAATACGGAAGTTTTGAAGATAATTGTGAAGATCGGGAAAAATGGAATATCTCCATTTTTATGCTATGACGGCTTAAGGGCAGAAGAGTAAAAGCGTAAACCGACCTTGGAGCTAGTATATAAGGAGTCCTAGGCGAGGAGCACAAGAGAGAACTTTTTGAGAGCAAACTTAGCACTTAGAGCGATTTAGGCAACTTTCCGTTTTTGTTATTTCGAGCTGCGACTCAATTAGGTTTAGCCGTCTTAGGGTTGCTAGAACTAGGAATCTCGCCGACAGCTCTCGAGCCCAGGCTTATACCTTGTTGTAACGCTCATACGCAGATTCGGAATAAGATCTACTTTGCTCTCTTTTCGATTTCTTATTTTTATCGTTGTTATTCTCGTGTTCTGATTGCTTGACGTGTGGTAATTAACAGATATCCGGGTCCTCTGGGAAACTAGGGTTTTCTTAGTTTCCTTATTTAAACGGAAATCGACAGTGCGAATTTCGGTTCCCACAGTTTGGCGCTAGAAGGAGGGGGATACGGATCAATCTAACCCGCAAAAGCCACACACAATCAGACATGTCAACCAACGACGCGGATAACGTGCAAACTCCCCTTAACGGAGGCAGCGGCACCGATCTCCACACTCCGGTAGCGGACGTATCTGCGGCCAACGCGCAAGCCAACGCCGCGACTCTCGAGGAGTTTAAAAAGATGTTCGCCACCTATGAAAAAAGGTCGGAAGAACAGGATAAGCTCGTGAATACCTTGACCAAACAGGTTGAAACCTTAACGGCAAGGACCCAAGCTATCCGTCCCCGCGGAACCACCAAAATCCGCGGGAAGAGGCTCGATTTCGCCACCCCACTCGATAGAGCAGGAGCCGCGCGGGAACGACCTTCCGGTCAAAACCCCAGCGAGAAGTCTCCCATCGAGAAGGGGAACTCTGAAAGTCTTCCGCTCCCTGCAAAGGACTCGGAGGATAACGAAGCCGAACACATTGACCTGGATCCTAGCGATGTCTCCAACGACACCGACGAGGATGTCGACAGACATCCAAGAAGGACCAGAAGCCGATCCGCTCGGGAAGGCTCCCCGTTCGAAAAACCAATGACGGAAGAAGAAGAAGTCGCCTATTGGAACGAACAAGAGGAGCTGGCCGAAAGGCAAACCGAGCTCACTCGCAGTAAGCGCCGACAGGCTCGGAAATCCACTGACGAGACATCGGATATCCGCGATCTTCGCGACTACATCACCAAGACTGCGGCAGAAGTGAGAGCCGTAAAGTCTCAAATCCATCATGCTACTAGTGCTGCCCCCGAGATCGATCGACTGCTGGAAGGAGCTCGAAAGACCCCCTTTACCAGTCGCATTTCGGACATGAGGGTGTCCGATCCGGGAAAGATCAAAGTACCGAAGTACGATGGTACGGCCGATCCAAAAGCGCACCTTCAGGCTTTCCACATCGCGATGGGAAGAGCAAGACTGAAGGACGGCGAAAAGGATGCCGGCTATTGCCGCCTGTTCGTCGAAAATCTTGAAGGAGCAGCGCTCGAATGGTTCGCACGCCTTCGTCGCAACACCATCGGGAGTTTTCGACAGCTCGCATCGGAATTCCTCAAACAGTACTCTGTATTCATAGACAGGGAAACCTCCGATGTTGATCTCTGGAGTCTCTCCCAGAGGGAAGACGAACCCCTCCGCGAGTTTATCAGTCGGTTCAAACTGATAATGTCCAGGGTCAGCGGGATAAGCGACAAAGTGGCCATCGACGCGCTGAGAAAGACGCTCTGGTACAAGTCGAAATTCAGAAAATGGATAACTCTCGACAAACCGCGAACGATCCAGGACGCCCTCCACAAAGCAACGGACTATATCATAGTGGAGGAAGAAACTAAAGTCTTATCGCAAAAACATAAGCCGGCAAGACCATCCTCGAAAGACGCAGATCCGAAGGGGAAAAAGAAGAACTCTCGTAACGACAAGTACGTCCATCACGAGGGGGAAGATCTCCAAGGGGCGCATAACTATGCGATCAGTTCGGATCAAGGCCGGACCACGGGCAACACATGGACTCGCAATCAAGGGTATGACGAAAACACCTTCTGCGAGTTCCACCAATCCCGAGGACACTCCACGACCAATTGCAAAGTCTTGGGAGCAAGACTGGCCGCGAAGCTGCTCGCTGGAGAGCTTTCGGAAGTAACTAGCGTCAAGGATCTCATCCTCGATTCTGATCGGCCTCCAAAGACGGACAGAAATCCGCCCGCCGAAAAATCTCCTCAACGAAACCAACCTGGGGATAAACGCGGTAGGAGGCCGGATGACAAAGGGAACGATAACAATCGTCGCAGAGTCAATATGATCATCGGAGGATCTCAATACTGCGGCGATACCGTGTCAGCCATCAAGGCTTACCAACGGAAGGCAGAATCAAGCGCAAAATGGCCTACATGGTCTCCTCCTCGAGACGGCCAAAATTGCTCGATCACCTTCACGGAAGAAGAAGCCGGCGGTATCGACCAACCTCACTGCGACCCGCTCGTCATAGATCTCGTCATACGAGATTTAGAAGTCGGAAGGGTACTCGTCGATACGGGAAGCACGGTCAACGTAATCTTCCGCGACACTCTCAATCGGATGAGTATCGAACTCGGAGAGGTAATTCCGACGCCAAAACCACTCACGGGTTTTTCAGGCGAAGTGTCGATGACTCTCGGATCAATCCAATTGCCAGTCATGGCCAAGGAGATCACGAAAATCGTCGAATTCGCGGTAGTCGACCATCCCGCTATCTACAACGTGATCATGGGAACCCCATGGCTCAACGCCATGCAGGCAGTTCCGTCAACTTACCACCTGGGTCTCAAGTTCCCAACGCCGAGCGGAGTCGCGGCCATCTGGGGATGCCAAAAACAGTCGCGACTATGCTTCCTCGCGGAGCATAAGTTAAGGCAAATCACGGCTTCTGCAAACGGCAAACGCGCGAAGATAGATCGATCTTCGGCCAAAAGCGCCCCGCACAAGGACGAAGGAAAATCGTCTGTCAACGCAAACGCGTCGGACGTCGAAGCTCGATATAAATCCGAAGCCCACGCGACAACTCAACCGGAACATCCGGAAAAAAGCGTCGACCCAGCCACGATAGACACGGTCAAGGCATGAAACAGAACTACGAGATGGCTTGATCCTCGAAAGGGGTACGTAGGCAGCTTGTCAAAAAACGAGTTCAGCTATCCCCCTCTCTAAAAAGAGGGGGGGGGAGTGGGTGCGTATACTCGTATACTCCCACAATCGCCATTATTGTAATCGAGTTTTTAGAAACATAAATTTTTTTTTACAATATACACTGTCTTTTTATCGAAAACACTTACGCTTTAGTTTACGCTCGTCTGCGGCCTCATCCGGCCCAAAAATCGTAAAGATTATCACCTTTCAAACACGCATAATCCTCGAAAATAACTGCGAGACGTCGCAAAAAGTTAAAATTCGAGGACAATGCTAAACAAATTGTCCGAACGCGACCACCAAAAACCTTACACCCCGTTCGTCGATTGGCCCCGACGAACACGCCAGCCGTCTTAAACAAACGCAATCCGATCACTCTTTTGATCTTTAAAAACGTCCAGCACAAGGACAAAAGCGCGCTACAACAAAAATCCGAAATTTTGGTTTAGCACTTCCAGTTGATTCTGAGAAGATGCTCGATTCGTACCATACAAGTCATATAAGCCGAGAACATATCGCGGACTTTAAATCGGTGCGAGTCAGGAAGAAATCGCAACAGGAAAAACGATAGCCGGCTAGTCACCGCACAAACCTTAACCGAAAGTAAACCTAGGTCTTGCCCTAAACCCAACGCTCTGGTCTCAAACATCTCAAGGCATGATATCTAAAAGATACGAGATCATAAACCATGCCTCTCCGTTCGTATCTCAATGTTCTCGAAAATCGTAAAGACAGATAAATTTTACGAAAATCACGAACGAACCAACAGATTGAACGTCTAATTAGAACTACATACGAGACGACAACTCGTATTTACTTCAACCCTACTCAGGAAAAACTCGAAACGAAACATTTATCATATAAATAAACCGCGTAAAGCGGCAAGGGATTCAAAGCCACCAACGGCCAGTCCCCGAAATACAAATACGGCCATCTTGGCCTAAACGAAATCCAAATTCAAAGGGCCACATTCGGCCGAAAACAAGGATAACTGATCCATCCCTCATAATCCAAAGTCGAAGTCCCCGGACAACGAAGCACCAAACGCATCCGCAGGACGATCCACTTCCTCGCCACCGCCGTGAAAATCGATCGGGACCTCCTCGGTATCAGGAGAAACCGGGATGGAATCCCAGAACCCTTGAATCCTCTCGTCGATCGGAGGGATAAGCGCCTCAGCGTGGGCACGGTCACTCATCCCACTCTTCATCAAGCTCATTTCCTCTTCAAACACATAGTCGTCGGCTTGCGTCCTCCAAAGACTTCCGACCGAACCACGGCACTCGCGAAAGTCGCCCACCGAGGTAAAGGCATTCTTAAGATTCCCGTACTCAACCTGGAACTGAGATGCGCGAGTCTTCATCACCTCGACGATCTCTCTTTTGCCTTTCCTCTCCGATCTGCGAACAGCCCGCGCATGATCACGAGTAAGCTGTGCCTCTCGCTCCAGCATCTCGCCTTGCACGCGGGCGAGATCCCGCTCCGCTTTCTCCGCCTTGAAGCGGTAGACCATGGCTTCTCTATGACCCGCCTCGATGGCCGAGCCCAGCAAGCTCAGGCCCTGCAAAATCAATAGGCGTGTTACAAATCCATACATAGGATAATCACTAAAAAATTCCCAAAAAAAACTAACCCCATTGATGATGCGAGATCCTTCCGCAACGACTCTCGGCCTCGCCGATTCTTTCGTAGGAGGAGGAGCATCGAAACCCGATGGCAGCCCAGCAAAGAAATCATCGAAGTCCGGAATGGGGGCCTCGCTCGAACCGCTTCCGTCGCCGTAAGCAAGGTTCGGATCCCATCCTGGAAGCATAGAGTCATCCATCGAAAACTCTATGTCGCCAAGATCGACATCTTTTCCCTTCCAAGAGCTCGACTCCGGCGCGGCTGTCGGAGCTTCAACGGGACTCTGGCCGTCGGGTTCGGAGTCGCTTCCCGTATCCGCGTCCAAAGCTGGACCAGGTTGCACAAATTTCAGTGCCTTCCGAACCCTTCTCGGCGTGAAAGAAGTCCAGAAGAAGGGACCATTCCTGAGAAGATCCCTCACCGCGATAATGTCCTCAGGGAACGGAGCAAGAGGATTGATGAAGGGACGATTGTTCGGCAACCTCCGGAACAGTGGAATGCAACTCTCTTCGACGGACGCAGCGTCCAAACGAACAAAGAAAAATAACTTCTTCCACGAGTTGAAGTTCGAAATGAACTTCCCACCGACATAAATTTCCGAGGGACAAACCTATGCTTATCCGTATCCTTGACAAGTTGAAGCCTCAAAAGCGCTTCATAATGATCGACGGAAAGGGAAAGGCCATGCTCATAGCTTAGGATCAAGATCCCAATAAGGTGCTGAATGGCAAGGGGTGTCAACTGACTTATCGCGACTTCGAAACGGTCCAACACTCGGACGAGAATTTCGGGTATGGGGAACCAGAGGCGACAACGCACTATGAACACCTCATAACAAGTAAAGTAACCCTCCGGGGGGTTGTTAGCACATTCCCCGCGGCAGGGAACCCGGAACTCCACAACATCCGGGATGCGGTAGAACGACCGCATCGTCGCGAGAAACTCGTCAGTGGTCCTACTTGCGTCCTTTCCCTCGACTCCACGATGGACCAGGACCGGGAATGGCTTCTCCTTGGGAGGGATCAACGAGCCGTAATGAGCAACCCACCATGCCTCGTTCTCGGCAGGATGCACCGAGTGAGGCACGAACTCCGTCTTCGGAACGACGAGCTCTTCGTAAGGACTCGCGGACGAAGACCCTTTTTTCGCAATCTTTTTCTTGCTCGACATCTTTACACTTCTCTTAAGAGAATAGAGGAAAAGGGTGGAGAGAAAGATAGAAAGTTTTTTTTTGAAAGATCTTAGAGAAAAACAAGAAAGTGAAAAAATTATGGAACAAGTTACCTCTCTTCTTATAAGACATGAGGATTTACTATTCAAGCTCGGACTTTCGCATATTAATTCCATCCATCACGCCTAACTTGCCAAACATGCCTAACCGCACGCTAGGATCCCCCCATGCATGATCCTAACGGGCTGGGGGGCTAACTGTTGGGGTCAAAAACGGTTACGACGGAATTACCACCCGAAAATCCTCAGAGATCGTATTTCCGAAAGAGTTAGTAAAAGAAGGGATGTAATTTTCGTAAAAATAAACTATACGAGGTTATTTCTACGAAGAAGTATTCTTTGGGATTCAAACCAAACGATCGTCCCGCTCGGTCACTACGTAGCAACCAAGCTCGGACCAAAGCTCGGTCGCTACGTAGCGACCGAGTGATCGTCCCGCTCGGTCGCTACGTAGCGACCGAGCTCAGCCAAGCTCGGTCGCTACGTAGCGACCGAGCAATCGTCCCGCTCGGTCGCTACGTAGCGACCGAGCTCGAGCCAAAGCTCGGTCGCTACGTAGCGACCGAGCGATCGTCCCGCTCGGTCGCTACGTAGCGACCGAGCTCGAGCCAAAGCTCGGTCGCTACGTAGCGACCGAGCGATCGTCCCGCTCGGTCGCTACGTAGCGACCGAGCTCGAGCCAAAGCTCGGTCGCTACGTAGCGACCGAGCGATCGTCCCGCTCGGTCGCTACATAGCGACCGGGCTCGAGCCAAAGTTCGGTCGCTGTGTAGCGATTGAACCTTTCCGAACATCGATACGACACCAGTCCTTGCATTCTCGTCAAACCTTCGAATGCTATCTCCCGAAGACCGTAGCAAGCTCAGTCTATGTTTCCCGCTATTCTAATTCATCGATCAAACTTCGCGGATTAGAAACCGCGGAAAACTCGTAGTAAACGTGTCGAGTCGGAAGACGGCCCAAAGGGACCTAAAACACGACTCGAGGCCCATCCTACGATTTTTCCTAACCAAAAGCCCGTGAACCACAGCATGGTTCGCGCTTGGCCCGCGAGGAAAGATAAATGTCAAGTTTCCGCGGATAAATACGGAAGTTTTGAAGATAATTGTGAAGATCGGGAAAAATGGAATATCTCCATTTTTATGCTATGACGGCTTAAGGGCAGAAGAGTAAAAGCGTAAACCGACCTTGGAGCTAGTATATAAGGAGTCCTAGGCGAGGAGCACAAGAGAGAACTTTTTTCAGAGCAAACTTAGCACTTAGAGCGATTTAGGCAACTTTCCGTTTTTGTTATTTCGAGCTGCGACTCAATTAGGTTTAGCCGTCTTAGGGTTGCTAGAACTAGGAATCTCGCCGACAGCTCTCGAGCCCAGGCTTATACCTTGTTGTAACGTTCATACGCAGATTCGGAATAAGATCTACTTTGCTCTCTTTTCGATTTCTTATTTTTATCGTTGTTATTCTCGTGTTCTGATTGCTTGACGTGTGGTAATTAACAGATATCCGGGTCCTCTGGGAAACTAGGGTTTTCTTAGTTTCCTTATTTAAACGGAAATCGACAGTGCGAATTTCTGTTCCCACACTCATCAAGGTATGGGATGCTAAAAACGCAAACCATTGAATCAGTAAATAGAACTTTCACTATGGGAGTTTAGCTCTAACATGAACAAACACGATGTCTAAAGGATCACACAAAACAAACAATGCGATGATAACACATAGCTATTACACACACCCTGAATTCTCCTCATAAGGATATAAAATATCAATTGCGCCGGTAGTACAAAAGTCTGTCTCTGTACCCCAGCAATGTCCGCTCTGTGTCTACATGCAAACGCCTTTGCACCCCGCAATCTCTGCTCTGTGTCACTATGCAAACCACTGCACCCCGTAATCTCTTGAACATCTGCGTCGCTAGCTCAGACGTCTCTGGTCCCCGCGATCTCCACATAGTACTTATATTTATAACTATATATCAGTTCAATCAACAGTTGAATCCTCTAGACCCCTAATTCTGATTTACAATGAATGTACAAACTACCAAGCAAGACTCGAACAGACTCAGTTCAAACAGACAGATCATGCTTCAAAACTAAATTACCATAGAAAGAGTTCTACACTAGTTTGGGATTTAACGGATTAACGGAATATACCCTCACCTTAGCCAATAGTAGAAACGGAAATGAATCTGACAACAACCAAGATAACTTGATTACCAAGAAACATAGGGTTCACCTTGGATCATGCAAGCAATGGGTTTGCCAACTTCATTGGAGATTTAACACGATCCAAAGCACGATTGCATAAGGGCATACCATAACAAGAATAAATAAATCCAAAATATTAGCTTTAGGTTTCAATAATAAAATACGTTGCTTGCGGCAAAAGAAACAACTACAAAATGCAATAACCTTCTCGGAAAAGCTAAAGCTCCACAGATCCACATCTCTAGCAACAAGAGTAATTCCTCCGGTGTGAACCAAGTCTCCGCGGCGGTGATCCATGGGCAGGCTGTGAAGAGTAGTGACTGGTGGTGAGCGTCGATGGTGGATGCAGGCCCGGCCCTGGACTAAAGCCCGTAAAGCATGGGCTTTAGGCGCCAAAAATTATTAATAATTTAGGGGTACCAAATTTCAAATAGTTACTTTGGGCTAGTGGTATGTTAACATATCTTGTTGTCCTACAGGTTCTGAGTTCGATTGAGCTTCCTTTTTGTATCCCATTAAATCTACCATTAATAATGATTGCAAGTAAATGACCTGTAAACAAGTTACGGTTGATTTTAAGAGAATCTTTGTTTATTTTTAGAATATATATAACCTCAAACGTAAAGTATAGAGAGTAAATAAAAAAAAATCAAGTCTATGTTCTCTGTTATTTACTGTATCTATTAATTCAAAATTGATCATTTTTGAGTTATTTATGTTTCCCATTGTTCATTGACGGTTGATGAAATTGATGTATCTCTCAGTTTTTATATAAGTTTTATTTTCTTTATCTTTTGTCCTAATTTTTTTTTTTTGATGAAATATCAAATTTATTGATCAAGCAAAGAATGTTATTTACATAAGTATGACTACTCTACTGTCTTTATGTATGAACCAGTACTTCTTCACATACTAAGCTGGAACCAACGGCTGAGTAATCCTCCATATTTGTGATCGAATCTGTATTTGAGTGATGAGATTCTGTTTCTCACTGCCTTATCAATGCGCCGTCGCATATGATCAGTGGTGACTCTGCTTTGCTGATGACGCCTCCCATTCCTTTCTCTCCAAATGTGGTAGATTGTGGTCTGCAACAAAAGCTTCACCAAAACAGTATCAGCTTTCCCTTGACTCATTCTTTGTATGCGATGCAGTGTCCATTGCCAATCCGGATTGATGCTGTTGCCGATAAGTCTCCTAGCCAGACTCTCCCACACTGTATAGGAATAAGGACATGCGAAGAACAAATGATCACGCGTTTCATCTCTCTCTCCACAAAGCTCACAACTCTGTACCATTCCCCATTGTCTCATACGATCACCAGTTGATAGTCTATTCTTCACTGCTAGCCAAGTTATGAATGAGAATCGTGGGACCCCTTGTGTGAACCAGATTACTCGACTCCACTCGACTGTAGGCCTCCTAGACCTCACTTGCTCCCACGTACTAGCCGCAGAGTAATGAGCTCTGTAATCATCACTCCCATGCTTCCACAATACTATGTCCTTGCCGTTCTCTGGTTGCGGAGGTTCTCTTTGTAAGATACTATTTCTCAACTCGTGGAACTTACGGCTTCTACTTCCTCGTATGCTCCACTCTTCCAATGTAACAGCATCGCTAACCTTAGCGTGTCTCCTAATGCCCAAATAAGTAGTGCCTGTAGGACCTGTGATGTCGATCAGCTTCCCTTGGCCCAACCAATCATCAAACCAAAAGTGACAGTTGTTTCCATCTTGAATATAAAACCTCAAAAATTCATAAGCCACATCTCTCAATTTGAGTAACTTCCTCCATATCCAAGATCCCTTTGTGTCATCTCTTACATCCCAGAATGAATTATATTTGAGAAAATAATGCTTAACCCAGCTCACCCACAGTGAAGTAGGTTGAGTGAAGAGACGCCAAATTAGTTTCAGAGCAAATACTCTGTTCATCTCCCGCAGCTTCCGGATTCCAAGACCTCCCTCCTCTTTTGGAACACACAAATCATCCCAACTGACCTTTGCTTTATGAGTTTGTGTTGGTGAGCCTGACCAGAGGAAGGCGCTACACATACTCTCTATCTTATCAAGACATTTTGCAGGCAGTATGAATGCCTGACTCCAAAAATTGACCATACTGGCTATGACTGATTTAATCAGCTGTAGTCGTCCTGCAAACGATAGAGTTTTGTTGGACCAGCAGAGCATTCTACTTCTGATTTTATCTATCAATGGCTCGTAGTCATGGCTGGTAAGTGTCTTAGTCGTCAGTGGCATGCCTAGGTAGCGAATAGGTAGTGTGCCCACTCCAATATTTAACGATTCTGCTGCAGCAAGTAGGTCACTGATATTATGCCCTGATGCGAATATAGAAGACTTAGCCACATTAATGTGGAGACCAAACATTCGAGCGAATCTTTTCATAACCTCTAGAACGCCCATAAGTGAACCCGTTGTGCCCTTGGTGAATACTAATATATCATCAGCAAAACTCAGATGCGTGAGCTTAACTCCCTCATACTGCGGGTGATAAGCAAACTCACCTGCTGCTGCTGCTTTGTTCAAGAGCTTAGAAAGCACATTGTTCAGTATAACATAGAGATATGGTGAGAGTGAGCAACCCTGCCGTATTCCTCTAGCACTAGTGAAAAAACCCTCCAGACTTCCATTAACAGACACTGAAAAAGCCGCAGTAGTGATGCAGAGCCGGATCCAATTGACAAACTGAGGAGGCAAACCCATGGCAAGCAGAACCGAGGTGATGAAAGACCATTTCACTGTATCAAAGGCCTTGAATATGTCAAACTTGATAGCACACTTCGCTGCGGTCACTGATCTGTGATAGCCACTAACTATTTCTGAGGCAAGCAAAACATTCTCCAATAATAAACGATCTGTGATGAAAGCACATTGGTTGGCTTCAATGGCTTCCGGGAATATGATTTTGAGTCTATTAGCAAGTACTTTGGAGATAACCTTGTACAAGAAGTTACAGCAGGCTATTGGTCTATACTCCTTCATTGTCTGTGCATTCGTTGTCTTCGGTATGAGAGAGAGGATTGTAGCATTAACACCAGTAGGCATGAAGCCGAAGAGAAAAAAGGATTGCACTGCCACAATGATTTCCCTGCCTATAATAGACCAAGCTGCCACGAAGAACTCTTTGGTGAAGCCATCTGGACCGGAGACCTTGCCGTTAGGTAAAGCTTGGAGAGCCTGATATATTTCCTTCGCTGTAACAGGGCCAGCCAGTGCCGCTGCAGTTTCATTTGAGCACTGGTATGTTAATAACTCCTGAAGGGAAGCAAGTGCTTCCTCCAATGTAGCATCCTGGCTCTGCAAGAATGTCTGAAAGTGAGAAACTGCCTCTTTTTTAATATCCTGATCAGATGTGAGCACTTCTCCCTGCCCATTAACCAAGCTTCTGATCGTGTTTCGAGCAGCCCTTGTCTGCACCACTGAGTGAAAAAATCTTGTGTTTTGATCTCCCACTTGTAGCCAACGAACACAAGATTTTTGCATGTAAAATTTCTCCTCAACGCGACCTAATCTATTCCACTTCTCTTCTGCTGCTGCTGCTCTAGCTATGTTTTCAGGACTAGGATCTTGTAGCACTGTGTTCTGACAGTTACACAACTCTTCATAGGCCTGCTTAGTTCGCGCTGGTAAATCCCCATAGTGTGTCTTGTTCAATGCCCGCAGAGGCTGTTTGAGGAGTTTAAGCTTCTTATGAAACCTAGAGAGGGCTGACCTCGAATGGTAAATAGGCTCTGTAGTATCCCATACGTCCTTAACCGTAGCTAGGAAATCTGGATGTTCTGTGAGGTAGTTAAAGAACCGGAATGGTTTTCGAGCTTGATTCACAGCACCTGTCACACGTATCACACAACTGGCGTGATCAGAGACTCCCCCAGCATCAAACTGTGCAGAAGCCTGAGGATAATTGCTCAGCCATTCACTATTAACCAGAGCTCTATCTAACTTTTTTCCAATCGGGTCTTCAACTCTTTTATTCCACCATGTAAAAAGAGCCCCTGTATATGGCAGATCCGTTACCATACAATCAGTTATCGCCTCCTGAAAGTGTCTCATCCCTATCTGATCACCTCTGTAATCCATAGCCCGAGAATGCTCACTAGAGGAGAGTGTGGCATTAAAATCCCCCAAAATTATCCACGGTAATTTGAGATGACAGTAAGCCGCCTTAGTACCCCTAAGCTCTTCCCATAGTGTCATTCTCTCGCCAACTGTGTTGAAAGCATATATCGCTGAGCAAATAAATTGCTCACCTGTGCTTGGAATTTGAATAGCACAGGTAATAACTTGTGCACTCATATGCAACTTCGTAACTATAACATCATTAGACCAGCAAAACCAAATTCTGCCAAGGTGATGAAATTCATAATTAGTCAGAGAATTCCAAATGGGCATCGCTGCATTCATACACCTCGTATGATTGTTTTCATGTACTCTCGTTTCCAAAAGACAGCCGAAAAATGATTTTTCCTCTTGTAACCATGTTCTAAGGGCTCTGTGCTTGCGTGTCATGTTGAATCCACGCATGTTCCATGCGAAGAAGGACTTCATAACTTCCAACCGGAAGTTTTTTTCGTTGTGCCCTGCATCCCCACATACAGTAGATCCTTAGAACGAGCAACCTTGCCCCTCGCTTGCTTCCCAACCGCTACGGAACGCCTACTACTCACTGCTTGTGTTCGCTGAACTTTCTTTCCTGCTGCTTTACTCTCCAAGATCTCCCCATCCTCAACTTCTTTTAATATCTCTTCTTCCCCTTCCTCGTCCTCTTCATCCTCTACGATATCTTGTAGAGGACTAAATCTGGATGGTGAAACTGCAATTCCTTTCCCATCTGCACGTTGATTTTGCAGTACTTCCTGGTGGCTCTGATTACCACCTATTTCTGTCCCTTTCCTCCCTCCATGAGCATTTTCCCAACCACACGTGTCATTAGTGTGAAATGCTTCGGTGGTCGGCTCAATCAACTGGATCCCTTGTCCTAATTTTTATTGTTTAAGAACTTTTAAAAAGTAAACATGAAAGCATAATTTTTTTTTCTCTTTGAAATTTTTAACATAACTACTTCGTAAATTTTATAAATTATAATTATTCTTCAAAATCGACAAAACATGAATGTAGAACTTTGCTATTTGATAAATATTGCAAAGAAAACTATGAAAAATATTGAAATGTTATTCTTTTAAAAAATAACGGATGATTATAATCATACATTAGTATGTCTAACGTATTGTCGATAATATTAATAAACATAAAAGTATTGAAAACACTTTATTATACAAACTTTATGAATAACTTTACAACAAAAAATTCAAAAAGAATTATTGATATTTATATACTTTATTTAAAATTTGAAATTTTAATAATGTTGAGAATGCAAAGAAAAAAATTAGGTGTAACTAAGAGTAACAATTTTTGGATGCGCTTTAGGCGTCAATAGACTCCGGACCGGCACTGGGTGGATGCGTCACGTCTTCTCGGTCATCAAACATACCAACACATGAACAAAAGGGAGGAGAAGAAGAGAGTGACACAGATGATGAGCAAGAGAGATGGGGAGGAGATGAAGCTCGTGAGAGATGGAGTTGACGGCACTAGGTAAAAGGAGAAGAAGGATATATTATATAAATAAACACACATGAGAAATTAAAAAGGCAGCTAGGTTTTTATTTGATTTAGAACAATTAAAACAGAACCGGGTCGTTACAATAGTTTGGGTACAACACTCATTGTGAGAGCAACAGCTAAACAAGTTGCTGTGCATATTGATTAAAACTACAAGGATAGTGGAGTGAAAAGAGTGAAAAGTTTCCTGCAAAGAAAACATGTGATCTTAATCAAGTCCAGCCATGAACGCATAGCAGAGAAAAGGACAGTAGAGTCCAAAAGTAACTGAAGACTTGAGAGTCTACAAGTCTTTGCTGATTGAAGAGCTTCAAGCATCGTTAAAACTACGTCAGCAAGGGACGGGCCTATGCACAAACTGATGGAGGAGCTATGGGAGTCACGGGCTTCACACTTTCCATAGATAAGCCTCCCAAAACCTCCACGTTTTAAAGCTTCAAACCACATTTCATTCACCGACCAGTCGGTAAGATCTTAACATGAACGTTTGGGGACATTACCGCTACAAACTCAGAGGTGACAAAGCCCTGCTTTATGAAGTCTGAAAGCTGTGAAGAAGATGACCGTCGCCAAATGAGTAAAAGAGAAACAATTGAAACATAGATAAAGAAATGAATCTGATGGTTCTGGAGGTGGAGCCACAACAAAGAGATCTGAGAGGAAGGTGAAAGGCGGATCTGGATCTGGAACTGGAACCGGATTCGTCGAGGATGAAAACAGAGCAAGCACCACCAAAGCCATGGCAGAAGAAGATTATCGTCGGTGGACGTGAGGCACACCGGCGGCAGAGACCTAACGACGAAACCCTAGTCGCATTTAGTGTCGCCTCTCTCTCTCTCAAATTTTGGCCTCTGTAATATCCCTTATATATTATTTGAGAAGCATTGCAACATTTTTTTGTAGCCACATGTCATCACTAAAATGATTCTTAAAATCTTTAGAGAAATAGGTCGGTCCATCTAAATATATAATAAGTTTTTTATTAAACCACAATAAATACATTATTAATATGCTTCATTATTACCTTAAATAAGATTACGGAATTGCCTAATGTGGTTAAAGTATATATGATAATTAATGATTTTTAATAATAAAGATTTGATAAAAATAAGTGTGTATTATAATTATATTTGTTTAATTTTAAGCCATTAAAATAAATTAAACAATCATAGTAACCATATAATAAACTTTAAAAAAATTATTTATATATTATATTTTGAATTTTTAAAAACGAGTTTAAATTACTAAAATTGTTAAAAGTTTCACATTCAAATTTTGTGATCTATGATTTAAAACTTTTGTTATGAGATGATACAAATAATTAAAAAATAATATAAGTTGAAAATCTCATTTAATAAGTATCAAAAATAAAAGATATATAAATATATGTATTATTTTAAATTAAATTATATGCCATATAAAAATATGTAAATATCTTAATTTTGAAATTTACTTTGAACATTTTTTTGATAAAAAATTTGAGAAAATATTGACAACTTAATTTTTTAAAATATTATAAATTACTTAAACCATTATTCCCACAGTAAAAAATTTGTCATCACTAATTTATATGTTTTGCTATAACAGATACAAATGATAAAAAAAAAATATGAGCAAAAAGCATCATCTAATAAATATTAATATTAAAATATATCATATATATATTACTATCATTTAAATTTAATTATATATCATATCAAATAGAAAAAATATTTTTTCGATTTATAAAATTTATTTATATATTCGCGCCAATTTAATTATATAAGTAGTAGATAATGACTTTTTAATTATTCAATATATATTTATTATTTAATAATATGTTATAAAAATATAATATATAAAATAATTTTTATATATAATGTTCATTCCGCGCAAGGCGCGGATCTTAACCTAGTGTCATAATATTGTAGAAAGAAAGGTTTTAATTTTTTTTTATCAAATGGATTAAGTGTGTAGGTTGTGATATTGTTTGCTAATGGTCATACTATATGCATGCCTAGTGTTCTTTAGGTGGCATGTTGTACAATAATAATAACTAGATCAAGATCTGTGACTTGCACGGAATTGGACATTATATATATAAATTATTTGATGTATTATATGTTTTTTACATATTATAAAATAATTAATATATATTGAATAATTAATATATATGGGATTTAATTTATGTCTCTCTTTTTTCAAAAAATATTGTAACATTCCGATTTGTGGTATATGTGAAAGGTTTTAAATTTTCGATTTGGCTAACTATGTTACAAATTGCACTTATTTTTTCGGCACAAATGCAGTGAAAATTTTAGAGTTAATAGTGGTTGAGCTGGAAATAGTCATAATGGATGACTTATTGAGAAGTGATTCATGATATTGTGTGAGTGAGACCAAAGCACATGAAACATGTGGTGGTTTCAGGGTCACTAGACAAGACTTTCAAGACTTAAAAAAATAGGGCACACATGCAGAAAAGCGAGAATGCTCGAAAGGCCCATTAACTATAGATGGTCGAGCGTTATAAAGGATTTTATCTTTTACACGAAATTTGAAATCGTGTGAGTAGATGTGTAGAACCTTTAACCCAAAATAATTAAAAGTAAAGATAAGAACTCTTTTGTATAAGTTACTAGGGTTAATCCGCGATAAACTCCGAATATGTTCATAATATTTGTTTCTTTGTTTTCATTTGTTATATAGTTCTTTTTTTTGTAATGCGTAATTTATAAAATATAATTTTGATTTGGTATAGATGTGAGAACTAATTTCCTGTTTATATACTGAAAATTTGTTTAAAGTATTTCGTAGATGGTTAAAATGTTTCTTTAATTACATCTCCATTTATATACTTTTGGATTGCCCTTGTGATATCAATATATGCCAAAACAGCTACATTATCTTAATTGTATACTACTATGAGATTATTACTATCATTAATTTTATTTTTGTAAATACCATGGGATTATTATCTTCACCATTGTATGGTTCTTGTCTTTTGATTGATAAATTACTGTCATTAGTCAACCGTATAAATATAGGAATCTTGTGAGTTATGACTCTTGTTGGTTTGCTTTTTATTCCATATAAATGCAACAAAATTTAACAAAAGATGAAACAATGTGATAGAAATCTTGTGAGTTATGAGGGGCTCAGCTTGGATAATGAATTCTCCGACTCGCGTTGTGGATAACTTCCTTTGCTTGACCTCGGCAAATTTCTTAAGCTTTAGCTTGGCTCAATTATAGTCCTCTAAAAAAATTTATCTTTTGTCTCCACTTGATTTATTGTCTTCTAGTTGTTCAAAACAATCATGGGTTGAAAACTTGAAACAAAACTTATAAACTCCAGTTTTATCCATGTATAAATATATCACTACATACCTGGATACAAATTTGTTGACCCCACATATTAAGGAACTCTCTTTGAATATTCAATTTTTGGAACCGACAATGAATTCGTGAAGGGTGTTAATGGAAATGGAATTCCTGAGTCGCCGCCTCAAATTAAGTTTGTGAAAGGTCGCCACATATGAATTCATTTGCCATAGAAGATAAAATGTGTGTTGATAATGATCAAAACATTTATATTCCATCAATACTTAACGTGAGTCATAAGAAGATTGACCAAGAAAAAAATAATAATGAGGAATATCACACAAATGTGACTGAACTGACATGATATTGTTGAGAATAGCCATATAGAGTGGTGGTTTTGATTTCACAAATAAATGATATGTATATTTTCTATTAAAAAAAAAGCAAAAATATGTTTTGGAAAAATTCAAAGCATATACAAGTTATATTTGTGAATCAACTTTGGAAAAATATGAAAATAGTTGTATGAAAAATGTGAATTTCTGAGAATGAAATACATTTGAAAAAGGAAAAAAAATTGTAATATTTTTGTTTTGAAATTGCTTTTCACTCATCTAAAGGAGTTGTAGATCAATCTTTCTAAACTCTTAAGAGATGTTGATTTTAATTATGCATAATTTTGATTTATCTCAAAAAATACGGGGGAAACATCGCTTACCACATAAAATTATTAGCAAAAAGCCACATGAACTTAGTGATAGTTATCATAATATAAGTTAATGAAAAACTAGTGTCATGCACTGAGTTTTGTTTATAATGATTAATTATATCTGGAAAAAAGATGACAAAAATCATTAAACAATTGATCTTGATTGGATTAATCTCAAGAGATTATATTCATTATGAAGACAACCTAGGATCCTTTTATTAAAAGTGTGTCATGCGATCAAATTGTTATATCATTAAGAGGAATAGGTTAAAGCCTATGAATTCAGATGAGATTTGACGGTAACTCTATCCAACTGACTGGAGATCCCAAGAAATAAGTTCAAAGAGACAACTAAGTCAAACTAAATCTGCCCAAAGCACTGTTAGACTACAGTCTATACCCAGTTCCTATGACGGTTAAACAATACTACATATAAGGAATAGATGATAAGCATTTGCTTATAATGATTTGTGTCCATAACTTTGAGATATGAATGGAGTAGTACATGATACTCCTCTAAACAAAGCTAATTGCAAATCACTTTGTAAGTGTGAAATGGGGCCGTTTCTAGGAAAATGAAGAAAATGCTATATTCTCTAAGTTCACTCATGATTAACCAGACATTTTCACGGCCAAAATGAACAGAACGGAGAACCTAGTTCTGTGAGAGAATAAATTTGTGTGTTTAGTTATTGTCTAGGTTTACACCAAAGCCTTGATGATTCAAGAAATCATGTTCACTACATGGCCGAGTAAATCCTGTAGCTATTAACAATGACTGGTTCAAGGCTGAAAATGCAACCAACTCATCATGCAATGAATTTCTCGCTTATATTCTCAAAAGTCCTTAGTTGAGTCATGTCTAAGAGGTCAAGTCCGTCGAGTCCTAGTGTCTAGAGTCATTTCTATTCATGTGGGAGATTGTTAGAACTATTTTTTGAAAATTATGAATAGTGTATTCATATGTCAAAATGATGTTTTATTTGAATGAGAAATTGAGGTTCATACAACTTTCTCTATCGTCATCTCTCTCTCTCTGTCTCTCGATTCACCATCTTCAATCCATCTAATAATAAACTATTCACCTAGAGATATTAACCACACGGACAACCCCATGTGCGAAGTGGGAACCCCCTCAGCCTTCTTATAAGTTTTTGGCGATAGTGTATCTTTCACCATGTGTTCGAAAACTCGGCTTAGGCAGCCACTAAAGCGGTGAGTACTCGCTCGATGGTGAAGAGCCACAACGATTTTAACAAATCGGTTTAAAACTTAGTTGACTTTGAAATCATGATTTTTGTTCTTTGCGGGTTATATATCAGATAATCTTTATTCAATCTTAAAATTATGAGTAATAGTTTGATCATATATAGCTAAAACGATGAAACAAAAGCTAAATGCAGTTGGCGGCTGCGTTTCAAAGTTCCGAAATTCGCAGGAAAAAAAAAAAGAGAAAAATAAAGTTACTAATATAACTACGCCAAAAAAATCTGTAATATACGCCAGAAATTAAGCTTTGGGTATTGAACCAGGTTGATGGCTTTATTTGGTTGTTCTCCAACCACTAGACTGACTAAACACTATTGCAATGTTTGGATTATATGATATATGTAACAAATTGTTGACAAAACCTATAACTAATCTTCAAATATCCCTTATATATTAATTCAGGATCATTTAAAAATTTGCAACCTTAAGCTTGTACTAATTAAAAAAAAGAGATCATATTTAGGTTTCACTTAATTAAGATGACAATATAACTTACGTGGCAGCTTAAGAATTAATTGAAAAAATGTTGATCCAAATCCAATTAGTAGGAAACATTATATTAATCTAAAATATAAAAAGCGTGTATTATTTCCTTAAATGAAAGTTATAGAATTACCTAATATGATTAACATATATACGGTAAATAATGACTATGAATAATAAAGATTTGATAACAATTTTTGCATCCATTTTCATTTTTTTTACTTTATATTATTAAAAAATAAACAATCACATTAACCATATAATAAGAAAATATATTTTTTCTTATATATTATATTTTGATTTTTTTTAAATGACTTTAAATTACAAAAATGAGGAAACCTTATATCTTATGGTTTAAATTTTTTAAAACGACTTTAAATTACAAAAAAAAAATTGTATATGTTATATTTTTCTTATATATTAATTTTTTTATTATATGTTATATTTTAAATTTTTTTAAATTAATTTAAATTAAAAAATGTAAGTTTTTCTTAAGCATACGACTAAAATCATTAAAACGACATGTACCAATTTGATGAATGATCTAAAACTTTTCAAAACCATATGGAAGATAAATGTCAAAATAATTCAACTATGAAATGTTCACTTTTTTCAAGAATATGTAGTGGAAAAAATAAGGTTTTTGTGTTATAATTTGTTTAATGTCAAATCCGATCAACCTATAATATATTAATTATAGTTTAGTTCCACAATTTTTAATAAAATTTGATCGTGTCAATCGGATATAATAACAACAAAAAACATTTGTATATGTATAAATAAAATGATCAAATATAAAAAAAAATATCAATAATATATACAAATAAATTCACTATGCGCAAAGCGCTGGTCTTATCCTAGTTCTGTTGTTAAATCGCAATGTCGAACCTTGCACATCTCAGTTAAACAAAGCGCTAAAAACCAAAAATTTCGCGTAATATACATTAAAAACTTCGACTATTATTTTTTTTTCTTCGAGAGATATATAGCATGTCAAAAAGAAAAGAAACTTTCTTGTACAAATTACAGTGACCATAACAGCAACCAGTGTTTGAGAGTTTTTATAGTTAAATCGGTACATGGAAGAAGAGAGATGATGATCATTGTCTTATCATGAAGAGTGAAGACCCATAAAAAAAACATGGAACCTATATTCACTTTTAGGGTATAAAAAACAAAAAAGTACAGCTACACATTATTAGAAAAATCAAGCCTATGGATATGATTCAAACTGCTTATGAGTATGTAAAAAGCTTTTCATTATATATAAATAAGAAAAGACTTTAAAAGATATCCGAATGTTCTCCTTAGCAGCTTTCTCTCTCTCTCTCTCTCTCTCTCTCTCTCTCTCTCTCTCTCTCTAGAATTTCTATCGTATTTATTAGGGATTCGAGTCAAACTATTCTCATAAGAATACACTAGATTTTGACCCGCACGCTCGTGCGGGTGTATTTTTAAAAAAAATATGATGCAATTTGATTTTTATGTCACTATTTAGGATTGAGCAAAAAACTCGAATTCGAAGAATCAAACCGATTTCAATCCGAATAAGTAGTACTAAATTCGAACCGGAATTGATTAAATATCCGAATTATTCAAAATTTTGGTATTTGAAGAACTGAAACCTAATCCGATCCGAACCGAAGTATTTTGGGTATCCAAAATAGATTTATATACTTATATATATTAATTATTTTTAGATTTAATAAATATAAAAATATCCATGATATATATGATACTTTTAAGTTTGCATAAATTCTTGAAAATATATACAAATAATCAAACGTAAATATCTTAAAT
The DNA here is from genome assembly GCF_000309985.2 of Brassica rapa. Taxonomy (NCBI): domain Eukaryota; kingdom Viridiplantae; phylum Streptophyta; class Magnoliopsida; order Brassicales; family Brassicaceae; genus Brassica; species Brassica rapa. The sequence continues at coordinate 13,347,661 of NC_024801.2, forward strand.
ATTTAAAAAATACTCAATACTCCAAAAATACTTAAATAATTATTAATTCTCTATCCAAATATTTAAACCAAACCTATTTAAATTGGTTATCCAAATCTGAACAAAATCCTCAAAGATCTGAACTGAACACGAAATCCCAAAAAGACCCGAAAACGAACCCGAACGCCCATCCCTAATCACTATTATATATATATTCTATATGTGTCATCATAGGTTACAAAATATGTGTTATCATATAATTAATCTTATTTTATATGTACCATCAAATAAGTTTTCTTATAATTAATAATATTTTATACGTACATTCATATAAATAATCACATATATTATATTTTAAAATTTAATGTGAAATATAAAAACCATAATTTAAGTTGGTGTTTGAAATTGGGCTTTGTAATGTATTTTTTTTATATATATTGAAAACATTTTTATAATAGTTATTGGAAAATATATTAGTAAAATCAAATTTTGAATATATGTATATTTTTGAATGAATTTTTGATATAAATTAATTTTAAATTATTATTTTGATTTGAATATATATATCACGTAACATAGACACATTACTTTTTAATATAATGGAATAAACTTCCAATATTTTTAGTAGTATAAGCCCATTATTTTTTTTCCTAACTTACTGCTATTCATGTTTCCAAACATTACTATTTTTTTTAACTACTATCCATATTACCAAACAATCTCAATGTGTACTTTAACTTTAATAATATAGATAGATAGATAGATATTGATAACAATATCAATATGTAGTGATAAAATAGCATAAAACAAGTCGTCACAAATAAACCAAAATGATATATGGATATATCTGTAATTTTCAATAAGAACGATCAATAATTGTTTTCTTTTTTTTTTTTTTTTGGAACTTTCAATAACTGTTTTTTATAACAATAAGTTGTTTGTTGAACTATAATAGACAAAGCACAACTAAACTTTACAGAACTAATTGGATATATATATATAGTTTAATAAAATTAGTAAACTGATTTAAAACAACTATTATTAATAGTTATTAATAGTTCTACTATATAAGCTACCTACATTAACCTAACATTACTCATCAAATTATCTTACTTAAAGTTTCAAAAAAAAAGAAAAGAAATTGCAATATCTTCTTAGAATTTCTGATAATAAAATACATATAAGTCATGGAGATTCAGAAAAAATCAAGCGTTTTCATGATCATAGTTATGATTACGATAGCATTTTCAGCACACATTTCTCATTCAGTCAATGTAGAAGAAATGTGTATAAAACACTGTATTCCGAATCAATGCATGAAAGTAATGAAAAACCCTGATCTAACCGTATGTAAAGAAGCTTGCCAGAAGTTTTGCAATAACTCTGAACAACCAACCGTCCAAATGATTAATAACTCTAAACAACCAAAAGTCCAAGTGATTGTTCATCCACGAGGTGATGGCGGTCTACTTACCAGCATCATATGTGGGATAATGAAATCTAGCAACTGTCCTTGATTCAAATTATGAAAGTTAAATATTTTCTTAAATTTGTGTATTCTATATATATATATATATATATATATATATTTGTTTCTATTTTGTTTTATTATGTACTGATATAACATTAGTGTGTGCGTTTACTGTATTTATCAAGTAAAGTAATTTGTTCTCTCTCTCTCTCTCTCTCTATCTCTCTCTCTCTCTCTCTCTCTCTCTCTCTCTCTCTATCTCTAGAATTTCTATCGTATTTATTAGGGATTCAAGTCAAAATATTCTCATAAGAATACATATTGATAACAATATCAATATGTAGTGACAAATTAGCATAAAACAAGTTGTCACAAATAAACCAAAATGGAATATGGATATATCTGTAATTTTCAATAAGAACGATCAATAATTGTTTTTTTTTTTGGAACTTTCAATAACTGTTTTCTTATAACAATAAGTTGTTTGTTGAACTATAATAGACAAAGCACAACTAAACTTTACAAAACTAGTTGGATATATATAGTTTAATAAAATTAGTAAACTGATTTACAACTATTATTAATAGTTATTAATAATTCTACTATATAAGCTACCTACATTAACCTATCATTACTCATCAAATTATCTTACTTAAAGTTTCAAAAAAAAAAAAGAAATTGCAATATCTTCTTAGAATTTCTGATAATTAAATACATATAAGTCATGGAGATTCAGAAAAAAAATCAAGTGTTCTCATGATCATAGTTATGATTACGATAGCATTTTCAGCACACATTTCTCATTCAGTCAATGTAGAAGAAATGTGTATAAAACACTGTATTATGAATCAATGCATGAAAGTAATGAAAAAAACTGATCTAACCGTATGTAAAGAAGCTTGCCAGAAGTTTTGCAATAACTCTGAACAACCAAACGTCCAAATGATTAATAACTCTAAACAACCAAACGTCCAAATGATTGTTCATCCACGAGGTGATGGCGGTCTACTTACCAGCATCATATGTGGGATAACGAAATCTAGCTATTGTCCTTGATTCAAATTATGAAAGTTAAATATTTTCTTAAATTTGTGTATATATATATATATATGTTTCTATTTTATTTTATTATGTACTGATACAACATTAGTGTGTGTGTTTACTGTATTTATCAAGTAAAGTAATTTGTTCTTATTTTCAGCTTCTATAAATAATTATAAATTTATTGTATATAGTTTTAAACAATCATATAATTGACTTTAACGAACCATTGAAATCTAACTGAATTAGATTTAGAAATAACATGAAAATATGTAGACGTTTGTTGGAAAATGTGCATGTTCCTCTTACGTCATATGCAGTAGATGATGCACTGCAGCAAGAGCTTGATAACGCCTGATAACACCGAAGAAGTAGATGATGCACTGCGGCTGCTCTAATTTAATAACTAGTCTACTTATTAACGGCTCAAATTGGTTTTATGGTAAATACCAAGAGAACCAGTATGTGTAGTCTTTAACTTGGAACTCGAGAAGGCTTGATCACAGCTAACTAGATGTACCTTGAAACTTGCTTGTTACGTGACTATGAGCTGTGGTAATTATTACTATTAATAATTTTTTTCAAATAATAGTATAAGAAGACAAGAGATCATGGGAGGAGATGGCTGGCTAAATGTTAAAAGAGCAAGTAAGGAGGAAATGAGTGGGTGGTTGTACAAACTTAAGTGGCCAGTTCATCTCTGAAGCAGTAGTTAGTGATGGATCTCATCAGCCGTTTTCCACGAACATTCTCTCTACATCTTACACGTGCTGTCACGACTCATCCATACTATCTCAATACAAATAGATCCTACTGGCTATTATATAGTACATATATAGATTATGTTTTTAATATTTGGTGTTCATCTAAATTTCGAATGACGGTTAAAGAAAAAAGAAATATAAATGTTGTCATTAAAGAGGAAAAAAAAAAAAAGTTTTTCATCTGGTTTTCTCTCGGCGTAAGATAGTAAAGTGGGGCCCAGTTTCTTATAAACACGTTTTCTGCTAAGGAAAGTTACCTTTTTCTAGATATTTCTACGCGTTGCCAACCAAATCGATTACAATTTCTAGGGTTTGTTCATCCAGCTTCAAACTCAGATATTTCAAATCAACGCTTCTTCTTAAAATCAATCAAGGGGTTGGTCAAGTTGCTAATCAGTACGGAGTGTAAAAGTGGTGATGTCGACGCATCTTGATAAAGCTCTGTATCACCTGTCTTTGGAAGATGAAGATGATGAACCATTCGTTCTTCCGGATTCGCCGGAGTACTACTCTACAGGAAGAAACTCTCTAAGCTTGGTGGGTAGACTCTTGAATCCGTCCTGTCAAAAGATGTCTGAGCTTATTATAGAGATGCCAAAAAAATGGCAGCTTTATGACAGAGTGAGAGGTGTGGCCCTTTCTAAAGAACGCTTTCAGTTCATCTTCGTGTATGAACACGATCTTCTAGACGTTCTCAACAGAGGCGTTCACACTTTTCATCTATGGCCAATTGTGTTAGAGAGATGGGTTGAAAAACCTCCGATAGATTATCTTCAACACTTTATGGTTTGGGTTCAAATGAGGAACATCCCTATCAACCATTATACCAAGAAAGCTCTATGGTCTCTGGGGGATTTTGCTGGTCAGGTGGTTGAAGTAGCTTTTGATCCGGATAAGCCTCAGCTCAGAGACTTTGTAAGGGTGCTGGTGAAGTTTGATGTGGCAAGACCTCTCAGAAGATTCAAGAAAGTTACAATTCCAGGAGGAGAAGAGGTTAAAATATTATATGACTATGAAAGATTGCAGAAAAGATGTTATACTTGTCAGAGGCTTACGCATGATCAGAGTCAGTGTCCTTTCTTCATCAAGCAGCAATCTTTAGCCGACAAGTCGCCGGCTGCTACTTTGATTGATAATAGAAGTTCAGAACTTATAAAAACGCTAGCAGAGTCTGATCCCTTGTTTGGGGTCATTCCTCAGAAGCTTTTGGGTGTGAATCCTATCTCCGGGAAGCTTAAGATTGCGGATGAGGTTCTGGAAGGTATGCGGACTTACTTATTGGTTGCTTCTGGTCCAGAAAAGGTGGCGAGAGTTGAAAGAGTGAGGAAATCGCTTGAGGAGCTAGAGAATGATCCGATTGGTAGAAGGACTATGCTTATGCTAGAGCCAACTCCAACTATTACGTCAGATCTGGATAAAGGCAAAGGAATTGTGTATGATTTCAGTCATCAATCGAAATCTTCCTCAAATCCTCCGAAGTTGATGGCCTCTGCGATTGCTGCGGGTTCTAAGGTTCTGCAGTCTGGAAAGGTTGTTTCGGAACTGCCTATACCAAAGTCTCAGTCGATGCCTTTTCAACTTTGTTTCTCTCAGGAGGGTTCAACGGGTTTTAATACTGGTTTCCTTGAAACTAGTACATCCGGGAGTCTTCAGAAGAAAACAAGAGCTAGAAGGAGGCCAGGAACTTTCACAAGGAAGACAAATGGCAAAGCGGTTATGAAGGCAGATAAAGACGCAGGGAAGATAGTTGGAGAAGGTGTGGTTTCTGATGCGAAAAGGAAGGCACAACAAGATGTCGAGCCATCTCAAAGCTCTGCAAGGTTTAAGAAACCATTGGTGGTCCCGATTGAGGGACCATCCAATATCTAAATGACTATGATGAGTTGGAATTGCCAGGGATTGGGCCGTGCACAAGATCTGGTGATTCCAAGACTGTGGGAGATGAGACAAGATCATTTCCCAGACATTTTATTTTTGATGGAGACGAAGCAAAAGAGAGACACTCTTGTAGATATTCAGACTTGGTTAGGCTACGATAGGATCATGAATGTGAATCCTATTGGGTACAGCGGAGGCCTAGCCCTGATGTGGAAAAACTCAGTGTATATAGACTTTAAGTATGTGGATAAGCATCTGCTGGATTTTCATGTTCAGTTTGGGAAGTTCGGCTTTTTATTTCTTGTGTTTATGGTGAACCTGCTCGGTGTGACAGACCTAAGCTGTGGGAAAGATTATCTCGGATAGGAGTGTTCAGGAAGGAACCTTGGGGTATGATCGGGGATTTCAACGAGATAAGAAACAATGCGGAGAAGATAGGAGGCCCAAGAAGAAGTGATATGTCATTTAAACCGTTTAATGACATGTTAGAAATTGGCGAAATGGTTGATTTGCAGAGCACTGGAGATAGCTTCACGTGGGGGGGAAATAGGGGAACCTTGTCCATTCATTCTAAGCTGGACAGATGTTTTGGAAACAAAAAATGGTTTCATCTATTTCCTGCATCAAATCAGGTGTTCTTGGACAAAAGAGGATCAGACCATAGACCTGTCATGGTCAAGCTTTTCGCCACAGTTGAAGTTAAAAGAGGCCAATTTAGATTTGATGGAAGATTCTTGCACAAGATTGGGGTCAGAGAAGAGATAAAGAAGGCTTGGTTGACTAATCATCCTTTATTTGAAGCTTCGGTCTCTGATAGATTGAAGAGCTGTAGAAGGGCTTTAAGTAAATGGAAGAAGAAAGAGAACATGAACTCCCGGGTAAAAAATCAAACAGATTCAGAGTGCTCTTGAAAAGGAACAATCTCTACGGGTGTCGTCGACAGTGCGTATCAACTTCCTGAAATCGGAGCTAGTCGATGCATATAAAGAGGAAGAATTTTATTGGCAGCAAAGATGTAAGGAGAAGTGGGCTACTAAAGGTGACTTGAATACGAAGTATTATCATGCCTCAGTCAAGTATAATAGAGCTAGAAAGCAAATTACCAAGCTGAGGGATGAAAATGGCCATGATCATTTTTCGGAGGAAGCCAAGGGTGAAGTAGCCAGTGAATACTTTAGAAATCTATTCAAGTCTACCAATGGCGGGGATTTCTCTCAGTTGTTTGAAGGGTTCTCGAGTCGTGTGTCGCCTAGTATGAATGAGTCCTTATCTAAGGAAGTGAGCAATGAAGAGGTAAAGGAAGCCGTTTTCTCAATAAAGCCGGGAAGCTCTCCTGGTCCTGATGGGATGACGGGTCTCTTTTTTCAAAAATATTGGGAGATAATTGGCAGTCGTGTGACTTTGGAAGTTCATGAGTTCTTTTCGTCCGGTACATTCCCATCTGATTGGAATTTCACTCATCTCTGTTTATTGCCGAAAATTGATGATCCGATCTTCATGTCTGACCTGAGACCTATCAGTCTATGCTCTGTTCTATACAAGATCATCTCAAAGATTATGGTTTCTAGGCTGAAGCCATTGATGGCAGATATCGTGTCTCCAACGCAGTCTGCTTTCGTGGAAGAAAGACTTATAACGGATAATATCCTCATTGCACATGAGGTAATTCATGCGTTGAAAACCAATGAGCAGATGTCGTCGGGGTTTATGGCAATCAAATCAGACATGTCGAAGGCTTTCGACCGTGTTGAATGGGGTTACCTGCGTGCTCTGCTTCGAGCATTAGGGTTTGAAGAGAACTGGATTGAGAAGATAATGTTTTGTGTGTCAACGGTCAGATATGCTACCTTGATTAATGAAATTCCTTATGGCCCCATTCTTCCAGAAAGAGGGTTACGGCAGGGAGATCCAATGTCGCCGTTTCTTTTTGTGCTTTGCACTGAGGGTCTGATTCATTTGATGCACAAGGCAGTAGAGAATGGGAGCATTCATGGAATTCAATTCTCAGAGGAAGGTCCGATGATTCATCATATGTTGTTTGCGGACGACTGTTTACTCATCTGCAAAGCGTCGTCGGAGCAGGCAAATAAGCTGATAGAGATTCTGCAAATCTATGAAAGTGCTACTGGGCAGTTAATCAATGTTGCAAAATCTGCCATCACTTTTGGAGTCAAGGTCAAAGACAATATCAAAGCTGAGATCAAGCAAATCACAGGTATTGAAAAAGAGGGTGGTACGGGTTCCTATCTAGGGTTGCCAGAGTGCTTCAGTGGGTCAAAGACGGAGATATTGGCTTACATCTATGACAGACTTAGGGATAGACTTTCTGGTTGGTTCGCTAAACTCCTATCACTGGGTGGAAAGGAAATCCTTATCAAAGCAGTGGCAATGGCAATGCCTGTATACGCCATGTCTTGCTTTAAACTAACCAAGACATCTTGTGATAATCTCTCCAAGGCCATGGCAGATTTTTGGTGGAATTCTTTGGAGCATAAAAGAAAGATGCATTGGTTAAGCTGGACCAAACTTTGCCTGGCAAAAGAACAAGGAGGTCTTGGGTTTAAAGATATTCAGAGTTTCAACCAAGCTCTTTTGGCTAAGCAAGCATGGAGAATCTTAAACCATCCTGACTCGTTGCTCGCGCGAGTTTTTAAAAGCAGGTATTTCAAAAGTACAGACTTTCTATCGGCTAAGAATGGTCCAAGACCTTCTTATGCTTGGCGTAGCATTCAGTTTGGGAAAGATTTGCTGAGACAGGGTCTAAGAAAGCATATAGGAAATGGTGAGACGGTATCAGTTTGGGTGGATCGCTGGATTGAAGGCAATGAGAGAAGGGCTCCCCTCATGAAGAACATTTTTGTCGACCTGTTGCTTAAGGTCAGTGATCTGATAGACCTTCAGAACAACTGCTGGAATATGGAAAAGCTTCAAGAGTTGTTTTATCAGGAAGATATCGATAGGATTATGTCTATGAAAACAGCTTTTGGGGAAGAAGACTATTGGGTATGGGTGCATAATAAAAATGGCAGCTATTCGGTGAAATCGGGCTATTGGTTTATCAACAATCTGTGCAGAAGAGAAGAGATCAGAGAAGCGGAATCTCGTCCTTCACTGAATGGTCTGAAAGCTGATATTTGGAAACTACAAACAGCCCCTAAAATTAAAACTTTCTTTTGGAGAGCTGTTAGTAATGCTATTCCAGTGGGGGAAATTCTTGTGAAAAGGGGAATCAAAATGGACCCTTGTTGTCAGGATTGTGGTGCCCAAAGAGAGTCCATTAATCACATTTTATTCCAATGCTCCATTGCAAGACAAGTATGGGCTCTAGCCAATGTCCCGCACCCTCAAAATGGCTTCGATGAGGTATCTCATTTCTCTAACTTTCACACTCTGTTAGTGATGATGAAGAATAAAAATATTTCGGAGGAAGTGAGAAATGCAATCCCTTGGATAGTATGGTACTTATGGAAATACAGAAATGGTATCATCTTTGAAGCAAAGAAAGTATCAGCTTCTGATCTTGTGGTTAAAGTGTTGGAAGAAGCAGAATTTTGGTTGTTGGCTCAAAAGAATGAACAGCAGAGGGAGAAAGAAGAACATGAGGCAGGGATGGTTGTTATAAAGTCCTGGTCAGTTCCTCCGCGTGGATGGTTGAAAGGAAACATTGGAGTTGAGTGGAACAGAGTGCAAGCTAGGAGTGGAGCAGCTTGGGTGATTAGAGATGACAAAGGAAAGGTTCTTCTGCACAGTAGACGTGCTTTTTCCAATATTTGCTCTTTGGAGGAAGCTAAATATCAAGCGCTTTTATGGTCGGTGGAATCCTTTCATTTCCACCATCTTAACAAAATCATAATAGCCTTAGATGATTCGACCTTCCCGAGCGTTGTCTTAAGACCAAAGGCTTGGCCAAGCTTCAGATGCCAATATATTGAGATTATGAAGAGGTTGGAAAAATTTGAGTGGTGGAGGTTGCAAAAAGAAGAAAGATCTTCCAATAGAGGAGCCTTCCTCATTGCTCAAAGTGTGATCAAAGGTGGCTATGCTCAGTCTTATGTAGCTGCTGGTGCTCCTTTTTGGCTTCTCCATCTCTTTCAGTATGAGGAATGCCTTTCCTCTATGGGTTTGGCCTCGTAGTGATGATATGCAAGGTGATTTTTTGGTAAGATCAAGACTGGTTTTATTTGATCTTTAGTTGGGGTTTTTTTGGGGTTTACTATAGCCAGTTTGTTGAAATAGTTGTATATGATGTTTTAATAGGTGGTTTGTTGTTCCTGTTGTAAATTTAACTTCCTTGCTCGTTTGAGCATAAAATGAAATCAATAGACGAAAAAAAAAAAAATGTTGTCATTAACTTAACTGGAAAAAAATATGTTTATTATATAAGAAATTTTCTTTTCAATTGATCGATGAGGCGAACTAAAATTACATGTTGTGATTTTAAGTCAGGGAGGTTACTGGCTTCGACCTCCTGGTATTCAAAAGAGAAAAGAGATATAAATATCTTATGATTGGCTTGGTTTAGTTACATGATTGCTGGCTAACTTTTACATAATCTTTTCTTGGTATGCTCTATTTCAGTGAAGTGACAGAAAACTGTTAATCCTATTTTTTTTTTTTTGGTAAAACTGTTAATCCTATATATGATCTCTCTTTCTATTACTAATTAAAATTTGAAAACTCTAAAAGTTTGATTGATAATTTAACGATGGAATGTAGTTTTAATGTAATTTGACAATTCTATACCAATTCACAATGGGTGAATGATAGGTCTTAGATTTCCAAACATATACCAAGACACAATTCCGACAAATTATTCAAATATCATGATAGTTTTGTTTAAAGGGCAATTCTCATAAATATATCATTTTCAAGTTTTGGTCACAAAAATAACAAGAAGGAAAATGACCAAAATGTTTCATTTAATAGGTAAAAGGATATTATAAAATAAAAAAAATAAAAAAAAAACAAAAATAAATAAATAAATTTATTTTTATAGTTTTAGATTATATGTTTTCAAATTCGAATTTTTTTATAAATTTACTTTTTTAATTTTTTTTCGATTTTTTTTTCAAATTTTCTTTTTGTAATTCGAAAATACTTTTTAAAACAATTTTTAAAATTTTTATTTTCAAATTTTTAATATTTATTTTCTGTTCTATAAAATTTTAAACCTTAAACTCAAATCTCCACTCCTTAACTCTAAAACCCTAAGAGCACCTCCAATGGGAGTTCTTTCCATTAGGGTCCTTAATATATGTGTTATGTATATATATATGTATATATATATTATATATATGTATATATATTATATATGTATATATATATTATATATGTATAAGTAATATGAGGTCCACAATTTTTGTAGAATCCCATAGGTAAAGGTTCTTAAAATAGAATTTTAAGAATCTTTAAGAACTCTTTTTTCATGGGGTTCCACAATAATTGTGGATCCCACAATAATTTACACATATATAATATATATACTAGACTTTGATCCGCGCAGGCGCGCGGATATATATTTTGGAAAATATGTTTATATTTATTTTTCATGTAATTATTAGGGTTTGGCAAAATGAATCCGAGGAACAGAACCGATACCGATCCAAAAATATAGTACCAAACCCGAACATAAATTGATTAAATATTCGAATTATTCAAATTTTGTTATTTAGAGAATATAATCTGATCTAAACCAAAGTATTCGGGTACCCGAATTTATCTAAAAATAGATTTATATACTTATATATATTAATTATTTTTAGATTTAACGTATATAAAACAACAAGAATGATACTTTAAATTTGGTTTAAATACTTGATAATATATATAGATAGTCAAAAGTAAATATCTGAAATAGTTAAAATATACTCAAATCACCAAAAATACTTAAAATAATTATTGATTTCATATCCAAAATTATAAATCAAGCCAATTGATATGTTAAGCTTAGGTATTCTGACATATGTTATTCAAATTTATAGGTAATATATTATTTTATTTATAGATTGTGAGGATTTAAATATAATGATTTAAAACTTTAAAAATAATTTAAATGGGTTATCCAAACCCGAACCAAACCCGCAAAGATCCGAATCGAGCTCAAACTAAAATTTAGAAACATCCTAATAGGACTGAAATCTTTGACCCCGAAAAACCAAAATGCAAACCGATCAGAACCAAACCCGTATGGGTACCCGAAAGCTCATCTCTAGTCATTATTATATATTATATATTGTCATCATATAATTAATCATATTTTATACGTATCATCATATAAGTAATCATATAATTAATAATATTTTATTCGTACCATCATATAAATAATTACATATATTATATTCTTAAAACTTAATATGAAATATAAAAACCATAATTTGAGTTGGTATTTCAAATTGGGCTTTGTATTGTATTTTTCTTATATATATTGACAATATTTTTTTATAATGGTTGTTGAAAAATATTTTAGTAAAAATCCATTTTTGAATATATGTATATTTTTGAATCAATTTTTGATATAAATCAACTTTGAATTATTATTTTGATTTAAAATATGTATATAAAGTTTAAATTTTGTTTTATGGTTAGTTTAGAAAAAAAAAAGTTTTAGGCAATTAGATTGATCCATTTTCGTATATTTTAAAACTGGTCGAGATAGATAGATATTTTCTTATAATATGATGGACTTTCATTTTTTATTAATGACATAAGCCCATTACTTTTTTTTTAATATTACAATCCTTGTTTCCAAACAATTTTTTTTTTAAAGACTACAATCCATGTTTCCAAACACTTCAAATTTTTTAATAGTCCTATTCAAATCTCCAAACAATCCAACTTTATACTTGAGTTTTAATAATATAGATATATATATATATATATATATATTAAGAATCTCAATGGAGAAAACCCCCCAATTAGAGATGGTTTAAGATTTGGATTAGTTAACCCTAAGAGTATAAGTGTATATTTACCTCTTTAATTAAACATTTTTGTCATTATTGCTATGCTACCGTATTCTCCTTTGATTAAACACAAACGATGCTAGTTATTATCTTTGAACTGAAATTACAAAAGTCAACAAAAATATTGAAAATCTCTTGAAACATATACTCAAAGGTCAAAACAAAGAAATACAAGTCCAAAAGAACGAAACATAAAATAGGAAGAGGAGCTGAGAAAGCAGGAAAGTGTATGAAAGAATCATATAGATTCACAAAACTCGGTAGACAAAATCCAACTATTTTCATACAACAGAACTGATATCCACAATTTTCTGAGTGTTATGGTTACTTATAATACAGACAAGGATCACCAAAGAGGAGAAAGGGACCCGGTTCCGGGAACAAAGGTTTGGAAAGACATTTTACTGAGGGATCTTTCTACAAAATACATTACTGGAGAGACGTAAGTAGAATGAGGTGATGTGACATGAGAAGTGTATGTATAACAGGCCTTGCGGGATTTTGTTACGTGAAACGTAACGATTCTGATCAAAAGCAATTGATCTCAAGAAAACAAGATAATATTCATAGAATTTAAGAACTGAGTACAAGATAATATTCATATAATATTCATAGAATTTAAGACGTTCATGGGATGCCCACACGTATCAGATTTGTTTCTATGCATATTGGCTTTGGGGATAAGGTTAATGATAGTTATAGACCTGTAGGCTTATTATTTAGGTTATAGCATTATAGTGAAAATCCACTTGTAACCAAACAGTGTTTAATAATGAAATGATATACCATTTTCTTATGGTCTCTGGTAATAAACTTGAAGCTCACCATGGAAAAGCATATAATCAGGCAGAAACAACATTTCAAAATCAGAAGATCCTCAAAACTTGAGATGAACATATAGATATAAAAAATTGAGATTATAGTTGTTAAATTCTCACATCTTATGATGGGGAACCAAAAGTGCTGGTTCAGTAAAATCTTATTAAACTCTGCAGTGTAATTGGAGCTGACATCATGAAGGTAACATCAAAAGAAGATTCTTCTTCAGGCAGGAGAGTGTTTTAAAGAGGACCAGGGAAAGTTCCATTCTCTCTTTGCTCGTTCCACTTGTCAACCTACAAACATACACAGAAAGAGTGTTTAAATGTCATTTAACTAATCATCATCAACCAAGCTACTGAAAACACAAAAGGAGTGAAGGGAAGGTACGCATACCCATTCACCGGGGCAAAGAGATCGGTAAAACTTTGAAAACTTATCGCATTCTGGAGCGTCGTCACCCTTAGCAGCTACACATCTGAAGATTTTTATAAACAAGCAAAAGACTTAAGGCATGGGGAGAGGAACAGACAGCAATTAAGGAAAATTAGAGAAGAAACACGGTGTTTTCACCTGTGATATTCAATGTAACGTGTGAAACAATGCCTTGTTTGGTTAGTTGTCGGGAAACGGAAATCAGCGGGAGCCGTCTCAAGCTGAAAAGAAAAGACACCATAAGATGAGCAGACAGAACACAATGAGCAAAACACATCAAAGTCAGGCTACTAGAACATACCTTGATCTCATCAGGAGTCTCCTCAACAACTTCTTCACTAGCGTTGCCATCATTACTCTCTTCCACCGCAGCAGGAGTCTCTTCCTCTACCACAGCAGGAGGAGCCTCTTCAGAAGCAGCAGGAGGAGACTCAGACTTGTCCTCAGCAGGAGACTCTTCACTGGCTTTGTCGGTGCTAACCTCTTCAGCTTGAGAAGTAACCTCTGGTGCAACCTCGACAGGCTTCGCGCTTGTGTCTTGCTTCACTTCCTTCTCCAAATGATATTGCTAAAACCAAATGAATCAACGGTTAAACCAAGTGATACCCAAACATAAAAGATCTGTTCTTTCTCCCTAAGGTCATAGAAGAAAGAACAGAGTCCAATCATGTTTGACCAATCAGATCTGTCAGATGTGAAGTCAAAACACAACAACGCAAGAATCAAAACCTAAATCAACGAGACTAATCTGATTCTTGAGTAGATCGGATGCAATAAGAGATTGAAAACAGAGCATCGGCGAGAGACGAATTGAGAAAAGGGGTGTAGATGAAGAGATTACCTCGGAGAGCGACGGAGTTTGAGAAGCTACAGATTCCGCCATTGAAGTGAGTGGTCTCCGAGATTCTTCAGATCGACGAGGATCGGAGAGACAGAGAATCTTTTCTGATGACAAAGAAACGAGTGTTAGGTTTAGGTTCTTGCAGGATCTATCTGACCATTTCTCATTTCCCACACAGACTAAAACGACAGTGTCTTTTCCTGACATGAAACGGGCCTGAAGCCCATTAGTCTTCTTTAGGCCCAGTATATCTATCTACATTAATCCGTAATAATGGAAATTAAATAATTTTGGAACACGGTAACACTGTCGTTACTCGTTACGAAGAAAAAGACCCAAAAGATAAAATAGGGATTATTGGTTGTTGTATTTCAATGAATTTTAAATTATGAACTAAATCTATTATTATTGGTTCTGTGATTTTCAAATCTGTATTAAAACAATAGCCAACAAATGAAATTACATATGATAAATTGCGATATTTCAGTAAAAACATATTTTTTCCCAGCCATATTCAAGAACATGGATGGATCAACAGAATTTACAGAAAGTAATTATTTATCCATCCACATAATGCAGCGTATAGATTTCCCTTCCACCAGTAAATCGAAAGCCTTGTTAATTTCTTCAAAGCTTATCTCGTGTGTGATAAAACCATCCAAATTAAGCTCCTGAAATTTATTTAAATAGTTAATATAGTTATTAACTCTTTTTCTTTTTACTTGTAAATAATCATATATGATATATTTATATACCATCCTTTGTCTGCATATAATTTGCTTAATTCAAAATTAGATTAATCGAATACCTTTTTCAAATAACGATCGACGAGAATGGGGATATCAAGTTTGGGTTTTAGACCACCAAACAAACTTCCGTGGACACTTCTACCTCTGAGAATAGCGCGACTATCTAAGCTTATTGGCGAAGCGTTCTTCTCCATCCCCAATATTACCGTCTTCCCCGAACCCTACGAATAAATTAATAGCAAAACCGATTTACTTTGGTTTATCCATAGAATGCTGTACAACCAAATAGAAAAACCGGTAAGAAAAACTTACCGTGCGGGAGCTATTGAAAGCCTCTTCCATCAAGGAAGCTAAACCAATGCATTCAAAACTATAGTCAACTCCTCCTCCTGTCATTTCTTTAATCACCTTTTTCATAACAACAACAATAATGTTATAATTTCTGTCCGCACGTTTGAAACTAAAATTTTGAAAACTATATATAAAATTTCTGTGGATCAACGGACTTGGCTTATTGTCTTCTCTCCACATGAAGCCGTATTGATAAAGTCCGTGATGCCGAATCTCTTACCTACTCGACATCAATAATTATGGTTTTTAAATGATAGAATATAACATGACAAACAAGTAATAACTACGAATAAAATATCTCATATCAAAAGTATAAGAAAGTTTAAGTAATATATAAAGGTTAGCCAACCTGTTTAAAGTCTATCGGTTTTAAGTTATAAGTCATAATAAGTTTAAATTTGACATGGTAAGAGTCGAGATCCTAAATACGTTAAATCCTTAATCAGTATAATTTTCTCAACTGGATATAACATCGTACTACACCCTCTTGACCGAATAAGTTCTGAGATTTATGGCCGATCAAAAAATCATCTCGAAAAAAGAAATTTAAGAGAAATCTAAGTAATATATAAAATGTTACAGCTAATCCACTTACTAGTAATCAGTTTAAATTTTTTAAGTACATGATAAACTCAAATATCATTACCCATATCTTGAACATCTTAAACCCCTAATCGATATAATTTTTTCGATCGGATATAACTACCGTACTAGACCCTTTCAACTGTGTATAACTTTCATACTAGATCATCATGATCGGTATAAATGACTTAAATTCAAAATTTATGGCCGATAAAAAAGCACCGTCTCAAAAAGGTATTAAAAATAAAATATTTTATATCAAAAATTTTAAATAACTTTACATAATATATAAAGGTTAAAATCAATTCAATTAGTACCAATTGATTTTAAGTTGGAAACTCATGATCTACCCGGTAATGAAAACTATTATTATGCCCTTTGGTTCAAAACTTCAGATATTCAGATGTTCGGTTCCGGATGGCATTTGTATTTGATATATCTTGTGCTTTTAGAGTTAAGGATATTTGGATCTGAATCTGTTGAATATATACGTTAATAATATTATTTTTGACTATAAAGACAAGCGTGGAATATTTCAACTCAACTAGTGCTATCAAGATCTTATAAAAGGAAATTAGAAGAGACACTATAAAATTGCAAGAAGTAAATAAATCACACCTATTTCAAATTTGTCAGGATTAAGATCCACACCGATGATCTTTGAGGCCCCATGCAACCTGGCTCCTTCTGCAACCTATTTGCCAAATCGTTTTTTATTTTCTAAATCATCTAAAAAGAAAATTATATTGTTTTATATATTTCTGTTGGTCTGAATCAAACTGTTTTTTATTGAACATAATTGTTGTTAATCTGAAAAGTTGAACAATAGTGATCTCTATCTATTATTCAGAAGAAAAAAAGCAAGGTACCGCAAGTCCAACAGCCCCAAGGCCAAAAATGGCAACGGTGGAACCCTCCTCCACACCAGCCACCTTCCAAGCCGCTCCAACTCCTATTTACAACAATTTACTTTGCTTTTTGTTTTTTTTTTCTTTTGCTTTTTTTTTGATAAAGATGTTTTGTTAATGGGAGAGTTATGCTTATTGATCCAACAAACATAACATAACAATCATGTAAGTGAGATAATAACAAAAAAACAAAAAAAAAAAAGAATGAAGGTAAATTAACCTGTGGACACGCAACAGCTGAGCAAAGCCGCTTTGTGAACGGGGATCTCAGGGGAGATTTTGACGAGATGGGCGATATCTACAACTGTATATTCAGAGAAACTAGATACGTAGATATGGTGGTGAATAATTTCACCGGAGGAGTCTTTGAATCTAGAGCTTGTTCCGTATCGTCTCGTGTTTGACAAGAAATCGTCGCAAAATCTCGCGCACCAGTTGCTCTTTGGGGATTTACAGTCTTTACATTCCTCACACTGAGGGTAAAACACTGGTAAAACGACATCGCCTTGCTTAAATCCGTCCACATGTTCTCCTATGCTCTCGACCACACTGGATTAAAAACAAACAAATTCAAGTTATTAAGCAAATTGTACTAGTGAGATTTAAAGAAGCGTAACCGAGTGTTTCATTCACCCGACTGCTTCGTGTCCTAGAATCTTAGGGAACTTTGCACGAGGACCCTGGAAGAAAAGCCAATGAGGATAGATATATGGCGTTGACTTAGTTTTGAATATGTACATGATATATAATACTTACATGGGTTAATTTCCAGTAAGTGATATCGGTGTGACATAGAGATGTACATATGATTTTAATACGAACTTCGTAAGCTTGAGGTGGATCAACTTGGATCTCTTCTATCACCAATGCTTCTCCGGCTTTTCTACATATCGCTGCTTTGCATCTAATCGGCTTTCCTTTGTTGCAGCTTGAGAACGATGTCTTGTCCATTAGTGATGATGATAATGAACAGTGATGGAATGGGGAGATGAGAGGAAGATAGAAAGAGAGCGTTAAAAGCAATGGAAATCTTCCTTTAGCTGCTGGTTGGTGGAATAGTAAAAGTTAGAACTTAAAAGCAAGAAACGTTTTATCGAAAAAAAAAAGATGATTCTGTTCCACTCAGAACAACAAACATTTTAATTAATATTATACTTGACCTTAACCCGCTCCCGGCACCAGTGCGGATATGAATTTTTGGTTTTTAATTATTTATTTAACTAAATGATGTATTTGTAATATTTGATGTATTATATTCACTAAGTAAATAATTTTTTTGGCGTCTTAAACCATTTATTTTTGACGAATATTCGATATCATATAAACAAATTGAACATATACACATAATTAGAAAATTGTATACAATATATAAAAACAATGGTTATGAATGTAAGATATGAAGAAATATTATATTATGACTTAGTATGGCATAAAAGATTATAAATTAGTTATATATGTTTAAAGAAAAAATAAAAGTTTAATTTAGTGACATTAAGTTTAAATTTGATTAAGACAAACTCATTAATTTAACTGGAAAAAACAATCATTAAAATATGTAGTTTAATTTAATTTTCAGTGGCATGGGAGCGTAAATAATTTAGAAAACTTAGGAGTATTTTTAATAGGTATTTCTCTTTTAATAATATAGATGCATAACTTTGGCATCTAGGAGCATAATTACTGATGGTATCTTTAATCTGAGTCTCTACATATTGTTATATAAACTAGGGTTATTATCCGAGATAATTACTGATGATTTATTTTTGTTTTCGGTTCTAGAATATAGGATCTATTCGGGAATTTAGAAAATTTGGTTTGATTTCAGTTTAGCTATTTTGGTTTTCGATTCAGTTTAGCCGACTAATATGCGAAATAATTTTGGATCTAATATGGTTCTGGTTTGGTTTCGGTTATTTGGTTGATTCGGGTTAAAAAGTAAAAAAAAAAGGTTTCAGTTTAAATATCATATTTTCAGGTTTTGAATAAACCTTGGATAACTTAAAATATATTGGATAAAAAATATTTGGGTAATCGTTTTACAAATAGTATTTTAGAAACATTTGTTTTTAAAAAAAAATCTAAACATAGTTAATATTTATAATTATATATTATATTATAAAAATGTATTCATTCAGTTATCAGTTTCAATTTGATTTGGGTTTTCGCTTCTATAGATATAGGATTTTCTCAAGTAATTGATACGATCCTTCCAACCCAAATTGAACATGGTTCTTTAGTTCGTTTTTTTATTTCAGATAAATGTTCCTATATCTATATATGATGGTGAACCACAACATGAGATGAATACATAATTAATTAAGGATTAGTTATGATCTAAATTTTGTTTAATATAATATTATGATGTTTAATATTTTTATAATTATATAAAATGTAAATATTGTTAATTTATTATTTAACTGCTGATGTATTTGGTAGTTAACCAGTCATAAGGAACCCGTAAACGCATCAATTTCTAACCGCAATATCATTCATACATATCTCTTAAAGCCGCTTAAAACCACAATCACCCGCATTCGCAAACTTCCGCAACCGCTACGGTTACACCAGAGGTAATATCAGTGTGAAATAGATAAATGCATACGAAAAAAAAATCCGGAAATTAACATCAGTGTGATATAGACAAGTGCATACATAATTTGGTATGGTTGAGGTGGTTCAACTCGAAAATATATAATAAGACTATACTCAACGGCAGTCTTTTGTCCTAACATGAATTGGGCTTGAGTCTGCTTTAGGCCCAGTATATCTATCTACTATGATCAACATATGAAAAGAAAAAATAACAAATGTCAGATTCTTAAATATAATTTTCGTATGTCACAATTCGCGCTACTTGTAATGCTGCCTGCCACATTTTGAATTATCATGAAATTAATTCACATACATATTAGATTTTTGACTGAGCTTATAAAGTAAAATTCTATTACAGATTTGGTACGAAATTCTTTATTACGTTCTTATCAAACTTTAGATTCTCGTTTACTATATAGATTTCCTATATATTTATTTGAGAATGCAAATAAAGAAAATGCTGTGTCCATTTTATAGTCAATTTTTGAGCCTTTCCTTTAGACGAGTATTTGATGAAAATTTTCTGTTTCCGAATAATAAAGATCCACGTTCTGCAGTGGCCAGTTTTCTCTTCTTCTCTTTTTAATTCTTACCAAACTAAATTTTGTATAATATTCTCTCTGTTTCTAAAAAATTCATATTTAAAAAAAAGATTTGTTTCAAAAAGATACAATTTTCATATTTTCAATGTATAAATTAAATGTAAATTGTAAACTTAAAAAAACATAATTATATTTATTAAAATTCTATTGGTGAAAACTTTTAGAAAATAGTTGATTACGTAAAATAATATATTACTAACTAAAATTTGATATATTTTTTTAATAAGAGTGAAAATCCTAAAATATAGATATTTTAGAAACAAAGAGAGTATTAAATAATCCTGACTAATGAACAAAGAATCCCATGAAATTAACTCTCATCCACTCATATTAATCTCTTCTGGACTTTCCAGAGTTGTTGTTCGTACATAATTGATATATTTATATATATAGATCTATTTATTTTTGGCTGGATACTTAACGCATCATTTGTGATGGAATTCTTAAACTAAGTCTCTCAATATATATATATATATATATATATATATATATATATATATAATAGTATTATGAAGTAAAACCTGGAGTAAAACAATTAATTAAAATTGATGTCATAAAATTTGTGGTACAAGACACATGGAATTAATCTCTCCTAACAAGCTTAAAGTTTTTTTATGTAGGGACGTACCTCTACTTTTCTTCTTTCTCTTTCTTGCTTTTAGTTTTTATACTAATTTGTCTGGTGAAAAACTCTTACAAAACGTAACCAATGCGCATGCTCTTATGTATATATTTTTTTATAGAGTAACATAAAAATATTTTATATATATATATATAGATTTTATTAGTATATGAAAAAGTTTAACATCGGAAAATTCAAAAAATGCAGCCGAAGCTTCTAGCAGCCCAGCCAAAGGAGCTCATTTGGTCCAACCTGAAAGACTTTTTTTTGTGCACCTTAAAGACTTTCTTTCTTCTTTTAAATCGTAAGCCTTGTTGTTACAAAAAAAAAAAGGTAAGCCTTGTTAATTACCTCAAATGTCAATACGTGTAATAAAACTATAGATTAAGCTCCTGCAGTATTAAAAGAAAAGGAATTGGATTCCACGAAAACGTAAAACATAGTTTGGAAACTAGTAAAGCATTTTGTCCCCCAACCCAAGTGAGATATAAACTTAATTGTTAACAAACAAAATGTATTCACATTAAAAGATTGATGCATATATCTACTTTAGGATCCACGAGAATTGGAATATTCCGTTTAGATTTCAAACCACCGAACAAGCTCCCCCAAACATTTCGGCCGCTTAAAAGATCAAAGCTACCCAAACATATTGGGACTGCATGCTTCCACGTTCCAACATTACTGTCTTTCGTGATCCCTATTTCATTTTTCCAATGTATTGTTCAAGGACATTCTAAGTTGTAAAAATGAACCATAATAATGATGCTGAATCGACTGAGATTTGGTAAGATTCAGCATAAACGTACCGTGAGGGTGCTGATAAAAGCCACAACAACTAAGACGCTACGCACTTGATAATTTGTGTTTATTTTACAAATTTACAGCTATTTTAATAGGATGACAATTTGAAATATTTTTTACGAAGAGAAATATGAAACAATAATAGTAGACGAGAGGCGGAATATATTTCCACAAGTTTATTTTTTTTTGCTAATTCTTTTTTTTAACAGTTTCTTGATTTGTGCGTGTCATCCTTGCGCAAAGGCCATGCTAATATCGCATCGGATATCCCCTAACGGACTATATTTCCACAAGTTCAGAGAAGAGAAAGAGAAAAAGAGGTTAATGATCTAATTGTATCTTTGTTGCACTGTTTGCCAATCACTATCGAATATTGGCCAATGATGGCTGTTAGCCATCAATTTCAAAATCAGATTAGATAACTAATCTCTCTAAGAAATATTTAACGTTGTTTTCTTATTTTATTTTAGAGTTTATGTTTTAGTTGTGCCTTGTGCGTACGTGCACTCCATTGGTCGAGTTCTTGGGCACGAACAATAAAACCATGCAGACCTGCATGTACACTCACGAGCCACTTGCGACAAGCCAGCGTGAAAAATAGGAAATCAAAGAACATTTACATTTACTAGAAAAAGAAAAGAAACAAATACATATATATATATATATATATATATATATGAGTAGAAGAAATGTGTTTAGAAATAAAATACTACCACTGGCATTGCAAAAAAATCTTACTACTGGAAAACCAAAAATAAAATAGTAAGATCCTAGCTACTATAACATTCATGAAACGGTCTCCTCTGTATTGTGTATATATAAGAAATTTTATCTTATATTCTAAATATTACATGGACATTGTTAAAACTGATATACAATATGATTATTTCTAACGTTGAATACAAACTAACTGTAATTTTAAAACATCTCAAGAGCCGTGAGTCTACATTGATGTTAAACAAGAAATCAAATTTCATATGTATACAAGTAACTAAAACAGGAAATGTTGAATTTATATGCAAAAAATGATTAATTGTTTTTTAAGTGGGAAATAGTCAACATTAAAATTAAACAAGTGATCCATTGTTTAATGATATGCCAAACAATTGACTCCTAAGTTTGAACAAAATATTTAATTAACATCTCATAATATTAATTGTCGCATCTAAAAATTCCGAGGGTTTAATTATTAGTCTGAATTCAAAGTGTGTTTTGGAAATCTAATTAATTATAACATATGTTATATATATATATATATATATATATATCTTTGATGTCTCATGAAACAAAAAGCTTAAAAGAAAGAAAATTAAATATATAAAAAAAGATGACGAATGAGGAAAACAAGAATTCATCAAGCTCTCCTCCTGCAAAACGACCCAAGAAGTGTAGCAATTGCCCTGGTGCAAAGGTCTATACTTCGAGCAGAGCTGAATACAAGTCGATGGTTCGTAGACTCACGTGCACTCTTCCAGGCTCATCTGGTCAAACCAGTCTACGTGTTTCGACACAGGCTCAGGTTAGCAATCCTCAGCCAATCAGGCTAAATGACGCTTCTATTCCTCCAGGCTCATCGGGACAAACCAGTCTTCGTGTTACGACACAGGCTCGTGTTAGCAATCCTCAGCCTATCTGGCTAAACGGCGCTTCTATTCTTCCAGGCTCATTGCGACAAACCAGTCTCCGTCTTCCGACACAGGCTCAGGCTCGTGTTAGCAATCCTCGGCCAATCGGGCTAAATGACGCCACTATTCTTCCAGTCTCATCGGGACAAACCAGACTCCTTTTTCCGACACAGGCTCATGTTAGCAATCATGGGTTAATCAGGCTATATGACGCTCCGCCTAATGGGTACCCGTTGGCACAATCGTCATTCCCACCGGCTTCGGTGTGGCCTCGCACCTCAGCGGCTGAAACACCCAGCGATCAAGCGTCCTCCTCACGGCCTTCTCTGCCATCGTCTCCAGTACCAGCGTCGGTTCCGACAATGTTGCCGACGTCACCCCAAGCTGTATGGTCGCCACCACCGGCACCGTTGGTTCCAGCAAATTTTCCGGAGGTACCACCTTCTTTTCCGGCGGCTGCTCCGGTGCCGCCGTCTCCTCCTCGAGAGCAACGGGAAATGGAAAGGGCTGCTTATATGCAGTCCTTTGATAACTTTCTGATGGCAGACGACGATGATTTTAATTTGGATGAGTTAATGGCTCCACTTCCCTATGTAACTGGAATCATTAACGGGGAGCAGCACTGGGAGAACGTGCCACCAGGCCCACCACAGGTTCTGACGAACCAACAGTCGGGAAGTCTAAACGTGCCCGATCCTCAGAATGGTTTGACGATGTCAGCGTCGGAACATGGCTCCAATTCTCTGAATGAGAACGTTGCACCACAGGTTCATGCAACGTCACCGTCTGTAAGTCTACCTGCATGGTCACAGTCAATGAATCGACTAAACGGGCCTTATTATCAGCACATGTTGCCAGAGGGTATTGCACCACCCGTTCATGCAACGTTACCATCTGATAATTTATCATCTAATTTTCAGAACGGTTTAGGATCCAGCAATGTCCCACCACCAGCAACTTCTCTGTTTGGGTGTCTACAAGGAGGTGCTCATTTTCAGAACATTGTGCCGTCGGATAATATCCCACCACCGGTTGCACCGTCCGGACCTAATCATCAGAATGATCAACAGCAGTTGGGAAATGCTTTACCATCTGAGAGTCAACTAGGTTGGCCTAATCCTCAGATCGGTTTACAACAAGGGGCTGTTCCTGCAAATGTACCTTCTGGTAGTTCAGATTTGTTTAATAATTCCACCACCTATGAAGAAAAGCAGCGTCTCCTTGAACAAATGGGTTTTGGAACTGTACCATCATGGTATTTTAATTCAGCGGATTTACCACCGGGTAATCTTCAAGAGTAGTCCAGTGCATGCCGAAGGATCTCAACCCTCATCTAGGGTTATTTTATCTTTCCATTTATCGTTGTTGTTTTTGTTGTTGTTTGTTTTCAAAAGAATAATATAAAGGAGTGAAAGTTTTTTGTAACTTTTGCTTCTTTTGTTTGCATTTGTCTTTGTTTTTGTGATCTGCATTGTTCAATATCATATAGTAATAAATCGCATTTGTTTCTTATCTTCTCTGGTGCTTCTTATATCTTGTCTTAATATGAAACCACCAAACAAAAGATCATTGATTTCATAAGAGGTTATTTAGATTATTTTCCCTTTTAACTCGGAATATGACCTAGCATCGGTTCGGGTAACGCAAAAGGAGATATAAGAGTAATAATGTACTTCAACATGGAAGAAAGAGAGAGACTCATCTCTTTGATTAGAGACAATATGATTATTGACGAAGAAAATGGTTTCAATCCCTAACTAGCAGCACCATTCATTTCACACCAAGATTCTTCATTTCTGCTCTTCTGTTGGCTTCGGCCCTGCTGCTGCTGCTTCTGCTTCCTTGATCTCGTCTGCAGATTCATCCTGATCCACACCAACCAAAAATATTTCATCATCCATTACATTTTGAAATCAAGCAACAGCTGTTTAGTGTGTAAAGAGAGAGAGAGAGAAAGAATAAACAAACCTGCATGTCGGATGTCCAGAGAGTGAGGTTGTCACGGAGAAGCTGCATGATCAAAGTGCTATCCTTGTACGACTCTTCCCCTAATGTGTCTAACTCAGCAATGGCCGCATCAAAAGCCTGATAATACACACACACACAAAAACAACACTCACTTTCTGTCCATGAAAGTGTTGAAAAGAAAGCACAATATTGAACAGAAGCAAAGATACATCACCACTAAAGAGCAAGAGATACTCTTCAAACGTAGTCCTCTTCACATTTGCTAATCCTAACATGGTGATATCAAAGATTAGGTTTACCGTTTTAGCGAGGTTGCAGGCACGGTCAGGAGACTCAAGGATCTCGTAATAGAACACAGAGAAGTTCAAAGCTAATCCAAGACGGATTGGGTGTGTTGAAGCAAGCCCCTTAGCATTCTCCTGCACAAAACCAAAAATGCCATAGCATTCAACACGATGATTGAGAATCTAAGCCTAATAATCCAGATCCAGAAACTAATCTAGGTCTAATCCAAAATCAGAAACCTAATCTAGGTCAATTTCTTCAAACCTGAGCAGATTCGTAAGCGGCGAGGGTGTTATCCGCGGCGGCGTCTCTCTCCTTACCGATTTTGAACTCGGCCAAGTATCTGTAGTAATCACCTTTCATCTTGAGGTAGAAGACCTTGGATTCCTCGGAATCAGCGGAAGGGACGAGCGTAGAGTCGAGAAGCTTCAGGATCCCGTCGCAGATCCCCGAGAGCTCCGATTCGATCTTAGCCTTGTAGTCACGGATCGTTTTGACGCGGTCGACGTTGCCGCGGCTCTCCTCTTTCTGCTCGATCGAGGAGATGATTCTCCACGAGGCGCGGCGAGCGCCGATTAGGTTCTTGTAGGCGACGGAGAGGAGGTTTCGCTCCTCGATTGTGAGCTCGCTACCATCTGTTGCGGCGGAGACTTTTTCCATGAATTGGACCATCTCTTCGTACCTCTCCGCCTGCTCCGCTAGCTTAGCCATGTACACAAGCTCATCGCGCGACGGAACCGCCATTGTAACTGCTTTGAACGGTGGATCTAGAGGCGGACGAAAGGAGTTATCTCAGATCGGAGAGCAGTTTGTGTAGGATGTTGAAAGCGAGAAGAAAAATATGGAATCTGGACCGTTGGATCTGTATCTTCAAACGCGTGAGAGTTGACACGTGGCTTTTATTTTTAATACGCGGAAGTGGAATGAAAATTTTTTTTTTAAAGCTGAATCATTATATAAGATCAAAACCAAACAGGTCATACATAGTTGTAGAAAAACAAGTACTGAAGAAATACACCAGCACAAAAGAGAGAAAAACATTAACAATGGATACCAGTAGGTACCACTCAAATATACCTCAATCTTTCTTAATGTAGGAGTTCTTCGTGAGGTGAAACACAACTGAATTGAGAATCACTAAGATGTTAGCATTGCAGCTCTTCTCATTCAGAACCGCATTGTGCTAGGATTAGAAATACAAGTTTGACTCTTTAAATTGCTTCAAAGAATTAAGAAGCCAAAGAGATCAAAAACTTGAAAATTAACCCAGGAAGACGAGGAGAGAAATGATTTAACCTTGCGACTTCCAAATATGAACCAGAGCTCTAAATGTTGGTTGGAGCCAGAGAAACTCATACAAGAACTCGGAAACTAGCGACGATCAACACCATGATCAAACCATTGCACGAAGACCAAGAGAAAGCACTCCTCTTTAACACAGGTTTCCAATCACTTGAAGTAACAAGAAACAATGCCCATAGGCAAAAGGCGAAACAGAAACCCAAACAACTACTAAACTTTGAGAGAGATCGCACAAGCCCTCATTGCTACTGTCAATAAGAGAGTTACGACAAAAAAAAAACACCAACAACCTGGAAATTCCAGAGAAAACATAAACCTGAGAATTGGAAGCTTCAGCTATGATACACGTACCAAGAGCACCAACAACATGCTACACAACTCTAAACAAAACCAAGCTTCGACGGAGTAACCATCACCCAAAGCCACCATATAAAACGGAATCTCATGTGGAAGAAATAGCCAGAGACTCACAAGGAGGAGAGCAACACGAGCACCTCCCTTGAGGAAGGATTCAACACGGACCACCGGAAAGCCATACCACTGGCGACTCCTAACCCCTGACAAGCTATGGTGTCAGAGAGAATAGAAAAAGCCAAAATAAAAGGGATGAAGGAGGAAAAGGTATAAAGGAAGGAGAGGGAGGAAGATCCGCCTCCGGTGGTGGCTAGGCCAAACCACCGGAGGCGGTGGTAGATCAGGTGATTTTTCTATAATTTTAAATGCTTTGTCTAAGGTTTAGCTTCGAATATACTATTCAGTATCATAAGTTAGATGTAAAGGGTGATGAATCCATAACCACAAAGGTAAGTGTTAAGGGAGTTTTGTAGAGTTGATAAATGTTCCTTGGTATGTTTGGAGTTGTATAGTTTTAAGAGGATAGGTGAGCTGAGCATAATGTTTTTTTTTCTTCTTTTTTTTAGGAGAGCATAATGTTGGAATGGTACGTTACGTATACCATTATCCATTGTCATTGTCACGAATCTGAGATTGGGGAGAATGTGTTGAGAAAGTCCGAACCAAGGTATAAGTAGGATTTGTTTTCTAGCCTAGACGATGGTGATAGAGCCCGAGGCCTTTGGTCAAGAAGAGCCAGCCCATCTTGGCTCTGAGCGTTACAGTAGGATATCTTTTCTGGTTTTGCTTCTGAGTCTAGATGAAGAGGTATGAAGAAGCCTTGGGTTCTAATCTTTCACTGACTTCTTCAAAAGCTGTAAATCAAGTTTCACAAAATAGATTGCTGATAACATAAATTTGTAACAACAATCTATTTTCTATTATACTTGTCATATTTGTTCTTGATACAAAACTTTGACCTCGAGTTTTTAACGAAATTTTACATGACCTTTCATTTTTTTACACGACCTTTCATTGAACGTATAATATGATTATCATTTGTGTCAGTCCTCTATATAAACCACACTGAACGTATAATAGATACACTCTTCATCTCATCACCATCTTTTCTTCTTCTTTTTTCCCTCTTATTTTTGTTTTTAATTAATTGAATACGGGGTTATAAATGTGGTTTATATAGAGGAGATGGGGGCTAAAACTATAAATGTTGTTTAAATCACTATCTGTAACCAAATTGGTAGATATCAACAATGGAATTTCAAAAAAGAAAAAAAAACATACAAAAAGAGAGAAGAAATAGAGGAAGATTAAAGAAGAAGATATGCTTGAAAGGAAGCCAAATTGGTACATATCAACAATGAAAAGAATAAGTGACAATTCCAGTGATATCATGTACATTTACATTGTTTTAATCATCTATTCTTGTAAATTTTGATCAGTTAGACTAGTATTTAGGTTTGTTTAGGTTGCATTGCATTGGAGAAGCACTAGTGAGGTTTTGGAGCCAAATGAGTTATAAAACGTTCAAATGGAGAATAGTGCAGTAGCAGGCAACTACCGCATGCAAATGGAGGCTGCTACGGGGCCGCAGGCTGCTGTCGCGGGCAAATGGAGACACTGTTACGGCGCCGCAGGCTACTGTCGCAGGCTAAGTCTGGTTGCGGCCGTGTGTCAGACAAAATCAGACAGGGCGTGTCACGGGATGTGGAGGTTGCGGCCTGCTCGCAGACTCCTTTCGCGACCAAGAGGAGGTTGAGGCTGTAGTTCGAAACAGAGTTTTTACCATTTTACCCCTATGTTTTTAAGCTACTGTAAATGCATTGTAAACTAATCTTAGGGGGATTATCTCATTTTCTCTCAAGATCTTGCTTCCTTTTGTAAAACCTTGAATCTTTTGATAATCTAAGGAAGTACTTCATCTTATATTTGTGTTTCTCTTGCTCATTAACATGATTACCTTGATCGTTACGTAGGCTTAAGGTTAAACATGGAAATTAGTGAGTAGACTACTTGTGATTCATGTGTTAGATATATTAGGGTGATTAGGTGGATAGTTTGGATGTTTCTTTCTTGATTAACATTGTTCTATTCTTGCTAAGTTTTCTTAGTGTTAGATTAGCTAGACTTGATCACTCTCATCGTGATAATAAGCTATTTTACACCCGAAATGTGTTTATTAAAATGCTTGACTGAACTTAGTATTGCTTTATTTTGAATAACCAAATGGATTTGATGTTAGGATTGCTAGATGGTTGGTAGACTATTTTGCAAGACATGCTTGAATGTGTTAAGCAGTTTATGTTTATTGCATGTTTAGCATATGGATTAATGATTATTGTCACGGAAATGGATAAATCTATTTGAATGAGACCTAGACCTATAGACTTGTTGATTATTTTGTTTGAACATCCTAGATTGAACCTTGATCACCTTATATCAATTATCATTGCCAGTGGATCCATCCTTAGTATTTGATTGAATTCTTGCACTTATTTCTTGATTGGATTTGAGATCACCTTGTTTATATTTCTATGATCTTAGCTTGTTACAAATCATCAATCTTTTTATTTGCTTAGATTAGGAAAGTTTGTGTATTCTTAGTGTTATAGATCTCTAGTTCTCTATGGATTCGATCCTTAAATGCTACAGTAACATACCATTCGATTGTGGCATTGTTGGCATATTAGGTTAATTAGTGTGTGCTTAAACGCAGTTATCATCCAGCAAAAAAATGCAGAAAAGAAATAAGAAAATATTGAGAAAATGAATTGTAAAAGTTTTTTGTAGGTACAATATGTTAATATTAATAGAGAAGAACCATCGACAAAAAAATTATAAACGTATATCTTCTTTGCGATGCAAGAATGTAGTCGCATATCTTCTTTGCGATCCAAGAATGTAGGTCATTACATCACCATGATGCTTAGGTGTAGGCCTGCGACTTTCAGCCGGATCTGAATACCCGAACCGGATATGACCCGAAATGGACCGGTCCGGTTTCGGATCCAAGAGATTTAACCAATATTTAAAGTTATAAATATCCATGGATATTGGATCGGGTTCATTTTATACCTGAAACCGTTCGGGTAACCTGATTAATCCGAAAACTATATGTAAGAGCATGAACAATAGATGATTTCTTTTATTTTTCGAGTTTATAGTCGGTGATTCTATGTTAAATCTTGATGTTTTATGTGTAAATGACAAAAAATCATGAAACAAATTATTTCTTTTAAGAGCATGAATAATAGATGATTTCTTTTACTTTTCGAGTTTATAGTCGGTAATTCTATGTTAAATCTTGATGTTTTATGTGTAAATGGCAAAAAAATCATCAAACCAATGATGAATTTCAGTCTGCAACACTATAGGAGGCTACAAATTAGGGTTTAGAAAAGGGAGGCACGAGGAAGAAGATGAAGAAAAATTACAAATTGCTATTCATTAATGAATTTTTTTCACAAAAAAAGGCATCATGTAATTCAAACCCGGGTGGCCATATATTTTAGTACTGTTCATGACCATTGGGACACCTTAACCAATTGTTTAATTTTCTCAAAGTTTTTGCATATATATTTACATTTCGGGTTTTAAACAGTTTAACCGGAACTGAACCGGATTCGAACCGAGATTCAGTCAAGTACTATTTGGATATATTTTCTAAATAACCGAAATATCCGGAACCGGCCCAATTACCCAAAATCGCAGGCTTACTTAGGTGGCTGTGCAGGAACGAGTAGTTCCCATCCTCTTTAAGCTGTTGATTATTTACAGATTTTTAAATTCGATTGTACTATAAACTTTTTTTCTTTTGCTGATAAATGAATTTACCATTTCAAAACAAAAACAAAAAGAAGAACCACATTGTGAACTTTATATATGTTTTACTCATATATCCCTATAACAATATGTATCATCTACTAGTATATGTGATAAAAGAAATAAAAGTTGTTACAAAGGAATTAAGTTCGATTATGCATAAAAGTTATCAAAAAGAAAAAAAAAATGCAACTACGTTAGTCGAACCTGGCATATGAAGGTTAAAGTCTATAAAAAGTTATACCACTATACCAAGGTAACTTAAATGTCGTATTTGCCTTTAAAAGTTTTACATATTTTTGGCTCTAAAATTCATCTTTTACGGCTTTAGTCCAAGACCGGCCTAAAATGCAAGAACCACAATTACACTGTACACCAATGCCTTTTCGCACGTTTATATTACAAAAACTTGCGATTATAATTAGAACCCTAAATGTGGGTTCGGTGTAACAAGTATTGGCGGTTTTAAAAACCGATGTTAATTTGGTGAAGACAAAGCATATTGGACAGTTTACAATTTTACCATAAGTCCATACTAAGATTTAGTGGGCTATGAGACTGTTAGACTCACTATTTTCATGCGTTGAGAAGATTATAACATAGTATTCTGGATATGGTTCATGAGATTATGACATAGTATTCACACTATTTTAAAATTTTACAATAAGTCCATACTAAGATTTAATTAGTGGGCTATGCGACTCTTTTATATTGTAATCATGATCCATATATATAAATTGAACGAGTACAAAACTGGTCAGGTGCATGACATAGTATTCTGAAATACTCGATCATACATTATAAAATTATGCATCTGACAATTCCAAATCTGGATATGGTTCTTCCAAATCAGGATTTGGTAATTCCAAATTCTGATTCAGATATTATATAATTATATAATTTGATTTTTAAAATTATATATACATAATACTCATTTTTACAGCATAGAAATCCAATTAAAAGTAAGGTCAATAGAGGAGATTTTGAAGATAAATAGGTATCCTATATATAGCCTCTGGTCTTCAATAACTCATGACCAACACTGCAATGTTTAAAATAGCAGTTTGAAATAATATTTTGTTTTGTGTATTTTAATGGAAAACTAGATTTTGACCCGCTCTTAAAAGAGCGGGTATATTTTTTGTTTTACACTTTTGTTGAAATTTAATTTTTATATTTGTGTTTTTAGTTATATATATGTTTTTCTTTATATAATATTTATCTTAAATGATTAATAAGATATTTTAATAATTATATTAAAATAATTGGACCACATCTATATCAATAAGTCATGTTTCTGTTTTAATAATATTTATTGCATTGTATAACTTTTAAATAAATTATAATTCAATGTATGACCAAAAGCCCAAATTTTCGTGTGTATCACATATATTTTGTACAATATTATCATATTATCCTTTGAAACAACCGGTAAACCTGCAGAAAAAGTTAAATAAATAAGTATTATGTAATAAAAGTGAACTGTGGCTATTGGAGAGTCACAAGTTTTATTCTCAGATTTTCTCCACCGCTTTTTGACCACCTTTAAACTCGGCTTATATTTTCGATAGAGAAGACCGTGTGGAACTGATATCGTGGCGGATGTGACTCTTCATTGCTTCAAAAATCAACAGAGGAGGCGTCGAAGTAACAGGCACGGGGGAGTTGCATGAGACATTTCCACATTCCCTTAAACCATGTCTGAAAAGGAGGAGGTGAAGAATAATGATGGTGGGTAAGTAAATGTGTATCACCATTTCGGAAGAAGAGGTGAAGAAGATTATACTATATTCGGTGAAACGAAATTATAGTATAGTATGTATCATACATGAAAACAAATATTATGTAT
The DNA here is from genome assembly GCF_000309985.2 of Brassica rapa. NCBI lineage: Eukaryota > Viridiplantae > Streptophyta > Magnoliopsida > Brassicales > Brassicaceae > Brassica > Brassica rapa. Next base: position 13,380,263 of record NC_024801.2, read on the forward strand.
TTCAGATTTTGATTTTATTTTATTAAATATGGATTATAACTTATATTTTGGTTTACGATTTAGTGGGTAGGGCTAGTATTTAGGAGTTGTGAGCGGAATTAGAGTCTTATACTACTTCAGATATATTAAATATAATACTATTTGAAAATGTAGAATAAAAATGTGATTTTTACAGTGAACAGGCAGGTATTATGTTTTCAGGTTTATCATTGATATAAATATTGATTTATGCATTAACTACACTGGTACAAATGATTTAGAAATTCGATTTTATCATTTCGTTAACCACATTCACACAAATATTAGTTTCCAAGTCTATTATATTTTCCTTTTTAATATGGTATAATTTAATATCACAAAATATTATATATAATTTCAGATTTTAATTTTATTTAAAAATTATAAATATATTATATATTTTACATTTGGGTTTGGGTCTAGTGTTAACCGTTTAGGGTCTAGTGTTTATAATTGGACATAGATTTACTATTTAGGAGTTGTGGGTAGAGCTAGAGTCTTATACTATTACACTGATATGGAATACATTACTTATTGAAAATTCTTCTATTTTATCTATATAATTAGGGTTTAGGATTTATTATTTAAAAGTTGGGCTTGGGGTAGTATTTAGTATTTAAAGATTGTGGGTATGGTTTGAATCATATACTACTTCGACGATATGGAATATAACACTTAATACATATGTACATGGTTAACAAACGTGTAACGTGGATGTCTCCTTCTTTCATATAGAATAGCTTTCAGTCACTCTTGACCATATATTAGTTGTGATACGTCATGTTCACCGGGTAATTGCAAAAGAGAATGATATAACCGGTTAATTTTGGATGTAACTATTAGATTCTTCGTTATGTACCAGAATCAATGTCTCTATTTAATTTCACTTCCAAATTTGGTTAGATAGAAAATAAGCCTTATAATCTTGTTTTTACTTTTTATAAAAAAAATTGGATATAGATATGTCAAATTTTGGATAAATATCTGAAATTTGGATATCAAAAAAAATATGCAATTAGATGAATATTTATAACATATATTCAATGTATCTGAATTTACATTTAGATATCTTAAAATTTTAAAATATATGAATCCTTCCAACCTGATATAGAGGGAGATTCTGGATCTGGATATTTGAGGTTGCGCGGTTCACTAAGCTATAGATCTTGTGGCAATCGAAGTGATTACAATATAGTTCACCATAATTAACTTTTTTCCGCGTTGATAACTGCTATAACAATGGACACTCGAGTCAAGAAAAGACAACTTATTATATTAGAGATTGTATTCATTTTTTCTTGTTATAAGAGATTGTATTCAAAATTTGTTCATCTTCCACAAAATGCATTTAGGCTTTGTCTTTTTGGATTTTCTTACAAATGAGAAAATGAATAAAACCTAAGAAGACAAATAACATTTCAATATTTAATTGTATAAAAATTCAAACATGAGAATCTAAAAATATTAATAATAAATATAATGAAGGGTAATTTTCTCAAACAGACCTTTTTAAGATTTTGTCACAAAATAGATTCCAAAAACTAAAATGATCAAAATATTATTTTTTATTTTGAAATTTTTTATTTTTTTTTTAAATTTTTAAAATTTGAAATCTTTTCCCCAAAACCCCACTCCTCAATTTTAAACCCTAAATCATAAATTCTAAACCTTAAACCCTAAACCCCACTCCTTAACTCTAAACTTTAATGTCTAGATTAATTAATCCTAGGGGTATAAGTATATATTTGCTTCTTTTAATAAAAAAATTAAGTCTATTTTGGTCATTTTTATTTTTAATGTCAATATTTGTGACAAAAAAAGTTTTAGGTCTATTCTAAAGAATTTCTCATATAATGATTATATATCTCAAATTTTGAAAAGTTCGTTGAAAAAATTTTAGAATATTGTAAACAAAATTTTAACATCAGAGATATTCATTTTATAGTGTTATTTTAAAAATATAATCATGTTAAAAATCGTGTATTGAACATGTTTTAATCAATGTTTTATACCAGATTGCACACTAAACTGGACTACTTTATGGATCATCGGTTGATTGGGGTTTATCCGTAGGCCAAAATTAATACTTTTTAATATATAACTATATATTAACTATTAAAAATATAATACAAAAATAAATAAAAAAATCACTTTTTATTTATAGATCTAATTAAATATTGAAATATCTATTTTTTTATCTAACATACATTAGAATAAAATATTATTTAACAAATTTTTTATAACAAACTATGACTTAAAATAAAGATAATTAAATAATTATATTCTAGAGTTAAAATATTATGTTTACATCAACTAAACATGGTTTCCTATATTACCAACTTTCTAGGCATTATAATATATTTTTTAATTACGATATAAAAATCGTAAATCTAATAATTTAGTTTTTTTTGACAAAAGATTTTCTATTGAAATGCATGAGAAAGAAATGTTTACAGAGTTTCACTCAGTAGACTATTAAATCTAATAATTTAGTTAGTATTGTAAACGATTAAAAGTACATTTAAAATATCATTAGTTGTAGGGATTTTTTCAGATCAATGGTAGACCTCGAGTTAATAGAAAAAATTTCAGGTTTTATCGAGTTAATAGAAAAAATATTCTCTCCGTTTCAAATTTACTATTATTTAAAATTGGGCATAGATTTACAGGTTTAATAGTAAGTCGGCGATAAATATGAAATCATTTGTTTAAATTTTTTAATACTTGTAACAGGCGTAAGGAAAAAGCAAATTATCAAACAAAAAAAGAGGCTGACAAAGATTTTGAATGACGTACAAGAAATGGCAAACGTTTGAATATCGAAAAAATAACAATAGTTATTTCCCGGTTGCAGTGCACAAAGACAAAAACCTTGATAGTTACAAAGGAAAAATGAGACAAAACCTTGTCTGGATACCATTAAAACTATCCGTAAGGGTAAGGCGTAAGGTATCCGTAAAAATCCAAATGAAAATGAAGGCGGCAAGTGGTCCATTTTGGGTTAACTAATAAATTCAATGATATCAAATGGAAACAACGAAAGCTACTCATCCTTAAGGGGAAAAATCTAAGTGAAATCGAAGGCAAATGGTCCAGTCTCAATGGACTAGTTTTACGGCTTCAAAATGTTTATTGTCTTCAATATAAAACTAAAGAAACTTGTATTATGAATTTCAGATTGTTTATTCAGCACACGCAAATAGAGAGATTAGCGATACAGGTTATTTGAAAACTTACCGTGAAAAAAAGAAGAAGAAGAAGAAGGATAGCCTCATAGCCATAGGCATGTGACAGACTTGCCACGTGAAGGTACGTATCGTATTAATTGAAATCAAAATTTTGGTTTGCCAAACAATCATAATCATAAAGCTCAAACTTAAGTCTTCTATATAATCCTATAGGACGACTCAACTTCATAATTTTATAGGAGTATATACTCCAGGAACATAATTTTTGGTCAGTAACATAAATACGCTGATCTGGACACTTTGGTAGCATAATGATTGTACTGTCCCAATTCCCAAAACAGTTGTATACGAATCAAATAGAGAAACCGATACTTTTGAGGCTATATTGCTACTGAAAAGTTGTATCTTTTAAGATTTATATTTCGAGTTGTGCAAAAAAATATTTTCTCCGTTTCAAATTATATAAATTATTTGATGTTTAGAAGGTTTATGTTGTTTCAAAATATAAAATGTTTTAAAGTTTTAAATTTAATTTTAATTTTAACTTTACTGAAAATTGTTTAATTAATTAGATTTTATAGTCTTTTTATAATTGGTTAAATGATTTTAAAATTATATATTTAAAAGTGATTTCGTCAAAAAAAACAGATTTCTTAATCTTTGCCCACTAAGCCAGAATATCATATAATATGAAACAGATGGAGTATGGGGTATTAATTTGTATATTGTGGGTGTGAAAGAGATATTATAGAAAATACAACAATCCGTCGATAAAATACGTCAATTATATCATATATTAACCAAGTCCGTTTTTAATTATGTACAACAAATATTGATAAACCTTTCCCTAAACAAATTGCTTTAGATACTAAACAAGGTAATATATTCTTGGTAGATGTGGAGTACACATGGATTCTGAATACTTGTGGCAGATGTGGACACTTGGAACATAAAGAAAAAAAAAGGTGTTTTTTCCCAGCTGTCCAAGCGAATGTTGAAACATATCCAATGCATGAGGTTCTGTCTAATGAAGCAAGAGGGGTTGAAGCAGATATGAAACAAGTTAATGTTGAAACAGTTTCAATGCATGAGGTGTCTAATGAAGCAAGAGGTGTTGAAACAGATAAGGAACAAGCTCAGTTCAGTGCTGTATCAGATCAAGTGGTGGTACAAGTTGAAAACTCAGAAACGAGTTTAGTGCTAGCTTCTACTGATCAGATTGTAGAATACATTAATGAGATAGAGATTGAACAATTGTAATCATAAAAGGGTGTTGAGCTGAAGGCTCTTTCAATGCCAGCAAACTTGCCCATCCACTCTATGGTAACAATAGCCATTGGCTCCAACTCTCAATCCACTTCACCACCATTAGCATGTATCATTTCTGCTCCATCTGAACCTACTATTGTGGAAGAAATTCAATCACCTATCATTGTTTCCAAAACCAATCTGGAAGTAGGAGACAATTCATTGGCCTTTACACCTACACATGAGAGCCCCTCTCACAATCATACTGAGTAACCGAATGTGCAGGATGATGAAGATGGATTAATGAGGGATGCTATGGCAAATCTCAATACGTCAAGAGGTGGGAGACCAATAAAATCACTTCAAAAGTATTAAGATGTGGATTGGAACACAATAGGAGGGAAGGGTAAACGAAGTCGCCGAGGTCGAGGGTACCATACTGCCTAGTGTTTCATTTTCTTGTTTCACTAAGCTTATGTTCAATAAGTTTCTCTTTTCTAAGTTCATGCTTAGCTGAATATGAGGATTGTCTCATCTTGGTTTCTAAAACTTTATGGTTTTAAAGCCATACCTTGTATGTTTTTATATCTTTAATTTGAATGCATTTTTCAAAAAAAAAAAAACAAATAGAGTGGTCGAATAATCCCATATTAAAAAATATCAAATATGATTTGGTGTGTAGCTACATTTATTTATAAAATTATAAAACCATATCAAATATATCCTTTTTTAATCAGTAATTTGAAACAGATCTTACAAATATTTATGTGATCATTTCTATGTTGTAGGGCTAACGTGTATATAAGTTTTTTTTATAACAAAAAGCATTAAAAATTAACCTTTTTGCATAGCAATAATGTTTTAATAACAAAAACACCACAAAAGTTTTACCAAAAAACCCCACAAAAGTTACTAATCCCAAAAAGTTTTAAGGTCCACTCGTAACAAGTCCGACTTAATTTTTTTCTGCAATACGTTCAGATAGCATAATCTTATGACAGCTGTGGATAACGTTCACACGTGAGGTAGATTTTTCGACGGTCAACACGTGGTAGAAATACATATAGTCTCGCCTTTCTCTCTTCTCTATAAATGGCGTATGTCGAGACTAAAGCCAACGAAAAGTTACATTTGCCTAGTACAAAAAATAATCCACATTCGTCTTTACGTAGTAGAAAAAGAAAATGGCATCTCCTGTGATTTACAACGGAGAAAAGCCCCATGTAATTTGCGTACCTTATCCGGCTCAAGGGCACATCAATCCCATGCTGAAAGTGGCTAAACTCCTCCACGCCAGAGGCTTTCACGTCACTTTCGTCAACACCGTCTACAATCACAACCGTCTCCTTCGGTCCCGTGGGCCCCATGCCGTTGAAGGGCTCCCTTCTTTCCGGTTTGAGTCCATCCCTGACGGTCTACCGGAGACCGACGTGGACGTCACACAGAACATCACTGCCCTTTGTGATTCCACCATGAAGAACTGTCTTACTCCATTCAACGAGCTTCTCCAGCGGATTAACGCAGGAGATGATGTTCCTCCGGTGAGTTGTATTGTAGCGGACGGTTGTATGAGCTTTACTCTTGATGCAGCGGAGGAGCTTGGAGTCCCTGAAGTCCTTTTCTGGACCACTGGCGCTTCTGCCTTCATGATTTATCTACACTTCTATCTCTTCATCGAGAAGGGTTTAGCTCCTATAAAAGGTACGTATTCTTACATTAATTAAACATTCAACTGATTTATAATATTATATTTAACCTAAGACCTTAGACCATCTTTTATCTATTAATATATTTAAAAGTTATTGTCAAAATTTAAACAAAAAGTGTATAACCAATTAAAGTGCATAACCTAAAAAGACCTTATAACCAGTATCTTAATTTGTTTGAAATTTCTACTTAGAAAACCTTTTCTCAACCTTTTTTACATGGTTTCAAAACTAGATTTATATAATATTATAGGTGTTTTATCCGCACATACGGACATAACTTTTTTATAAAACTTATTAATAAATGTACTATTAATTTAAAGATCAAAATGTTTAAATCAAACTTTAAATTTTTACTATTTTTATGAATCTTTCAATTTCTTAAATTTAAAATTTTATTAATTTAAAAATATTATTTCTTGATAGCAGTATTAATATTTTTTATTTTAAAATATGGTATTTATCTTTACCCAGTTTTTTATTATAAATAAAAAAATATATAATTGTTAATATAAAGTGATGTTATGAAACCAAATTCTTGAAATTACAAAAACCTACAAAATCTTAAAATAAATCAAAAGCACAAGAATGTTAAACCGAATTCAACTTTGCATATTATACTAATCAAAGTAAATAAAACTATTGATATATGTATAACTATATAATGAAACACTTCCCATAATAAATGAATAAACATTCAAAAAGACCAATCATGTTTACAAACAAAACATTATTATGTAATGTATAAGATAAGAACATTTTCTATCTATTGTTATATTCATTTCTAAATGCTATAATAGAGAAAAAAATATGTTATAGTCAACCATGTGAACACATCTTGTAGCCAATATATCTTCCAATAAATCAGTTATAATATTTCATTATATTTTGTGAGCAATTTAGAAATGACGTATTAATTTTATATTCGTATTTACATCATTTTTGGTTGAGTTATTTGTAACTTATTTGATATTTAAAAAAGCTTCTTTGATATTGCATATAATTTCAATAATTTAATTATTTAGTTTAACAAGAGCAACAACAAAATATTCGCTTTTGGAAAATATCTTTATCTCTGCGAAATCCTCAAAATCTAGTTCTAAAAACAAAATCCTCAAAATCATTGGCCATGTGACTTTGTCTATCAGACATATTCACAGCCATAAATGCATATTAAACTACACTAGGTAATAACCCGCGCCTTGCGCCTGATGTGATTATTAGTTTCGTTATTTTTAATAAAAAAGACAATAAATCTGTTTAATCTGGATATTGATTAGGTTTTACGTTTTTTTGTGTTTAATCTTCTAAAATATAACTATTATTTTAAATTAATATTCATTTTATTTTATTCGGTTAAAACATTTGATTTTTTTGGTTTTTTCGGATAAAAACCTAAAATTAATATTATATGTTTATTTTCATATTATGAAGTTTAGATAGTTGTCATGGCGAACCAATAGTTTCATATTATAGTTTTTAAACAGATAATAGTTTAAGAAAAAGAAAAGAAAATTATTAAGACAAATCATTTCACTACAATTTGGTCGGTAGTGAAAGAAACATTAAGAAAAAATATTTCAACTTTCAAAAAAATTAGATACTTCAGCTGTGGTGAATACTTAGTTATAAGATGCTCACATCAAGGTGCACATGTATGTTTATGTAAAAATTATATAAAAATAGTTAAAAAATATATAAAGATAATGTTAATTAATATTAAATGATATTTTTGTTCAGAATAATACATGAAAGATAAAATTAAAATTTATTTAAAATAAAAAAGACCTTGACATTAGTCATTTTTTCATCAAAAGAAAATAAAATTATATTCGTAAATAGGGGTGGACACATATCAAGTATCTCGATATTTGGAAGCATTCTTGTCAATTCGATCTTTAGCCACCTAGATATTCGGTGATTCCGATATCCGAAATATTTTAGAATTTTAAAGAATATCCGATTTGATTCGTAAATAAAATAAAATTTTAAAAATAATTTAATAATAACATTTTATTACAAAAATAAAACATTATATAACCTTTTAATTTTAGTACCTAATATAATAAATTTATATTGTAAAACTGATATAAAGTATAATATATATAATTCTTTTCATATATGTATATATATGCATATAACATATCGAATTAGATATATGTTCCTAAAAATATTGGTATTAGTGATTTGCTTCTTTTTTGGATATTGTATTTTAGTATTTGATTTGTTTCGTAAAGTTTCAAATATCAAGATTTTTTGGTTCAAATCAAAACGGATAACAAATCGAATCAAAATTTATGAATATTTTGCTCAATTTTATCTGTAAACAATAAAAATAATATATATATAGTTTGGCTTTTGATTCGTTATCTATTTTTATTCGAACCGAAAAATTCAGAGTTTTATTGGAACTATGTATTTGAGTTTTATATTTAAAAAATCACAAAGTACATAGTGTGAACATATTTATGACTATAGTGTGAACGCGTTAGCATATTTATTATCAAATTATTGTGAGGCTGCCACGTGTCTATTATAATGTGAATGCATTTATTACAATGCTTCTCTTTTAATATATAAGGGATTACCAACGAGTCGGTCCTATATTGAGTCATAAAGACGTTGCATGGTTATGTTTATTAACTAATATCGAGAGAGTAATTAATCTAAATAATCAATGATGATGAATTTGGCAGCTGAGGATTACTTGACGAACGAGTACTTGGACACGGTTATAGATTTCATGCCGTCGATGAAAAATCTAAAATTCAAGGACATTCCTAGCTTCATCCGAACCACTAATCCTGATGACATTATGCTTAAATTTGCCCTACGCGAGACCGAGCGATCCAAACGCGCTTCTGCTATCATTCTCAACACATTTGATGATCTCGACCATGATGTCATCCAGTCCATGAACTCCATTTTACCTCCAGTTTATCCAGTTGGACCGCTTCATGTCTTAGCTAACCGGGAGATTGAAGAAGGCAGTGAGCTTGGGAAGATGGGGTCGAACTTATGGAAAGAGGAGACTGGATGTTTGGATTGGCTCGATACTAAGGCTCCAAACAGCATTGTTTACGTTAACTTTGGGAGCATAACCGTTATAACTGCGAAGCAGCTTACAGAGTTCGCTTGGGGTTTGGCAGGTAGTGGGAAGGAGTTTTTATGGGTGATCCGGCCGGACTTAGTAGCTGGAGACGAGGCAATGGTTCCGCCGGAGTTTTTGACGGAGACGGCAGACCGGAGGATGTTGGCAAGTTGGTGTCCTCAGGAGAAAGTTCTTTGCCACCCGGCAATAGGAGGTTTCTTGACGCATTGTGGATGGAACTCGACGTTGGAGAGTCTCTGTGGAGGTGTTCCAATGATATGTTGGCCGTTCTTTGCCGACCAGCAAACGAATTGTAAGAACTGTTGTGATGAGTGGGAGGTAGGGATGGAGACTGGGGGAGATGTGAGAAGGGAGGAAATTGAGAAGGTGATTAGAGAGTTGATGGATGGTGAAAAGGGAAAGAAAATGAGAGAGAAGGCCGCCGAGTGGGGGCGCTTGGCTGAGGCAGCCACTGAGCATGAGCGTGGTTCCTCGGTTGTGAATTTTGAGAAGGTTGTTAAGGTTCTTTTGGACAGAGACCAGAGGATTAAAAAAACATAAGATGATCACTGAAATGTGTGTTATTAATATACTGATTTCCAAATGTGTATTGTTTTCTTTCCATCGTGTATCTTTGGTGCTTGGTTATTGGACTGATATATTTCAGACATTCGTAATGACAATATTGATTTGTGTGTGATAGTTTCTTGTTTTCCACATTAATAAGTTTTGCTAACGAAAACATTAAATAACAAACAAAAAAAGAATAAGTTTGCTGATACATACAAATCTGAAAACACTTATAGGAACCTATATATTTTGCTGCGTAAGATTCTGACGTTCAGCTTGTAGATAAACATTGGGATAATTTGAGAAATACTATGTAAAATTTGAGAAGTACATTTTAAAACAACATTTTATTATATATGTGGTAAGACATTTGGATGCAGGTACATTTTAAAACAACATTTTATTATATATGTGCTAAGTCAACAAGTTTATGGCAATATTGTTTTTGATAAGAATGTGAATTTTATTCATGAGAATGTATGTCATACAATAACTGAATCAAAAGTTGCATATACGATGAACCTCCCACGCTCTCTTGAATTTGCTGCAACAGAACAGTTGAACCTCACAGATTTGAGCTGCTACTTCTGATGCTTGCGTAGGAAGCAAGGCACACCACAACGAAGTCATTACTCCAATGACAGAGACGTCAGTTTCATTGGCTTCCCTGCCACGTTCTCTATTAAGTGAAACTCCATATGTGATCTCCCAAACTCATATCTGATCCGGATCTCTCTTTCGAAACTCCATCTCAAACTGTGTACTTCTTCTTCTTCTCCACCTTTGTTTCCTTCTTCTCTAGTTCACCCTTCTCCATCTCACGTTCTTCTCCTTTTTCTCTTTAACTTCTTTCTCTTTTATCGGCTGCTATCCTCGTTTAATCTTTTATTCAATTGGATTTAAATGAGATTTTAGATTTAAGTCTACGATCACTTCTGGTAAAGAATCAGATGAGAGTTTTGAAACCTGTGTGAAGAAGACGCGGCGGCGGAGGAAAACGTGAGGTTGACGAAAAGTGAGTCTCTGAGTCGGCTGATGGCGTCGGAGTCGTCGCGGAGAGGTTATCGTCGGAGTCGCCGGTTGATGGAGTCGGAGTTGTCGTGGATAGGTCATCGTGGATGAGAGATCAGCAGATGGAGTCGGAGTTGCCGAGGAGTCATGAAAGAGAGAGTGAGAATGCTTTGGTAGAGAGAGAGAGGGATGAGATAATGACACGTGTTCATAAAACCCGTCTCTTGTGTGGCTTAATCAAGCGACGTCTCCTCTTTAATTAGTCAATTTTTATTTTATTTTTAAATCTGAAAACATTAAATACGGGCTTTAAGAGCCCCCGATAATGGTGCTCTTAAGTTCCTCCAATCCTAAAATGAAACATGGAGAAAGTTAAACAAGGAAAAGAAATGGAATCTAAAGAGGTGTAGTAGACAATATTGGCACGTTACGTTGTTTTTTCACAACCGACACAATGGTTTAGTGTTTATAAAATGGCGTTTGTCAAAGCTTAGGCGAACGAAAAAGATCACATTAATATTGGCGGACGAGAAAGAGAAAATGGAATCTCATGCCATTGATAACAGACAAAAACCACATGTAGCTTTCGTGCCTTACCCGGCCCAAGGCCACATCAATCCCATGCTGAAACTGGCTAAACTTCTCCACGCCAAAGGCATCCACGTTACCTTCGTCAACACCGTCTACAACCACAATCGACTCCTTCGGTCCCGTGGACCCAACGCCCTCGACGGACTTCCTTCGTTCCGGTTCGAGACCATCCCTGACGGTCTACCGGAGACAGACGTGGACGCCACGCAGGATATCACTGCCCTTTGCGAGTCCACCATGAAGAACTGTCTAGCTCCGTTCGAGGAGCTTCTCTGGCGGATTAACGCCAGAGATGATGTCCCTCCAGTAAGTTGTATAATATCTGATGATTGTATGAGTTTCACTCTTGATGCTGCAGAGAAGCTTTGCATCCGGCATGTTCTTTTTTGGAGCACAAGTGCATGTGGCCTCATGGCTTATTTACACTTTTATCACTTCATCGAAAGGGGTTTATGTCCAGTAAAAGGTACAGGCTCTTACATAAAGTTAAAATGATTCATTGATGTCACAATATCGTATAACTATACTAATAAATGGTTATGAATATGGCAGATGAGAGTTTTTTGACGAAGGAATACTTGGACACCCCTATAGATTGGATACCTTCGATGAAGAATCTGAAACTAAAAGATGTTCCGAGCTTCATCCGTACCACTGATCGTGATGATATTATGCTTAAGTTTACCCTCCACGAGGTCGAGCGAGCCAAACGCACTTCTGCTATCATTCTCAACACCTTTGATGACCTAGAGCATGATGTTATCCGGTCTATACAACCCATTTTTTCTCCGGTTTATTCTATTGGACCGCTTCATCTTTTAGCTAACCGGGTGATTGAAGATAGTGGTGAGGTAGGAAGGATGGGGTCGAATTTATGGAAAGAGAAGATAGAATGTTTGGCCTGGCTTGATACTAAGGCTCCAGACAGCGTAGTATATGTTAACTTCGGGAGCATAACTGTCACAAGCGCGAAGCAGCTTGCTGAGTTTGCTTTGGGTTTGGCAGGAAGTGGGAAGGAGTTTTTATGGGTGATCCGACCAGATTTAGTGGCTGGAGAGGCTGCGGTGGTTCCACCGGAGTTTTTAGTGGAGACAAGGGACCGTGGCATGATGGCCAGTTGGTGTCCTCAAGAGAAGGTACTTTCCCACCCAGCAGTGGGAGGTTTCTTAACGCATTGTGGGTGGAACTCAATGTTAGAGAGTCTATGTGGCGGTGTACCGATGATATGTTGGCCGTTCTTTGCAGAACAGCCAACTAATTGTAAATTTTGCTGTGAAGAGTGGGGAGTAGGGATGGAGATAAACGAAAATGTAAAGAGGGAGGAGATTGAGGCGGTGGTAAAAGAACTCATGGATGGAGAGAAGGGAAGGAAAATGAGAGAGAAGGCGAGGGAATGGCGGCGCTTAGCCGAGAAAGCGACAGAAAGTAAGTATGGTTCCTCGGTTATAAACTTTGAGACGGTTGTTAGCAAGGTTGTTTTGAGACAGAGATCAGAGGAATAACTAAAACATAAGATCGATATCATAGAGATGTTGCGTATAATGATTGTGTGTAAGTGTTTTTCTTGTTTCTATCGTGTGTAATAAATACATCCATGGCTGGTAAGCAGGATTGATAAATAAATAAGTATTGGTCAATAGCTATATTTGAGTGATTTATAAGTGTTTGTTAATATGTTTTAACTATTTTGTTGAAATATATTTTCAGACCTTTGAAGTCATAACCAGACATATAAACAATTAAACATTTTACCAAAGAAGCAAAAAAATAATAATAATAACAATAATTATATGGTTCTTATGATTGACGTGACACCACAGTATCCCCAAACAGACTTTCTGATTGAATCTAATCTTTGTTAACAGCATTTCCTCCTCGCTAATCATAAATAATTACGTCTTGAACAATCCTTTGCTCTTCTTTTTAATATCACGAAAATCCATGGATTCTATTAGAACTGGAAACAGAGACTGACCCTTAACATAACACTAGGTTATTGCCTATGGGCCTCACACGGTACACAGAAAAATTTAGACAGCAGGAGGAGCTTAGCTACCGTTCGGCACTGGCATATGTCACGATTTTGTCCTTATTTTGTGTCTGCTTTTCTTCCTTTGTCCTTCGCTTTTTCGTTTGAACTCATTTTTCCTTCTTGTAATCCGCAAAAACCCGAAACAAGATAATAAATTTTAGATTTATTATTCGGCAGAAGCAAACATAGATACAGACGTACATGCTGTGCACTGGCACATGCCTTGTCGTCACAAAGATGTAGACTTGTAATTGAAAACCTAATGTTTCGGTTAGAAGGATAAGAATCATTATTTCCTCTTAACGAGGGGATAACGCCTTGAATCTAACTTTTGATAACGATTTCCCCTTTTTAGTACTTTGTTTCTCAAGGTATACTATATATTGATGGGAGAAAGAAGAGAATTTTCAATTGGTATCTTTTGAAAAATAAATAAAAAGAAACATATATATATACACATATATATGTGTTTGTTAGATAGAGATCAACACCTTTCTGTTTTTTCTTTTCTTTTAAAACACTAGATTTTGATCTGCGCTTTCAAAGCGCGAGATTATTTTATTTACAAAACTTGATTTATTATAAATTATAATTTTTATCTATAATTTATATATTTTAAGTTTTATATAATTTATGTAAATATGTATTGGTATGTCTCATATTGTTTTAGTGTATTTTTTAAATTTAAAATCTGAAACGGAATAATACATCGTTTAACATGTCACGCATTGGTCACATTTTGTTTTTATAAAATTTTATCATAATTGATAAGTCTGGGAAAATATATGAATCCTAAGAACCAAACCAAAAATATTTCGAAAAATAGTACAGAAGCCGAACTGAAAATGATAAAATACTCGATTGGATCCAAAAATTTAATATCTGAAGAACTGGATTCAAACCCGACTCAAACCAAATATACCCAAAAATGCTCAAAACACCGAAAATATCCAAAATAAAATGGATTCAAAATTGTGTTTCTGGTTTAATAATATTAACTAATTTTAGAAATTGATATATTCTTAATAATATATATCTCAGCTTGTAGTAAATATTATACGGTGCAGTAGTCCAAGGTATTGTGAAATCATATTCATTTTTTCTTAAGGAAGTTATTAAGTTACTATAAGCAATATTTTTAAAAAATAATATATCATTAACGATTACAGGAGTAGGAAATAATGTTAAATTTGTTAATATTCTTTTTTCATTGATTAATCTGTTAATATTTTGTTTCTTGAATAGTTGGTTTAGGAATAAACAAATCTAATTAGTTTTTATGCTACAATATTTTTCTAGTTATATACAAATGAGATTTGAAAGGCTAATATGAAATCGTTTGTTGTGCATAGATTTTCATATTTCGTCAAACATATTCTTTTTCATAAATTATATTCTCTTTGCAGATATGTCTAAACTTAAAAAGAAATAAAGTTTAGAGTTTGTGTTTTGGGGTTTAGATTCATCTTTAAAAAAATTTAGAATAAACGGATGTTTTGTGGGTTGCTTATTGATACATTGTGATTTAAGGTTAGCTAACTTGTTTGGTATATATATTTTGTATAACTTTAGAAGAAAAATATAAATAGAAAGCATGATTTGTATATACAGCTATTTGGAACTATGTAACTGATAAATCCCAATATATGTATTCAGACTATTATAAAGTTTGTTCACGTTATATGAAAGAAATTATGTAGGAGCCGCTTTTGTTTAAGTAATTAAAAATAGTGTATATATATAGTATTTCAATTATGGAAATGTTTGAAATGTTTAACAACTAATATAGCAGTGGCGTGCAATTGTAATGTTAAAAAAAAATTAGGGCAAAATTCTATTAAATATTCTGCTTTAATAGTATAAATTTTGACAAACTTTTTTTTTTTTGTGTAAACTGCTTTAAGAAAACAATCTTAGTAGTAATAATTAGATAGTTTTCTGAGATCATCGAACAAAGTTACTTTATATATCTTGGACGACTTATCATGTTTATTTGACTGTTAGTGGAGTAATGATTTTCCATGTAGACGATCTAACTTATCAGATGCTGTATATTCACTAATACGATCTAAATGTTGAATGCATACATTTTTTATGTGTTATGTTATGTTTCTATGTACACATATATTTGCTTTATAGTCCTAATGTGTAATACATTATGCAAAAGTAAATTCTTTGTTTTTGCAATAGTCCCTAAATGATTAGGTCTTCGGGAAATAAATTCTACACATATGTAGATAGACATTCGGGCCTCGGATGTCTCAATGCACATGACGCAGATACTTCTACAATAGCCATGTGCGATATATAAACACATGGCCTCGCCTATAAATTGGCAGACTCCGTACCCAGTTTAATCACAATCTTGTCTTTGGCATTAGAAGAGATAGAAATGGGATCTCATGTCGTTTGTAACGTCCAAAAACCACACGTAGTTTGCATCCCTTACCCAGCTCAAGGCCACATCAACCCGATGCTGAAAGTGGCTAAACTCCTCCACGCAAAAGGCTTTCACGTCACCTTCGTCAACACCATCTACAACCACAAACGCTTACTCCGTTCCCGTGGTCCCAACGCCCTCGACGGACTTCCTTCCTTTCAGTTCGAGGCCATACCTGACGGTCTACCGGAGACTGAGGTGGATGCCACGCAGGACATCCCTACCCTTTGCGAGTCCACCATGAAGAACTGTCTAACTCCTTTCAAGGAGCTTCTCCGACAGATCAACGCCAGAAAGGATGTTCCTCCGATCAGTTGTATTGTATCGGACGGTGTGATGAGCTTTACACTTGATGCTGCCGAGGAGCTCGGTCTCCCGGAGGTTCTTTTCTGGACCCCTAGTGCATCTGGCGTCATGGCTTATTTACACTTTTATCTGTTCATCGAGAAAGGTTTATTTCCTTTTGAAGGTACGTCTTCTTACATTGATTATTAATTTATTAGTCGTTATTATATTACTCTCTCCATTTTTTTATATTTGACGTTTTAGAGGAATTTTTTTATTCCAAATTATTTGACGTTTTTAATTTTCTATGTAAAATTTATTACTAACTAATGCTAGATGATCCATGATATTACAGTTTCTATTTTATTATTAGTTAAATTGTGGTTAGGTGAACAATTAATGATATTTTTTTTAGAAAACTAAATATTTTTTAATCTAAATATACAATTCTTAAGCGTCAAATAGGAGTATAAAAAACGGAAGAAATAAATTTTACGTAGAAAAGCTTCAAATTGCTAGTGGTGATCCACGAGTGCTGTTTCTTCTCACCTAAAGGATTTCGACTCCCCTCAGCTGAAGTGGATTAAATGGCTCGTAGATGGGACCGAGCAAAAAAACATCTAGAATCTAGCTTGATGGATTTATTAATTTCTTAGAATCTTTGGATAGAAGTTTTACACTATTTAGTAGACCCTACAACTATATACACATATATAATATATACATATACACATATTCATATTTAGAACTCCAATTGGTAGAACCCCATTGGAGATGCTCTTAGTTGCTTATTGTCTGTTGATATTTTTACTAGTGTTATATAGTTAGGTCAGATTTCGTATTGCAAATACTGTCTTAACATGAAAATCATAAAACATACAGAATCTAATGAGACAGAACTTATAATTAACTTTTAACCAAAATTAACTACCAATAGAAATTTTATTTTATATAAAAAGTGTACTTTTTGTAACATATAAAAAAGTGTATAAATGATCGTTTTAACTCTTTTTTTTTTTTTGCATCCAGAAAAAATTAATGATAATAACCTTTAAGAAGGGGGGTGCGTAACAGTAGAAATTTGATAACAACATACTGTAGAAGCAAAAATATGATCTGCAGTTAGGCCAACATCACTTTCTAAGTCACTTTATTTTTTAGTAACGACAGACTGTCAACATAAATTCATCAAAATTTGTATGCTAATTTGTGCATTTTAACGTTGTTTGTGGCATTCAAGAGATTAAATAGTTAAATAAAGTATGATGAATTTTGCAGATGAGAGTTGTTTGACGAATGAACACTTGGACACATCTATAGATTGGATACCATCGATGAACAATCTGAAACTAAAAGACATCCCTACCTTCATCCGTACCACTAACCCCAACGACATAATGGTCAACATCCTTGTCCACGAGACAGACCAATCCAAGCGCGCCTCTGCCATCATTCTCAACACGTTCGATGACCTCGATCATGACATCATCCAAGCTATGCAGTCCATTTTACCACCGGTTTATTCAATAGGGCCGCTTCACCTCTTAGTGAACCGGGAGATTGAAGAAGGTACTGAGACTGAAAGGCTAGGATCGAATCTTTGGCGAGAGGAGACGGAGTGTTTGGATTGGCTTGATACCAAGGCACAAAACAGCGTCGTTTACGTTAACTTTGGGAGCATAACGGTAATGACCGCGAAGCAGCTCGTGGAGTTCGCTTGGGGGTTGGCAACATCAAGAAAGGAGTTTTTATGGGTGATCCGACCAGACTTAGTAGCTGGAGAAGAGGCGGTGATTCCGACAGAGTTTTTAACAGAGACAGAAGGTCGAAGGATGTTGTTGAGTTGGTGTCCTCAGGAGAAAGTCTTGTCTCATCCGGCGGTCGGAGGATTTTTAACACATAACGGATGGAACTCGACGTTAGAGAGTATATCTGCCGGAGTTCCGATGGTGTGTTGGCCCTTTTTTGCGGAGCAGCAAACGAACGCGAAGTACTGTTGCGACGAGTGGGGAGTGGGGATGGAAATAGGCGAGGATGTGAAAAGAGAGGAGGTTGAGGCGGTGGTGAGAGAGCTGATGGATGGAGAAAAAGGAAAGAAGTTAAGAGAGAAGGCGGAGGAGTGGCGTCGTTTGGCGGAGAAGGCGACAGAGCATCCGTGTGGTTCGTCGGTCGTGAATTTTAAGATGGTTGTTGATAAGATTCTTATAGGAGGAAACCAGGATCTGTCCTATAAGTAGGCAATTAGAACATAAGATGATCCTAAAAGTGTTATTATATATATGATCATCAATAACTTATTGTTTTTGTTCCTGTCATCGTGTGTTATAATTTATAGGTAATTAAAAGAAGGTCTTTTTATAACAAACATTGAGGATTTTTTTAACACAGTACCATGACAGTTTTATTAGAAACTAAGATATTAGACGTTCATGAATATACATTAGCATGCTAAGCGGATTTCTAATACCTTTAAAATGATATAATATTTATATGAGTTATAGAGATTTTCTTTTTTAATTATATTTATCAATATTGTTATTATTAGTTTTAGGAAGCCACAATACACAAGTTGGAAGCAAAGCACAAATTAGAACAACTAAAAACCTTACACATTTCTAGGGATAAAAATTTAAACACCAAAACCTCCGAAAATTTTGTTTTAAAACTTAATAAATAAGAATCTAATGACTAAAAACAAATTTAATGTCAAGAACCGTGCTACAGCACTGCATCAAATCTACCAATACCTTCCAGAAAACCAAACTATAACTCTCGTTCAAACACCCGGTGCCGTGCAAAGGATTTTAAGAACATAAGACCATCATTAACCCTAGTTTTTTAACTGGGGTTCTTAGCTTTGGTTAAGAAACGGTTCTTAATTTTTCTTAGTTAAAATCTAAGAAAAGATAAAAACCGTCTCTTAGCCAAAAAGTGTAAAAATAAAAAAAAACAACAAAAAAGTGTCAAATCATGAGTTAAAATCCGGCTAAGATACCGGGATTAATGATGCCCATGTTTAATGTGGGGTTCTTAGGGTAGAGTTCTTAGCGGAATATAAGAACTCGTCTCTAAAAAACTAAGAACCGTTTCTTAAACATCTTATTTAAGAACCGGTTCTTATTTTTTAGTTAAAAATTAAGAGACAGATTCTTATATTCCGCTAAGAACCTCACTCTAAGAACTCCCGCCCCCCCATTAAACATGCTCTAAAGCAAGTTTTTAAAATATTTTTTTACAAATACAATATCGTCTTCATTAAATACAACCTCACTCTAAGAACCCCCCCCCCCCCCCCCCATTAAACATGCTCTAAAGCAAGTTTTTAAAATATTTTTTTACAAATACAATATCGTCTTCATTAAATACATAAGTATATAACTGTAAAAGGATATGTTTATTACGTAAATTTGCTATAATTATATCATATATGAGAAAAAGCTGATTTCAGAATATGAATTAGTCGAATTCTGGTGGAAAAGATTGTTACAAAAATTTATAAACCATTAAACTACAAATTATTTTAAATTTTAGGGTTCCAAATAAAATTATAGTAATCGAGGACTTAAAGAAAATACATTTTTCAATACACTGAAGACACGGCTCCGCAAACACCATTTATTCCAATGAAGAATACCTCTAACATATCTACGTTAAAGAACATCAAAGTATTTCAGATGCAACGGGAGACTATCAACAAAACATCTTCACCTCTAGAATTTCTTGTTTAGTCATATTTTTATAAGTGCAATTCTGTTTGTTTATTTGGTAGTCACTGGCGACTGCAATTAGTGTTTGGTTGTTGGTCGCATGCAGCAATTAACAAGTGCTTATTCATTGCTGCACAAAAAGTCGAAGTTTGCATTTGATAGAGGATAGGGTAGTGTAGGAAAGATCGTTTGGCATCGGAACAAGCCCCATATGTTAGGTGAAGCCCATCTTCTCTTAAAATTTTGGTTCAAAATGACAAAAGTTTTTAGACTACCTTTCTAAGAGTACTTTGATCATCATATTCATAACCATGGTTGAAGGAAAATTTATATAGCCAATAAAAACAGGTAAACTAGTATTTATTTAGTTTTAGGTTATTAACAAAATACTAAGTTATAAATCGTGATTATACATGTGTATATATAAAGTACTGGGATCCGATTGGTTTATAGATTCTTGTCTTTTAGATAAAATAAATTGCTATTAGTATGATCAAAAATTATATTAAAACTCTATTATTAGCTTTTATCAACTTATTAATAAAAAATTTATTAAAAAAATTGTTGGGGAATTTTTTTTATTTGTATCTATAATTTAACATGAACTTTCATAAGGTTTTAAATTGATATAACTTATTTTTGATACAAGAAAAGGGCAATTTGTATCATTTATATTCAATATTTTCATTTAGTGATGTAAATAAATTTATATCACTTGAAAATTTTATTATACTATTAAAAAAACACTATTTCAGCAGCACAGATATTGAGTTTACGTGAAATATTACGAGAAATGCCATTGCATTTTTGTAGCTTGTTAATCAGTTCATTAAAGATATTTTTGAAATATAAATTACACATATTAAATGACACGTAACAGATACTCAAAATTATTATTAATTTAAATTTTTCTTGATTCCATTCCTAATAATATGCTTCTCTTTGACTTTAATATGTGCTTTTTATTTTTATTAATTTAATTCTAACTAAAATATAAACATAACTTTAATTAAATACGAGCATTAAAATACATATGTTCAAAAGCACTATGATACATATTTACTCATCTAGAACTTTAGATCATATGATACAACAAAATATAAGAACATTATAAATTTAGATTAAATAAGTGGCAAATATGCAGTGACATATACATTTAAATATTTTATGTTACTCTTATACTTTGTTGTATAGTATATAATGCTTTTATATATTGACCCTATACATTTAATCATATTTTATGCTCTTGTTCTTATACTTGGTTGATGAATTTAATCGGCAAATATACAGTAACATATACATTCAAATAGTTCATGCTACCTTTATACTCTGTAAATTAATATACCAATAATTTTATGAAATTAATATACCGGTTATTTCATAAATTAAAATTAAGTAATTATAACATTAATATAAATAAAATTCAAAATTTTTATAATGTACTTAAAATTCTTAAAAAGTGTTTAAAGAATATAGTTATACTAATACTAATGAATTTCAATATATAAAATATTGAAACTAATATTTATATTATCTGGTTATATAATGAATCATGTTATAGTTGATATTTTACAAACTGAAAAATATTTATCAAATGTGATACGAGTTGAATGAACATATTAGTTTGTTTGTATTATAAAACAGTAAATTAAATTTTAACCAATATGACACAAGTTAAAAAATAAAATTATCCAATTTTAAAGACGGTTTAAAACTATGTACATAAATTATATAAAAATTGAATATATAAAAATTATGTATAGTATTATAATTATTTATTCAATGGTACTTTTGTCAATAAAACTTAAATTTGCGTTTTAAAAACACGGATAGTAATTCAGAAAATGACAACATAAGTATTGCATCAGTTAAAACAATCAATTGTTTGCACATTCAAACATCAGTTCAGCATTTTTTTACCGCAATTATAATGGGGGGGGGGGGGGGGGGGGGGGGAAGGACATTGCAGGTGGGTTAAAACATAAGTCGAAAAAAACAAAATAAACTAATAAAACGTCACTTGCCTGAACGAATTTCTCTATTTTTTTTTAACTTAAATCAGTTACACATATATCTATACTATTAAAGCAGGATCGTATTGTCATAATTACCTTAGGGGCATGTTTTCTTCAATAACATTGCATATTTCATTAAGGGCAATTAAGTAATATTAATAACAAATTTATATTGGGTCATTATTTTTGGATCTAGCCCAAATCAAATATCTCTTGGGCCATTTGGGCCTATTAAAAAATCAGATTCAATTCTCACTTTTTTTTTCCTTTGGACCATTGAGTCCAAGTTCAAATAATTTTTTTTCAATTATTCTTAATTATTATTTTTTTTTCTTTTCTTAATATAATTTAAGCATTCATAAAAAATAATTGAATTTTTTTATTGAAAAGTATAAATCTTTATTAAAAGTATATAATTTTTTAATTAAAATATTAACCCCATAATAAAATTAATTTATCAGAGTTATACCAACTTAATTCATTAAAAAAATAAAGTTTAATTTTTTTAACATAAATAGTCATTTAAAATGAAATACGATAAATAAAGATAAAATTTTTAAGTCTTTTATAAAATAAAACACAAATATATGAAATGTGACATTTACTAAATATTTGTCAATTGAAAAAAAAACAAAAATAAATCCGCGCTTTGAAAGCGCGGGTCAAAATCTAGTAGTCTAATTAAATGATAGTCAAGTACAAGGAAGATTTTAAAAAGTCAATTTATTCTAAAATCATAGAAAGATTATCAAAGTCGACTTGTAATAGTTATTTCGTTAGAAAGAAGAAAAAAAAATGGCGAGATAGAGCCATCTTTATTTTGACAGTCATGGTAAGTCATACATGGATTTGGCTGAGAAAATAAACGAATCAGCTTTTTTCTCTTTGTTGGATGAAGAGAAAGAGAGCGTAAAAATGTCAAAAGATTGTACAAGTTGGAGACGCAGTTGATCAAGAAGATGATGTATACTCTCTGTTGTCCGTTGTTGTACTTTCAGGTGCATCCGTTACATCGAGTTCTCCTCCTCCACAGACTTGATGTGGTGCTTGTGATTCTGATGAAAACAAAAAACCACAGTTTTGGACCAATTTTTAAATAAATAATCAATCTGCAATTCCTCATTTAGAATTGATTTTTTTGGTCGACCCTCTGCAAAAGAAGTTTGGATAATTGCTTAAATATAGAGTGGACCACCCTTCTCCCTTGTGAGTTGTGACTAGATCTTGAGAATCAATGAAATAAAAAGAGTGGCGGAAATTCACATGCAAGACTATTGGTTTATGCATATTGCATGCACATACTCGTGTATATATAAACATGTATGACCCATGATGGACGGTAGATAGATGTGAGGGAGCAAAAAAAAATAGACAGCACAGTTCACATGGACATGACGCAATTGCATATATCCCATGTGCCCAATCATTCACTCTCTTTTTGTGACATTCCATTTAATCTTCCGTACTCTTATATATGCATGATCTCACTAGCAATTTCGTTTTATTGTTTCTACAATACGATGTAGTACTTAGGGGACTTGGATCATGTTTCAATGATGAATGCATTTTCATATGGACATGCATGGTGATAAACAATGTCGTTTGAGCAAACAGAACACTGAACTACTTAATGACGTACCGGTTGAAGAAGATATTGGCTCTTGGGAAGAAGGGGCATTAGAGAAAGTAGTAGGAACCCCGAAATTGGATGGGTGGATTAGGTAAGAAGAAGCAGAAGTTAAGCGTTGTTGCTGTTGCTGCTGATGGTTAATATGATGAGCATAATGCTGATGAGAATATGGTCTAGGGCTTGGAGCTTGGAGGTAATAGTAAGGAGAAGGCATGATGTTGGAAGATGATGGTGATGTTGCTACTCCGCCGTACATTTGCTGTTGGTAGTATTGTGCTTGTGCTTGTTGGAGTTGTGTGTTGTATAATGCCTGCATGTAATAATCCAGTCCCAAAATTATTATTTGTTAATATAAACAACACTCACATTCCAGATTTTATGATTTACTCTACACTTCTATAAATGTCATTAATATACATATTTCCCTACACAACTATAACAAATTTTTAATTTAGTTTCTAGATACCTAGTTCAGGCCGATGAAGGCTAACCTTATTTATACAATAACAGATGGAACCAATATATAAGATGTATTTTATCATTGCATGTTTATTATTGTACATATATATATGTGTGCATATGGAGAGATAAAGATAGAGAAGAGACTGACTTGGTGGTACCCATATTCAGAATTGTAGGTGTACCTGAAAACAAAAATTTAATGACGCTAAACCAATTGGTATAAAGCACCAAAAGACCCCAACGATAAACAAAATTGAACTATTTCACCTTAACAAATTTAGTGCACGCAAGACTTGCATATACTTTACATACACATGACATATTTCACTATTATTGTTCTGTTGCGATGTTGGTCTGGCTAATCTACAATATAGTATGCTTTTTATTAGACAACTAGGTACTCTGCTATCAGCATTTATATTATGAATATGATATTTACAGGCTGACTCCAACTTTGTCCAAATTGAAGCATTAAAATCATCTTCTGTCGTTTACCATTTCTATAGCATTGGACCATTTCATTGTCTACGCAAAATTTATAAACTTCTTTACACCCTTTTGGGTTTAAATAAATAAAATAAATCTAACAATTCTTATTTTTTCACATCATAAAAAAATCACGTACCCGTACGACGGATACATGAGCTGGGCAGTCGCAGCTTGTTGCAGTGAAACAGGCATTCCGGAATAGCCTGATTGTCCTCTGCCTTGATACTGACTAGGGCTTCCTCCTTGTCCTCTCCCTGTGCCATCAAAGAGTAATCGTAATTATTTTACATTATTGAAAATGTAGCATTTTTCCCTTGTGAGCATCATAGAAATTTCGATTACAAAAATATGAAAATCTTATAAACTGTTTAGTATCATCATCAACCATTATTAATTATCATTTTAGCCAGAAATTATGAAATTACATCCTGAAAACATTATAGTATTATATTATTGACAATGAATATTTGTTAATTTTCGAAAACTTAATCCAGCCAAAATGGATTAAAAAAATAGACCGATGAGATAACGATTGACACATTCAACATATAACATGAGTACACGAACCTCGAGGCGTCGATGGTCGGGGCTGTCCAAAAGACGCAATATTACAATTTGCCTTTCTTCCATCGATCACAGGATTTGGATCGGCTACTGCCTTTGTCGCTGACTCTGGCTCTCGAAACGTGACCTAGACCACCAAGATGATGACGTCGCATGCTTTGAGAAACAATTATAATGGTTGAGATATAAAGAAACAAAAAAAAGAGGATGAACTTACGAAACCATAGCCTTTAGATTTGCCGGTGATCTTATCGGTGATGATGACTGCTTCGAGAATCTCACCGAACTGCTCGAAGTAACGACGCATTTCCTCGGTCGGAGTCTCCCATGCTAAGCCTCCGACGAACACTTTTGTGAAGGTCGTGTCTCCGAACGGCGATCGGTAGTAGCTCGTATTAGAAGACATCTATTATACTATATGATATATAACTAACCGTTTTGATTGTTGATGATGGTTTGTGATGATATATACCAATAACAAAAAAATGAATATAAAAACATCAGCCAAGAAATGAAAAGAAGAAAAGATTGTATATGAGGAAAGTTAGCTTCTTTATTCAAATGCCAACGACTTTTACATTTTCTCTCTTTATTTTTTACAACTCTTTGAACGGTGCCGTATCGCGTCTCTGACCCTACACTTGCAAGGAGAAAGATAGAGAACGGGTTTGGGCATTTCTAACTCCACTTTATTTTTTACTCTAAAATTATGTGTTTTTTTGCACCATGTGTAGCAATAAAATTTTAAATTTAAATTATACCTAAAAGTAAAAATTTTAAACCAATATTTTAATATAAATACTAATTTAGTTAAACATAAGTTATATAGATTTTCATTTATTTATTTTGGTTAAGATATATTAAACTAACTTGTCTAAATAAAAATACATTGATATGATTTTTTTATAATTATCAAAATATAACAATAAACAAAATTTCTAAAATTTGTAGATATCAAAAAGAAATAAATGATATTACGATTAAAATTTTACCTTTTTAAAAAAAGATTGTATAACATTTCGAAATATTTTAAATGATAAAAATTGTATGATTATAAGAAATATACTTAAATAATATTTCAAAATTTTTTAAATATTTCATCATATTTCTATTATTATCATATTGTTTAATGACATATTTGAATATATTTATTTTAATGATGATTTATGAGTTATTACTATATTATCAAAAGTTACCAAAAATTGAAATTAACATTTAACCATAAGCCATGTATCAATTCTAGTATGCTATGTTACATTTTTGGTGAAAACAATTGTGGAAATGATATGTGTGAAATCACTTCATACATAATGTCTAGGGGATAGAGTTTAGAGTAAAAATATTTCAATTGTATTCTATTTTTTACTTTGTAAGGGCATCTCCATCCCCACTTCATAATTTACTCCAAAAATGGAGTGGAAAATAGAGTCTGAACAAAAAAATAAAAAATCTCTCCATTTATGAAGTAATCACTTTTTTGTTTTTTCACTACTCCATTTTTTTACTCCATTTTGCAGTAAATTATGAAATAGGGATAGAGTTACTCTAATAGAGGAAAAAATAGATTTACTCTATATATAGAGTAATTTGTTTTTTCTTTGTTCATCATTTTATTTTTCACTTTAAAATAAAATATCATTGGAGCAACATCGAACTCTATTATAAAATTACTATATGATTTTAATGTTTCAATTTCATGGGATTTTTGCAAAATTGACCTACAACTTAAAGTCAAACACAAAACTAACCTCCCTTTTTCTTGAAAATTGGTTTTGCCCTATTCACCCCACAAGTTCATATAATTTACGAAAATGCCATCAATTTTTTTTTTCTTTTTTTTTTCGAAAATGACATTTTTACTCTCTCACCCTCATCATCTTCAAGTAATTACAAGATTGCCATTGTCATCAATACCACAACCACCATGAACAACCAATTTGAAGCTCTTAATGCTCCCAAAATCGATTTACCCTTCTTCTTTTTCCATTCTTGTGAACTAAACACAACATATCTCTCAATTTCTCTCCACAATGAGCTAAAAAAACCCAAGATTTTGATTCTAAATTTTTTATGGTTCATAGAGTCATAGAAGCTAACAATTATGGGTGGGTGACTTTCGTTTGTGATTCTGTGTGCTTGGAGAAGCCTTATGTATGCTAAGGAACTTATCTCACCAATTTAAGGTATGACATCGAGTTTTTTTCCAGATCTGTTCGTCAGACGACTTACTTGGGAAGTCGTCTGGCTGTAGACGACTTACCTTTCAGTCGTCTGGCTGTAGACGACTTACCTGGAAGTCGTCTGGTCAACGCAGAGGTTATTTTTACAATTGACTTTGAAATCTGTAACCTGAGACGACTGAAAGTTAAGTCGTCTACTATTGTTTGGATTCAAAAAAAATTCCAAAGAACCTAGACGACTTACATTTCAGTCGTCATAGGTTAGTTTTGCATTTGACTGGATAATTTCAGAAGTTTGACTTCCCCAGACGACTTACATTTCAGTTGTCTGGCGAAAATTAAAATAATAATATTTTTTTAAAAGTAGACGACTTAAAGTTAAGTCGTCATAGGTTAGTTTTGCAATTGAAAAAAAAAACTTCAAGATTTAATTATACACAGACGACTTATAATTCAGTCGTCCACCAGACGACTTAATTGTAAGTCGTCCAGGACTTTTTTCCGAGATTCTGGTCAAACCTCGTAAATCCTAGACGACTTACATTTCAGTCGTCTCGTGGACGACTGAATTATAAGTCGTCTGTATATAATTAAATCTTGAAGTTTTTTTTTTCAATTGCAAAACTAACCTACGACGACTTAACTTTAAGTCGTCTACTTTTAAAAAAATATTATTATTTTAATTTTCACTAGACGACTGAAATGTAAGTCGTCCAAAAAGTCAAACTTCTGAAATAATCCAGTCAAATGCAAAACTAACCTCTGACGACTGAAATGTAAGTCGTCTAGCTTTTTTGGAGTTTTTTTTTTAACCAAACAATAGTAGACGACTTAACTTTCAGTCGTCCGAAATAACAGATTTCAAAGTCAATTGCAAAAATAACCTCTGCGTTGACCAGACGACATATAGTTTAGTCGTCTAGACAACTTAGATTGAAGTCGTCCGCGTCTTCTCCACTAGTTTTTAAGTCTTCTACGTTAGTTTTTGAATAACTTGTATTTTTAAGAATGATAAGTAACTTCAAGATATGTAAAACTCATATTTACAAAATATGTTCTCTCCCTTAGTTTTACTAAATTTGACTAAGTTTTTCAATGCAAACTTATAAAAAATATGATATGCTTTGACTAGTTACTATTGTTTGTTTCCATCTCTTACCAACATTCTTGTTTATTATGATGAGAAAAAGGCCATTGGAGTTTATTATTGCATATGAGAGATCCAAAGATAAGAAAAAGGCTACTGAAGTCTATTATTTCATTGATTTGTAAATGTGTAAACACATTGTTAGCACATTTAATACATCTTGGAAAATATTATTACTGATTTTACAAAAAATTCACAACTAAAAGAGTATACATGCAATTCACAACTTGAGTAGATGAGTAGACAAGACCAGACAACTTGAGTAGATGAGTAGACAAGACCAGACAACTTTTAAGAAGTCCAGATGACTTCTAAGAAGTCCAGACGACTTCCAGGAAGTTCAGACGACTTTTAGGAAGTCCAGACGACTTCCAGACGACTTTACAGGAAGTCCAGACGACTTTACAGGAAGTCCAGACGACTTTACAGGAAGTCCAGACGACTTCCAGACGACTTTACAGGAAGTCCAGACGACTTTACAGGAAGTCCAGACGACTTCCAGACGACTTCCAGATGACTTTACAGGAAGTCCAGACGACTTTTAGGAAGTCCAGACGACTTCCAGACGACTTCCAGACGACTAACAAGTAAGTCGTCCCAAAAGTCTTCCAGATCTGAAAAACCTGCATATTAAATCCAGATCTGAAAAACCTGCATATTCAAAAACGTTCAAATGGCTTAAAAACAGAAAAAATGAATGGAAGATTAGATAAATCTACCTTTATAGAACACACAAAAATACATATCTAAAAATAATAGATCTACCTTTAAATTAGTGGAAGATGAGTACCATCTAATTAAAAACCTGCAAAAAAAAATAGATTAGTAACAAAGACATGAGACAAAATTGAAAAATTCATATAAAGTTTGGTGTTTTCAAGTCAAAGAGATTAAAGTGGGTTTGGAGAGTTTTAGTTTGGGAAAAAAGTAAGAACTTTATACAACAAGAAGTTACCAAATGAAGAAAAATCAGACATAAGAACTTACCAAAACGCTCAGAAAAATCCAGACGACTTCCTAGAAGTCCAGACGACTTCCTGGAAGTCTAGACGACTTCCTGGAAGTCCAGACGACTTCCTGGAAGTCCAGACGACTTCCTGGAAGTCCAGACGACTTCCAAGAAGTCCAGACGACTTCCAGACGACTTCCAGACGACTTCCAGACGACTTCCAGACGACTAACACGTAAGTCGTCCCAGAAGTCTTCCAGATCTGAAAAACCTGCACATCAAATCCAGATCTGAAAAACCTGCATATCCAAAAACGTTCAAATGACTTAAAAATAGAAAAAATGAGTGGAAGATTAGATAAATCTACATTTATAGAACACACAAAAATACATATCTAAAATTAATAGATCTACCTCTAAATTAGTGGAAGATGAGTACCACTTGATTAAAAACCTGTAAAAGAGATAGATTAGTAAGAAATACATGAGACAAAACTGAAAAATTCATATAAAGTTTGGTGTTTTCAAGTCAAAGAGATTAGAGAGAGGTTGGAGAGTTTTAGAATGATGAACATTACATTTTTGTTGCAGCCATTTGAGAGGAGGAGAGAGAATGTGTAAATTTTTCTTTATATAGGGAGGCAAAAAATCTAATTAGGTTAAATATTTTTGACTCAGACGACTTCCTGGACGACTTACATTTCAGTCGTCTGGTGAAGAAATTAAAACAGACGACTTACATGTAAGTCGTCCAGAAGAGTTTAATATTTTTAGCGGGAAATTAAATATTTTTAGTGGGAAACTAAAATAGAAGACTTTCCAGACGACTTACAAGTAAATCGTCTGGACGACTTACAAGTAAGTCGTCTGGACGACTGAAATATACGTCGTCCGGGTAAATTATTCAACAGACGACTGAAATATAAGTCGTCCACACCCTAAACATAACCCCTAAACTTAATTATCTAATTAAACACTTCATAAAACCAAATCAAACTTGAAAAGTGTTTACTATACACAGAAATAAACACATATAAGTGAAAACTAATTTCTGAAAAAAACATTTTAGTTTTCCAAAATCTAACCCTAACAATCCATACAATACTACAACATATGTTTGCCAAACTCCTAAACCAAAGTATTTCATGATTCACTACTTCCACTCATCTATCTTCAAAACAAATCAATTTTATCATATCTTAATTTATATCACTTAAAACTGTTTATAATTACTTGATTTTTATTTTTCACGCATCAAAATATTTTTTACAAGATTTATAAATTATTTTTAAAATAAGCTGGTACCAGACGACTGAAACTTCAGTCGTCTAGACGACTTCCAACAATTCAGACGACTCAGACGATTTACTGGGGCTATATTCGTAAAAATGGCTTCTGTTTTTTT
Organism: Brassica rapa; assembly: GCF_000309985.2. Lineage (NCBI taxonomy): Eukaryota > Viridiplantae > Streptophyta > Magnoliopsida > Brassicales > Brassicaceae > Brassica > Brassica rapa. The sequence continues at coordinate 13,410,990 of NC_024801.2, forward strand.
GTTTGGTCACAAGGGGCTGAGCTGTAATTTCACTAGGCTTTTAGGTTAGTTTTGCATTTGATTCAAGTTTGGGTATAGGTTTGGGATTAAAATCAAGTTGTGGGTTAGTTTTGGCAAAAACCCCCAATTTCATTGTATTTATTTTAGAGAAAATAATAGAATAAACCATCGGAGATGTTCGCTAGTTTTTGATTTTTTTTTTCCTTTGGGGTTTTGTAACAAGAGTGACAAGACAAGCACTGAGTATGTCTTCGCTGTCTATAATTTTTAGCCAGGTTTTAACATTATACCTTTTCCACAACTTTTGTTTCCTCAACCATTAAAATATCTTCTATGATGTCTTTTTAATTAATTAGATAATGGTTCTGGTAGATATTACGTAACTTAGTTACTTGAGAGATGATACAGAGTCTTACCAATCAAAAGCTACAGGAATTTACGTCGAATGTAAAAGTCAACAATAAATATTACATTAAACTATTTTGCAGTTCTTAAAATTATTTACATTTGAATGATTCCGCCACATTTTTTGGCATATTCTTTTGCGAAATTACCATATAGTTTTTTTTACAACGAAAGTCTATTTTTTTACTCAAATTTGATATTACCATATAGTGTTGGAATACATGTTTAAGTCAAAATCCATATAATATACATTTAGATTATCTATCTAATATACTGAAAAAAAATTCTATCTACGGATATTACTAAAAGTCTACAATACTATTTTTAAATGGATTAACCGTTATAATACGATATCATTGTTCGTAACCATGTTCTGTGTTGGGTTGGTTGATCCCTTGTGTTGGGATCTGTATAACTCTATTCTCTTCCTTGAGTTGGTTCATTAATCCAATTTATTCATTTTCGTGTGTGATCAATCTAAAATTCTAATTGTTTTAGAGCATCACTAATTTCATTCCATATTTATTCTAAAATAAAGTAATAAAAAAAATTATTCTTTAAATAAAATAATATTTTATTATTTGTTTATTATTTTAATTTTCAATTTATTTTGGAATAAAATATGGAACGAGGTTGGAGATAATTTTACACCTCGTTTATAAAAAATAAAAATTCATATCCTTATTAGATCCTTGTTAAGGACAACTCAAGCTTAGGGTTAAAAACAATTTGGAGAATTTCATAAGGTAATTATGTAAAACCCAACCATATACCCCGAGATTAAAACAAGTACTGTGAGTATCAAATTTTATAAGTACTCATGATGATTATGCCGATCGGATTAGTTATAACATTTTATGATTAGTGGAAGTCTATTGCTATATCCACAAAACCATAAGAACAGCTCCAACAAGAGTTTTTTTTGTTAAGTTTTTAAAACTAATATATATTAAAATAATGGAACAAGAGAAAAGAAGATGAGATAAAGCTCTAAAAAAGAACCTGCAAGAAACTCTGTAAAAACTTAACTGGCATATGTCACATTTTCACTAGTTTACATGTCTAAAGGAGAAAATGTTTTTGCAAATTATATAATAGAATTACTATTTTTAAGATGAGAAACTGATTTTTAAATGTCAGCCGTTAAGATTGTTCAAGGGGTAAGGGGTAAGGGGAGGAAGTTAAACTGATACAGATATTTCTCTTCTCTAGTTTTCAATATTTGCTAAATAACTTTATATATATATATATATATATATTAGGATCTTCAACATGGTGCAAGTAAACTCGGCAAAGTGTGATCTTCATAGGACAGTTTAGGTGATGCAGTTAGGCAGATCCTTATAAGACAAATAGTATTGTCATTTGTCGGATCGTCTAAGTAATATTTTTCATAATTATAATATCATAATAAATCAGTATTAAATATATATATATATAATGCTATAAAGATCCCATAAATATATAGATATAAACACTATTAAAATCTTAGAAATCCATAACCACTCTCTTTCTTTTGTTAGTGCCAGGCGTAGAACTAAATCTAGAGTTTGATACGAATCAACTACGTATAGTTTTACTCGTCATGATGACTATTTAATTATGGCGGATTTGAATTCTGATATACGTAAACTGAGAGTATCATTAGTGATAGGTTCTTTAAATTAAATTTTTTAAGCATTAATTTTTTAATATTTTTGTACATAACAGTTTTGTAATTAAAATTAAATCTGTTAAAGCTTGTAATTTTTTTTTTTAACGCTGATTTATTACGATCTTACAATTATGATATAGGAAATATTACATAGACGATTCGACAACCGATAATACTACCTGCCTTATGAAGACCTACGTCTAACTGCATCACCTGAACCGTCCTACGAAGATCCTCCGGGACTTGAAACCTGGATTTTCTGTAATCTGCAATAAATTGCATAGTCTGGGATTCGAACCCCAGACCTGTGTGTAGAAGACTTTAAACCTAAACCAATAGGCTACGGTGCTTTCACAAATTAAAACTTGTTATCAAGACACCGAAAGATAGTTTTTTACACTAAAGCAAGAGAATATAGTTTTTTTTTTCCACACAATCGATTTTCTACTTTTTTACTGTTTCTTTTTTACTTTTGATTTTTATATTAGTATTTACCTTGAGAAATTTTGATAGAACTGAACCGATGCGCCTGCTCTAACAATCTACGTTTTATTGACACATGTATAAAAAAAAAGAAAATAATTGGGGGGTACATGAAACTTTGGTGTAAACAATAGAAACGTTTTATTTTGGGGACTAAAGCCATATCTCTGAGATAGACATACTCTATTGTTGTTAACAAAAAAAAGATACTCCCTTGTTTACGAAAAAGGTAAACATAAAGAATTATATTAACAAGGTTACGTAAATGTAAATGTAGTTGTAGATGGCCTATATATGAGAAAGTGAAGAGCAAAATAATTGAGAAAGATCACATGAAATGAGCAGAGAAACAGCTTTTACATAGTCCCCCGCACGCATGCACGCACCCAATAACGACCATCCCTCTTTTTAACCCCTTTTGGCTTTTGCTCTTCTTTTCTTTATATGCAACCTATTATTAAACCCCACTATCTTTAATCTATATCACATATGGATTTTAAAATTATTACTTATATTAAGAAGTACCACATTATATAAATAAACTAACGTTTTCATTGGTCTAAGATGGTTTTAATCCAAGGCACAGTAAACTACTACTTTGCCAAATGTGACAGAAGAATTCATTGTATTTTGTATGCAAATATATTATTTATCAACATATACACAAAGAAACCCTAAAATTTATGCCCCGGTTAATCGGTGATTAATCTCCAAGTTTTTGTTAAGTCGCTAGGCCTGGTCCGACTCGCGCCTGTTTCAAACATGAATTTTAATAATCAAATTAATTAGTTATATAGAAATGGTCGCTAAATGAGATAAATTTACATGTAAATGTTGGTTGATGACAATATTTGGTTGGTCAGCCTATAGATATATTTTAAAGAAAGTGGGGCCATTTTGCCAGCATGGTAAAGAGGAGATAGCTGGAGTGGAGTTAAAGAAAAAACATAAGAGAATCCGTGAACTGGCAGATCCATCCACGTTGATCGATCCTCCTGTCATTCTTCTCTCTCCATTATCTAGCTGTCTCTCTCTCTAACACAACATAAGAGAAAAGAATACGAAAATATACCCGCAACGCAGAGTAGTTTATGTTAGATTAATGTGTTGATACATATTGATATTGGTGTAATTATTATTTTTTGGTGTAATGTAGCTACTGATAGAAAAATAATGCGAACGCGTTTACCTTTTTCGGTTGATCGTAAAACAGTCACTCTTTTATGTTATATGACTAGGTTATGATTCGCGCCTTACGCAGAACGAACATTGTATATAAAAATTATTTTATGTACTATTATTTATTCTACATTTTTACATATTATAAAACTAACAAAATAATAAATGTGTATTAAATAATTAAAAGTAATTAACCATTACATATATAATTAAATTGGTGCAAATACGTTAAAGCAATCACTTTTTCAAAATTTATAATTATTTCATGGTTAATAAATCTAAACAATCATTTTATATATTTTGTATGGATATAAATAAATTTAAATGATATTAACATAGATACATAATGCATTTTAATATATGATTTAATGATTATATGTATCATTGTAAAGTCATGATAACAAAAATTTTAATGTGGAATTTTAATAGTTTTAATTTTTAGCCGTTTTCGAATATTCACTTAAAATTTTAAGTTCTCAAGAATTGTTGAATGAAAGTTTCGAACAAAGTTTATATGCTATATATATATTTTGAATATCTATTAAATGAGAATTTTTACATATGGTTTTACAGTCATTTATATTTTTTATAATACAAATTTTGAACCCTTGATCACAAGTTTTTTTAATGTTGAATTTTTAATAATTTTAGTAATTTATAGTCATTTCAAAGAATTCAAATTATAGCATATACAAAAAAATATAAATTTTATTATATGGTTAATATGATTGTTTATTTTATGTTAATAATATAATTTTAAACATAAATGATGGAGGATGCACAAACTATTATTAAATATTTATTATTAAAATCATTAATTGTCATATATATATTATAACCATATTAGATATTCTGTATGTTTTATTTAAGGAAAGAGAAAAAATATTAATTATATATTATTGATTAATTTTATGATTAGTTTAATGAAAACTATATTATATATTTAATAGACCAACATATTTGTCTATGGAATTCGAGAAGCATTCTGGTGATGACTTATCTAAAATGTTGTAATGTTTCTCTTTTAATATATTAGGAATATTTATAATAAGCAGCTATAAACCCCACAAAACTTACTCCAAGCAATCGGATTTCTTCAGTCCTGTGGTCTACGTAGTTTAACACTTACAGTTCATCATAATATATAAGACTTTGATGTTTGAACAATTTATTAGCAAAAATAAAAATATAAAGAGCCTCAACATAAAAGTGTCTCTTGGAGAAACATAATGCAGCGGACACCTACATATGCAAATGGATAGAGTATAGCACAATATCATCTGGTGAAACCAGGGTTTGTGGTCTGGTGGTGATGAATTTGAGGGCAAAAGTCCAATACGGTGAAGCCACCAGAGTTCGAGTCACGACCACTGGAAAATTAACATTTCAGCATCACCATAGACATGAGACCGACACGTGTTAACACATGACTAGTTTGGACCATTTTTGTAAGGCCAGGATACTCATGTATAATTAAAAAACATCATTGGGTGTATAATCTAAGTCGACAACATCAGGTGATATCACAAATGAAATGGAACATACCACATAATGATTAGATCAAATGTAATGTTAATGGCTAGCTTATCAATAGTGAAGTCCCGGTAAAACATGATGGATGCTGCACGATTCTAATGGAGTTTACAAAGGTGCATGACAAGCTTCTGGTACAAGAGTTAAAAATGCATTTAAAAGTGAATTGCAGGTGTTAATTATTACTATGCAACATTGCTGGAGTAAAGGGTACATGAAGGTCTTCTTTGAAAGTGATTGTAGAAAGATGATTAATATACTGAACCAGCATGCTATTCATTTTGATGGATACAATTGGATACTAGAAATAAATTGGTGGAGACAACAATTTGAAGATATCAAGTTTACATGGATCTCAAGAGATGGTAGCGGATGTTTTGGCGAAACGATTACTACATTCTCACAAACAATTTGTTTTCCATTTCTATGTACCAAATTTTATTAATCAGTTGTTACGTCAAGACTATGTAAACTCTTTCAGTTAATAGAATGAAGAAGCTATAAACAAAAGTAGAATTGCACTTTCTACTCTCCAGTTATCGTGTATTTAGGCAAATACAATAAACTATTGTATTGTACTGTTCGACCAAATGAAAAGACACTGATACCCTCTAAATATATACTATAATAATATTTTCTCTAAGTTTGAAAAAGGACGTTTATGTATTTTCTCGATATGAAATCGGTCCAACTTAATACTATTCAAGGTAGATCCTTAATTTCTACATTCTTATAGTATATGGGCCCAATTAACTCTAAACAGAAAGTGCGTTCAAAAGCCCTTAATGAACCTTAATAACAAAGGGGTGGTGGCGCAGTTAGCTAGCGCGTAGGGGTCATGGTTACTTAGTACTCATGTGGTCACGAGTTCGACCATCTCTCACCCCATTTATCTTTTCTTTTCTTTTCGCCCGTTGTAGGTCCAAATTCAGTGCTTTAGATTTGCGAAATAAGAGCATCAGCATTAGTGAACTCCCTCTTGAGGTTCATAAGAATTTTTTAATATTTTTTTGATGGGACCATAAATAGTGTTGAACCTCTATTTATTGTGTTCTTGCATTAGTGAATCTCAAGAAGAGGTTCATATGAATAAAATATTATTATTTATATTTTTTTAAACTTTCAACTAATTAACAATACATGAATAAAATATAATAATCTTTTATAATTTTTTTAAAAAATTTATTCAATACATTAAGAATAGATAACATAAAAATTTTATTCAATACATTGAAAATTCAAGAACATACAAAGATTATTCATACAATAATTAGCATTATTAAAAATTAAAAAAAAATATAAAATATAAAAATACAAATTTATATTAAATTTTTTATATATTGAAATTGGTTACATAGTTATGATAGATATATCAAACTTAACTAATATTTTTAAAAACAATTAAACCTACACCTAAAATTCTAAACCCAAAGTTCTATCTCCAACGTCACCGTCTTCTAGTCACATACCGGAGCTTGGGTCTTCTCCACTCTAAACACCTAATGTCCTCGCCACTAATGACTCACCCCTTTTGCCACCTTCTCCTCCATCAAGCTTCTCTGCCTTGTCTACCTTCCTGTAACACAATACACAAACTACAGAATATATATTATATAGAACACAAAGAGTCAGAGGCAGATGTGCATGGTAAATCAGACGACTTGTCTCAGGCATTAAACATCATCTCCAACAATGGAAGACAAAAAAGACAGCATATTACCATGTGTAGTTGCATGATTCTATCTCTCCCAACCGTAAGTGCACGCCTTGACACTTCGATCAAATGAACCAGAGTAGAGCTCTGCAGTTCTGTGTCTGAAACATAGGGAAAAAACAGTGTTCTTGTGACCTGTAAAGGCCTGTAGACACATAATCATAAAAGCTGAGACAAATTGGACCTTATGAACATGGCGATCAACTCCTCTAGTCGTCAAGTAACGACCATCAGAGTTAACAGCTAAAGCATCTACAATTACAACAAACAGCAATCATGAATACAAAATGAAACCTTAAGAGCGTTCGAGAATTTGGAAGTACCACTCTGAGCAATGGTTCCAAGACAGACAGTCTATAAGTTCTTCCTTTGTCACCACCATCTCCAAGCAAAGCAGGCTCTGTCACACTTAAGAACCTCAGCTTATCAAAGCATCACTTGCATTACTGTAAACATATACAAAATACGCATTCAATCAACTCTTGTGACTATATAAGCTATGAACTATCAAATCCAACAATCTGCTCACCTGCCAGTGATAAAGTCTCAAACTTTCACATTCAAATCAAGTTCCCATGACTAAAAATCAAAACTTTAGTAGAAACGAACCTCAGCTTGGCACTCGAACTTCTCACCGGACCCTTCACCGCGAACCAATTACATATCTTCTCGAGGTCCGAACTACATGAAGCGCTGGTTCTCAGACCACCACCACTGCGAGGAAGAAACACACAAGTAGATATATTGATTTCAATAAACATACACAAGGAATAAGGTACAATTTGTCAGACCACCACCATTCTCCTCTGATTGTTACAAAAGAGAAATAAAAAACAGAGAAGAGATGAAAGGAGAAAGAATTGAATCTGATGAAATGAGGAGAGATGAGAGAAGGGGATGAACAATGGAAGGAGATGGAGAGAGAGTGGAGGAAGCTAAAGCTAGACTTATTACCGAACTCCAGCTTCCTTAAGAGACGAGAAGAGGATGTGGAGAAGGAAAGAGAAGGCAGTGACTGATTGACACGTGGTCTGAACCGCTTCATACGAGTTCACTACTAAGGATCGGTTCAATGAATTAAAGTCATTTTTCATTTTTTTAAATCAATTCGGGCCTAGGAACTTGAGCCCATGAACCCCATTACATCTTCTAATGCGCCTGCTCTAAGGCCATTGACGTTACGTGGGCCGGAAATCATCATTACAAAGCAATTATTTGGTTTGAGATTCCAACTATTTTCCTGTATCAGTAGACGGTAGACCCATAGATGCTGAGTTATTGGGAGAATTTTTGTCATTTTGATGGTAAGAGAAACAGCGAAGGAGATACAAGTCGACGAAAAACTCGTTACATAATTGACCCAACGATATGGGCCTCTTCCTGGCCCATAAAAACTATTTCTAAAGTCGCGGTTGCATTGGTATAACCGGTTTAATCGATAATTGGATAAAGCAAACCGGGAAGCGAGTCAAGAGCGAACAATTAAAATTGAATGCTGGTGTTGATCCGTCGTTTGCGTCTGACGTGTTCACGGTGGTTACCTCCATGGACGACGGAAACCTAGGGAACAACAACCATAACCTCATCGGTGGCTCCGGAGATCGTTTATCCGCCGAATCCTTACCGTTAATCGACACGCGACTCTTATCCCAATCAGAACTTCGCGCGCTCTCTCACTGCTCCTCTCTCTCCCCGTCTACTTCGTCCTCTCTCGCTTCCGCCGGCGGAGACGACGATTTAACGCCGAAAATCGATCGCTCCGTCTTCAATGAGTCCGCCGGGAGTCGGAAACAGACATTCCTCCGCCTCCGCCTCGCGCGCCACCCTCCACCGCCGAGACCTCCTTCTCCGCGACGCCAGAGAGACGATTCATCCCGCGAAGAAGTCGCATCGCTTCTCAGATCTCTGTTCTCCGTCGATTCGGCTCAGACGAAAGAGGAAGAAGACGGACGAGAGGATGAAGTCGAAGGTCAGCCACTGATCTCGTTTCCGATCCATAGTAACAGCATTGTGTATCGGAATCCTTATTTTGATTCGGTTCAGGGAATCTCCGGTGATGAAACAAGAAAGAGGCCAGGGCGGCCGAGAAAGATTCCGAACCCTAGCGATATAGGAATCTCCATGGAGTTAAATCCAGGGAAGAGAAAGAGAGGTCGTCCTCCAAAGAAGAGAGATGGTTTCAAGATCGAGGATAAGGAAGAGAGTGTGAACTTGGAGAACAGAGAAGGTACAGTGGTGGACCTGACTGCATTGGTTTGTATTGGAGAAGATCCATATGGAGAGGAGCTGAGGAGGATGACTATGGGGCTGGTGACCATGGAAGAGTTGTTAGGTTTCTTGGAAGAGATGAGTGGTGAATGGGTGAATGCTGGGAAGAAGAAGAAAGTTGTGAAAGCTTGTGATTTGGGAGGATACTTGCCCAGAGGATGGAAGCTTATGCTCTCCATCAAAAAGCAAGGTAGCAGCCTATGGCTGGCTTGTCAGAGTTACATCAGGTATAATAAATGTTCAGCCTTTCTTTGTCTTCACCGTTCTGTTTAGAACGAGTAGGTTTCAAGTTTAGGATGTAGACGTGAAACAAGCCCTGAGATCTTCACGGTTATACCAACGAATAGCATTAGCTTACCGCTGACAAAACAAAAAAGCATTAGCTTACCTTAAAGTAGTCAGGAAACGTATATGATTATGGTGTTTTGGTTTCTACTACTAGACTTTTGACTGCCCTGCTTGTTGTCTTCTTGAACATTATGTTTAACAATTGCTTATTATGAGTCCCTGTTTTCTTTACTGTTCTAGTGTTGATCACTTTTAGTTGATGATTATGAATATTCTCTTACTTTTTTGGGTTATTTCTTCACTGTATATACAGTCCTCATGGACAGGAGTTTGCGACCTGCAAGGAAGTCTCCACATATCTGCAATCTCTTCTTGAATCTGCAAGTAGGAACCAGCTCAGTGTTTTGCGATCTGATAACAAGACTCTAGAACAACCAGTGATGGCTACTAACGAATCTTTCGTAGGCAACTCTGCTTCCATGGACTTTCCTGTAACGAACCAGAACCTTTTGAGTAAAAGAACCAGGAGCGAGGAGGTGTCCGATGAAGCGAGAAGCGCAGAAAATGGCAATACAACAGATCCAGTGAAAACCAGAGTGGTGGAGAAAGACGAAAAAGGGATCCCTGCAGCAAATTTCCTGAATGGAGACAACAAAGGTAGACGATATGAAGAAAAGAGATGATAACATGGAGAAATTGGCGGCTCTATTGAACTCAGAAGCTCAATTCGGCCGTTCATCTTAACCGAGAAGATTCTGAGTTTCTGTGAAGTAATTGATTTTTCTCATTGTAGTTAAAAAAGATTTTGCGTTTCCATGCTTGGCCAAAGCATGTTTTAGCTGACAACAGGATAATCGAATTTGAAAGGTACATGTACAAAACAATTGATAGAAACCAGATTTTTCTTCAAGTTGAAACAACAATTCAGCGAGTTCATTAGTTAATGAAAGCATCATTCTCCGGATTTGATGGGTTTACTTGAACAATTATATTTAGTTTATTCATAAGGTTCCTTATGAATAAACTTGAAAGTTTTGAGGTTGCTTTTATAATTTTCGAAAGTGTAGTTTCAGAGTCTGTTTGACTAAAGGAAAAGTAGATCGAACGGGGCCACGTATACTAGCAGGAGCATCAGAGCCTTCCTAGGGTTACCACTAATCTCTAAAATCAAAAAATCGAGAGCATCCATTGTTTGTTTCAGAGAAGAAAGACATGGAGAGTGAGAGGGAAAAGCAGGTTTACTCGGCGAAGCTCTCTGAGCAAACCGAACGTTACGATGGTACTTGTTTCCTTTATCAAATACCACTCTTCGATTTACTCTTCCGACGCAAAGAAAACAAAACTATTTGTCAAAAAGCTTCAGATCTTTCCGATGAATGTGTTGGTTCTATATAGATCTACATAAATCTGATTTGAACACCCTCTTACAAATGTTATTGCTTCATGTTAGTTACTCTGACCAGTCTTGATCTTTTGTGTTTGAGAAAATTTTATCTTCTTACATAACTGAATTTGAAAATAGATCTATGTTTTTCCACTTTCTGTCTGAAACTTTTCAAGCTTTGATGTAAAAGAATGAAACTTTCTTACCTACATTTGGTTCAAGTCATTGGATAATTCAAGATCTGATTTTGTGTACTTTGTTTGTTGTAGAAATGGTTGAGGCGATGAAGAAAGTTGCTCAGATGGATGTGGAGCTCACCGTGGAGGAGAGGAACCTTGTATCTGTTGGTTACAAGAACGTCATCGGCGCGAGGAGAGCGTCGTGGAGGATACTGTCCTCCATTGAGCAGAAGGAAGAGTCCAAGGGAAACGAGGAGAATGTCAAGAGGATTCAGACTTATCGAAAGAGGGTTGAAGAGGAGCTTGCCAAAGTTTGTAATGACATCTTGTCCGTCATTGATAAGCATCTCATTCCTTCCTCTACCGCTGTGGAGTCCACTGTCTTTTTCTACAAAATGTTAGTCACCATCCTCTGCTTCTTGATTATCTAGGTTGGATGGTTTCTTCTTTGTTTAACCGTTTTGGCTTTACTGTTTCTATGTAGGAAAGGAGATTACTATCGCTATCTGGCAGAGTTCAGCTCTGGTGCTGAGCGCAAGGAAGCTGCAGATCAGTCTCTTGAAGCCTACAAGGTTCTTGGATCATGTTTCTGTCTTTGTTTTTTTTGTGTGTGTGTTTAGAAAAACTGATGAACAATATGGTTGGGATTGTAGGCTGCTGTTGCTGCTGCAGAGACTGGATTGGCACCAACACATCCAGTTAGACTTGGCTTGGCTTTGAACTTTTCGGTTTTCTATTATGAGATCTTAAACTCTCCTGAAAGGTTTGGTTTCTTTTGGTAATAACTACAGCAGAATCGGTTGTGTCTTTTCCATAACAGTTTGAAACTATGTGTTGTACAGCGCATGCCAATTGGCTAAGCAAGCATTCGACGATGCAATCGCTGAACTTGACAGCCTCAACGAGGAGTCATACAAGGACAGCACTCTTATCATGCAGCTACTCAGAGACAACCTCACCTTGTGGACTTCTGACCTCCCCGAGGAAGGAGGTAATAAGTCTTAATTGATAGAAAGTTTCCATAGAATCAAATGAGCCTTTTGAATCTTAGCACTCACATTTTTCTTGTTTGTTTTCTTAGAAGAGAAATCCAAAGGTGATGAGCCTAAAGAAGAGGTATGAACTACACATTTTACATCTTATTTTTTATCATTTTGAATTGAGAACTAGAACTCATGGGAACTCTACTGGTTCATTGCAGAACTGAATCCTGTGTGTGAAGAGAAACGACCCTTGATGCATTGCATCCGAAGACAGCAAGTGTCGTTGCTCGGAAAAAAATGTGTAATTTTTTTTATATTTTATTGTCGTTCTTGATTATGTTTTCAGATGTTTGACTTTCTACAACCTACTACGTAACTACAAATGCTTGGTGTCATACACTTAGTTTGCTTCTTTGTTGTTGAATTGAGACTATGCATTTTGGATTTTGCACACTTTTGACGAATTAAGAACCTCGACTCGAGTGTTCAAAATAAATAAGTTTCATTATTAAAAAATTGATGTGATTATACCATTGTCACCGACCTTGTTGAATTCTCTTTCTTTTCTTTACCATATGACCTCTTGCTCAAAAGATTGTCTTCAATGAATCTATGAATATGTTATTTGGCGCAGCTTTTGTTCGTATAATGTACATTGAAGCATATCTAGATAATGAACAATCAATCAACTGATTAATCCTAATCATTTGAAAGATGCATAGTTTAAACATTTTTTTATTTGTTTAGCAATGTAAATCTCATACAAAACAGCAAATATCTGTTTTAACATATGCAAACCTCACATTTAAATAATAATCATATACTATTTTATATTCCGAAGATTTATAATAACAAATCAACCAATAATAATATAACACAATCCCCACCAGTCGCCAGTAACCAGTGTCCACCCACCAACTCTTTTTTTTGTTCTGTCTTCATAAAACACACAATTTACACAACAACGAAGGCACATAAGCTATAGCCACACGAATCTGTGACAGAAGTCGAAACTTTAGATCGGTCCAAGAGTCGAAATCCAGTGAAACAAGCTTTGTGTCCTAATGAATCTTGGTTGAAAAATGCAGGGTTTATTATATTAAGAACAAACCATCTCCCTCTACATTCCACAGTTTGTCATCTGAACCGGACAACGACACAAGATATGTCGTCTTTACTCTCTCTTCTTAATGCTTCAGCTGTTAGTTCCTTGGCCGCCTTCTGTGGATCTTTCACCCTTTTAGCTATCTCCATTGCCTCCTCATTTGTCATCACCTTCATTTCCACAATCAGTTAGCACATAGATCAACACTTTCACTCTAAATCAAAATTGGTCTAATAATATGCCATTAACTACCTTCCAAATGCCATCGCTTGCCAGGACAAGAATATCTGTCTGGCTATCAACATTAGCATGTTTAATGTCAGGTTCTGAACTGAGATGTGTCTTAAGTCCCTTGTCTCCAAAGGCACGAGACACAGCTAACTGACCATTCACCCGAGGAACATCACCTATTCAACATCACAACTCATTTAGATAATGATCAAGAATGGTTTAAAGCTAGCTAGTGTTTATCAGATTTTGCTTCTCTTTTTACCTGGTAGATTGGATACAAATCCACCTCTATCTTCAATGCTCGACCTTTCAGCACGAGGCTCATGATCTGTGCTCATCTGCATTGTTTTACCTCCTCGATAAAGAACAGCTCGTGAATCACCAACATTAGCTATCCACAACTTTCTCCCGTTTATCAATATAGCAGTAACAGCTGTAGACCCGCCACGACCGAGGTCAGAACTATTCGAAAGAATGGCCTGGTCTGTCTTCTCATAAGCTTTTAATATAGACCTTTGAGGATCTACCCAAAACTCTCCCTGAATATGATCAAAGCATTAATTCAAATCGCTAGGCAGGCGTCTAGACCGATTTAAAAAAAAAATTGGTTTAAAAATATCATTTCGATTAAGTCCGATTCGTGACTAGGCAGACGCATAGGCGCCGGCTAGACCGATTTTTAGAACACTACATTAAAATAATCACTTAAGCCATGCCCATGAGAAAATACTCTTTTTTACCTCCTTAAGGATGTTGGAGAAGAGGTGTTTCTGCAAGTAGGCAGGGACAGTATCACCCATGTGACCATCATAAATTGCGAATAGCCCTAGTTCATGGTCTTGGATGTTGATGAAGTTAGCTACATGATAATCCTCCATGGGGTGGTTAGCTTTGCCTTTCAGTAGACTAAAGCCAAACTTGATCAACCCTTCATCACTTCTTCCTTTACCTGATCTTGATGATGATTGTCCTCCCATAACCTAAACCCACACACCAAGAGAACATAACCTCAAAACTCAAAACTTTTCAAGAAGAAACAGACAAAGGAGATATATTACAGAATCACATGTCTGAAAGGAAGAAGCTTTTACCTCGGAATCGGAAGTGAAGCAACAAAACTTTCCCATTATTTTTTCTTCGTTTGATTCTAATGAACAAACAATCTGCAAAAAATTCACGAATCAAAATCAAATAAAGGGTTTAAGTAATCATTAAGCAAGATTGAAAGAGTGGATTTTTCTAACCTTGTAATGAAACCCTAATTTGCGTGTTTCAATCGGAGGTAGCAACAATATAATCCACGAAAGTCCTCTCTCTTCCGACAAATGTCTTCACTTCTCTTTCGTTTATGTCTTTTTCCTACGCGAAATTTTTCTTTCCATATTTATTCAGTGAAGACACAAATAAAGTTGGAGCTATCTGTATTTTCTTGACATTGCATTGGCGTGCTTTGTAAGTATTAAATATTTGATTTACGCCCTATATTATGAAAATTTATATTGTGACCCAAAAAGACTTCTTTCTTGGCGTTAATTTAGATTTGACTAAACACTAAACACACCTTTGAATTGTCTTTTTTACTTTCTTGCTTTTGTAATGATTTTATTAAGAAAAATTATGGAGCAAAGAATGGTCTGGTTAGTAGTCAAACAAAATTAAGAGGCTGCCATTTTAAATTGGTCTCATCGGCTGCAAGTTGAATTTCTCTGCCTTCTCATTTATCATGCACGTTATTGTTACATACATGCGTTTTCACTATTGAGACTGATAATGTACAAAAAGATAATGATATTCCTAAGGTTTGATAAGAAAATAAGTATCCAGAAATGAAAAAAAAATGTTAGGTAAAATTTACTTCATGACTCTAGTATCTTTCAACAAAAATGTATATTGATTAAAAAAACATATGTAAGAGAAATTGGCATTTATGTAAAATATAAAAATATGTTGGTATTAAAACTCTTTATTTAGAATTTTTATTTTTAAAAAGATATAAAATGGATAAAAATGCTTTAAACAAAAATATCCAAGAAGGAATAAATATAAGAAAATAAAAAACATTTAAATAAAGTAAATGTACGTTTTGAGAAGAAGATATGATATGAACTAGTTTATTCAATTTGATGGATTTGATGGCTTAAATGATCGCGTTGAAGTTACATTTTGCCTATTTGGACCGTGATTAGAAAAGATTAGAAGTTTACGATATTAAAATGAGAAAATATAAAATATGAGGTCTCTTATTTCATTACCAGAATCTCAACAAGTGCGACAATAAAGGCTTGAAAGAGTCAAAGGCTTGGACGCGCTTACTAGCCATCTTTTTGTTGATTCATTTAATGTGATTCGCACACATTTCATGACTTTTGACCCTTTAATTAGGTTTTTAATTAAACACATCATCACTAAAACTTAGGTAGTTACGTGATTCACACATTTATTAGTATTAGTAGTAAGTTTTGTATATTCGATTACTAAAACAAGAGATTTGTTGCCAGAAACAATGAATCTGTTGGTGTAGTAATCCCTGATACGTTCCTCTAAACTAGGTTTATAGGTCAGTAGTGATGTATTCATTTCCAATTATGGGCCTTTTGTGAGCCCAACCCATTTTAAATGAAACTTAAAGCCTAGCCTAATTTTATTAGTTCTTTTTCTTTGCATGGAGAGTAAACTAAGTTTGGATGATGATACAATGACGACATGAAAACATTAAACAAGTCACTAAACTACATGTTACAGCCAGAGGACTCACAATTCCAGATTCTATTTGTTTTTTCAACGCTCACGAATAGGCTGCGGTACTTCCGCAACTTCTATTTTTCTTTCTTTTGCTTAAAATCCAAATACTATTAAAAATGAACTACTTATGTTTTTACTTCTCCGTGCGAAGAAGTGAGGGTGAGTGTAGTATATATTCTGGATTATGGATTTATCTCCGTAATATATCAAATCTTTAAGTACTTTATATATGATTTGGTATTTCATTGGAAATAGATGAAACTGATAATCCAGTAAAAAGACCAAATAAATAAATCTAATAAGCATGGCATTAGCTACTAGCTGGCTACTAGTAATAAAGTTGGTTTAAGTGCAAGCGTTAAGACATTTTGATGGGCCGGGCTTTTTGCAGGAGTTGGAGTATATAAAAATGGTTTGGGCTAAGTAATATAAAGAAAGGCTTTAATTAAAGCTAAAATAGTCGTAAGGGGTAGTTTCGACCTTTCATCAAAACCCTCGGCCGCATAAGATTCTTCTTCTTCTTCCTCCTCTTCGATTTTCTAGGTTAACCAGAGACGAGAGCGAGGGAAGGAGAGAGAGAGATGAGGTTGATAACGCACAACATGCTCTCCTGCAACATCAAAGGAGTCACGAACGGCTTTCCTCTCAAGATCGAAGCTGAGAAAGTAGTCGAGAAGGCGGTCGATTTCAACCCTGATTTTCTGAGGCACATGTTCGCCAAGATCGAGTGGAAGGCTCTCGTGGAAGCTGCCCGTTCCATGGGATACGCCGAGCTACCGGTGGATTCTCCAGACGCAACGGTGATCGAATCCGCCGACGAGACGTTCCTGAGGAAACTCCACCACGCGTTGCTCGAGCTTCACCTAGAGGAAGGCGCGCTTGTCTGCCCCGAGACTGGGAGGAAGTTTCCGGTTAACAAGGGTATCCCCAACATGCTTCTCCACGAAGACGAGGTTTAATTGAATTTAATCATCTTTCGATTTTAAATGTTTTGTTACGGTTCTTGAATTGAGTAAACCGTTTGGGTGTTTTAATATTCTTAATCTCTGTTAAACCGGTTTAATTAGATTTCACTCTGATACTTAAACGATGAAGTGGAGACAATCTAATGGTTAGTTTCAACTTGGCATCATGAGTATGAAGTTTGAAACGAATGATGGTTAGTTTAAACAAACGGTCTTCATTGATCTTCCCAACATGTTAGGCCCGCTTAGGAAACGAACCAACCAGAATCCGGAGTCCAAAATACAGAGTGTTGATGCAAGATGTCTGCATTGATCTTTCATTACAAGTCCGCTGAAGTAGCAAAATGTTGTTGTCATGCCGGGTTTCTACAATTTGACAATTATATATTTCACCCGTTCATGTGTTCTGAGGTTGACTTCATATTTCTATTTTTCAGAAGGCTCCCCCCCCCTCAAATTCCTATGCATTTGATTGAGGTCTACTTCTTGTTTACTTAGGTAAGAGAAGAACTAATCAGGATTATGTTTTTGGTGATGTCAAGATCTATTGACAAAAGTTACACAAATACCTAGAAATGATTATTTATCTCTTCCCCCTAAATTCAAGAAACCATACAGTGTTTACTTTTTACCAAGAAAAATAAAATTGGTTTTACAATTTGCTGAACCAGTACCTATTGAGAATTCTTCCTATAGGTGTATCTCCTGGTAGACATTGGTGTTAGTAGTTCATTTACTATTGGTGGTAACAAATAAATTGAACGCAGCAAATTCATATATAAGAACACGATAATACTTATCATGACTTGTATATACATAATACATATCTAGTTTCACATTAATTCTTCCACCCATTACATCGAATCAACATACATACCCTTTAAAGGCAAACCCTAGCATAAAAGCTTAAACAAACTCAACGGCTTAAAAAGTTTTGTGGAACTGTGATCATCAGGGTGTATGAACTTGCAGTTAGGACACACGAGAGTTGATTTGCAGAGCATAACTAGCATGTGACACTTCATGCACACCGTTGTTACCATCTCTTGCTTCTTGTCATCATCATTATCATCATCGCCTTCAAACTCTAGCCAAGACGGGGATCGACTTAGCCTTATATCACCTGGTTTTCCTTTATTACTTGGGGCCATGATCAAAGTTTTTCCTTTTGAACACTCGTCTTTCTTCATGATTTCTTTTACTGTCGAACTTGCTGATAAAGAAAGATTTAGCTCAAGGTCCAAGTAAGTCCTACGATCTTCAAATGACTCTGAATGGCCCTGCAAAAAGAGAATTGAAACATGTTTTGTTCATTCTTTTTCTGCATATAAATTTATGTATATGCGTTGATTTTCACATTCATATACTACCTTAGTGTCTAGATGAAGCTGAACATCAGGCTTCATCAACTTGGCGTTCTCTGACTTTGATCTCTGATAGAACATAGTAGTGTTCTTCTCAAGTTGGGCCTGTGTCTGATCTCCTTGTTTGATCCTTTTGAAGGAACCATGAAACGTTTCTCCATTGACGTTCATCTGATATCTCTTTCTAGAACAGAGGGCTCCATCACGTAGAGAAGACATTGGACCTTCGCCTCTTTATGCTTAAGAAACTCTTACTTTTCTTTGCTTTGGTGTTAGAACGAATGATCAGATAGAGGAACAGTTCATGAAAGTCGTATATATATATTATATATGAATAAGATAAACCACCCATGGGAGTTATTATCTCCACCGGTTCATGTAGAATAGTTGACAATAGTAAATGAGTTAGATATACTAAAATAAATATCTTAGATGATCAAATAAACTAGGATTCAAATTGGGACTATTTTTGCATAGTACAAATAATTCATATCTTTGATATTTGCTACTCAACAAATATTTAGTTTAGATAAATGACCCAGACTAGTGCTGATATCTATCTAAAGATGGTAACTAATAATATATTAATTAGTGTATTCATACTCAGTTATGTTCTAAATACTTGATGGTGCAAATCAAGATTTCGCAAATATAACTCCATAAGCTGTTTTGTTATAGACTAATTCGGATTTTATTATTAAAAAGATAAAATAAACTGCAAAAAAAAAAAAATTATTTTCTCAAAAAAAAAATATAGAGTTTCAAGTTGGGTGTGTTAATAACTGAGGGTATTTCTCCAAGGGGAGACTCATTGAAATGTGTAGATTTGTAGTTCTATTTAATTCCTCTTTCTGTTTTTTTTTTCTTTTTCTGTTTTCTCTTCCACCAATATTATCATCATGATGATATCAGCAACCGTTATCTCGACGTATGATGATGCATGCATGCATATACGAGTTGTGTGTATTCCTGTTGGTCATGAAGTTGTCTACATGTATGTCTATGTGCGTATGGTCCGTATGTGATCCGAGAGGTCAATACATATTAAATAGGAGAGAAACTAAATACCGTTGAAGGGGGAAGGTTCATGACTTCATGAATGCCGATGCAACATTAATACCACAATAACTCTTACTCCTACTTTTCAATATATAACACCAAAAAATACACACATCTACTAACCCTTATTGTTAGTATTATCTTAGTATTGAAAATATTTATAGCAAATTATTCAAATAGTTTGAAACCTCCTCAACGGCCTACCATGCCAACCTTCGCTTCCTCGTTTATTTGTAGGACTCTTTTGGTCAGCTTCCTCATAAATTGCCTTTCTATTTTTTCCCTCTATTAAATTTCAACGGATGCATTTATGCATGGATATATATATGTGTGTGTGTGTGTGTGTGTGTGTGTGTGTGTGTGTGTGTGTGTGTGTGTGTCTTTGAGCGTTTGTAATGTGTGTTCGTTGATATTATCGAGTTAAAGTCGACCTATAATATGGACTTTTAGTATTCTACGAGGATCTAACTAACAATATTTGAATACGACTAAGAAAATATTTCTAATTAAGTTTAAAGCATAAACTATAATAAAAATGGCGATACAAAAAACTTGGATGAAAACCTATCAAAGCATATTTTTATAACCAGCTGTAACTAAGAAAATATTTCTAATTAAGTTTAAAGCATAAACTAGAATGAAAATGGCGTTACAAAAAACTTGGATGAAAACATATCAAAGCATCTCTAACTAAGAATTATATAATTAAATAACCGCTTTATACCAAGATTATTAAATGATTACTAAATTTTTTTAAAATAATTAAATAACCGTTTGTGTTGCTGAGTCTTACAGCAATTCACAATCATTTTATAGTTTGAAACGTACCATAATTAGTTCGTCATTCGTGTGCTTTAGAAAGTAGGCATAATATCAAGTGAATGGGCCACACCATGCCATATATATTTAACCTCTAAGTAACCTAACTACATATATGCATTGTATGTAAACAAAGTTTTTTTTATTTAATAAATTTTACATTCATTAATAAAACAAATATGCATAATCGGAGCTTCATTTCGTTTATCACTATTCAGAGAAAATGAAAATATAGTTTTCTAACAAATTGCAAAGTAATAAATGGGAACGATGTGATAGAAAATGGTTTAAATCTCACAATAGCGGCTGCTTCATGCATGCAGTTACAATTAAGATTCATGTCTCATCATTTTATAGCAAGCGCCAGAAACTTACAATTTCGTAAATTTTATATACAAGAAATTGAAACTCACCAAGTGTAAAAAGGATTGTATGCAATGAAAGCTCCAAGTAAAATAAAATTGTTCGCGGGTAAAATAGTTAATACATTTCTTGAATTACTTGGTTAAACGGAGAACCATAATGGTGGAGTAGTTATTATTTCCTGTGGAAGAATTAAAGATTCAGGACTTGTCTACCCGTTACCATTAAATATATTGAAGAAGTATAAATGCATAGTAACAGTTAATACACGTACTTTTATTTCAACGATAATTTTGTAAAACAAGTATGTAGAGATATGTGATTAATACTCAACCGAAGGTGACTTGCGTCTGCATGTTTTGCTATTGACTGCGTCTGCATGTAATTTAGTCATTTAGAAGAAAACTGCAATGCATAATTTGGATTTCTATAGAAAATATGGTAAGTTATCAAGATTTTAACGTGAATCTATTTGTAAGTTTTAAAACGTTTTCATAATATCTGCCTTCATATTGGATAATTGTCAATTGGCCATCAATGATATAGGCTTTGTGGTATATACTTATGTTTCAATAGCCATTTGTGATTCGTCAAACCTTTTCTTTAGGGTAGGAGTTGGGCCAAAACCAAGCCTAGCTACAAAAAACTCTTAGGTAGAAGAACTCACTACGAAAGCTAGCTCATAATTTAATGTATCTTATGAAGCATTGTCTATCCATTTCCTATCAAATGTGAGATGTTTTTCATATATCCACATTATTTTCTCGAGCAAAATAATAATTTCGATCAGTATGTATGCCTTCTTAATGACCCAATATGAACCTCAAATTGTACCGAACATAAACCATAATCATATTATTTAGATAATCTGCTATTCAAATGGTGTTGATTGTTGGTTTTAATTTAGGATTATAAACAAGTTAGAATTTAATCCCAAAAACACAAGACAGAATAAATTGGCAAAATACATCCTAAAATATAAAACCAGTTTTCAAAAACATGACTCACCACAACATAAATTTTCGTTCCAAGAACCAGTCAGATGCGAGACAGTAAAACAACAGCAACAACAAGAAAGAATTGTCTGGAAGTATACATTACCTTAGAGAGATCAAGTAAGCAGGTCTGAGTTTATTCATAGAAGAAACTTGGGGGAGAATGAACAACAACAGATTTAGAAATTACAGGATCACCAACCACAATCATAGCCTTTTGATCGTCAACCACAGGTTTCTTGAGAAAATCTTTTTGCAATAGGGATTGTTACGTAGAATGGAATAAGGCCTTATCACTTTAACGAGTGTGTTATGAAGTGAACCCTGTTTCATTCCAAAGAATCCTTTAATCACTCAAGTTAATTAGGGTTAAAAGGAAGTCTCAAAAACTTGAATACTACTTCTTATACCTTGGTGACAGAAAGAGCAGCTTGGATGACAAAGTTAGCATACGGGTCTTGAATCAGAACATCAAAATAAGGCACAGAGGCGAGTTCACGCACTATCTGAGGACGGCTCTCTGGACAATTTCTTAAGCACCGTTCCACCGTATGGCTACTGAATTTCTGCATGGAGAGCTCTACATAATGCCCTTTTAACTGCGCTAGCACCATGGCTATCGCAAACAAATCCCTCAGATCTATAACGAACTGGACTGCGTAGTTCCTGCATTTGATCAAGAAAGAAAGTTATCTAGAATGAGTACTCTCTCAGAAGCAGTCATCCTTGTGTCATAAGATACTTTTTATTACCCATAAGGGTCTTTAGCAAGGAAGAGACTGTTTCTAGAGACTTCAGCTATGAGCTTCTCTCGTTGTTGTCCAGTGGAATAAGCAATACATTTTTGTAACACACAGCATCCATGTTGATGTGTCGCCATATCAATGCAGAACCTTGTAGCATCTTCAAAGATGAACTATAAAGAGTGGAAGGAGAAACAAGGTTTCATCAGATGAAGATCATCTCCAATATATTTTGCTATTTTTGCTTCTAAAATAGAGAAAATCTATAATAAAAGTGAAGTTTACTCCAATACATTTCTTTTAAATAGTAATATTCTTTAATTGTAGAGTAAAAATATAGAATTTCTTCTTCTAATTATAGAGGAAAAATAACAATCTCTATTTTATAGAGAAAAAAAAATAGCAATCTCTATTTTAGAGATAGAGAAAATAAATAGTAATCTCTATTTTAGAAGAAGAGATATAGATGAGTTGGAGTAAATTTAATTTTAAATGCTATTATAAAGGTAAATATGGAGAGGATCGATCATAGGTGCTCTAAGTAGTGAAAATAAAAAAAGATCATTGCGTCTTTATTACCTCGTTATCTTGTGTACTAAGGCACTGCAAGCAACGTTGAATCACATGATTCCCATTCACATCTCTAACGAGACTGAGAAATCCAAGTCTCAAAGCTGACTTCACCAGAAAAATCTGCTTCTTGGTTTTGACTGTTTCTACTAATCTCTGGACAACTCGAGTACTTAAACACACACACAAACACACGAAAACAATCAGACACAACCTTAAACCTCATATCAAGTTGATTATATTGGTAATCTCTTACCCGTAAGTGTTAAGGGATATCTGGACAAGCCATCCAGGTTGTGCAGTAACGATAAGTAAGATCTGCATTCTTCGTTCTTCAGTGCATACATCTAATATTTTCTGCATCAAATAGTTCCCAAAAGGGTCCGTCATCACCTCAACAACGTGTGGAATCACTTCGTTGAAAATGATCATAGAATCTAGACAAGTTCCATCTTCAAGGATCCTCTGCAAGGATCTGCATCCATGCTGATCCTTAGCCATCAAGTAGACGTATCCCTCGATACAAGATGTCTTAGGAAGACTCGGATAATTAGTGGTACCACCTTTTCGACGAGAGTATGATGGAACGGAGTGGTGACTGTTGAGCTCGAACAGACTCTTATTTGGTGAAGAAACCATGAATCTATCAGTAGTTAACATCATTTCTGCGATGTTGTAACAAAGATTACAAGAACTCTCTCCACAGCTCTGAAAATTAGGAACCAGTGAAGCTTTATCAACAGAAAAATCAGAGGAGACTCCAAAACTATGGTGACAAGTCTTGTCTTCTTTATCCTTATCTCTGATGTTGAGACGATGGAGGCTCTCACAAAGTCCCAACTCGTTATATTCATCAGCAGCAGCAACAACGCTGCTGTTGTAATGCTTCATCTTCAGGTTCCTATCGAACGGATGAGAAGCGAAATGAGACGAACCGTCTTCGGAAGAACAAAGTCCGTCAGAGAAGTAACTCGAACTGGAAGATGAGTCTCGGGGGAAGAGACTGTAGTGATTCCATGAGGTTTGCATATGAGAAGAAGGTGAACGTGAGAAAGACGAAGCTTCTTCTCCAAATTCACTTCTCTTCATCATCTCTATCTCTCTTCTTCTCTTTCTGTTTTTATAAAT
Organism: Brassica rapa; assembly: GCF_000309985.2. Classification (NCBI taxonomy): domain Eukaryota; kingdom Viridiplantae; phylum Streptophyta; class Magnoliopsida; order Brassicales; family Brassicaceae; genus Brassica; species Brassica rapa. Next base: position 13,435,144 of record NC_024801.2, read on the forward strand.
ATATAATAGTAAAGATAACAAGTAGAATAAATTTAACATATAATGCGATTTACTATGCTGGATTTTCTCATTATGTTAAAAGTAAGATTACAGAAAAATAGTTATTGGGATTACATATGCCTCAAATCAAACTTTTTCTTTTGATTTTAAAAATATTTTCACTTAAAAGAAGAATATGGCTATGCAACTGAAAAATGAACCTCTAAAATCTATGCCCAATTTATTCTTATTGAGGAAAATAAACCCACAAATTAATGAGTTTATACAAAACTAAGCACACACAAAAATCTATACAAATGTGATGAGTTTATCCTCGCTAGTTTTGTTAGATTAAGAAAAGTCACCAAGAGGTACAAACCTTTTTCTCTTGTGAGCTCTTGTAGTTTGGGAGCTTGACTTCTGTTCTTGTGGAGCTGAAGAGTGCAAGATGATTGTCCATTTATATTCTAAGAGGATCGTTTTGCAACATTAAAGTATTAATATTCTTAAAACGTTAAATTATGTAATCAAAATTTAGCTGTGAAAAAGATGACAAGTAATATGAAAGTCTTTCACCATTTTTAGAGTCTTATGACAATATTTTCCACCTTTTTCTTCTCTTTTCTACTTTTATTTGTTTATTAATTATTTTTTGGTGAGAAACTCTTGTAACTATCAATGGATATTATAAATGCTATAAAGTCAAAATAGTTTACAACTTTTTAATATTTAAATAATACTATACATAGATACGTTAACACATGTGAAAAAATTTCTCAAAAACGTAACATAGTTACTTTCATAGAAGTCTCCACTTTTTTATTATAGAGTGAAGATTTCTATAACAGTAAAATAATCACTTTTATAGAAATTTCTATTTTTATATTAGAGTGGAGACTTCAATGAAAGTAACATAGTCACTTTACATAGAGGTCCCCACTTTCATATTAGACTATCAATAATTATTTCAACGTTCATATCTTACATATCATCTTCTATTTCTTCTACAACATCTTCTGCTTTCTACCTAATAATTCAACATTCACTATTTTCGTATATTCTAGAATGGTTTGTTGAAAAAAATTCAAACACTCTTTCCTATAATTTTTTCTTTCACAATTTTGTTCTTATATGTTTTTTTTTGTGATTACATATTAACAGTTATTGATTGAAATTAGATTACAATAGTTAAGAGTTAAGCAAATGTTTAACTAATTTTTGAAATTAATTTCAAATGTTTCATTTCACTGGAAAAATAGGAAATATAAAAATGAAGTCTAAAGAAAAATTACAGTAGAAATAGATGGATTTTCCCTATGTTCAAACCAAATGAAATAAGTTTTATTTATAGAGTATAAAAATTGGTAAACTTTTATGTAAAACTATTCTTTTTAAAATAAAATTTTATGACATAATTGATCTCAAATACTTCAGACGAAAACAAATAAGAAATCTCTATAGCCAATAACTTAATGACAAGTGGCCATTGATGGCTCCACTTTACGGATTCAACAACCCTATTTAATTTAGTAAAGAAATAAATAAAAAACATGTTAAAAATTAAAAATACAGTATATAGTTAAAAAATTTGTCTTCATAAAGTGTAAAAATGAATAGCAATTCTTAAAATTTGAAGTAATAATGTTCATTATTTCAAAATTTGAAAAAATATACTGCTAAAACATTTTTTCTTCAAAATGAAGTTAGAAATGAAATAAAAATGAAACACTATTGAAGATGTTTAAAACAATCAGATCGAACAATTATTGTATGTTAATTGTGATCTTAAGACCGCACATATGCAAAACGGTGAAATCTCAAAGGATGTCTAGGGTTTTGGGCGACGAAATAGGCGATTGTCAGATCCAATAATTTTGACGGCGCTCCAAGACAAAACCCTTCTTAACGTTACCCCTACGCAAGGTAGACTACTCCACACTTCTTGCTAGGTCCGGTAAGGTTATTATATACATCCCGATTCTAGTTTTTACTACGAAACTTTTGTTTTTTCGCTTGAGAAGCAGTCCGATCTCTCTAGCCTTGTGCTAAGTTTGGTATTTTTCACCTAAGTCGATACGATGAGTTCACAGTCAAACCTAATCCGCCGCGGGGGTAGCTCTTCTGCCCAACGCCAACTGGATCTGGCAGCGGAAGAAGAGATCATCCGTATCCCAGCATGTGATCTAACTGCGGCAACTGAACGTTTCAAAAGAACCCTGATTGGAAGAGTCCTCCACAGAGGGGGCAGAAGCGTTGAAGCGATGATAGCTCTACTTCCGAGAGCACGTATCTGGAATGTGGAAGGGAGAGCTAGAGGGGTGAACCTGGGCAACGGCCGTTTCCGCTTTGATTTCGATAAGGAAGAAGATCTCGTCACGGTGCTGAACAAGAGACCATGTCATTTCAATCACTGGATCTTCGCTCTGGCACGTTGGGAACCTTCAACGAGTGAAAACTTCCCCAACACGGTTCCTTTCTGGATCAAAATCACTGGAGTCCCAGTCCACTTCTGGAATGATGATACTTTCAGTGCAATTGCAAAGGCACTTGGGAAGAAGGAAGATATTGATGCCAAGAATGCGCGAATCCAAGTGTCAGTTGATGTCGATCGTCCACTTAAGATGGAGGCAAGGATAGAATTTCCCAATGGAGATTTTGGAAAAGTATCAATGACATATGAAGGACTAAACCGATACTGTTTTGGGTGTAAGCGACTCTCCCATGACATCTATTCATGCTTGGATTTAACTATGGAAGAGCGTGAGAAAAAGATAAAAGACCTTCGGGAATCCAATGAGTCAGGACTACAAGGCCCATCGCACAGAGCTCTGTCTGGTCCGCGAGGAACCTACAACAACAATCCTCTGAATAACAAGAGACCACGATCCCCTAATGGAGAAGCCTACCAAAGATCACCAAAAAGGGCAGGAGATCCTGGTCAGTCCAGAGGAGGGCAACGTCAAAAAGCTTCGGAAAGCTACTGGACTACAAAAGCTTTCTCGAGCCGTGATGCTCCTCCCAAGACGATGGAGAGAAGAAGGGAGGATGGAGAAGAGAGACACACACGCCACCAGAAAACCACAACTGTATGGAACCGGCTTGATGATAGGTCTGGTGGACAAGATAGGAGGAACACAGGGGTTTTGAATGCACGGCCGAGACAGAGCCTCACAGAACGACAGAGAGGGCGAGAGTCGTATAGACCAAGGGAACGACTTTACTCCCGCCATTCACAAACTTCCCAGCAAGTCTGTAGACCACGAACCCAGATAACGGAAGGAAAAAGCAGTAGCCCTTCCAGAACTGTTACCAACTTGAAGTACCAAAAAGCCACAACTCCAGAGAGAGCGGAATCGCAACAAACCATTTCGGGAGGTTTACAAGATGGTAGTGCCCTGGGTGGACAAGGTAGCGGAGTTCTGGTGGTACACAGAAATGAAACCTCTGAAGAGAAACTAAGACGTCTCAAAGGTAAAGCAACTATGCTAGAGGAACCATCGGCCAAATCTCCTGGTTTGAACCGCCACATGATCCCACATGCGATGCTTACTAGAGACAGAGGCACTGTTGTAATCAGAGAAGGAGGGACGCGGACTCCTCCATCTGTCCTCAGGTCAGTACCATCCCCACTTAGACTTAGAGATGATGCTGAGGAACCAAGTTTAGAACTCACAAACCTGATGATCTCGAAGCATATCGATGAGATGGTTCTTACTAGGGAAGAAGAAGCAGAAGTAGATAAGCTTGTGGATGAGTTCGGAGATGTAGTTATGGATGAGGAAATGATTCAAAATGATGATCTCCTGGTCGATGAGCCGGGGTATGATGCGGAGATTATTGATGCTATATCACAGCTCTCTCCAGCTAATGCTGTGAATAAACAAATCGAGGGATTACCAGAAGCCTCAAAGGAACCGCAGGGCATTAAGGCACAGCAAATGAAGCCTATGTTCACTGGCTCAGCTAAACTGCCTCCAGTTCCAGCAGGAGAGGGTCGAAGTAAGACTAGTGGTGCGGAAGATAAGAAGAAAAGTGGCCAAAGTTCGGAACTAAAAGGAGCACAAGCCTCAAGGAAGCTGAATGCTTTACGAGGACGTCCATCCCCGAGGAAGAAAGGCTCGGGTAATCCAATAAAATCTAAATCTGTTGCTGTCCCTCGTCATGAGGTGTTTACATCTGCTAAAAGTACGAGGTTGTCTTTTGTTTCAGGTTCGGTGGGGTCCCAGAAACCACCCAGTAAGAAGATATGAATACAATTTCCTGGAATTGTCAAGGGGCGGGAGCTTACTTGACCAAGCAACATCTCCGGGAGTTGCATCGTTTTTTTGCACCATCTTTTCTTTTTCTTTCTGAAACAAAAAACACTCGTTCTTTTTTGCAAGATTTTCAAATTTCTTTTGGTTATAATAAATTGTTTACCGTGGAACCGGAAGGTAGAAGCGGTGGACTGGCACTTTTTTATATGGATTCTTATGATGTGTCGATTCTTTACTTCGATAAACGTATGATTGATATTGCAGCTACCATAGAGGGACATAGGGTCTTTATGACCTTTGTTTATGGTGATCCGGTCGTGGAGTGCCGAGACTATGTATGGGAAAGACTTACACGTATAAGTACTTCTAGAACCGGTGCCTGGCTAATGAGTGGAGACTTCAACGAAATCACCGGGAACCACGAGAAGAAAGGGGGGAGAAAAAGGTCTGAGACGTCTTTCTTAGCATTCAAATCCATGTTAGCGGATTGTGGTATGGTGGATTTTCCGTTCAAAGGTAACTCCTTGTCTTGGATGGGATTTCGGAGCTCAGGCAAAGTCCAATGCCGGCTAGACCGATCGATAGGTAACGAAGAATGGCACCATATCTTTTCCCACACCAATGTGGAGTACCTGAAGTTATGGGGCTCGGACCATCGCCCTATTCTCACCCGTGTTCAATCACGAAAAGTTCGACTCCAGCGGAGCTTCAAGTTTGATAGACGATGGCTTGGTAAGGATGGTCTAAAGGAAGCAATCAAAGAAGGATGGGGACCAGATGTAACTGATGGAAACCGCACTCTCCATATCAAATTATGTGATGTGCGTCGAGCTATCTCACGATGGAAAAAAACGAACCCATCCAATACGCAAAAAAAGATTGAGACTATCAAGGAACAACTTGAGAAGGCAAATACCGATGATACGGTCACGAATGAAGAACTTCTAAATCTTAAGTGGAATCTTTGCACAGCCTTTAGGGAAGAGGAACTCTACTGGAGACAGAAGAGCCGTGCCCTGTGGCTAAAAGATGGAGATAGAAATACAAAGTTCTTCCATGCCATCACAAAACAAAGAAGAGCCCGGAACCGTATAACAAAACTGAGAAAACCCGGAGGAGGCTGGGCGGAGAGTGAAGAAAAGATCGAGGAGGTTGCTACAGAGTATTTCCAAAACCTTTTCTCCTCGTCGGAAACGTGTGATTTCGAGGAAGCACTCCGGTATATTCCCGCGAAAGTGACTCCAGCCATGAATGCGATCCTAACGCAGAACCCATCCGATGAGGAGATCAAGAAAGCTATTCACAACATAAACCCAGATAAGGCACCGGGTCCAGACGGTATGACAAGCCTTTTCTATCAGAGTTTTTGGGAAGTTACTGCGTCAGAGATAATTTCGATGGTTAGAAAATTCTTTGAGTCCAGCGCTTTTGATCCTCGGCTAAACCAAACGAATATTTGTCTTATACCCAAGACAGAAAGGCCGCAAGCTATGGCTGAGTTCCGGCCTATTAGCCTGTGCAATGTCAGCTACAAGATAATCTCAAAGATCCTATGTTCTCGTCTGAAAAAACTACTCCCGAAGCTGATTTCGGAGACTCAATCCGCCTTTGTGGCGAAGAGACTCATATCTGATAATATTCTGCTGGCACAAGAATCTTTTCATGCCCTACGTACCAACCCTATGTGCAAGGCAAAATTTGTGGCAATAAAGACGGATATGAGTAAAGCTTACGATCGGGTGGAATGGAATTTCCTGGAGGCTCTTCTACTAAAAATGGGTTTTGCCGATACCTGGGTCTCCTGGATTCGATGGTGTGTTTCTTCGGTGTCTTACCAGATCCTGGTAAATGGTGAACCAAAAGGGAATATACAACCTACTCGAGGTTTACGCCAGGGTGATCCTCTGTCGCCTTTCCTTTTTATTTTATTGACTGAAGCTCGTACTTCTCAGCTGAAAGGTGCAGAAGAAGAAGGAAGAATATCAGGCTTAAAGATTGCTAGAGCGAGCCCTTCAGTATCGCATCTCCTTTTCGCAGACGACAGTCTCTTCTTCTGTAAAGCTGATGTCCAGCAATGTGCTGAGTTGATGAGGATCATAAACCTCTATGGGCGGGCATCGGGACAGCAACTAAACCCCGGAAAATCATCTATCTTATTTGGTAGCAAAGTAGACCAGGACCTTAAAAGAATTCTAAAGCAAACTCTTGGTATACAAAAGGAAGGTGGTATGGGAATGTATCTTGGGTTGCCGGAGAAAATTTGTGGATCAAAACGCCAAGTCTTTGCTTTCATCCGGGATCGTTTAAATGAGCGTATCAACTCCTGGTCGGCAAGACTCCTATCAAAAGGTGGTAAGGAAGTTTTATTAAAATCGGTAGCACAAGCCTTACCGACGTACGTAATGTCTTGCTTCCTCTTACCAAAGGAAATCATTAATAAGCTCCAAGGTGCAATAGCGAAGTTTTGGTGGAGTACGAAAGCCAATAACAGAGGTCTTCATTGGATAGCTTGGGATAAAATATGTTTGTCCTTTGATAAAGGGGGGTTAGGCTTCAGAGACCTACATGACTTCAATCTGGCCTTGTTAGCCAAGCAACTCTGGAGACTCCTCCATCACCCAAATTCTCTATTGGCTCGTGTCCTGAAAGGAAGATATTTCCGACATTGTAGTCCTATGGAGGTCAGATCGTCAAATTCCCCATCCTACGGATGGAGAAGTATCCTAGCGGCTCAAGATCTTTTGCGAGAAGGCCTGAAGAAGACGATAGGATCAGGAAGCAGTACGCGGGTATGGCTTGACCCGTGGATCCCGACATCCCCACCACGATCAGCCTTAGACACAGGTGCTTATCGTGATCAAGATCTTCTGGTTAGTCATCTCATTGATGAGACTTCGAAACAGTGGAGAATGGATATCATTGAGGCGTTGATAGACCCAAGCGACATCCCGTTAATACGGAGTTTACGACCAAGCTATAATGGTAAGGCGGACGGCTTCTGCTGGGCTTATACAAAATCAGGTCAATATACTGTCAAATCCGGTTATGAGCTAGCGTCGCAATTGAAAGAAGAAAAGAAGGCAGATCAAGTTACTGAGCCAAGCACGACCGTCCTTAAAGCCATGATATGGAAGCTGAAAACATCTCGTAAGATCAAACATTTCTTGTGGCAATCTCTTTCAGACTGCATCGCAACCTGTAGCAGGCTGGCTGATAGACACTGTGGAAGAGAGCGGCTGTGCCCAAGATGTGGCAACGAAGAAGAAACCGTCAACCATTGCTTGTTCAGGTGCCCTCCGGCTCTCCAGACCTGGGCCCTATCGGACATACCGTCATCTCCGGGTGCTTTCCCGAGCGATTCGCTTGTCGATAATTTTGATTATCTACTTCTCCGAGCAAAGACCATAGGTACTCCTACCTCTGCGCTGGGCCGTTTCCCATGGATCCTGTGGTTCATCTGGAAAGCACGCAACGAGAAAATTTTTAATGGCAAGGATATCCTACCGCCGGATATAGTCTGTCATGCAAATCGCGAAGAAGAAGAGTGGCGTGTTGCACAAATACTATCACCACATAAAGCGCAAACAACAACTACCAGTACAGATGTTTTGAATGAATCACCACTACCTCGATGCCAAGTGGACGCATCCTGGGTGCCGAATTCAACCATCTTTGGAGGTGGATGTGTATTTGATTTCGAGCCTGGTTCTCATACCTACGGCTCTTTTGGGATGAACCAAGTTTCTTCCCCACTTCATGCTGAGTTTAATATCTTGCTTTGTGCAATGAAAAAATCTTTGCAACTCGGTTATCTTTCGATGTCCTTTGAATCGGATTGCCTACAGCTGGTTAAGCTGATACATGAAGAAGAAGATTGGCCAAGTTTGGCTTCAGAATGGAATGAGTTCACCTTTTTGGTTTCTGAGTTTACTGTTTTCTCTATTTCGTTTATTAAGCGTACTTATAATGTAAGAGCTGACCTCCTTGCTAAAGGGGCTCGTCTCCAAAATTCTATTTTCTCCCATGTAAACTCTCTGATTCCGACGTGGTTAGCCCCACAAGCTAACCTTTTCGTCCTGAATTAATAAAACATGGTGTTTGTCGTCAAAAAAAAAAAAAAAAAAAAACAATCAGATCGATATTCAATGGGTTGAACCATGTCATGTCATGAGCATATCTTCTTATTCCCCTTCTTAGACCTTTGTAACTTTACACTAATTTTTAAAATTTTGTTGGGTTTAGTGGCCCCACTCTATTGTATGTGGCTCTGTCACTTAATGATCATATCGCATCATCTACAATGGAAGTGTTGAATAAAAGATTCAATAGTTGAAATTTGATGTGTGGATGGTTTGGTGTTCAAAAGATTCAACATGTTGAATAAGAAGAAAATGGAGACCACCGACGACACATGTAACTTTCTAAAGATTTTTGATATTTTCATATATTTTTAGTTATTTAAAACCAATCATCACATTATAAATTAAATAAGTTATTTTATTTTTTATACAAAAATTTATCATTTAAAAGTCTCTATAAATAGAAACTAGGTTTATTTAATTTAGAAATATAAAAAATAATTATTAATTAGTAAAACATGATGTTAAATTTTATTAAACAAAATCATTTTAGTATATAGAGTTAAATTTGTGTTGAACGATGAGGTGAAAAAAAAAGATGATGTGAAATTGAATCAAGAAACTAGTGTACTTAGTCTGGTTAGTTATTAGATATTCTCATTCGAAAAACAATAAATGCTGTCTAGAATATAATTTTTTTTTGGATCAATATAGATAACATCTTATTTTATTTTATTTTAAATTTCAAAATTTGAGCAGTAAAAGAAAGGGAAACAACTACTTCATAATAAAATTTATAGCCCAATTATTCCTCCATCATATTTTTTTGACATCAGTTATTCCTCCATAATTTAGGGGTGAAATCGAGAGAATTTCATAGTAGGATCCAACACTATAGATATTTATTTTGTTCACAAGAACCTTTGAGTCAGGCTATCGTTTCTAAGTTGTTACCGGTAAGTAACTGTGTAACATCAATTCAATGATTGATTTTATTTTTATCTTTAATTTTCTTATATTTTTTTAATAAAGAAAAGAAACAAAATAATATTTACTTTAATGATTTGCTTTATTTTTTGTAAAAGAATATTATAAATGTATTTCATATTTAACATTATCATTAATTACTAATAACATTTCACTTTTCATATTTATTAATATTACTCAATTGTTTTACTTTAAAAATAATCCAACACAATCACTATTTAATATAAATTACATGATCATATAATAAAATTACTACATAATATAATTAAACAAACACATAATATCATATTTTGTAAGGAAACACCATATATAATCGAGCTAAAGTGCTTAGAAATGAATGGTTTCATGCTATTTGATATAAACATATAATTATATGAAAATATCAAATGAAACTTTGAAACTAATTGAATAATACTAACGTATATAACTTATTTTGGTAAATGTGTTAGTAGCCATGATTTTGCCACGTAAGTTTTGTGGCTATATTAAAAAAAATTTATATCCTATATCCTAAACCTTTAATTTAAATCTTATATCCTAAATACTAAACTCAATCTCCATATTTAATATTTTCATATTGTAAACCCCAATATTAAACTTAAAACTCTAAATCTATTTTGTAAAGTATTTTCTAAATATAAATCTAAACACTAAACTACATATCTCAAACCTATATCCTAAATACAAATTTTAAACCTCACATACAAAACCATAAATCAAATCTTTTTCAAACTTAAAATCTAAACTTAAACTCCATTTAAAAAAATATATTGTAAATCATAAATTAAACTTTAAACCTTAAAATCCAAATATCAAACATCATTTCATACTTCAAACCCTATATAGTAAACACATTAAAATTTAATTTTTAAAACTAATTCATAAATATAATTACTACTAGTTTAACACAAAATCATAAATCTAATCACTATAAGTTAAATATAAAAAAAATAAAATATATAAACCCAAATGTTAAATTTAAATTCTAAACCCTATATCTATACCCTAAATCCCTAAACTTCAAACTTTAATTATATATTTCAAACACTAAATCTTATTTTGTTTATACTCAGTTCGAAACTTAAATCTAATCATTTCAACATAAATCTATTTTATGTAATTCTGGCTAAATTATCCGCAATTCAATACATTAGTTGTAACACTAAAATTGTTTTATACTTTAATTTAAATAGCCATGGTAAACCTATGGTTAAATTGTGTCTATATATAGCCACGAGAAATCGCTGAAAACAATTGTAGCTAAATTAGCCATGAATTGGTCGTGGAAAACTCGTTGCTAATTAGTCAGGCACATTTTTTCTAGCCACGAGCTATAGCCACAAAAACATTTACACCGAGAATTATGGTGTTTTCACATAAGTACATAACCATGATTTTTGGCTCTATAGCCACGATTTTAGAGAATATTTATAGTAATGATTTTTTATTGTTTCATTTTGAAGTAATAAATAAAATACCATTAAAAAAACTTTCTTCAAAATAAAAACATAAAGGTGAAAAATATGGTGGCTTAGTACTAAACAGTCTTCAGTGTTACAACTAATGTATGTTTTAAATGTTGTGAATGATACAAATACACCAAGAGGGCATATCACAAATACTATTGTCGTGTCTGAACTGTATATAGTTACATTATAACCAACTACTACTAGTCTAAAGAACTTGAGCAGATATCGCTCAAGAGGGTCTTACAGTCGTGTCTTTGGATTGTACTCCTTTCTGACTTTGAAATTTCATAAGTCAACCAAAAGAATCTTATCAGACAAAGTTTTAACATAGATAATTTAGATATTAAGGAAACTTAAGAACCCTTGCATAATTTTGATTCTCCAATTCTTCTGATATACATTAATGCTTGTAAATTATAAATAGGTTTCATGAAATTACAATTCAATAGAGATATATAGTTATAAAGTAAAGCGAAAGAGTCCAATTGATATTGGTCGAGGCTCTCTAATCGTAAAGAAAATCAATCACGAATCAAACTGAGAAACAAACTAATTATAAAAGTTATTAAACTGATACTTTCATAATTTGCCCGTATACATGTTATCTTTCTATTGGGAAATTCGTGTTAAGTATTAAACGTTACTGATATAATTGATTCTAGCTATAAGGTAGACGAGACGCGGTTAGTTGATTATATAGTTGTTAAGAAGGCTTCGACTTCGAACGAGCCCATCGTCATTCTCGCGGGCTTCAGTTATCTGATTGGGCCGTAATGCGCAAAGGCCCAGCTGCAAGCTCGATTCGCACTTTCGGTTAGGCCGTTATAAGGATGCTGAGTCAGCGTCATCTTCTGCGCGAGCTCACACCTGCAAACAGAACGCAGAGAAGTGAGAGAGAGAAGAAAGGAAGAGAGAGAGATCGAAGATCGAAAAGAGAGAGTCTTATCTCGAGATAGAAGAGCAACGGATCAGGCGAAGAAGAATCCTCTGCTGCTTCTACTGAGAATCTGATTACCGGTAGTGTATTTCAGAGTGTATAAGTTCATACCGAGACTTTGTAACGATCAAGTGAGCTATAGTGAAAGCTTGAGAGTTTCGATCTCTCCCCAGACAGTAGGAAACGAAGTCTGGGTAAACAATTTTCTTGTTCTTTACGTTTATGCATATACGTAGAAGAAACAGATCGAATCTAACCTAAGATCAAGATAGAATCGCTAAAGGAATCAAGATCAAGCATAAACAGTTAATCAACAAGTGGTATCAGAGCATAGGTTGCTTGATAGGGAGGTTGCGATCAGATCAGGTTTATTGATTCAGATCGCTGATATTTGATCGGTGATCTTGTGGCTTGAGTTTGTTGGAAACAGGTTCTTTAAGATTGAGAACGCAATGGAGCCCACTAAAGGTCGGTTCGAGATGGACAAGTTTGACGGGAAAGGAGATTTTGGTATGTGGAAATACAAGCTGCTAGGCCAACTTGAGATACAGGGATTAGCATCAGCACTTGAAGAAGATGCGAACCTCTACAAGAGCTCAGAGAAGTTAGAAGAGGGAGCATCACCAGTACTCGATCCGATGAAGGTAGCTAAGGATACAAGAGCAAAGAATCTAATGGGGACGTGCTTAAGTGACATGATTCTGAGAAAGGTAATGGCTGAACCAACAGCTCTAGCAATGTGGAAAGCTTTGGAGCGCGACTATCAGACCAAGACTCTCCCTAACCGCATTTATCTGAAGCAACAGTTTGCGAGTTATAAGATGGAAGAGTCAAAAAGTATCGAAGAAAACCTTGACGTATTTCTGAAACTGATAGGAGATTTGGCAAGCCTTAACATACAAGTGAGTGACGAAGATCAAGCCATACAGGTCTTGACAAGCCTACCACCACAGTATGAAGCTTTAGTACACACGCTGAAGTATGGAACAGGGAAAGATACGTTAACTCTAAGAGATGTTACTACATCAGCATATGCTAAAGAGACTGAGTTGAAGCAGAAAGGGTTAACAGGAAAGGCAAAGTCGAATTCAGAAGGACTATATGTTGAATCTCGAGGCAGACAGAAAGATAAGGGAAACAGAGGAAATGGAAAGTTTGCGAGAGGCAGATCAAAGTCACATGATGGGAGACCACAATCCAGGAACAGATCAAACAAAACCTCAAATAAAACTGGATGTTTTATCTGCGGTAAAGATGGTCATTGGAAAAGAGAGTGTCCTCAGAACTGGAACAATCAGGGAAACAAGAACGAGAATACAAGCTCAGTGAATGTTGCTGCCAAACCAAGACAACCAATTGTGCTCACAGTAAGTGTCCAAGATACCAAGGAGGAATGGGTTTTGGATTCCGGCTGTTCATTTCATATTACTCCTCAAAAGGGAGTCTTGTTTGACTTTAAGGATTTGGAAGGCGGAAAGGTTCTCATGGCAAACAACACACAGAGCGAAGTCAAAGGAATTGGGAAAATTCGAGTCACAAATGAAGATGGTATTGAAGTGATCTTAACTGAGGTAAGATACATGCCTAACATCAGCAGAAACTTAATTTCCTATGGTCTTCTAGAAAAAGCAGGATGTACGTATGAAGGAGGAAATTTCAGGGTTGACTTTTACAAAGATAAGCAGAGAGTTATTTCAGGGAAATATCGAGATGGTCTATACTATCTTCAAGGAAAAGTGTCACGAGCTGAAGTCAACATCACCAAAGCTGAACCTGATATGACCAAGTTGTGGCACTCAAGACTTGGACATATGAGCGTGTCAAACATGAACGTACTTATAAAAGAGAAGTACATTCATCTAAAGGAAATGGACAAGCTGGAGTTTTGCGAAAGTTGTGTATTAGGAAAATCGCACAAGCAGAGTTTCCCTACTGCGAAACACACAACAAATGCTATCCTTGATTACGTTCATTCAGACTTATGGGGCTCACCGTCTACACCAGAGAGCTTGGGAGGTTGCAAATACTTTGTGAGCTTTATTGATGATTTTTCTAAGAAGGTTTGGGTATACTTCTTGAGAACTAAAGATGAAGCCTTCGAGAAATTCAAAGATTGGAAAGAGGCTGTAGAGAACCAGACAGGTAAAAGGATAAAGTGCCTACGTACTGATAACGGTCTCGAGTTTTGCAATACGAAATTTGATGAGTTATGCAGAAAGTCAGGACTGAGAAGACACAGAACTTGTACCTACACGCCTCAGCAGAATGGTGTTTCAGAGAGAATGAACAGAACTATAATGGATAAGGTCAGAAGCATGTTATCTGAGACGGGTTTGGGTCAAGAATTTTGGGCTGAGGCTACCTCTACAGCAGTCTATTTGATAAACAGAACTCCTAACTCTACTATAGGGTTTAAGCTACCAGAGGAGGTATGGTCAGGACGGAAACCAGACTTGTCTCATCTCAGACGGTTCGGGTGCTCAGCATATGTTCACACCATTCAGGAAAAGACAAGTCCAAGAGCGTTAAAGGGAACGTTTGTAGGATACCCATTTGGTGTGAAAGGATATCGCATTTGGATGGAAGATGAGGGCAAATGTGTTACGAGCCGAAATGTTGTATTTCATGAAGACGAAGTGTTTAAAGATGTAAAGAGTCAAGGTGATTCTAACACTCAGGAAAAGGATAAGATGAACTTGGAAAATAAGAAGAAAGGAAAACGAGTCTCGTTCAGAAGTGATTTGATTCAAGGACCATCATCACAAAGTTTTGAAGTCGGAGAATCTTCTGGTCAAGGTGGAGGTTCACAGGAGTCAGATGAATCTGAAGACTTCGATGCTGAGGATATAGAACTTGATACTGCAGGTTCAGAGGGCTCAGTTAGTTCTGATGAAGAAGACAAGAGTTCAGAACAAAGGAATCAGTCTCTCGATGAATATGTGCTGGCAAGAGACAGAGCTCGCAGAAAGAATGTGAAGCCTCCATCGAGGTTTGAAGATGCAAATCTGGTGGCTTATGCTTTACTTGTCGCAGAAGAATTGGAAGTAGAGGAGCCAAAGACGTATAAGGAAGCTATGGAATGCAAAGAAAGAAAGTTTTGGAAAGGAGCAGCAAACGAGGAAATGAATTCGCTTGAGAAGAGCGGGACGTGGGTTTTAGTTGAAAGACCAAAGAATCAGAAACTTGTTGGATGCAAGTGGATCTTCAAACTGAAACCAGGGATACCAGGGGTAGAAGATAAAAGATACAAAGGAAGAGTGGTTGCGAAAGGCTATTCACAAAAGGAAGGGGTTGATTACAACGAAATTTTCTCTCCAGTTGTGAAGCATGTTTCGATTCGTATTCTTCTATCATTGGTTGTGAATCTTGATTACGAATTGGAGCAGATGGATGTAAAAACTGCATTCCTACACGGAGAGTTAGAGGAGAGGATACTTATGGAACAACCCGAAGGTTTTGTGAAAAAGGGAGATGAAGACAAAGTTTGTTTGTTAAAGAAGTCTCTTTATGGGTTGAAGCAATCACCTAGGCAATGGAACTTGAAGTTTGATAGCTTTATGCAGAAGATTGAGTTTCAGAAAAGCAAGTTTGATCCGTGTGTATACATGAAGGATGTCAACACCAAGAGGGCTGTATATTTGTTGCTGTATGTAGATGACATGCTGATTGCATCAGGTAATCCGAAGGTAATCCAAGCTCTAAAAGATAGTTTGAGTAAGGAATTTGAAATGAAGGATTTGGGACAGGCCTCTAGGATCTTGGGAATGGATATAATCCGTGACAGAGAGAAGGGAACTTTGGTCTTATCTCAACAGAGGTATCTGGAAAAGGTTCTAAAAACTTTTGGAATGTATGAGGCTAAACCTGTTGTTACACCTACGGCGTCACATTTCAAACTAAAAAGCCTACATCCAAAGGAAAGAGCAGAAGAGTTTGAACATATGAAGAATGTTCCATATGCGAGTGTCGTGGGAAGTTTGATGTATGCCATGGTTGGTTCACGTCCAGACTTAGGATTTGCAGTGGGTCTAGTTTGCAGATTCATGTCACATCCGAGCAGGGAACATTGGGAGGCAGCTAAATGGATCCTGAGGTATGTGAGAGGAACTTATGATCTATGTTTGACCTTCAGAAGAAGCTCAGAGCTTATCGTTGAAGGGTTTTCAGATTCTGACTATTCTACGGATTTGGACAAGCGAAGATCAGTTTCAGGGATTGTGTTTAAGTTTGGAGGTAATACTGTGTCATGGAAGTCAGGATTGCAGTCAGTCGTAGCTCTCTCAACCACCGAAGCTGAATATATGGCTCTTACTCTGGCGGTGAAAGAAGCTATCTGGTTAAGGGGAATCTGCACAGAAATGGGTTTTGAGCAGAGCAGTGTAAGGATACACTGCGATTCTCAAAGTGCAATCGCATTATCCAAGAACACAGTTCATCATGAACGAACTAAACACATGGACACAGAGTTTCATTTCATCAGAGACATAGTGACAAAGGGATGGGTTACTCTATCTAAGATCCACACATCCATCAACCTAGCAGACTTCTTGACTAAAACGGTACCTGGTTCAAAGTTCCAGCTCTGCCGTGAAGGTCTAAACATCGTCTAAACGCAACCGTGGCTCAAGGTAACTTCAGAGTGCATCTCGGAAAAGGAAAGGTAAATCTACATGAGTAGCAGAAGACTAAGCTGATACAAATTAATAGTTCGAAGAGATGCAAGTATATTTGGGAAGGAAATCGAAAATGGAGTTACCTGAGAGTGTTGAAGCTGTCACGAAAGTGAGGCTTCAGGTGGAGAGGTTGGAAAGGAAAGTCAGTTCTGCAAAGGAGTACGGTTTCTTAGTCAGCTGGTACTCAGTGAGAGATCTGTTTGAGTGAAGATCAGAATTCATCAAGAGTGGTGATTGATCAGAAAGGGAAAAGGGTTAAGGTGAGGTTCATCGGTTTGTAGACTCAAGAGAGAGCAGTGACGTCTAGAGAGAGAAAGGACAAAGGGGGTTGTCTAAGGATTTCTCGAAGATGTCCGAAGTCAAAGAGGTGGAGTTTTGTTAAGAAGGCTTCGACTTCGAACGAGCCCATCGTCATTCTCGCGGGCTTCAGTTATCTGATTGGGCCGTAATGCGCAAAGGCCCAGCTGCAAGCTCGATTCGCACTTTCGGTTAGGCCGTTATAAGGATGCTGAGTCAGCGTCATCTTCTGCGCGAGCTCACACCTGCAAACAGAACGCAGAGAAGTGAGAGAGAGAAGAAAGGAAGAGAGAGAGATCGAAGATCGAAAAGAGAGAGTCTTATCTCGAGATAGAAGAGCAACGGATCAGGCGAAGAAGAATCCTCTGCTGCTTCTACTGAGAATCTGATTACCGGTAGTGTATTTCAGAGTGTATAAGTTCATACCGAGACTTTGTAACGATCAAGTGAGCTATAGTGAAAGCTTGAGAGTTTCGATCTCTCCCCAGACAGTAGGAAACGAAGTCTGGGTAAACAATTTTCTTGTTCTTTACGTTTATGCATATACGTAGAAGAAACAGATCGAATCTAACCTAAGATCAAGATAGAATCGCTAAAGGAATCAAGATCAAGCATAAACAGTTAATCAACAATAGTCTCTTGGAATTGTTGTCGCTCAGTATGTGACTTGAAAAATTAGTAATTCAGATTTCCACAATTAGGAAATGCACGAAAAAAGATAACTTGGGACGTAAGGTACTCAGTTTTGTTTTGAGTTGACCAATGTTATTTACTACCGGCTCATTATGAACAATACAAATAACTTTTTGGTGTATTATAGAGAGAAAATTTTACGGAACCAGTCTCAAAATTACATGAATGTTATTAATATTATTGTAATAAAAGCTTACTTATAAGTTATTACTCACTTGCCCAAAAAAAGTAACACCTCACAAGAAAATGTATTAGTTTTACAAAAGGATTTACCAATGATCAATAACAAAGATTATCTCTTCCAGCTTTGACTTCGGAGCAGAAGATCTTGAGTTCCACCTACAACCCATGTTTCCTTGGAGATGTCTGGAGAGAGTTTGTAACAGTTTGTGTCGTAATTCATCACCACCATATTTACATTTTTCTCTTTCTCCATCAATGTTCTCAGATCCTTCTTCTTTATCACTGTCTCCTTCTCGTCTTCTCCTCTATCTTTTTCAGTGTTTTCACATTCATTGTCTGCCCGCGCAGATCTGCACCGCATTAGCAACAACGCGTTTGGCGGCGGAAGCCGCGGAACCGCAGTTTCAGCGTCTGTAAACGCTTTTTTCTTTTCGTGTAGAACCTTAGACCATTTTGAGAAAACACTCCCCGAAGCTTCGTCTTCATCTTCATCTTCCTCTTCGTGGGAGACTGCATCTACGGGAGGAAACGCACCGAAACACCGAAAATCAAGATCACGGAGACACGTCAAGAACCCCATGATATCCTTCTTAATCCCCAAAAACTTACCCTCCGACTTGGTTCGATGTATCTTCTTTATCTCCGCTAACGACTGCCAATTCTTGCCTCCACCACTGCGTTTACTAGACCGCACTTTGATCTGACCGGCACACGTGACTTGCGGCGACGTTGGTTCTTCTGCTACCTCTCTTTGACTATTATGCAGGCTGCCGCCGCTTCCTGAGAGCTTACTGAAGCTGCGGCGGTGGTGAGGAGCATTTTCACGGCGGATAAAGGAATGAGAAGGGCTAAAAATGGATTTAGAATGTAAAGACAAGCGTGTTCTTGAAGGGAAACAACCCATCAGATCTGCAGAGTAACCTGAAGACTTTCCTCCTCCTCCTCTGATCATCTTTTTTTTTTCAGTTTGATTCTCTCTTCTTCTTCGCTTGCTTCTTAGATTTATAGGATGGTGCTTTAGCTTTTGACGTGTGGTTGAGTGGTTCTCTCTTTAGGTTTAAAAGTTTGCTTTCTATTCATATTTTTCTTAAAATTTTGTTTCTTTTAGCTTTTTAGCTGAGCTTTTGCAATAAGATAATACTTTCTGCCATGGCAAATTATTATAATTGTTTCCTTTGTTTACTTTATTAAAAATATTAATTATATATAAATTGATATTTTGTTTTATAAGTTTTGTTGGTACCATAAAAAATGATGGTTGAATTAAAAGAAAAACAAAATTTCGCGCTATTTTAAGCAGGCAAAACCGTAACTAAAATCATGATGAAATGACTTGAATCATGATCCCTCAACTAATAGGGTGAATTATCCTTCAATTACCCCATTAATTATATGTTTTCGTAAATTATATTTAGCAACCCGTAAGTTTGTGTATTTTTAAAATTAATTTATGGTTTTCTTTTTTGCATCATAGATTCTTGAAATATATTATCATCATTTAAACATTAAAATTCAGTATTTTGTTTCTATAAAGAAAAGAAAGAAAGATAAGAATGTGACAAGGGTGATGGTTGATGATCAAGTAGCCAATAAATTGATCATTTTAAAGGTTCACTTTTCTTTGACAAAAAAAAAGGTCCACTTTTCTAATGTTGTTATACACATTGAATGAATGATAAAAAGAATGGCAAAGGGATATTGTTATCTATTCAAAGTGGGCTCAATTGGTGAATGTGCTCAATTGGTGAATAAGCTTTGTATTCAATTCGACTTGGATTTCTCGTTTGCATACCAACAAAATGTTCTACCTAACACTTTAATCTAACGTATTAGACTTAGTCATCATTCGTACCTATGGACAATAGTTGAGCTAAACTCCGCACTAACAAAGTTTTAATTATAAGAGATGTTTTGTTATAGTATATCCATTCCAAATACAAGAGCTCATTGGTAATCATGTAACATGTATGGGACCACCAGATCTTCGACCTTATAGTCCCCATGTTTATAACTTCCGCAGCTTTTGAAATTTATAACAACGAACGTGATTAAATTAGTGTGTTAGTGGCTAAGCAACGATGTCCTTTTGGTCACGATGCCACTTAGTGGCAAAAACAATGATAACCACCTTAGATTATGTATTTCTAATGATGTCAGAATCTATTGTTTGTCAATTCCGTATGCCTATACATAAAAGTAATCTAAGACCAATATTATTTCAATCTCATTTCCACTAGTCCTAAAAATGATGTTTTAGCATTCTGAAAAGATCAACAGTTATGTTAACGTCTAAACAATAATTTATGTTTCATAACCAACTGAATAGCAAATTAATAGAATATCTACAGAATAAAATGTTTCAACAAGTCCCTCATCTCTCTTTTCTTCTTACATGATTGTCGAAAACTCGCATGTCTAATGTATAAAGTGTTCAGATAGCAAAATCGTAAACAATTGAGCATCATTAACAATAAGTCATCGAATAAAATTAACATGATACGTATGATGGATCAAATAACATTTAATCAATTTCTGTAATCAAGATCCTACATGTTAAGGTCTTTCCACTAAATCATATTGCAAATAGATATACAAATTGTATAAACAAATACAATAATAAAGAATAAGAGTTTATAGCACTGATCTAAATTCATCACTACACCATATAACAAAAACTCAAGAAGAATAAACACCACGCGTCACAAGTATGATATATCTCGATTAAGATAAGAAAAAACAACATTAAACTGTTTTTGAAGATTAGAAAAGGCTCTATAGGCTCTATTCGATTTAATAGTTGGGATTTAAAATATTTTTGAGTGACGTCTACATTCTATAACAAATACTCAGACGTCACTGAACGAATTTTCTTAGTAAACTTCTGACGTTTTCCGGCACAATTCATGCCATATTATTGTATCTTTTTGGTCATTAGAGAATCAAAATCCGTATATGCTTTCGAATATTGACCAAAAATATACGCAAGTCAAAGGTTGAAGCCAGCTTTATAATATATGTAAATGCGCACACGAGCCACACGACACACGACACACGTGCAAGAAAATGACATTTCCTACTAGAAAGCCCTAAAAGCCCATTACAAGGCCCAATAAAAGCTTAAAATGAATTAATTTCTAAATTAATCTTCTCACGTTTTAACAAAGCGACCACCGCTTCACCGTACATACAGTTCCCGGCGAAAGCCTCCGTCGCCAACTCATCATCTCCAACGTCGGAATATCCTTCGCTCGGCCTTACCATCACGAGCGTCGCAGATTCTAAATAGATGCCGCTTTTGAGCTTAAGCGACGGCGCGTGCCTCATGCTCATCCTCACTTTCGGGACAACACTCCGCCGGTTTTTCATCACGCGTTCGTCTGCTTCTCCCCCACGCGCCTCCTCCGTGTTTCCAAACTCTCTCAGACCCTCTGTTCCCATCACCACCGTGCCTTCTCCTCCTACGTCATGCATCACCAAACTTTCCATTTCTTTATGCTCCTTCACGACTTCGCTCATCAAAAAATGACGAGTCGACGCGGCCATCAAAGCGCTTATCGTCCACACCACGCGCGTTTCCAGTCCAATGGCGTCTGACTCACCGCCCGGAGAAGAAGAGGACACGGTGGAGGCGGAGCGAAACGCGACGACGACGCATGTTTTAAGAGTTTTACCAAACTCTGCTTTCCACTTAACGGCGGCGCCTTTCTCAAGGCTTACATCGCCGCCGGGAAGCTCGACCTCAAGATTCTTGATCCGGTCAAACCGAGATAGAATCTTGGAAGGAATATTCGGTGAAAGATTCGTGAACCGGATCGGTTTAGCCGGTTTAGAGAATAAAGAGAGGAAGCCTTGGAAGGACTTGACTAATGATTGGAAAATGTTGCTGACGGGAGAATCGGGCCGTGACTCGGTGGTAACGTCCTGGTCGAGTCGGAAGAAGAGTGACTCGGACTGAGGTACAAGCGAGTTGAATCGCTTGCAGACAGAACTGCAACGATGTAAGGTTTTGACGTCACCGACTTTGTTCAAGATATCGACAACGATCGCATCTGGAAGTCCATCAAAAACGTCCATCTTTCGTTTAAAACCTTTGGAACGAAGAAGAGAGTTTCTGTTTTGTTATCTCTCTTATCTCTCTATGTTTTTGAGTTTCTATTATTTTGCTTTGGTCGGAGTCAGGAGAGTGTAGCATATAGTTTTATTTATACTACTCCGGTAAAGAGGGGTAAACCCAAAAACAAAGGAAATATCGTTTTCTTGCACTTGCCGTCTTTTAATGCTATTTTTATTTTGGTTAGTTTGAAATTTTCAAAAGGATTACATCGGACGGTCTATAAGCCTTCCTTGATCGATGCTCCACGCTTGTTTTAATACCATTATCTTGATTCGGACAGGAAAAATCCAAGAAGAATCATATATATAATAGAATCTTTTTAATGGATTCATATCTTTTATGGTAGTTTGTACTAGCTTAGCTCATAAGTTCATCAAAAATGATTTATTTGAAAGTTTCAACGAAAAATTGAGGATGATTCTGACGAAAAACGATTAGTCTATTTAACAATGGGGGCATACAGCCGATTTAGACATGTATACTATATACAATGTATACTAAATCCTATCTATATTTATTTTTAAACTACATATCAAAAATATTTAAAAAGACTTCCAAAATATACATATATAGTATGTTCCTGTTAATTCCATAAATATGATGTCTTAACCGCGATATCTCGAAAATCGGCTAAATTTTAATCTATGACATAAGACTAATATGTACTAATTTTTATTAGAAAACTTCAAAAATAGTAATATTGTGACAAAATTTTAAATAAGCTGGATCCGAGTGAGCAGTATTCACTAAATTAGAGTAACTATTTTTTGGAGTTAGTTATTGCAAATTCTTCAACCGTTTTCATTTTCTGTTAATGTTATCATACGTTTATAAAGTAGTTCATCCCAAAACTTCTAAATACACACTTATGTTATATGTACGATGATGAAAGATTTGAACTCTTTGGTATTTGAAGGGTCACATTCTGTTTCCTATAAATAAATACACATAAATAATACAAGTGAGGACATGTCCGGATTTTTAATGAGGAAACATTAAAAACTGGAATTCAGTATATTTATACTACCTTCTGATAAATTTTTTAGAAAAAAAAATTGTTTCACAAAGATGTATTTTTGGATTTTTTATAAAAAAATTGTAAACTTCGAAAAAATTAATTGACTTTATTGAATTAGTATTGATTAAAAGTTATTGAAAATCGAAATTACAAAAAAATGATAGTTTAATATGTTTTTTTAATATGTGTAAAAATATTAAAAAATTTATCTTTGTGAAACGGAAAGAGAGTATTTAATTTTGAATTCATGATCACTATGGATGATTGATCATGTCCAAATTATTTTTTTGTAACTATTACGTCACTAGTATTATAATGCTAATCAGACGGTGGTGGTCTAATGATGACGTTATATTATGATTAAATAGAAATATGTTTACAGTATTTGTTTTTTTAATAGAGAATTTAGAAAGGTATATTAAATAAAAGATTCTTTCAATCAAATAATATTCCAAGCGGAATATTAAATGAGAAGGGTTCCTTGAATTATAGTTTTAACTGGTTAAAAAAAATGGAATATGCCTTGCTATAAAAATGGCATCATTCTGTCCACACTATTTAGTTTTTGATTCCATTTGCTATCAGAAAATTAAAATAAAAAAACATTTGATGCAGACTGTATAGTTCCGTTAGCATAAAACTATAAATTATATTAATATATGTACCGATAATAGCAATTCTGATTAATTCTAAAGGTTGTGAATCTCACTCATGTTGAAAAATTATTTTTTTTCTAAAAGATGTCAAAAAGTTGTGTTTTTAAAAAAAAATTCTATATTAAAAAGTTGTGACTTTTCTAAATTGAAAAGTTGTGTATTTTCTAAGAAATGTCAAAAATGTTGTGTATTTTCGAAGAGTTTAATATTGGAAAGTTGTGTATTTTCTAAAAATTCATATAAATATTTTTAAAAATTGAAAAATTGTAACTTTTTTTATAAGTATCTTTTAAAAATAACTACCTTTAAATAACTACCTTTAAATTGGAAGAATGTAACTATTCAAACCAAATAGTTGTGACTATTCAAATAAATTTTTAAAATCTAAAACAGTCTCTAACATGCATTTTTCAAAATAAAAATTTCACTACCGCCATCTGCATAACATATGTTTGGGTATACTGCTTACATCTCACAGTTTTCCAGAATTTGTTTTTACTCATACTCCGCGTCAAGCAAATGTTCCTGCTCATCGTCTTGTATTAATCCTTCGTTTTGGCTTACTTGTAGTTTGCACAGAATTTATGTTTCGTCCAGTTAATTAATAAAGAAATTGTTTTGTCGAAAAAAAATACACACTATCTCGGCGAGACCACTAGTAAAAGGAAAAAAAAATGATTTGTATTAGAAAAATGTTAAAAAACACAATATATTTAGATTTTCAAAATATTTTGAAAAGACATAAGCAATAGATGCAATTTTTCATACCAAAAATCATAAGAAATACAACTTTTCGTTTGAGAAAACTAATAAATGTATATACACATGCGCAATCAGTGTTGGTGATTTTGGAAATTCTTTATCATAGTACACATTATAATAATATAGGTACTGGTGAACATCATTAATCAGTGAATCCTGACGAAACAGCCAAGTTTGATTTTTGTTTTGAGGAGGGTTTCTTGTAACGCAAGAAGCATAAACCCACGTGTGAGTGTGACAGCAACCTGATTAAAGCATGTTCATGCGTGTATCTTTAGACATACAATCTTTTGTTGCTCCCGTTCCTAGCTAATCGGAGTTAAAACAGTATAAGCAGAGGCTGATCGATATTGACTATCTCCTGCAAAGCCACTATCAGTTGATTCTTATCGTCTTCTCTCTTGGATCCTTCCAACTTGAGAAGTTTTAAGTTCTTTAGTGTTCTTGCATGCTTGCTCTGATGGTCATCATCAACAATAAGTCAATAATGTCTTCTTTTGAACTATAAGTATTCAAATCCATCTTCGAAATAATAGAAGTTATTAGAATATAAACTCAAAAGGTATAAACTAACGAATATTTTAGGTGCTTGACACTTACAGTAATGAAGATGCGCTCGATTGAAGGGCAAAGCTTGAGAAAAGAGATCAGGGAATTAATGTTTTCTTGTTTCATCGAGTTATCAATCCACCGCAATTCATGTAACTTGTAGAATTGAAATGATGTCCAAGAAGAGGATATGGACGGTTTGATTAGTTCCTATAAACAAAAATAGTAATATACTAGGTTAAGATCCGCGCCTTGCGCGTGATGAATGTTATATATAAAAATTATTTTATATATTATTTGTTTCTAAGCTATTATGAAATAATAAATATATATTAAGAACTTAAAAAATCAGTAACTATTACCTATATAATTAAGCTGGTGCAAACATATAAATAAATTTTATTAATCCAAAAAAATATTTTTTTTATTTGATATGGTATATAATTAAATTTAAATGATAGTAACATATATATATATATATATATATTTTAATATTAATATTTATTAAATGATGCTTTTTGCTCATGTTTTTTTTTATAATTTGTATTTGTTATAGCAAAAAGTTTAAATTACTGATAACAAAATTTTCGTTGTGCGATTAATAATTTATGTAATTTATAATATTTTTAAAAATTAATTTGTCAATATTTTTTCAAATTTTTATCAAAAATATTTTAAAAGTAAATTTCAAAATTAAGATATTTATTTATTTTCTTATATGACATATAATTTAATTTAATATATATATACATATATATTTTTATATATTTTTTATTTTTAATATTTATTAAATGAGACTTTCAACTTATATGATTTTTTAATTATTTGTATCATGTCATAACAAAACTTGTAAACCATAGATCACAAAATTTAAATGTGAAACTTTAAATGGTTTTAGTAATTTATACTCGTTTTTAAAAATTTAAAATACAACATATAAAGAAATTTTTTAATTTTTATTAAATGGTTACTATGATTGTTTAATTTATTTTAATAGTTTAAAATTAAACAAATATAATATAAGATACACTTATTTTTATCAAATCTTTATTATTCAAAGTCATTAATTGTCATATATACTTTAGCCATATTAGGTAATTCCGTAATTTTATTTATGGAAATAATAAAGCACATTAATAATGTATTTATGGTTAGTTTAATAAAAAGTTTATTATATATTTAGATGGATCAACCTATTTCTCTAAAGATTCTAAGAATCATTATAATGATGACATGTGGCTACAAAAAATGTTGTAATGCTTCTCAAATAATATATATGAGATAACTCTCAAAAGCATGTCCTAATATCGGAAAATGAATTAAATGTGATAAAATCCTTTTTTCTTTCACAAACTCAATAACAGAAGTGCATGATTAATATTTTTCTGTTTTAAAATGATACACATGTTTTAGAAAATATTATTTCAAAATATATATGTTTTACGTTGTATATGTATTGTTATTAAGCAATAAATATAATTAATATAAATTGCAAACTTAAAAAATATATTTATATTTATTGAATTTTAATTATTTTAAAATTATAAGAAATAGCTAATTATAGACAATGATGTATATAAAATCAAAAACTAATATGTGTGAAACCTCCAATATATACATATATAGAGAGTATATTTTTATTGTAAAATAAAAGATATAGAGATCGTCTTTGTTACCTCGAACATCCATCTGCAAAGTGCAAGAGATTGAGAGTTCTTGATGATCAGCAAGAGAGGACCGATGTCTAAAGAATTATTGTGATAGCTTGGGCCTTGTCTTACGTTGAAAATCGCATTGGTCAGGTTAAAATGTTCATGGATCTTGATCGAAGGTAGAAATCCTTGGTAATGAAGAGTTTTAAGCTTCGGTGATCTAATATCGAGATATCTCATCTTCGGACAATCCGAGATAGATAAGTGAACAAGCTTAGTTGGTGAATCAATAGTGAGAGAAGTCAAACCCTTGCAACCACAAATCTTGAGGTTCTCAAGCAAAGAACAATCTAACACCATGGAGGAAACCACCTCGTGGGTTAACGAATCCACCGAGTCTAAACAAAGCGTCTTCACCAAAAAACCGCTTCGCTCGACACGTCTCGGGATCTGATCTTTGATCTCAATTCGCCAGCAATAGCTCTCTTCGTTCTTAGAACCGTTAGAGAAGAAGTTCATATGCATGACGTTATGAGGTGCGATAATAGTTGACACGAAGGTTGACTTGTCGAAGTGTAACTCCATTTTTCGAGTGTTTTTAGACGGATCGTGTTCGTTGAAGTTGTGGATGAAGCTAGATAACGCATGAGAGACGTCCTCGATGGAGCCGTTGTGGATGTGAGCGAAGACTAAGGCTTGGCTCCAAACGGACCTACACCGTGTGGAGACGAAAGGGATTAGTCTTGCGGACTCGAAAGGGAGGAAGCTGATGATGTAGAGGAGAAGCTCTAGTGGTAAGCTCGAGAGGTTGTCTGGTTCGTGTTCGTCCATGGTGATTGTGTTGTGAAGAATTGAATGGTTTTGAAGAAAGTACGTTTACGGTACGTACGTTTTTTTTGGTTTATATAAAAAGAAAATATTGATTCTGGCGTTGATCATGCTCCTTTTTGTTGTTAGAGACACTTCATTGATTCTTTAGAAACTAGATTATTATTACATGGCCAATTTAGGATTAGATTTCGGCTCAAATAATTTAAATGATGAATTGTAACAGATAATCAATTCAAATAATATTTCAAATTCAAGTTATACAGTATGCTAATCCACTTTTGTAGGACTAAGTCTTTTTTTCCGTAGTTGATTGTTTATAAAAATTAAAAAACATATACATATATATATATATATATATATATATATATATATATATATTTATAGAAGTCATACGTAGTAAGTACATCCTAAAATGTCCTCATTACACATATTTCAACATGTTTCTTGTTTACGAGCAACGGAAAATATAATTTTGTAGGGGTTATTCATGTTTGCGAGCCTATTTAGGTGGCACTTGGCCTGGTTTCAGTCGGTGGAGGACAGCTATTTAGTTTCATGTTACAGTTGTACTGTCTTTTATCGATTTGGTCTTCATTTCAATATTGGGCATTTGTTTTTTTATACTTCAGTATCTTACCCATTGAGCTAATGAATTACGTTGAAGAAAACACAACAATGTACCTCTGATGTGTTATATGATATCTAATACAATTTTTGGCCGATTAATATTTTCTTCTATTGTTGTAAAAAAGAAAAATTTCTTATGATTAGATGTTAAAAACAATAATTTATGATTGCATATCCGCTCTATAGTCTTATAAAGTCCTATTCGTTTGGTTGTCGCATGTTTTGGCGTCAGCGTCAGCAGCGGCGGCAGCGTCAATGAGAACAATTGTTGTTCGTTTCGCAGACGTTAACGCTGTCGCTGACGCTACCGCATATTATGTCGCGACCGCAGATTTTATCTGCGTCAGTTGCAGGACGCAGCGTTCGGACGCGGCGTCAGACGTAACTTTCTACGTCAACGAAACGAACAAGAGTTGACGCATAATGTTAACGCTGCTGCTGCCGTCGGTACTTGCGGCAACCAAACGAACAGCCCTTAATTCTTTGATATTTGGTTATCGGCTAAAATCCAAATCTTTAAATGTATGTTTTAAGCTTGCAGTAAACAGAAGATATTATCCATTAATTTAACAGATAAATATCAGATATATCTCGACCTTGTTCTAAACTACATTACATATTTTGACACAAAATTAGTTTATCATCAAGATGTTTCTTTTCTACAATGGTATGTCCACACAAGTAAAAAGTCTCACCACCTAACATTTTGAATTTGATTTATGTTTACCATGTCCACACAAGTAAGAAGTGTCACCGCCTAACATTTTGAATTTGATTTATGTTTACCATATAGTAATAGTTTGCACATTTTGGCGTTTTTAACTTTATCACAGTCTCTTTTATTATTATCAATGGTAACAATACTTGTTCCGCTATTTATTTTTGGAACCGATAACGTTTTTATTTTAGTTAACATTCTGTACTTATCTCCTTTTATAACAAGAAACTAGACTTTATCCCGCACATTCGTGCGGGAATTTTTCATTTTATAAACTTTGACATTATCATACAATTTTTGAATATATATGATTTATATTTTAGTGTAATGTATTATATAACTATTAAATCTTATTTTTTATGTTTTTTTATTATTTTA
This sequence comes from Brassica rapa, assembly GCF_000309985.2. NCBI lineage: Eukaryota > Viridiplantae > Streptophyta > Magnoliopsida > Brassicales > Brassicaceae > Brassica > Brassica rapa. The sequence goes on from NC_024801.2 coordinate 13,464,002, forward strand.
TTAATATATAGTGATTTTGTTTATGTCTTTTACTCTTTTATTAATTGTTATTACATTTTCAAGTTTGGTATAATTAATATATAATTTGAAATAATCAAATTAAGGATCTTCTTCAACATATGATATTTTGAAAAATATATAGTTGTAGAAATAAAATTTCAACATATGTTAATAACTTTATTTTGGTATAAAATATTATGTAGTTAACTTATTTTAATCCGTTTAATGTTAAATGATAATTTATATATGAAAGCTTTTCTAAAAAATTAAATAAGTTAATTTACCAGTTTAATATATCTTTTCATATTTTTATATAATACTTCTACTTTAATATAATACAGATTATAATTATAAATTTGTAAAAAGTAGCATAGAACTTTTTATGTTTTATAATAAAATTTAATTAATATTAATTTAAATTATATCATTAATTACGAAATTAATTAAACATTATTTAATTAAAAAATATTTAAAAAGCTTAGTAAGATTTTGTTAGATTTTTCTCAACAGATTTTTCTATAACTAAAAATAAGATTCAAATTTATAGTTAAAATTAATTTATTATAATATTCTTATTGATTATTATGTTATATTATGTTATTAATGAAATGGACCTATTGTGACTTTTTTATGGTGGATAAAAATAGTACTTTTGGAATTCAGCTTCATTAGCATTAGTGTACAATAAATCAAAGAAATGAATCCGGCTTCTTTGGTTAATTTAGTTCAACCTAAGCGAAATGTCCTTCCAAAGACTCTTGGATTACTCACCTACGAAAGACTCTGAGAAAATGGCAATTCAGGAGAGGATCCACCACCGTAGCTTCTCTTCTTCTTCGATCCGCCACAATAGCTTCTCTTCTTCTCCGAGCCACCACCTCCATCTTGGTTTGCGATGGAGCTGATATCATCAATGGCTTCCCTTTGTTGCTCGGCCTTCACGAAGCATTGCCAGTGTTCAAATTGGTTATATACGCTGTCTTAAGCATATCCCATGGAAGAAATCGGAACTAAGTATTTATGATTGAAAATTATTATGATGAATGCTCATAGACCAAGTACTAAGTTTCTGAGACTATTTAGGACAAAAGTTCAGATGCATTGTCAAGACTCTAGTGGATGCTTACATTGTGGTTGCCAGAGACTTGGTTTAGAACTAGATTGGTATGTGTGAATTTCGTCATGACTTCATATCTGCATTTTTTCCCCCGACTTTTATTCATTTATCTATACTAGCAGGAAGTAATAGAAGTTAATGTATTCGGTGTTCAACTGGTAGATATCGTACTTTTGCTTTGTGTTCCTGCTCATTCCTAACATACTGAACAAAAGGCAGTGATCGAATCGTTAAGACACTTGTTAGCAGTTTAGAAAAACCTTGGATTACCATATTCACGTGATTTGTCTTTGGTGGTTTTCTCGCTAGTTTTCATGCTTGCTAAGTCAAGTGTCGAGCATGAGCAACATATATTTTGAAGTTGCTGCTTTTCTTGCTCAAATAGAAAAGTGAAAATGGTATGTTTGTGCTCAATTTTTTACTAAACTGGTGCAAGTTTCATTGTTAAGATTGTTTCTCGTTGCTTGACCATATTAAAGTCTCGGTTGCTTGTTCATTAATGTTATGCTTATTGCTTGATCATATTACAGTCTCGGTTTCTTGTACATTGATGTAAATTGTTAAGATTGTTGGTAGACCAGCATGTTACAGTCTCGGTTCTTCTTCATTAATGTTAAGTATAACAAGTTGACTTTTTTTTGATGTGTGACTTTAACATTTGGCGTGTGTAGGGGATGATAGGAAAAAAGCCGAAGCGATCCGGGAGAGCCCATTTGCCATCTCTAAGTGAAAATGGGCCTTAATGATTTAATAAGAGCCCAAAAGGTAATACGACGACGTAGTGAAAGGGAAGCGTATGCAGAGATTCACTTGCCTAATTAAGGAAGAGAAAAATCCGAGAGATCCTCGTTGACGCATCTTCCGTTGATTGATTACCCGTTGAATTGGAATCACCTTCTCCTTCTTCCGTTGAATCCGTCAAAATTCAAGTAAAATTCGAAACCCCTGGAAGGTGGGCGTGATGAACAGGTTGAGGAATCTGGACGCTTACCCCAAAATCAATGAAGATTTCTACAACCGTACTCTTTCCGGCGGCCTCATCACCCTCTTCTCCTCCCTCCTCATGCTAATTCTCTTCTTCTCCGAGCTTCGTAAGTGCATTTCCCTTCTACGATACTTCAAAGCTCGAAAGTTTTGATTTTTATTTGTGGGTTTTGAGTTTTTTTTTAAAATATTCTTGGTGGGCTTTTAGGGCTTTATATGCATCCTGTTACGGAGACTCAGCTCCGTGTTGATACGTCAAGAGGAGAGAAGCTACGTATCAATGTAAAAGCTTTGTGCCGTTGCTACTAGTTTTGAGTTTGCTACTTGTTTTATGAATTGACCATGTGCATTTTGCAGTTTGATGTTACGTTCCCTGCGCTTCAATGCTCGATCATTAGTATTGATACAATGGATATTAGCGGAGAGCGGCACCTTGATGTGGTATGTGCTGCTCAAGAATTGTTTTTTTTCAAATCTATGTGACTCTTGACGCTTTGTCTGATTTTTTTTATTGTGATTGTTCAGCGACATGATATTATTAAAAGAAGATTAGACTCTCATGGCAATGTCATTGAGTCCAAACAAGATGGAATTGGTCATACTAAGGTTTGTTTTCCTAAGACTCAGGTGCCATTTTTGATTCCATTGCGAAAAGTGTTAAAGCTCTGATTCTTTGTTGTAATTGTCTTTATCCCCAGATTGAGAAACCTTTACAGAAACATGGTGGAAGGTTGGAGCACAATGAAACGTATTGTGGTTCCTGCTTTGGAGCCGAAACGGTAAATTTCTCTAGTTCAACAGAGTAAATTTAGTGTTGTTACATTTATTTTGGTGGTAACATGTTCTGATCCTCTTTACATGTCTGTTGTGGTTGTCATTTTCTTTACAATTTATAGACGGATGATACTTGTTGTAATTCATGTGAAGAAGTTCGTGAAGCTTATCGAAAGAAAGGTTGGGCCCTCTCTGACCCTGAATCTATCGACCAGGTATACTCGCATAAACAACAATATTGTGTTGATCTTGTTACTTAGTTTGTGGTCTTTGCATCTAGTTGTATAATATTCTTTATTTATTCAATCTCAGTGTAAAAGAGAAGGATATGTGCAAAAGGTGAAAGATGAAGAAGGTGAAGGCTGTAACCTTCACGGTTTCTTGGAAGTTAATAAAGTCGCTGGGAATTTTCATTTCGTTCCAGGACAAAGCTTTCATCAATCCGGTTTCCAATTTGGTGATCTTATATTTTTCCAGCAAGGGAACTACAATGTAATGAGAAGTTCCCTTCTTGTTTCAGCTTCTCTTATATATATAGCTCATGTTTGGTTTGACTCCGTTGTATCTCTACACAGATTAGCCACAAGGTTAACAGGCTGGCCTTTGGAGACTTTTTCCCCGGTGTAGTGAACCCTCTAGATGGGTATAAACTTCTCTCTCTCCCAATTCATTATACAGGCCTTTTATCGTCTTATCATCTGAAATATTATCTTGGTTCTCTCAGTGTGCAGTGGAATCAGGAGAAACAAAATGGCGTGTATCAATATTTCGTCAAGGTTAGCCCCATCTCTATCGAGTTTAGCTTCTGCATACTATAGAAAATATTGAGTATAATGATAAAGAAATGGGACTGGTGTTGTAGGTGGTACCAAGCATTTACACTGATGTTCATGGGCATACCATTCAGTCAAACCAGGTGAAGCTACATCTCCAAATCTCTGTTTAAACATTTTTAGCCTTTTTCATTTTTTTGGGTAAAAATGTAACAAGTTTGGTTTCTTTTTTTTGGGGGGGTAAAGTTCTCTGTGACAGAACATTTCCAGAAAATGGAAGCAGGTCGAATGCAATCTCCGCCTGGTGTTTTCTTCTACTATGATCTTTCGCCGATTAAGGTCTGTTTTGGAGTTTTGTTTCTTGTGTTAATCCTAAAGACATTCTAACTTTGATTGGTTTGTTTGTTTAAGGTGATATTTGAGGAGCAGCATGTGGAGTTCTTGCACTTCCTAACAAATGTTTGTGCTATAGTAGGAGGTATCTTCACCGTATCAGGAATAGTGGATTCGTTCATATACCATGGACAAAGAGCAATTAAGAAGAAAATGGAGATTGGTAAATTCAACTGAGTTTGTTTGTTTTATTATATATATATTCTTCACACTTTCTTGATCAGAGACTGGTTGACCTTGAACGGGGTTTTACAGTTAGACATTAGGTTTGATGAGTCTGGCAAGCAACAATGTTTGATTATGAAGGGATCTGAGAAATTTTCACTTTACCTTTTTAATTATGTATCTTTTCCTTTTTCAATACACAAAATCTTTTTATACTTTCGTTTTCAACACTGTAAACAACAAACTCTTATATTTTCTTTTAATTTTAATATGATTTTGCTATTTTAATTTTTGTTTTAAAAATTAATCTATTAAATGGTGACATCTGTGATACTAGTGAAAGTGAATAGGAAAAATATTAATACGAGGGAAATACCCGTGAAATTAGTGAAAATGAAAAAGAAAAAATTTGGGTCCGAGCATTAGTAATTACAGAGATTGAAGAGGGTGATAGAAGAAATTTTTTGATCAAAAGATGTACAAGCTCACAAAATTTGAGTGATGAAACGGAAAGAAAACATTCAATAATTGAGATTTGAAAAATCAGGTCATTTCCTCCTCGAGATTTTTGTGCAAACTGTAATCTGAATGACTTTGTTGAAGTGGTTGTCACACATGGGTAGCACAAAGATCGAGTGATGGAAATTCTCATTAAAACAATTAAAAAGTGTATTTCAATGCTACAAAAGAGGATGCGGTTTTTAATTACACTAATATTAGGCTGTCAATGAAGTGGCTAGGTGGTTGTAGTTGGATTCACGCACGTAAGGTATTTTTTTACACATAAGGTGTATTCAATTTTGGTGTAATTAAAAACCTTTCTACACTATTTTTTCAGAGATAATTTGAAAATAATGCTGCTACACCAATCAGATCCGCTCAAGAAAGTTCTAGTAACACACTTGTTTTAGAATCTAGTGAAGATGATACGGTGAATGATGATGCCACCGAAATCACATTCTCTCTCGAGAGCCACACTAACACTTCTGTTGTAGAAGCCACTGAGACTGAAACACAAAACCATGAAACCGTAGATGTAAATTTTAAACTACTGTCTCCTTGTGTGTTGTCATAGCCTTCTTTTTCTTATTGTTAAACTATATGTTTTTATTAATGATGTGTAGGGAGTGGAGTTACCATTACTTCATGAATCAGATGATATGATGGATGATATAACCATTCTAATCATAGAATCTCAAGAAATACCACGAGATAAAATATACATTAAAATTTATAAAAACCTATAAATAATTTATGAAGCCGTTTCGTCTATTGAAGTCACAGAAGTCAACCGACAGTTGATAAGGTCCATTTTATACTGTTTGTCTATCTCTCTTACCGTGGATCCACTTATACGTCAGGTGGCCTCTGAAGCTCCGAAGAGATCTTATTATTTTGGGATTTCACTATTTTCTTACCTATATTTTAACTAATATTAGTTCAGAAAACAAGAATTTTATAGTAGACAAATGGGTCAAAACAAAACAAATGCATGTGGAGATATGTCTGGGGTGAATGAAATGAAAAATTCACTTCATATTGTGGGAACGAGGAATCTGCATGTGGATTTTAGGTGACTCGTCTCCATAACCTTCGTGATCACGACGGAGACCGGGACTTCTCTCTCTCCTCTCTGAGATGAGATGAAGCTTTCTCCGGTGCTCTATCGGTTCTTCGATTCTTTTTCTTTGGGTCTTGCCTCTGGGAAGCGTTGTTCTTTAAGCAGGCTTCGCCGACTTTGCTACTGGGAGAAGATGATTCGTTTTACATCTTTCTCGCCAGCTTCTTCTCCCGCATCGTACGGTCCTCTCGTTTCGATGGCGGTTTTGGTTTGGTTTCTATGGTTTCTCGAGTGGTGATTTGGTTGATTATGTGCTTGATGTGACGGATGAGCTCTCGATTTGCTCGATTGATGCTCTCCGACGATCTGAAATTAAGTGGTGATGGTGCATGGATGGTGAGTGAGGGATTTCTAATCGTTTGGGTGATGGCTTCGTTTCTGGATGAGGTCTCGACTTCTCGTTTTGACGCTCTCCAGTGAAAAGAAGCAAAGGTGATGAAGTGAGTTTGGGTAAGCGCTTGCTCCCGGCGAGGTCCGGTGAAGTGCCATTCAGTTCCCGGCAAGGTCCAGTTTCCGGTGTGTTCTCTTTGGCGGTGGTGGTGAAGGATTTCGTGACGTGTGTCATGCCTCGCTGTTGAGGTTTCGACACGTCTCGTCTTTGGGGGGAGAAACGAAACAGTGTCACGTGTTGGTTTGGGCCAGTATAAATTGGGCCAGTTTGTGGGCTTTTAGGTTTAATTTTGTTTTGGGAGTTGTGTTTGGAACCTTATCTTTGGGTTTTTTTTTGGGTTGGGTTTGGGTTTCTGTATTTTACATGAATAATAATATCAGATGGCAAAAAAAATAAAAAATAATAAGGTGACTTGTCTCCGTAAAATTTCGCAAGATATATAGTCCAATACCTATTATGTTTTTCCGGTAAACAATTATTGATATAACTTTTATAACATAAATGAAATTTGTCAGAATGATGTTAAAACAACGAGTGGTAACAGTGGTTTGAGCAGTGCGGGACAAGTGGATTGGATACTGTTGTACGGTTTAATTGCGGTTTGTATAAGAGAAAACATGCTGCAAAATAACTTCGGTTCGTCTAAAATAACCGGTTCAAAAAAAGTATGAATAATAGCACGTATAATAAATAGTGTAACTGCGAGATACATATAAACAAAAAAAAATAGTGATACTAATATAGTTTTATTTAAAAAAATTATTTTATATATCTCAATATAAAATTTAATATGCTATTACTAAGATTTTATTTAATTTAAAAAAACAATTATATATATGAAAAACTTTACAAATCATATTCACATATTTTCTCATCTAAAATATTGTATTTTTAAATAGCAAAACTATAGCTAGACATGGGCACATTTATCCGAACCAAAGCGAACCGAAAAACAAGGTTCGGTTTGAATTTGGATCCTACCAGTTATGCTAATTGATCCTATATTTTTAGAACCAGAAATCCTCAAACCAAAAACTGAGCTGAACCGAACCAAAAACCGAATAGATACGTGAAGCTTTATAATATATTTTATGCAGTATACATTCAAGGCCTAAGGTTGAAAATTGTATTTTTTTTTTATGGTTGCAAAAGTTATCGACAACTTATTTCATTCTTCGTTGATGTGCGGTTTAGCTAGAGATGAGCACAAGCCAAATACTTTCCATTTTTGCTATATTTGGTAATTGGCTTAGCTTGTTCAGATAAATTGTACTTGGTTTGTAAAAAACGAGTACTTGCAATTTTAAGTACTTGCTAACAAACTTATATGTGTTTGTAATTTACTTAACCCTGTTTTACCGCTTGTTATTTGTGAAGTGCTTACAGATTTTTTTTTTTAACTCTTGCGTAGCTTTATTATTAGAAAGAAACAAAATGTTTGACACCAGAAAATGACAACCAAAATAATGAATATCATCGCACTTAAGAACAAGAAACCGCGGGCACCAAGCATGAAGCTCCACCCTCAAAAACCGTTAAGACTATCAGACCTTCAGAACATCAACCCATCCGTTGCAAATCAGAGTCAAAAAGTTCCTTCAACCATAGGGGTATACCCATCGCCACATAGGATTGGAGCCTCTTCTCCCTTGTCACACTCTTTGCGATCGCTTGAGCACATCTATTAGCTCTCGACGAAACAACCACAATAGCCCACTCCTGAAAATTAACCAGAACTTTCTTCAGCTCAGTTCCTTGATATCTGAAAGCTGGCCAAGCTTTTGGCTTTGTTACCGCACCAGCCAACTCTGCAAAATCCACTTCAAAAATAACCCTTGTCACATGATGGCTTTGCATTGATTCAATCGTCCATGCCAGAGCTAAAAAGTTTCCCTCCACTAAAGAATCAACTTTTGCAAAAGCCCTTCTACTATGTAAGAGAGTTTCTCCTCCTTCGTTTCTTAAGACCCACGCTGCTCCAAGAGCCTTTTCCCTTTTTGACCACTGCAGACCCACGTTACATTTTAGGAAACCTGAGCTTGGCCCCTCCCACTTATCTCTAGCACGAGACGCTCTGTTTTCAGCTTCATCTTCTTCCTCTAGACATCTCTGAGCTGCAAACCAGTGCCCAGAATCCTCAAAGACCTTTGCCATCGTATCCTCTGCCGTAAACTCCTTCCCCTCAAATAAGAATAGATTCCTGTTTTTCCAAATAGTCCACAAAATCCACGGGAACATGCGACCAATCTCATCTGGAACTTGGAGATATCTTGGCAGGAAAAGTAAATAGTTGAAATTTTCAAACAGAGTCATGTTCTCGAAACCTCGTCGCGGGAAAGGAAAGTTTGACTGAGCCCACACTAAACGAGCAGCCGGACAAGTGAACAGCACATGATTAATAGACTCTCCCTCCATCCCACATCTCTGACACCGTGGATCTATCTTTAAACCTCGAGCCAGCAAGCCATCATTCACCGAAAGAGCATTCGAAAGGGCTTTCCACATAAAAACCCTGATCTTTGGAACAGTTTTCACTTTCCAGACTTTTTCCAAAAGACCATGAATCGATGGTTGAGCTAAACATTCCCTTCGTGTCTCCGAACTGTCTAGACATGAAGCTAACCAGTATCCCGATTTCACAGTGTAGCCACCCCAATGAGTATGTACCCACTCATAACTATCTTTCTCTCCCCATACCGGTCTCTGTTTTAAAATCCTTTCAACGTCCGGTGGAAAGAAATTGTCCTCCAGTTTTCCCCTATCCCAAGACTTTGTTTGTGGATTAATAAGCTCAGAAACTCTTAAATCCACCTCAAAGAAGATTGGTTTACGTAGGGGGGCCATAGGAGACTCACTGAAAAGCCACTTATCCCACCAAACAGATGTATCCTCACCAGAGCCAATTGTTCTTCGTAGACCTTTCTCCAACAACTGTCGGCCAAACAAAATGCTCCTCCATGCATACGACGGCCGCGCTCCCAATGATGCCTCCATGAACTTTCCATTTGGGTAATATCTACTGCGAAGGAACCGTGCGCAGAGAGATTCAGAGTCCATCAATAAACGCCATCCTTGCTTTGCAAGTAAGGCTTGATTAAACTTCTCTATATCCCTAAAACCCATTCCACCTTGGTTCTTTCCCAGACATAATTTTTCCCAGCTGATCCAATGAATCTTAGATTTGCCTTCTTGCACATCCCACCAGAACTTCGACATCGCACTCGTGAGATTCTTACATGTAGTTTTTGGCAGTTTGAAAACCGACATTGCGAACACTGGCATTGCCATAGCCACAGTTTTTAACAGGATATCTTTCCCCCCAGCTGAGAGAAACCGACCATACCACCCATGAAACCGTGACTTCATCTTCTCCTGGATGTACTGCAGCATCTCCACTTTGGATCCACTGAAACATTCCGGTAGACCCAGATACTTCCCTGTCCCACCTTCAGCCTCAATACCAAGAATTTCTTTTATTTTGACCTTCCGTGATGGCGCAATCTTCGCACCAAAAGTTATAGATGATTTTGTAAGGCTGATCATCTGACCTGAATTCTCCTCATACACCTTCAGAATGCTCCGAAGCTTTGTACATTGCTCGTCTGAGGCTTTCACCATTAGAAACGAGTCATCAGCAAAAAACAGATGATGTATCACCGGCCCTTCCGCAGAGAATTTTATCCCTTCAATCTCACCCATGCTCTCTGCTTTGTTCAGTAGATAGGATAGACCTTCAGTACACAAGTCAAACAGAAAGGGTGACAGAGGGTCTCCCTGTCTCAAACCTCTCTTTGGATTTATGTTTCCTTTCTCCTCACCGTTAATCAGCACCGAGTAAGTGACAGAAGTAACGCAGAACATTATCCAGTCAACAAACTTCTTATCGAAACCCAAGGCAGTCAAAAGGTTTTCCAGGTACCTCCACTCTATACGGTCGTAAGCTTTTGACATATCCGTTTTGATCGCTATGAACTCTGATGAGATAGCTTGATGAGTACGCAATCCATGGACCACTTCATGCGCTATGATAATATTATCAGATATCAGTCGTTCAGGGACAAAAGCGGATTGTGTGGGCGACACCACCGTTTCCAGCATAGGCTTCAGTCTTGAGACTAAGATCCTCGAAATGATTTTGTACATGATTGTACAAAGGCTAATCGGCCTTAAATCTACCATTCTTTCAGGGTTTATCACCTTAGGGATCAGACATAGTTGTGTGACATTCCAATCGCGCGGGAAAGAACCATCTGAGAAAAAAGTCTTTATCTCTTTGCCGATATCTAGGCCAATGATGTCCCAATACTTCTGGAAGAACAAACCATTAAGACCATCCCATCCAGGTGCACTTGAAGATTTAATACCAAAAACGGCGTCCCGTATCTCCGCGTCAGAGACCTCTCTTAACAATGTCCGGTTCATCTCTGCAGTTACCCTTGCTGGAAAGCCATCAAAAATGTCTGAAGGATCTCCCCCCGCACCTGAGGAGAACAGAGAGGTAAAATACTCCACCGCAACTTGACCCATCGCCTCAGTGTTTGTGGCTTCTTGTCCTGAATCATCAATTAGTTTTGAGATTTGGTTCCTCAGTCTCGTATCTTTGACTGAAGCATGAAAAAAACTGGTGTTGTTGTCTCCAGCCACTAGCCATTTATCTCTACTCTTTTGGCGCCAAAACTCTTCTTCATCTCTAAAGGCCTGAGAGATTTCCAACTTGAGAAATTTTATTTTCCCCCAATCAGGAACTCCAGATGAGTACTCAGCCTCTAGATCATATCGTAGTCCACACAGTCTTTCCTTCGAGTTGTTACTGCATTCCCTTTTCCATCTACCCAAGCTCCTACGCACACAACCAAACCGTTCAGACAAGGATCTTTGGTCATTCCCATTCTGCCTTTTCCATGCCTCCATAATGCATTCACGTACTTTCTGCTTCCCAACCATCCTCTTATCAAACTTGAAAGACCCTCTGGGCCCTGACTGGTGTCCAAACAGGCGAACCAAGACCGGTTTATGATCAGACCCCAGTCTTTCCAAAAAAACTTGGGTCGCAAGGGGGAAATTACGTTTCCACTCCGTGTTCCCAAAACATCTATCAAGCTTGCTTTGAATGTATTTCTTGCACCGCACTCCTGACCAGGTAAAGCTATCACCCCATCCACTGAGCTCCGTCATCCCACACACACTAACACAGTCTCTAAAGCTGTCAAAAGATCCATCACTCCTGCTCGGCCCCCTATCTTTTCGCCATTGTGTAGTATCTCATTGAAATCACCAACCCAACTCCAACCAGCATTCCTAGACACCCCATATCTCATAAGTCTTTCCCAGACAATCTCTTTTCCACTATGACCCGGCACCCCGTACACAAAGGACATAAAGAACCTCACCCCTCCAAAAGTAACTTCCACATCTATAAGGTTCTTATCTGCATAATGAATACACATATTCACCTTATTTGACCACATCAGTGCTAAACCACCACTCAAACCTTCCGGTTCCACTGTAAAAACTCTATCGTAACCCAACCAAACTTGTAAATCCAACACCTTATCCTTCTGTTGCTTTGTCTCCATCAAAAACATTATCTCAGGAAGATATTTTTTACGTATCTCCTTGAGATGGGGAATCATCAAGTCTTGAGACCGTCCCAAGCCTCGACAATTCCAACTCAGTATACTCATTACTGGTTTGGCAGTCCCCCACTTGGGACCACCTCTGTTTTGTTACGTCTTGCGATTTTAGAAAAATTCCCTGCCACCTCTGCAGCCTTCCTCTTTGAATCCAACGATGCCCCGTGTAGACTGTCCTCTCCTCTTGCAGCCACCTCATTACTTGTTTGAGCTTTTTGTCTGCGGAATTTTTTGGGAGGTCTGTGTCTTCCAGATACTTTTATCTTTGTTGTCCCGGAAGAGCTAGCAGCAGAGAAACCGCTGCTAAAACCCGTTGAACAGTCAAAGAAAAAGTGATTTCCATTTTCTCCAGCTTTTGGACCTCCCTTTCCTCCCCCATCATCAGAACCACAATCCAAAGCAATGTTGTCTCCTTCCACCCGTGAGCTTGAGCCTCGTGAGTCATTGTTTTTACTATTGTGTGGTTCTGTTTGTTTCGAGTAGCTGAAAACAAAGCCTTTCCCTTTATCCACATCATTAGTTATTACCGGTGGAGCTTCCAGGCGCAGGAATTTCTTCTGACCTATAGGATCATTGTCTAGATCAGAGACGGATTTCCGGACCCGTTCCTGTCTGATGCGTTTCTCACCACCTTCAGCCGCCAAAATATACTCCCTCATCTGTTGTAAGACTTCGGGGTTGATCTTCCTCCGTCCTGTCGCTTTGTCCACCCCTACTTGGTCTTCATTAAGGACCCCATATAGAGGATCGTCTTTCTCAATAGTGACCATAAACGTCTGTTTCCCTTCTTCTTTCCTCTGGTTTTCCTCAGTTACTTTTTTCCTCCATTCTTTCGCTTTCGTTTGACGTTCCTGAATAAGTATAGGGCACTTATCCTTTTCGTGGGTCAGACGCTGGCAATGGTAGCAGCGCTTTTGAATCCTCTCGAAGTCATAGAGGATTGTAACTGATCCGCCTCCTTTAGGTAGATTGACCACTTTGGAGCGTCTCACTGGTCTTGAGACATCAAAAAATACCCTCACACGAACATAGTCATTAGTCTGCGGTTTATCTGGATCAAAAGCTACCACATCTACTCTCCCAATGATATCTCCCAGCGCAGTAATGGCCTCTGCAGTATAGTGATTCACCGGGATATTGCGAATCCTAACCCAAACCAAAAGGTACTTTAGGTAATCCTCATCTGGCGTCTCAGTCCATCGATCAATGACGATACTCCAGTCGTTGAACGTCCAGACTCTCTTGTTTAGCACCTCCTCCAAGTCGTGTTCATATTTGAATACAAACTGAAAAGTAGTTTTCGATAGAGCAATCCCATGTACTCTCCCATACACCTGCCACTTCCTTGGCATGTCCCTGATCAGATCAGCGATGTTTTGATTCTCAGGGTTTAGAGTACGTCCCAAGATACTCATCTTATTTCTTTCTATCGCACTGAACTGTGGTAGATCAGGCAGATCGAAAGGGACTTCATCTTCTTCCAGTGACATTGATTCAAAAGCACGATCAATGTTTCCCATCCTTACTCAAAATTCTGTGTTTTGCCGCAGACTTGTTCTTCTTTTTTTTTAAAAACCAAAGCGGCGGCTCCTATAAACCCTAGATAAAACCAGTAAAAACCAAAAGATTTGGTAGATTCTCACCCAAAATAAGGAAATTTCGTGTTTTTTTAAACAAAAAGAGGAAAAAACCTAGGCAATAGCTCTACTTCCCTTAGATAGAGTATCCTAACAAGAAGAGAGAAAACGGGAGCCCAAAAGAGGGAGTGAATTTAGAGATTAAAGTGCTTACAGATTACTTGAAAGTTATTTGTAAATTATTTGATAATTTTTTTTTCTACTTATACTTTGTAATTATATAAAAATCTTAATTAGTTAGAATTACATGCAAAAAAATAATTTTTCTTTTTAATAAATAGTATTTTTACTTCTAATATGTATTAAGTTGATACAAAAACAACATTAAAAACAAATCACAAAAGTCTTCATCCACGTCACATATATGAAATAGAAAACCTTAAAATATTTCTCGTAGTATATCATATTTTAATACATTTATCATATAAATGAGTTATTTTATTATAATTTAGAAATTTTATTTTCAAAAGTAAAAACGGATAACAAACTACGAGTAATAAGCCAACAACGTCAAATAGTTATTTTATTTTAATATTTGATACTTGTTTTGTACTTCTAAATAATTGAAACAAACAACATGATAATCGACTTGGCTAAAATGAGTACTCGATTTTACGAACCAATCACAGATCAATTTTACGAACCAATCACGGATCAAATAAAAAGTATGAGCCGAGTAGCAAGTAATAGTTATACTTATACATAAAACCATTTTCCATGTCACGTGTTGCAAATAATTTTATATATTTGTTACGGTTTTGTTTTGTGAACGATAAGATTTTGCTCGTAATTAGATATATATAAACTTGAAATACAAATATATTGAAATTTTTTTACAGTACTTAAAAATCAATAAATTTTTCTATAGATAGAATAAGTAATTTTAAAATACTTTTTTCATTCAAAGCTATTTATTAGATGATAAAAAATGCTTAACTTCTTTTCAAAGAAAAAAGCTTAACTAATCCAATAATTTTTCCCTTTTTCGGTTTAATGGAGTTGGTGGCATATGACTTATCAGAAAATATTGTTGGTAATGTGATAGGATCAAAGATCCGATCTACTGGATAAAAGCTGTATATTGAAGATAAGCTCAAGAATTACAATAATGAAGGAACTCTATCACCTGAGTTCCTCAGCTACTCTATCACCTGAGTTCCTAGCACATCGCCAAGGATTTCACAATTATAATCCTCGATACCGTTCTAAGCAATGCACAACAGTTATTTATACACAGACTTATTTTTCCTTATTCTTCAAGCTTGTAACTGCAAACCTTCTGTATCATTCCAAAGCTCTCCTTGATCTTCCTTCCAGTGAGTCTCCACGTCAGCTTACTTACAAGGGTGATACCTATCATAATGTCGTAGGGGGCTGAAAACGACTAAGCCGGTTAGACCGTCATATTCACAATCTAGCCAAAGTTCAAATCAAGAAGTCAAACCTGGTTTATTTCCCGGTACGATTCACTAAGGTCCACGTTACATCAAACACAAAACAGAATCTGCTTTGAATCACACAAAAAATAAACAAAAAGGTGTATATGTCTTCCCTCAACCGCGCGTCACGTGTCTCTAAACGCTTCTCTATCACACTGTCCGAACGTAGCCGCCAGACAAAAACCCTTCTTCTTGAACTACTTTTCGTACAATCAAGTCTTTGACACTTTTAGACCGTAAGTTAACCACTTCTCGGTCTCAATATTATGCTCTTAAATTTCTATGTTTGAGTTTGACTTATCAACTCGATCTCATCGCAGTCGCTTTAGTTCATTTTTTTTCTAAGGTGAGTTCATGTTCTTTAACTTATTGATTTCTGAATTTATCTTGATTGTAGTAACTCAGGAGTCGGATCAAAGGGCATATTGTTAGTTAGTTGTCTTGATTCTTAAAACTGTTATATGGATGTATTTCTGTCTTGTGTTTAATCAGAACCTGTTCTTGTGTTTCTAATTTATCAAAGTTAGATTTGTGTCTATTATATGCATTGGTTCTTCTGTTGTATCTCCCCTCAAATTTAGATTTGAGTATGAATCTCTGTATTTTGTTCCTTTTTTATTTGTCTCTAATCAGTTTTGGTTGCTCCTTTGATCCTCAATTTTCAGTAAGATGAGTCTTGGTACCAAAGGTTCATCTTCCAGTGGGTTTGAGAATACATCGCCACCAGAGGACTATCTAAACAAGGTATAATGACGATGATTATGATAATGATGATGATAAGAGGAATCATTAGCTGCTTTGTGATGATTATAATTTGATGTGTGATTCAACTAGTATATATTGTCTGTTGATATAATTATAGATAAATGAAGTGAGGACATTACTAGGGCCACTGATTGGGAAGTCATCTGAGTATTGTTCAGATGCTGCCATTACCCGTTATCTAGCTGCGCGTAACGGCCATGTCAAGAAAGCAACTAAAATGCTTAAAGAAACCTTGAAATGGAGGACTCAGTACAAACCCAGGGAGATCCGATGGGTATGTATGTATGTATGTATGTATGTATGTATGTATTCTTGAATATGTAAACATACTTTAAAACCATAAAATGGTTGTTTTTTTTGTAACACGAAAATGGTTGTTATAGGAGGAGATTGCACGAGAAGCTGAGACCGGTAAGATATACCGATCTAATTATACCGACAAATATGGAAGACCAGTTTTGGTTATGAGACCAAGTTGCCAGGTTGGCCTCTTATCCACCATTTCAGACCTCTGATTCTCTATGCAATTTTTCTTTGATTTATTGTTTATGTTTTGATTTTATTACAGAATACAAAATCTCCTAAAGGGCAGATTAGATTCTTGGTATACTGCATGGAGAATGCAATCTTGAATCTACCGGATAACCAAGAACAAATGGTTTGGCTAATTGATTTTCACGGTTTCAACATGTCGCATTTATCCATCAAAGTGTCTCGAGAAACCGCTCATGTGTTACAAGAACATTACCCTGAACGCTTAGGCTTGGCCATACTATACAACCCACCTAAGATTTTTGAACCGTTTTGGAAGGTATGTTTTCAAGAATCTCTCATGCAAATGTATATGGAACTTTGTTGACATAATGTGTCATTGTATAAACCTGGAAGATGGTGAAACCGTTTCTAGAGCCAAAGACTTGCAACAAGGTGAAGTTTGTATACTCGGATGATAACGTGAGCAAGAAGATTCTTGAGGATATTTCGATATGGAGCAACTTGAGGTTGCCTTTGGTGGGGAAAACAGTGATTCGAGTTTCAATTTTGAGAAGTATGCTGAGAGAATGAGAGAGGATGATTTGAAGTTCTATGGAAACACACCAGTGTCTTCAACCTCAGCTCATTTTACCAACTCTGATTCTGAGGTTTCAGACACTGAGATGAAGCGCTTGGATGACATACCAGATGAGAAGATCAAGAACGGAACCTCTTAACAAGAACCTAGACATGTAGCCTAGAATAAAAGAAGCTCCTGGTTTAACTAAAACATCAACTCTTCTCATCTTCTTCTAAACCATTCTTACTAATAAGCTGGAGATACTCTTACATGTAACGGTGGATACGCCACATATATATGAACTCCTATATACTTTGCGTTGATTGTGGAAGTGATTTAAATCTAAATAGTAAATACACCAGAAAAAAGCACAAGAAAGATTGACTTGTTATCAAGATTGACATATGAGAGTGGGGTCCAAAAACCTTGCAGTACGGTATATATCTTTTATGATTAGGAAAACCGCTTTTAATAGATTAAATTCCTAAACAGAAAAATAATATCTGATTTTAAAGCTGCATAAATCTGAGTTTAAAATATTGTATATTATTCATTTACATAGTCAATATACAAAATTACAAATAGTAAAACGGATATTTGCTTCAATGATGTTTTTTTTCTTCTGTGTTCTTGTTTTCTTCGTGTTTTGTTTACAACACTTTATAAACCGCTCTAAGGTCCAAATCTTGAGGGAAATAAGCTACGTATATTAACAACCTATTTCTTCATTTAACTTCAGGAACAGATGACTTCACTGCTCTCGTCCAGCTTCTGCCTGTATTGAGCCAATCTCTGCAAGCAAAGAGAACCATCTAAGACAGAGAACTCAAAGAAGACGAAGATGGTAGAACAGTAGAAACGATGCCTAACCTTGGTATACGCATAGACACCAGCTTCTGTAGGACCAACAGGGCTTCCCCTCTTCATGAACTTGCCGTCTTTGAAGATGTAGAGAAGTGGTATACCAGTCGATAGCTCCAGACTTATCACCTAACAACCAAAACCACAGAGAAAACTTCCATCATTCATCACAAAAAAAAACAAACATAGTAATTAAGAATTTAGATTTTAGCTAACTTTCTTGTCACACCTCCTTGCAAGTCAATTTGTCTAGATACATTATGATAGACCGCAGAGAGTTCCCATGAGCAGCTATCATTACGTTCTTTCCAGCTGCAAGCTTTGGTTCTATCTGCATTTTGGTTTGACATTAGTAGAGAAACTCAAGAAGAACTAAGAATGAAAAAAGAATCATTACATTTTCCTCAAAGTAAGCCACTGCTCTCTCAGCACACATCTCTAAGCTCTCTCCTTTAGGAGGAGGAATGTCATAACTCCTACGCCATTCATGGACTTGCTGCTTCCCATATCTTTCCGCTGTTTCTTGCTTGTTCAGACCTTGCAACTCTCCATACCTATAGCCAAAAGACGATAAGCTGCTTTTCTATCTGTTCAAGCGCAGAACCAAAGAAAGACAAGAAAGTTTACATTCTTTCGTTGAGCTGCCATGCAGGTATGACAGGAACTGATTGATCTTTAGTTTCTTCACTGAACACTTGACTCCAAGATTTGGCCTGGTCGCTTTCGTTGTGTAATATGATAGGAACCTAGTTTGGTTTAAATCCATTTATTATTAAATGAAAAGATCAAGTCAGAAAGCTGAGCTTGGTTTTCACATACTTTCTTACGACGGTGTTGAATCATGGCAAGCACTGCAGTCATCTGAGCACGGATTAGAGAGGATGTGAAGATAACATCGATAGGTATGTTGCTGATCTTCCCTGCTTCAATAGCTTCTTCAACACCTTTCTCTGTCAATGGCACATCAACACAACCCGTGAAAAGATTCTTGGCGTTCCATAAAGACTCTCCATGCCTAATCAATATCAGAGCTGCTTCATCTAAAACATAGAACAAAAGGGTAAGTATACAAAACCAATTATGATTCTTATATGATATTGAAGAACTTCGAAGGATCATATTACTTGATTTTTTCTGAGAGTTGTCAGGGATGATGTTCTTAGAAGGAGACAAGAGAGTAGTGTTGTAAGAAACTGATATCTGAGAGGATATTGTTTCAATCTTGGATAAGTTTCTCTTTCTTCTTGAGGTATAATAACAAAGTGATGAATCGATCTTGAGACATTTTGTTGGCAGGAGCAGAGGCTGTCTTGAAGATTGAGAGATTGTGGAAGACTGTTGAGAGACAAAGGAATAGATTGATTGGTAAGACATAGCCGTTGACATTCTGAAGGAAAGAAATCGAATTTGTGATTAATTGTTAACTTTGGATGTTAATGTTAAAACGTAAAACAACAGATGAAAAATAAAAAGAAAGAGAAGGGTTCTTTGAGTGTCTTGTAGAGTTTGGCGTGTTTTCAAATGATCGGCTTCCTCAGGTAGTGACAAATAATGACAAGTGAGACAACATGGAACAAACTAGGGCTGAGCAAATAAACTGAATCCGAAAATCCGAACCGAATCCAATCCGATGAAAATGAATCTGAACCAATCCGAATCCGAAATAAATACCAAATGGATCTTGTTTTTTAGTATTTTGGGTTATGGGTATTATCCGAACCGAACCCGGACCTAAATGAATATCCGATAAAATCTGAAACATTTAAAATCACAAAAAAAAACTTCTACCAAATAAGATCTTAATTCTTAATATGTATCCAAAATACTTTAAGATATTATTGAGCTTCTAAAATAATTATCTATTACATGAATGTTGGTGGTGGAATGTGGCGTGGCGGTTGAAGCTTGAAGTTTGTAGATTTTGGTTTTGTTTTCATTGAATAATGTTTTTCATTTCATGAAAACTTAATTTTTTTTTTATGATTTCATTTATCTGGTTTTCTTTCTATCACTAACTATGTTTATCTTTCGCTTGATTGTGAATGATCACGTTTGATGTTTTTTCTTATTTTTGAATCGATGTTACTTATGTTTTGGCTATTAAAATATGTATAAATCATGTATTTTAATCTGAAGAACCGATTTCATTTATGTTTTAGTTACAAAATAAGTACAAATCATGTATTTTTAACCGGAGAACCGATTGGGACCCGAACCCGAAAGTACAATGGGTTATACCGGTTATTTGGAGATTTACTAACCCCAACCCGAATCCGATAGAACCCGAACCGGTCCCGAACTAAACTTTTATATAACCCAAATGGGGCTGATTTTGATAAACACGAAAAACCAAAACTCGAATGGATAAAACCGAAACCCGATTGGTACCCCGAATGTCCATGCCTAGAACAAACTGTTTTCGCAATTATACATTAGTTTCGATTTTATATTAAAAGTTATAGTCATGATGCTGAGTAATACGATTGAATAAAATTGTGGGAAAACAAAACAACCTCTCAAACTCTTTCTCGAAAAAGAAGAAAACAAACAACCTCTCGTGTGGTTGTAGAGACAATTACTTGGGTAATAAATCTTATCAAACTTTAATTAATACTAGGTAAGGAACCCGTGCGGAAACTCATTTTATAAAACGAAATAAACTATATTTTATATAAAGAAAACTTCAAAAATACAAATGCTTTAGAGGAAATACATATATTACAAAAGTATCTTGCATGCAATTATATTTCTTTATTGATAATACATATATTTTTCGTTAGTAGTTTTCTTGTTTAATTGAAAATTTTGGTTTAACCGAACTAAAAAAACAGTGTCAAATTCAAAAGATACAATATATTTAATTTGTAAATATATAATATTATTAAATTAATTAAATTACTCGGAAAATATAACCACCAGATTATTTTATATAATTTTAAATATTTTTAAAATGTATATAAATAGATATAAAATAATAAAAAGATATATTTAAAAAAAACATCTATGCAATTTTTAGTATGAAAAGACACATCCTTAAATATTTTAACAAATTTTTCAACGCAATGAAATTTTCCGTGTTTATATGTTTTTCCAAGATCTTAATGAACTTTTAAAAAGGAATCTCTCTTTTTCCTAATCTATTTTGTGATTGTTGTGAATTTTTTTTTTCTGTGTTGTGATAACACTAAAATTTGCAATGATTCATCACTGAATACTACAATTCACCAAATGCATTATCACCATAAAATTACCAAAAATCACAATGGTTTATTACCAAAGATTGCAAGTTCATCACCAAAGGTTGCAATCACCAAAAAATATAGTGTTTTATTTAGTTTTTCATTTAGACAATTATAATAGTTCATTTAAACAGTTTCAAAGAATCACTTAAATCTCCAACAATCATTCTCACTTATGTGTAATTAATTAGAAAATCAATTAATAAATAGCACATATTTCAAACTTATGCATAAATTAAAATGTGCATATATACAAACATTTTTTAATGGTTTACATTTTCTTAATATTGATATAATAATAAATAAAAATTTCTTAATTGATCTGAACACTTTATCTAAAACCCAAATAGATAAAATCGAATCAGACAAAAAACATTCTCACCAAAACATGATATTATAAAACCATACAATATATAATTTAAAAACCATATATTTACTTATATATATAATATTATAATAATAATTAAATTATAGAACAAACCGAAATGTCAGAATATTTTTAAGATATTTATAATAACATAGTCATGGTCAAACTTTTTAATATAATCAAAAGGTATGAATATATAAGACACGAATCATGTGTTAATGAAACATATAATCAGAAATGCAATTCTGAAAAAAAAAACATACATTTTCATTTAGTAAAAGAAAATTAAGTAATATTTTCATTATTTTATTTGGATTTTTTTGCTATCCAAATTTGAATGACCCTTCCTTATATTTTTTGTTGACGACGTTTCATTTGAATATCTCTTAATAATTTATAAGCTAGAAGCTTCAGACAATTTTCTCCTTCACCATTTTAATAAATTTGTGAAAAAATCACAATGAAAAACTTCTTGATATTGACTATTTATCTATATGAAAATTCACAACTTTTAGATTTCATATAGTTATTTTAAAATAGTACATTTGCAATTAATATATATAGACACATCATTACAAAAAGACACTCTATTGCATATGGAAATACACATCCCACTATATAATAGGGACTAATTTTGGGTGTTCTAAAGGGTGCCACCTAGGCAAAATATTCTCAGCCATTCATTCTGCCACGTCACTGGCAACCCAGACGAAGAAATCGTAAATGCATCCCAGCCCGTTAATGACAGTGTGCCCCGCATCAGTTTTGGTTTCCCGGTTGACTAATTTTAATTTGGTTTGATTATACGTGTTGTGGTTTGCTTAATACGGAGATAATGGGTTAGTCGGGGATTGTTTCTATTTGGTCTGATTAAATGGTAAATCATATAAACGCAGCGTTTCTTACTTTTCTCGATTAGGGCTTCATCCTTTTCATTCATCCACAGTTCACCTCGCCGTCTCCGTTTTCTTAATCTTCAGAGTTTCTTTTCTTATCTCTTGACATTCCTTCAAGTTCAATGTTTTCTTTAAATTCAGCAATAACGATTAAACTTTAAATCATTAAACTTTGTAACGATTCCGACCTCTTCGTTTCTTCTCCGTCGAATCTATAAATAGGAGATGGTCAAGAGGTGGATGAACCTTTGCTATCACTTTCAGTCTATATTTTTTTGTCGAGCGTAGAGAGATTCTGAGAAAATGTCTTCCTCTGATGCCATTGTTGCACAAGCAGCCTTCGACGTTCTCCGGCTCGGTAGATCTGCCCAGTTCATTGTTGCTCTTCTGCTCCGTTTCTGGGACTCCAAAAACATCAAGAAGCATGGTGAATTCATGGGAGTCACTCTACTTCTCCTTGATGAGAAGGTATTTTAATAACACGCATTTTATTTTTGGATCATAGTTTTTTTCCTGACAACGCCCAATGATTTAAGTAAAATATTTATTTTGGTTTCCACAACTTCGTGATCCATGGATTTCCTTGCTGCTCCCACCACCCACTACCGTCCATGTTTACGAAGTGGTTCCATCGTTAAAGTTTCACGCTTTGAACTCCCAGGTTTGTTTTGTATTTGTGTTGGGTTATTTTGTGTAAATTCTGCTGATTTGTTACTGAGATAGTAATCTGTTTATCACCTGTCAGATGTTGTTGGGAAAATTCATTTTGTCCAAGGTTCAGACCTTAAGGACGCTCAAGTGATGACTCGAGTTGTGGTCTACTTCGTCATCGTAAGTCTACATTGCCATGATCTATTAAACTCTTTAACATATTGCATCATTATAGTCATCAGTTATTTCAATATGTATTACAGGACTGTTGTGGTGTATCTCTCTTTATGGGACGAAGCTGCAGCAATGTTTAGGGGCCTCATCAGCTCAGGTGATAGAACCCAGACTGTTATGGTGGTCACAACCGTGAATCCCAAAAAATTTGCAAGTTTGTATATATGTCGAAAATATTGTTTCGCTGGTTTTGTAGACTCATAATACACGAAATACTCATTATTTGCAGGTTTTGTAGACTTAGGATCGTTGAGGTCTTGAAGCATAACAACTGGTACTATGTCTCATGCACTGGGTGCAGCAGGAAACTAGACAAATCAGACCAGTCTCCCCATTGCAACCGCTGTGTTAATCTTAACGCCACAGGTGTTGTAAAGTAAGAAGTTTTTATAGCAAAATTGTATATGTATGATTATTAGATAGTATCCTACTCATACTGATCACTAATGTTACTCTTCACTACAGGTACCAAGTAGAAGTATAAGTTGATGATGCAAATGATAATGCCACTTTTGTGGTCTTCGACAGAGAGATGCTTCAACTCACTAACCTACCTGCAGCTGCTCTTACTCTAAATGAGGTTTGTTCTTACCTCCGACAATTTTTCCCTAAAATATTACATTGTAAAACAATTGCCAATCTACTCAATTCTTACATCCGCTGCAGATAAATAGTGGTGGCAGCGAGCAACTCCCACAATGCCTTGCAAAATTTGCTGGAAAATATTTTCCAAATATGTGTGCCCCCGTTTACTTCCCCTCTAGACAACCCCCCCCCCCCCCCCCCCCCACTTTCCCTGTTTCAGGACTCAGTAACCCCATCACCACCGAGGTATTATATAAGATTTTCTCTCCAACGTAATCATATAAGCCAAAGTATAGTAACATAAATTCAACTCTTTTCCAGACTTCCAACCCCAAGGCAGCTCCATTTATTGAAAGGGAAATTGGCCAAGCAGATTACCAGCACCGAAGTTGAAGGTCTAAAGGATGACACACATCCAGAGGGAGTTAAGGAAGAAGAGGTTGGCAATACACACACCCGTGAGTGAAGATACGAAGCTGCCACACCGTCGACCCAACCCTGCTCCTGTTTCTTTACAATATCAAATATTACTATGCATTTTCTATGTTTCACTTTTATATATTTTCCTTTTTTCCAGGTTTTTTAACAAGCCTTTTATGTACCTCTTCAGAGAACAACTATTTTATTAATTAAAAAGGGTTGACGTGATTTAGTGTTTTATGAGACAAAATGCAACCTGTTTTATTCACGTTGCCTTTGATTCCGTGTTCTTCTAAAGCATTCCTGGTACACTAGATTTCAATACATTTCACCCGTACTTTCATGTACATTAATTATATACTAATTTATGAAAAATACACACTCAATTACTCTGTCACCTTTTCTCCTTACGTTTCTTAATACACTACCACTCTATCACCTACAACATACATTCATATAGTTTTGCGTTGCTCAACAATGTATGAGACTTTGATTTTTAAACTACAACAATACATCCATTTGTCAAACACTACAAGAAAACACAAGATTAACGATGAAAATTAACGAGGAAAACTGGTCCTCGTAAATTTACGTTGACTTTACGAGAATCTTACAAGGAAATTTACAATCAACGTTAGTTCGTCGTAAAATAACGAGGAAACGATTTCCTCGTAAAAACCACACAAGGTAACTTCGTTTTTACGAGGAAAAACTGTTTCCTCGTAAGCTCGATGTAAAAGTAGCATCTTCTTTACGAGGAAATAGTTTACGTTTACTTAACGAAGAATTTACGAGTCCATCCACTTTGTAATTGTAACACGTTTTTTGTTTCGGCTACCTTACTAAATTCCACATAATCACGAATAATGAAAATGATGATGTTTCTGGTGATGACGAAAATGTCGATGTATCTGACTGATGTATTTGTGTTTTAATATGACTGATTTTCAGACTTAATCCATGTGATTTGATGGATTTAATCATGAAAATCTATTTATATAATTTAATTTTATGTAATGGGGTTTGAATTAGAAAGAAGAGATTGAGATTATTAGTTAAGGAATTGTGGTTTTAGAATTTGGGGTTTAGAATGGATAGAAGAGATTGAGGTTAAAGGGAGGATGGGGTTGGGGTTGGGGTTTGGGGTTTCGGATTTTAGGGATTTAAACATAAACATAGTTATTTCCTCGTAAATTAACGAGGAACTTACGACGATTCTTAAAAATAAAGAACGCGGCACTCGTTAATTCCACGTAAGCAGAAATCGTCGTAAAGACCTCATAATAAAAAAACGCTGGCCTCGTTCATTCCTCGTAAAAATAAAAGCGGGCCTCGCTAATTCCTCGTAAATTAACGACGATGTAACGAGGAAACGAAACGTGAATAAATTGGTTTGCCGTGATCAAAGTTACACCTCGTGGACAAATCATCAGTGGAGAAGAACCACCATTGCAAGAAGAACAGAGAGATGAAGTTGAGGTACCTGAACAACAAATTGATGACATCCTTCTCATTGATCTGCATAATCATGAGTACGAAGATATTACCGACGATGCCACGGACGAAGCTGTTGAAGACGAGTTTAATGAAAATGATGATGTTTCTAGTAATGACGAGAATGTCGATGTATCTGATTGATGTATTTGTGTTTTAATATGATTGATTTTCAGATTTAATGCATGTGATTTGATGGATTTAATCATGGAAATCTATTTATATAATTTAATTTTTGTAATGGGGTTTGAATTAGAAAGAAGAGATTGAGATTATTAGTTAAGTAATTGTGGTTTCAGAATTTGGGGTTTGGAATGGATAGAAGAGATTGAGGTTAAAGGAAGGATGGGGTTGGGGTTTGGAATATATGAAGTAGAAGATAAGGAAGATAAGGAAGATAAGGAAGAAGGGGTTTAGGGTTTCGGATTTTAGGGATTTAAACATAAACGTAGTTATTTCCTCGTAAATTAACGAGGAACTTACGACGATTCTTAAAAATAAAGAACGTGGCACTCGTTAATTCCACGTAAGCAGAAATCGTCGTAAAGACCTCGTAATAAAAAAACGCGGGCCTCGTTCATTCCTCGTAAAAATAAAAGCGGGCCTCGCTAATTCCTCGTAAATTAACGACGATGTTACGAGGAAATGAAACACGGGCCTCGCGAGTTCCTCGTAAATAAAAACACGGGCCTCACGAGTTCCTCGTAACTTTACGAGAAATTTACGACATTTCATAATTTCCTATATATACACGCGAGTTCTCACTTCCCATTTCGTCTCAACTTCCTCTCCCTTTTGTAGCTATGGTACGCTCTCTATTTTCTCTCTAATTTGATTAGTTTAGGTAGATTAGGTGGTTAGTGTAGGAAATTTAGATAGTTTTACGGATTTTATGTTAATTAGTGTTGATTAGGTGGTTAATGTAGAGAACTTAGTTAGATTTATAGAATTTGTTAATTATTGTTGATGTTAATTTTAGGCGAATCATCATCCGTCACACATGCCGACGCGGATGTAGAGAGGAGGAGTGAGGAATTCTACCGGGGATGAACGACCCTTAGTTTTTTTTTTTTTTCGTTGGTTGTATTATAAATTCAAAAATTATTTATGTATAAATTATTTTCGTATTTAATATTCTTTTTAAATTAGATTTTTATTAAATAATTAAATACATTGTTTTTTTTAATCTGGAAAATATAAACTCAAAGTAAATTCGTAGCTAAATTACGACAACCTTACGTGGAAATTTTACGAGGAATTAATGAGTAAAATATTTACGTCAACACTACGAGGAAAGATTAACGAGTATTTGACGTGGAAACATTTACGTGTTATTTACGAGGAAATGTTTTCAAGGTATTTACGAGGAAATGTAGCGTCCCCCTTACGTGGAAGGGTTACGTGGTTTTTACGACGAATACTTTGCTTCGTCTTTACGAGGAAATGTTTTCTCGTTAGTTTACGACGAATTAGCGAGGAAATATGCGTTACGACGAACAAATAACGACGAAACGTGTTTCCTCGCTAATTCCTCGTAAAACTGATTTTACGACGAACTTACTACGAATTTCGTCGTCGTTAATGTTGTGTTTTCTTGTAGTGAAAGTCCCCGCGCTTGCGCGGGGCTACGCACCTAGTAATTATAAAAGAGACACTAATTGGGACATTTTAACAATTTTAAAAACATTTCCAATAGTTGCATGTCAAAGTTAATCTCAAATTTTAATGAAAAGTCACAAATTATTTACTTTTAGAAAAATTCTCCAATAGTTGCATGTCGAAAAAGATGTAGAAAAACATTTGTTTGGATATTTTAACTACTTTTTAAAACTTTTCTGATAATTGCATGTTAGAAAAACAAAACAAATCACATTTTTTTAACAAAAAGACACAACTCTTATAAGTTATAACGAGAAGACACAACTCTTAAAATGAAAAAAAATACAACTTTTGAAACTATTAATTGTAGAAATAAACTTAAGATATTATAAAAATATCAAGTATCAAACGAAAGGAAAACTTTGATACTCAGCGTTCAATGCATCCCATGCCTTTTTGATATTGATGCTGCTGCAATGCGTGAGCTCTTTAACGGCAGTTTGCAAAATTTGCAATGCCATTGTATCGTTCAAAATTGCTTCTTCTCTAAGCTTTCTTGCACTTGATGTTTCACGGGTTTCTTCCTCTCGTACCGGTTCAACCGGCACCCCTTCTTTAACCACATACCATAGTTTTCTGGTTCTGAAAATGGTTGCATTTTAATGCTCCAGAAATTGTATTTTTCCCCATCGAAAATAGGGATCACTTGATTTTGCATCTTCTCGCATTTTGCGATCAAGTATGTGAATTTTGTTTATTTCGATTATCAATAACACGATCTCCTGATTATCAATATCACTATTTTTGATCGTCAATATCACGATCTCTGATAAATATTACGATCACTTCTCCAATTATCAATATCTTCTCCGATTATCAATATCACGGACGATGCTCTCCTCCTCCTCTTCTTCTTCTTCTTCTTCGTTATTTTTTAAAAATTATTGCTTTTTCTTTTTGTCCTCTCAACCATAAAGCTCTGATACCATGTTGACTATTGTGTTTGTTTTACGATTATGAAGGAAAGAAACGAAATGAATATAATTGAATATGCTCTGTTTTTACGTATGGAAAACAGAGTACTACGTAAACTAATTTTATTTCACTCAAAAACAATGAATTGTGTACAGACTCTATCTATATTTATACAAGACGAACCTGTGTATTATAAAGACACAACTCTTAGTTGTAAGAACACAACTCTTAGTTGTAAAGACACAACTTTTAGGAATGATAGATCATGACTCTTGACTTGTAAACTAAGTAACTAACTTATAACGAGTGTGTGACATTATACTATAGGAGATTTGATTATAGTTCAACAAGAAATATCTGAAGATGTTGCGTGTAATATTTTTATTAAAAGTCTTCGATCAGTCATGTAAAGATTTCACAAGTGTTGCGATCACATACTGCAACACAATCTAGTACAAGATTTTTACATACAAAATTCCAGTAGAAGATTCTTTACGTATACATTCAGACTTGAGAGTTTTAATAAGTTTTAGTTTTCTGTAATTTTTAGACAAAAAAAATCAATTGTTTGTTTGCTTAAAAAATCTTTTGTTGTTCATGTAAATATGATTTTCTGTAATCACCTTAACGAAGACAACAACATGATTTGCGTAATCACCAGATTCGTATAAAACTCTTTGCTAGCAACCATATTATCCACAACATTGCTCTTCAATACTCCTTTTACCGGAATGTTTCTTGTGCAGACAAATTCAGCCATTGGTGTTTCTAAGAAGATATAAATATTAAAATTCACCTACAATAATATATTTTAAAATTCAGATATTTAACATAGAATCATTAGAGGTAATATAATATTTTAACAAATAAATGTGTTTACTGAATCGTGAAATGTTTAACGTTAAGTTTCTATTTTTGATTAATTCCAAAAGTTATGAATTGAAAGGTTTTGTCTTCAATAAAAGTTGTAAAAAAAGTGTAATTTCTAAATGTTGACAAAAATGTGTATTTGTTAATTTAAAAGGTTATGTTGTGTGTTGATTTATTTGATAAGTTTTAACTACTCATATAAGTCTCTTTTAAAAAGTGAAAAATTGTGATTATTCTTATAGGTATCTTTTCAAAATGGAAAGGATGCAACTGTTTAAATTGAAAAGTTGTGACTATTTAAATAGATTTTTAAAATATATAAATAGTCTATGCCCATGCATTTCTCAAAATAAAAGTTTCATTAAACGAACTAATAATAAAATGGTGAAAAAAAGTTTTATGCAGTTACTTGGTTACAAACTTTTAGAAGATATTCAAATGAAACGTTAACAACAAAAAATAGTAAAAAAATTCTTACGTATTTGGATAGCCAAAAATCATAAACGAAACAATGAAATCATTAGTCTAAATTTTCTTATCTCAATTAATAGTAGAAATCCCAATTAATGTTAAAAATTATATTTCATAAAATGAGTTAAGTCAGTTATATTATTATTATTTTCACATTAACTAATAAAAATAATTAATATTATAAGTTAATTATCTATACTATATATATTTAGAATGAAAATACATAAGCAATAGGTAGAATAGTTTTTTTTACTAAAGGTTGATATCATCAATATGGTTAATCACCAATAATTGCAAGAATCAATTGTTTCATTTATAAAGTTGCAATTGTTCATATAACTATTGTAATGGTTCATATATAATATTATAAATATTTCGCCTACATATATATAACTCCTATGATAGTTTTAAGTAAGAATACAAAATTATAATACTCACAATTTCTCACTTGTTAAAAATACTTATGAATAGTCACAACTTTTAGATAATTTTTAGAAGTACACAACCTTACAACATAGAACTTTTAAAAAAGACACAACCCTCTACACATATTTTTCAAAAGACACAACCTCTCAACATAACTGAAGTTCACAACCTTAGAAATTAATTAGAAAATACACAACCTTACAACATATAACTTTTAGAAAAGACACAACCCTTTACACTTCTTTTTCAAAAGACACAACCTTTCAATATAACTGAAGTTCACAACCTTATGAATTAATTGAAAAAGACACAACCTTACAACATAGAACTTTTAGAAAAGACACAACTCTTTACACTTCTTTTTCAAAAGACACAACTTTTCAGCACAAGTAGATTCACAACTTTTGGAATTAATTGGGTTTACTATTATTAGTAGATCAAGAAAATACTAAATAGACCGCGAAAGACAGCAATGAGCACCACCCCAAATCATTGCCTTTTCTTTATCTAGAGGGTTCGGATTTCGATTGCAGAAAATATAATGGAGTTCTTTTGCTACAAGTATATCATTTGTTATTTGCAAGAAATTAAATTTACAAACTCAAAAGGTTTTCTTATACCTCATTCCACCCAAAATAATTATCACAAAATTCAAATTTCATTTCCACTTTATTGTTTTTGCTCATCCCATTTTCCATTTAAAATTTATGATATGGAATATTCGATTTGAATATTCTTTTGCCACTGCAAAACTCCAAAAGAAAAAATGTATTCACTAAGGAATTAAACAGTTGGCCACAACGAATATACCAGTCATATTTCATAAGCAATACATAAACAGTTGTCGAGAGCATTGGATTTACGTGCCTTCAAGTGGAGTGGTTGCATTGGTCAACGATAGAGATCCATCATGTGTGGGTTTACAAAGGTTGATAGGCTTTATAGGTACTTTTAAAGCCCATTTATAAAGTTAATAGGATTTAATTAAACCTATGGGCATGCTCACGAAGAATTAAACCTTAAAGAGGATTTTTCTGTAATTGTTTACTAATTTATTTATTAAGTTTTCAAAGAAACAGATCCCCCAACCCAACCTCACAGGAAATACAAAGTAAAAGTCTTGTAAATACCAAATTCAGAATTGGAATGAATTCTGTGATCCCCCAACCCTCACATGAGTTGTTCCCTCCCTTATCTTTGCTTAATTTGCATGGTACACAACTCAGTATACAGTATACAGATTGGATCAATAACAGAATGAATCTAGAAAATAACATTAAAGCAAATATAGAAGAACTACAAAAGCTTGGCTTATGTAGAAAGGGTAAAAGATCCAAATAATATGAGACTTCTGTTTTTTTCTTGGTTATGTGCAATGTTTTAAGAACCGGACCGGACACCGATTCGGTGTATTCACTGGTTGATTGGTCGAACCGATTCAACCGGGTTTTTATTTATTATATATTTTAAATATAAATATATATTATAGAATTAATCTTATATAAAACGTCTGATGAATATTATCTAAAATAGCATCATAAAATAGATAAATAGTAACTGAATATTTAATATAATGAACTAAATGAAAACATGAATGCCTTGTCCATTCATATCAGCAACAATGTTTATATCATCAAGTGGTATTCCTCTCTTTTCCTTATTTTTGTCTTCATTTTATTTTCATTTTAAAATATGATGTGTGCATGTCGATAAAACTTATTGGTTTTACTGATATACATCATTTTATAGAAGTAAAAATATGATGTGTGCATGTCGATAAAACTATAATCTAAATAAATTAAAGGCTAAATCCCATGCATAAGTTAACCTGAAATTAAGAGGTCATGAAAAAAAAAAGAGGGTCATGATAAGCACTAAAATCATACAGTTAGTAGAAAATCTATTTTTCTACATCCATAAATGCCCATTCCCTTGTCTCAGTTGTCCTTAAAACACTAGTAATATTTTTTTTTGCCGAGACATGAGGGTCGAAGAAAATGAGAGAAATAAGAAATTGGAGAAAGTGGACACCTATGAAGATAAGTTTACGGAGGGCATGTATGCACATTTACACTCTCTTATCCTGGTTCACATACATTGTAGGGACAATTTGTCACAAATGGAATCGAGCCAAAGGGCGTCCGTGCATCTTCTATCAACTCTTGTCTCTTCTAAAAATCACAATCATCATATACTTCTACTATCATGTTGTGGATTAAAAATATGTTTGATCAGTTAATAATCCAAGTTGGCCTTTACTCAGCTAGATTTCACAAGTAGATTTCATGTTCTTCTACTACCTAAACGTACATATAATCTTTCTTACTTTTAAAGATAAGAATCTGTTATAGTATTTACTAGGGACCGGTCAATGAGATTCTTTTGCTTTACCAACATCATATTTAAATAAGAAAAGACAAAAATTCAATTGGATCTCATATGAACAGAACAAATATGGGAAGCGCACAGTAAAAACAGTACGATGATTATTATCTTTTTGGCGGTATATTGTGGGATAAAGTTTCTACAGTACAAACATAAGGTACAATCACTATCACCTGCATGTTATAATTTAACCTAAATTGATATACAATTATGTTTTCGTAACTACCGCAATTACGATTTCCTCTTTACCTTTGACCTATTTGTTAATATTATTGGTCTTTTGATAATATGTAAAGGTCCCCAGATATTAAAAGGGCAGACTAGTCGGTAGGAAGACAAGTTAATCTAATACGCAAAACACTAATACACCATATATAGTCTTAACTCTTGAGTAAGTTAAAAAAAAAGCAAGGTTTAAGATGATTAACAAAGGCTAATCACGGTTTAAAATAAGGGACCTTAAAATAACGCTCAGTGCTTTTAGATACATATAATCACAATACAAACATTGTAAAGGTGACCTACACGGCGGCGGAAAGTCTCTCTCCTTTGCCGGATCCGGCGCCGACAACGAAGGTAGACCTCACCAAACTCTTCTCTTTCTTCTCGTCCACCGTAATCTGCTGCTGCCTGCACTCTAAGCTACAAAACGCCCTATCTCCTCTGCTTAAATTATAGCAATTAAAATCGTTAATTAATTCCTTATTAAATACATCCAA
Source organism: Brassica rapa (assembly GCF_000309985.2). Classification (NCBI taxonomy): domain Eukaryota; kingdom Viridiplantae; phylum Streptophyta; class Magnoliopsida; order Brassicales; family Brassicaceae; genus Brassica; species Brassica rapa. Next base: position 13,496,940 of record NC_024801.2, read on the forward strand.
AACCACTAGGTTAAGCTTAATTATATATAAATGATTAAGTAGAAAGGTAATTTCACGTAAATATGTAAAAGAAATAAATACCTATACATATAGATGTCTCGGCCAGGAACAAGAAGGCGTTTACAGAGGGAGCAGGATCTCAGAAAATCTGCTCCGGCGTGAGTGGAGTGATCTGCTGAGTGTCTCCTCTGTGTACCTCTCGGTGAGACCGTCGCTAAGAGCCGTTGATCTAACAGTCCATGATGAGCCTGGCGCTGTTCATCAACGGTCACGAGCTTACCTTTCGGATTACTCAACATCTGAACTTGATGATCGGACGGCTCCTCTGGCTCGTTAGGTAAGTTCAAGTCGAACTTTATCTCCGACAGACTCGTCGTTCTCTTTATCTGTGGTCTCTGTCTCTTCCCTAACAACATCTTATTCTTGTTTTTTTATTTCTTGTTCCTCTCTTTTTTAGGGTTTATGCTCTGAGTGAACAGAGCAAAAGCTTAAGAAAAAGTGGGAGGAAGTGAAAGAAAAGAGACTAAAAGAAGAGCCATAAACTGAGGAGTAAATCTGAACCGTTGATTGTTTCTGATCTGATTCTTTTCCCATCATGTTGACGACACGTCATGATTCGATTCTTATTCGTTATAATTACATTTGTCGTGTTTCACAAAATATTTCGCATTTTTCTCAATTATTTTGTCTAACTTCTAATATAATTTCGAAAAAAGAAAGTCGAAAATGTTGGTTTTTAGTTCCTAAGAGCACCCGCAATGGTGTTACTCAAAGGAGAGTCTTTAAAAAAGTGTATTTTAATTTTTTAAGTATTATTTTTTTCTTTTTTAGATTAAAAAAAATAAATATCAACCAATCACGGGTCACCACATGTCGTCGGGACCCGCAAATAGTGCAAGGATTCACTAAAAAAGAGTTCTTATTTAGGAATTTTAAGGATTGAATCCTTAGCTTTTGGTGGAGTCTACCGATTATTTAATTATTTTTTCCCTAAGAACTTCCCCTTAAGGATTCCTATTGCGGGTGCTCTAATACGTCTGGGCTACCTAGGTCCACTATACGTGACTGATATGTCTCTTTGCAATAGTATATAGGCCTCTAAGAGCATCTCCATCCTCACTCTATTTTTCACTCTAAAATAGAGTTTAGAGTAAAAAATGCTTCAATGGTACTCTATTTATCACTCTATAGTAGAGTGAAAAATAGGTTTACTCCAAATATAGAGTAATTTGTTTTTTTTGTTCATCACTCTATTTTCAACTCTAAAATAGAGTACCATTGGAACAAAATCAAACTCTATTATAGAGTTACTCTATTTTAAAATAAAAAATAGAGTGATAAACAAACAAAAAAACAAATTACTCTATATTTGGAGTAAACATATTTTTCACTCTATTATAGAGTGAGAAATAGAGTACCATTGGAACATTTTTTACTCTAAACTCTATTTTAAAGTGAAAAATAGAGTGGGGTTGGAGATGCTCTAACGTTTCACCACTCCCCAAGCCAATTTCAATATAAATATAAATTGACTTATTTATAAATAATAACATTTAAAAATTTATGAGCTAATAAAAACTAATATTTGAATATGATAGAAATAAAAAGTTAAACACAAAAAAACGAGAACCAACAATCTTCTTTTGATTGGTGCATTGGGGGCACTAGTTTCCAGTACAAACAGAGTGGAACATTGTACAAAAGTGGTCGGTCTCAACGTCCATGATGATTTTAAGACGCCAACCAAATACTACACAAGTTCAAACTACTAGATGACTCAACCAAAATAAAAATAACATAAAAGTATGTTAATTAAAATAAGGACACCAAAATCATACAATCAATACCTTAACATATATACCAAAATTGTCAACACTGTTTTGAGGTTTAATAGTTTAGAAAGAAAACACACACACAACGATTGCCAAACCTATCCAATTGGTACATAAACCACCAAACTAGTTCATATCATCTAGAAATGATTAATACTAAAAGAAAATTGATATATAGACAAGGATGGTCTAACTAACACCTAGATGCACAAACCACTATTACAAAAATACAGGTCCTAATCCCATATGTATTGTGGACCCTCTTTTCCTTCACAAGTGGGCATCAACTTCTGTTTCACACATAATTTTGTAGGGAGAAGTGTTATTCATATTTTTAAGTATTATTAGTGTTTTGTCAATGTTTCCCCACCAATAATCATGGCCAGAAAATCCATATATAGTCGTCTCCCATTGCTTTACGTTGATCTGATGTTAATGTTTGGGTTCCGACTTTACTTGATCAACATTATAGGTATAATTTGTTTTGATCTGATCTGCATAGTTCAGTGTCATTGAAAAGAATGACTAAAACTAATTCTTGTTTTGTTTTTTTTTTTTTGGCATCGCAAGTTCCATATATTATTAAAAAACTTCTAGGTGATTGGCCTCTAGAGCCATCCATTCTGGAAGTTGAGAGTTTACATGGGAGAACAAGAAATCTCGAGAACGAGCACCTTTTGGAAGATGATCAGCTCGAAAATTCTGTGAACGGTGAATAAAAGAAATGGAGCAAAAAGTAAACATAGAATTCAGCCAACAATGATGGCCATTTCTCTTCGTCGTCTTCTTCAAAGAGATTGACAAGCCGTAGGCAGTCAGTCTCGAAGGTCACAGAGCTATGGTCCAGCTGAATAAAGGATCGCATGGCCCACAACAGAGTTTGGAACTCCGCATGTAGAAAGGTTAGGACTTGGTTACTAGCAAATGAACCAAAAGTCGTCATCCCATCCTCGGTCGTCAGGACCATTCCTCCACCAAATCGCGTGTCGTCTTTGTGCCAGGAGGCGTTTGTCAGGCATATCGGGCCGGTTCTTGGAGGTAGAGGTTCGTGTCGGGCTCTTCCATCGTCTTCGTCAGTAGGCTTTTCCATTATTTGAGCAAGGCGCCAGCTCTCCACCTCGGATTTGGCCAGTTGGACCGTCTCAAGTAGGGTGGTGTCTTTGCCGTTAAAAGCTTTATCGTTACGAGCTTTCCAGATGTACCATATCACCCACGGAGCTGTAGTTAGGAGTGTGTCGGGGATCCCACGCTCCTGAGCGCACCATAGAACATGGTCTAGATTAATGTATATTGAGGTACACGGGAACAATCCCGAAGAGTGCGGTATGTCTGCCAAAGCCTAAGCTTGTACAGAGGGGGGCATTCAAAGAGAAGATGGTTTGTTGTTTTTCGTTCGCTCCACATTTCGGGCAGCTCCTGCCGTTGCCACAATGTCGATTGGAGAGCGCGTCGCAAACCGGTACACAGTCAGTTATGGCCTGCCAGATAAAGTGTTTGATCTTCTTGGTAGTCTTGAGCTTCCAAACTCGAGCTTGGAGAGAAGTGATGCTAGGTTCCAATACTTGATCTGGCTCTGCGGGTTCCACTGATTCCATGGCCAATTCATAACCAGATTTAACCAAGTAAACACCTGATTTGGTTAGGTTCCAACAGTAGCTTGCTGCTTGGGGAGTTCGAGTCGGCCTGAGGCTCTGAATGAAGGGAATGTCACTAGGAAGTACGAGTTCTCGTAAGAGATTGAGTCTCCATGTTTTCAAAACAGGGTCCAAAAGATCTGCAATTTTAAGCGATGGATTAAAGGATGGGCCGCAGGGTATGGCTGGTCGTGCTGGAATTGTCGGGAGTCAAGGGTCTGCCCAGACGAGGGTATTGTGTCTTGTCCCTATTGATTTATGTGTGCCGTTTTTGAGCAGGGGCTGAGCCGCCATGAGGCTTTTCCGCACGAAGGAAGGAGTACTCGTTTTATTGACTTCTAACGTGAGATATTAAGAGCCGGTTTGTAACTTTTTTAGTTAAAAGTTAAGAAACAGTTTCTTATATTCCGCTAAGAACCTTAACCTAAGAACTCTCCTAAGAGCATGATTAATGGGTAGTTCTTATAGTGGGGGTTCTTAGCGGAATATAAGAAACCGTCTCTTAACTTTTAACTAAAAAAAACTAAGAACCCGCTTAAATATCTTATTTAAGAACCGATTCTTAGTTTTTTTAGTTAAAAGTTAAGGGACAATTTCTTATATTCCGATAAGAATCTCACCCTAAGAACCCCCATTAATCATGCTCTTAGGCTTTAAGGGTTTACAACCAAACAGGCATGAGAAGGGAACTTAGTCAAACATTCTATTTTTAGTTCCTCCGGAATAGCCTAATTCTACGTACCTTCTCCCAACCTTCCGTATATTAACAATATCCTCTGCCAACAAGTTTTTTTTTTGGTGATTGCTGATCAGAATTATAACCAGTTCGATTTGCTTGAAGAGAAATATCTTTCTTGCTTAGTCAAAATGGGTCGGGTGAAATTGGAGATCAAGAGAATCGAGAACACAACGAACCGACAAGTTACGTTCTCAAAACGTAGAAATGGTTTGATTAAGAAAGCTTATGAATTGTCGATTCTCTGTGACATTGACATTGCTCTTATCATGTTCTCTCCTTCCGATCGTCTTAGCCTCTTTTCTGGCAAAACTCGGTATTATCATTACACCCTATTGACCTTGATTAACATTTTCAATTGCTAGCTTTCTTGGATTTGAATAGAGATGAAATATGAACTATATATTATAGACCATGCATATGATCATATCTCTTAATTATCTCTTCAGGATCGAAGACGTTTTCGCAAGGTTTATTAATCTTCCTAACCAAGAACGAGAGAAGTAAGCTAACACTAGTTTCCTTTCATTTTCTTTTTTTTTTTAGTTCCCGATTTTAATATATTTGATTGCTATTAGGTTTTGCTTATGGTTATTTATTTGTTTTTTTTTTTTTTCAGTGCAGTCTTTCCGGACCAGGGTAGACGCCCGTATGTATCAATTTCTTCTTGCATTACATAATTATTTGTACATAACTTTATATTAAAAATCAGTTATTTCACATATTGACCTCTTCCTGTTTTTTTTTTGCAGGGATATTCAGAGCAAAGAGGTTTGACTGATCCAACTGATTAGTTCTTTTCTCAAAAATGTGTTATGGTGTGTTATATATCTATTGATTTAGACTAATTTTGTTGCATGACAGTATCTACTGAGGATTTTGCAGCAACTCAAGACCGAAAATGACATCGCTCTTCAAATTACAAAGTCTGAAACTTTCTTTCTTCTTTGTCTTTACAATCGATTTATAATTTCTATAGTTCAACATACACACTTTTCGATAAAAATTTAAACTTTTCAATTAACTTTGTTTTGTTTCCATATTTGAAAGCCCGGCAGCCATTAAGTCCGACGTCGAGGTGATTAATATTTATTAACTTAAACATATTATATTGATATAGTTTTTTCTACGTTGTAGCTTAGCCGCTTAATCTCTCTTGTAAACCGAATATCTAGGAACTTGAGCAAGAAGTCTGTAGGTTACAACAACAACTCCAAATGGCAGAAGAAGAACTAAGGTTTTAGTTCGAAAAAACCAAGTTCTATATGTTTATAATTTATAAAAGATGTTAATTAAATTAATGATCCCTTTGTATAACCTAATTTGAGCAGGAGATACGAACCGGATCCAGTAAGATTCACTAGCATGGAGGATTATGATGTTTGTGAGAAGCAACTTCTCGACACGTTAACACATGTTGTCCAACGACGAGAGAATCTCTTAAGCAGCCATTTACCTACATACGAAGCATCTACTATGCAACAAAGCATTGTAGGTCCTTTCTTAAACGGAGTCGTGGAAGGTTGGTTGCCTGAAAATGGACCCAACCAAACCCATTTATTTGATCCATCAGCCCATTCTAATCAACTCAGGTATTTCATAGTTTTATGAGCTCACTCTAAGTATTTCTTTTCGTTCAGATCAAAACATTTACATTAGTACAGTTTCTTCATAATAAATGGTTTTTAATTATTTTTGGGTTAAAACAAAAATTGGCAGAGAATTGTCATCGGCTATGTATGAACCATTGTTGCAAGGGAGTAGCTCAAGTTCTAACCAAAACAATATGAGCGAATGCCACGTGACAAATAATAACGGTGAAATGTTCACTGAGTGGGCTCAAGCGTACTCATCCTCGGCGTTATTCGCTTCTATCAACCAGGTATTTGAACATTTTTTATCAATTACTACACTAAGTATTAGTAGCAATATAAATATTAAAAAAAAACAAATAATCAACTTTATGATCAATACCAGCATGGGAATGTGGGACCTAATATGGAGGAGATGATGCCAGTTCAACAAGGTGAAATCCCGGTAGTGACGACGGAGGCACAACAAGCTGAGCATGAAGTCGCCGCTGACTATAAGACAAGGGTTCCTCAGCTCAGTAGCCAATAATGTCAAAACATTATTCCAATGAATTATTTTTTACGTATACCGATTTATTTTGTTTTATTATTTGTTCGACCTTTTTTACAAGAGACATTGATGAAAAGACAAATCGTGTGCTTTGTAAACCATTTTTTGTCAGTAAAAAAAAAACAATAGAAGATAAACATTTTCATAAGACGACAAAAATACATTTTATAAAGTACTGCAACCATGTTATTCTTCTTTTCTTCGTAATGTTAGTTTAGTGAAATGAAAGTTTTACTAGTCAATTTTTGTTTATCCTACCATTTTTATAATATTTATCCTATTGAGATAAGTTTGAAATAACTTATTGTGCAAGTTACCTAATTTTTTTGAGTTATAGAAATAGGAAAAATATCTATATGTGAATTCTAATGAATTTAGAAAAGTTTGAGTTATATATAAGGAGATGCAAAGTGTGTTGCATAACTTATGAATTGTGAGCTTTAATTTTGAGATTATTTTCTAAAGCAATAAGAATTGAATTCTTATTAATTGTGTGTGACGCAATTCTGTATGTGTGACCTAGGGTTCATTGTGTGAAGTGACCTAAGGATAATCGTGTGTGACATCCGCTTAATACAATATATCCCCTGTTCGGAAACAAGCAAAGATGACTGGTTAATCGCCAGAAAAGCGTAAAATCAGTCTTGAAATCATGGAGTTTTAGAGTTACTCGGAGAGTTAAGAAGAAAAGTGAAAGAACTCATAGCTTTTGTAGATATTAATTAGGTATGGGAATTTTATGGATCTGAAAATCCTAACTAAAATCAATCTAAAAATTTCCGACCAAAAACCAAACCAAAAATTTATAAGTATTTAGTTAGGTTCAAAATTCCTCTATTCGAAAGAATCGAAATCGAAAAGAGCCAATCTGAATAGACTGGATATGAAAGGAACCAATCCGAATAAACTCAACCCGATAAGAACCGATTCTATCCGACCTAAAAATATGAATATTCAAAATTATTATTTAATGTGCTCTATTTTCTATATTTTACCTTATGGTTTAGTTGAAATGTCTATTTCTAGTAATATTTATTACTATGTTACAACATTTTAAGTAATGTAAAATGTTAAATGTCAAATTTAGAGTTTTAAAATATGTAATTTCAATTATTAATAGTTCATATTTGTTATTTTGCAAAATTTTAAATAAATATGACGAATTTTGGCTAAATTTTTGATAGTGTTCAGGTATTTTTTGGTCTTTTTGTATCATAAAGATCCGAACCTGATCCGGACCTAGTAGAACCCATAAATTATAGGTATTTTACAGATATTTTAATTATAGACCCGAACTAACTCGGACCCAGAGGAATCGATCCGAACCCAAACCGGAAATTTTTAAGAACCAAGTTTGGTCCAAATTTCTAGGACCAAAAGGACTCATACCCAAAACAAACCGAACTTAACCCGACTCGAAGACCCAACGTGCAAGTCTAATTTCTAAAATTTTAATCATAAAATGATATGTGTGTTTTAGATTTATTATATTTTGATTAAACTTAATAAGAATAACAGGAAAAATCATTAATAATTTTTTTTACAAAACAGAGGCTACCATAATATCCATCTAACTACACGAACACGTAAGATTGGTTGAATCATGAAAAAGAATAACTAAATTATAAACGAAAATTCTATTATACATTATTTGTTAGTCAAATATGAAGAATTTATTTTACCAAAAATATAGAAAAAATATGGAATCTAATGAGAAAACGTATACCAGCGGGTGCGCCGGTCAAGCTCTAGTTCCAATTAAAGTACAAGAGTATAGATCAACTGAATTAAGATTAAACATAGTATTTAGCTCTTGATGGAAAGATGGTTTCTGTATTTTGTTCAAAGCTAGGGTTTCATATATTTGGAAGTTGTTCTGATGGAGTATGATTTCGTGTTGATAACGTGTTGTGAACAAAGAGAAAAGAAAGGAGAATTACTATTGTATTATTCCATAGGGAATCAGATATATATAGATATATATAGGATATAATACTTGGAGATAAAGTAAATTTAAATATAAGTATATCTAGAATATCTTATGTGTTTATCTCTATAATAGTCATCCATATCTAATATTCACAACAAATCTTGAATATAGGGTATTTTCCTTAAAATCTAGATTTTGCACCAATAAATGTAAAGTAGTCAATTATCTAAGTTAAGCTATTTTTATCTCTTCTTATCAAAAGTATGACTTTCAAAATGCATAGTTTGTGTCAAAATACATGGACTATTTAAAAAACTAGACAATCACATAAAATACACATGTATAAAGGTATGTTTCTCACTATATATACATCCAGCCTTCTCTTGTTCTGTTATATGTTTTTTGTTTGTTCTAGCAGTCTCTTGCTTTCCATTTTAACATATTAGACCGCATTTTTTTTTAAAGAAAAGGTATATACAATTTGTCTCACATATAAAACTCAGGCTTCTCAAAGATTCATTGAGGTCTTCTAGCTTAAAACTTATCATCATTTCTTACATAACTAAAGCTTCACTATCATTAAAGCTTTTCTTGTAATATATTGATGCAAAGATTTTTGTTATATTGTTATCTCGTATGGCATAATCAATTTGGAAGTAACTTGTTTTTTTTTTTGTTTTGGAAAAGAAGTAACTTGTTGATGCTTTGGGTTTTGTTATTACCGTATCTACCATCAGAAAATTGATTTTTTAATATCTTCTGTTTCTAGGCTCATAGATTCGTGCTACTGTATCTTTGATTTGGAAATTTAGTTGTTATCATAATAATTATTCTATTTATTTTAAGTTGATATGATTTCATACTACCGTATTTTGGTCTAAAATTTATTTTGAAACTATTTTTATTTTTAATAAGCATAGACACACACAAAAAGTTTTACATAAGCAATTTGTGGTAAATTTACAATATATTTATCTGATTGTGAAAATTACAGTGTTGCTAAACATGACTTCAAGCGATGATCTTCAGTTTCTGTTGGACACCGACTTCTTTTTGTTCTTGGACCCGTCAGAAACTTTTAATGCTCTCATGGTATACTTTTTCATCTCTTACATTTTTATTTTAAAATTGACTGTCGGTGTAAATGTATATGATATGGTTCAATTTATTTGATATTTGATACATGAATATGATATCATTTTCAAAGTGCTTGTATATCATTTTGAGTTTACTAACTTTTATTTACTCCCGAATATATCTATCTTATGTATTCATTTCATCATACAGGCATGTCCGGAAAATCCTTCGTTGCTGGCTTCAGAAGATGTACACAATGAGATTGTTGAATATCCCTCAACATTGATAGAAAATCCGCCCACTGATCAAGAGACATTAACAACAAACTTAAGCTTTTGTCCAGAGATGGTACCACAATATCAAAGCTTCCATCACCAGAACGATTATTCCAGATCTTTCAACGCAGTAGAAAACTTTCCTGGCATGGTATGATGTTACATAACTATGCCACTTCTTTCAGTAATATGCATTTGATATATTTATATTTTTAGAAAAACTTACATAAACACTTTTTAATATTGAAGGATCTCTAAAAAATTATAGACTAATCTCATAAATATGCAGGTGCAGCCACCATGTACATTCAGCAATGGCCAAAGAGAAACCAATGATATACATCCCTCAACATTAATAGAAAATCCGCACACTGATCAAGAGACAATAACAAGAAATTCAAGCTTTGTTCCAGAAATGGTTTTACAACATCAAAGCTTCCATCACCGGGACCATTATTCTAGATCTTTCAACGCAGTAGAAAAATTTCCGGGCATGGTAAGAGCATAACTTAACTATGAAACTTCTTTCGCTGATATGCATTTGATTATTTGTATTTTCTAAAAAAACTTACAACATAGACACTTTTGGTAACAATTGGGAGGATAACCGATCAATATGTAGACTAATCTCATAAATATGCAGCCACCATGTACATTCCAGTGTGGCCAAAGAGAAAGTGGCTACAGTGAAAACTGTTTACTAACCTCAACCAATAAGGTGATGACAACTGAATTTCAGTCAACTGATGTACAACATGCATTTGTAAATCAAAGCTATCAACAACCTTCATTGCCACAAACAATTCCTAATTTCTCCAACGAACCGTATGTTTCAACATTAAAGGTATGAATCTTCTATAACTTTGGTTATTTAAATATCTCTTTATCTACTCAACAGTCTCAACTCATTCGATGTTGTGATGCTTCAGATGGAGAGTAATGCACAACAAGTTGGAAGAACTAATGGACCAACAAATCACAATCCTATGTCTCAAGATCATCGCATTCATCCTTTTTTGTACTTATCAACTTATAACATCTTTTTCCTCTTTAAATATATACAAAGGTTTAGAATTAATATTAATACAATTATCAGTCCATGCAGGTTTCAGGAAGAACGATATGATGACGACTTGCTACTTGCAAAACTAAAGCATAGTCATGAAAATGATCAGATGCACCGACCTGAACCGTCCAACATTTCTAAACCACCATATGTGTAAGAAAACAACTTAGTATTTTTCTAAAATTAGATTATCTATATTTTTGTTAAACGTAGATGTGCTTGATAAATCTTTGTCGAAATATTTTAGGGGGGCTAGGTTAAGCAATCAACACCAGATTCTTTGTGCCTCGTCAAGAAACACTATACCGAATCCAGAGAATCGTACTCCCATGATTTCCTATACTCATACCCCAAAAACGTAGCTATGAATATTTTTCACTATTTGATTTTTGTATGTACGCTTAAATTAGATTCTCTTACAATTGTAGAGTTTCTTGAATGAACCACAGGTCAGAAAGCTATTCACCATTTGCGCAGACATATCAGTCTGACCCATATGCTTTTAATTTCCAAACATCAAGCTCATTACAAACTACTTATACTCGTCGACCTCGTGGAAGGTAACATCATGGTCTTACAAAACAAATGAATGCTTCAGTATTTTTATGATCTAATGTTTGAATGAAGATACAATATTCAATTTTATTGTAGGCCAAGAAAAAATCTAATTTCAATACCTTTGGTACCTACAACTCAAACGCCCTTAACCTCTCTCAGGTACAAAGTTTCCACTACTATCACAATATAATATAATTATAGTTGATGCTTGATGCAATCTATTTGTTAACACTGCATTTATCATACCTTTGTTTATTTAGACATTATGGCGCACAAGATAAGGGAAAAGAACATATTACAGCAATTCCGTCTATGAACCCAACTCTGTACAATCAGTATCAGAATTCATACACAAACATAATGACTCCGCAGGTGAAGTTCTTTTGTCTTTTTCTGATGACTATGAAGTTTTGAGCCGATGTTTGTACATCTCCTCAAACTCGGGATCAGATCATGACATCTTATACTTTGTCTTTTAATCTTTAACGTTGGACAAAATGCAATTTGTTTTCTTGTCAATAAATGAACAATACAACCACCTTGAAGAATGAGTTTGTTTCTAATATCAAATGTTATTATGGTGTCTAATATTGTGCAGAGTGAGGTTTTAAGACAACACAGTTGTAATGATCAACTTGAAAATGAAAGCTCATCGTCTAAGACAAGAGTATAAACATGCGCTCTCACATATATTATATATAATTCATTTCTTTAAAGCAGGAAAACGTTTATGAGTGTGAATTAATTAAATAATGAATATTGCAGAGGACCATGGGAACTTTCCAAGAAAAATCTATAGCAGATTCATCGACGTGTTCTTTTTGGCAAAATGAAAATACGCGCTTAGGTGCAGGATATGCAGCTAAACACCACCATGACAAGAGGTTTGTGTATGCCAAGTTTCCGACTATAAATATATCAAGCAATTAAATATTAGTTGGTACATATTCAGATATTCTTAAGAACTCATACGGAATATATAATTGGTCTTGTCTGGTAAAGTACGGTAAGGTTTGTTAATTAGAATCTCAAATTCAAATCTAAAAAGGAAAAAAAACAAGAATTTAGGAACACTACTTATACAGTTACGTAATATTTCAGGTCTATACAAAATGCAGCATATGATCCATTATACGCAGCTTATGGAATGCCCCTTGATCCCCACTTAAGGTTCTTTTGATTAGATTTGTTCAAGTATTAACTCTCTCTCTAATTTACTCATGTAATTTAGGATCACTATATTATTCTTCTGTATATAAAAACTAAGCATAAATATTACATTGTAATCTTTTGTATCTTTTTTCTCTGTTTGCAGGGCCATATAACTTGCATGTTTGAAGAGCCAATATGGTTTATTGATGGGAAAAGTATTTCAAGACAATCACCCTGAATCGTATAACCAACTAAAGATGTATTCGATATAATATATATAACTAGATTTTGACCCGCGCTTTTAAAGCGCGGATTTATTTTTGTTTTCTTTTCAATTGACAAATATTTAGTAAATGTCACATTTTCATATATTTGTGCTTTATTTTATAAAAGACTTAAATTTTTTATCTTTATTTATCGTATTTCATTTTAAATGACTATTTATGTTTAAAAAATTAAACTTTATTTTTTTAATGAATTAAATTGGTATAACTCTGATAAATTAATTTTATTATGTGGTTAATATTTTAATTAAAAAAATTATATACTTTTAATAAAGATTTATATTTTTCAATAAAAAAATTCAATTATTTTTATGAATGCTTAAATTATATTAAGAAAAGAAAAAAATAATAATAATTAAGAATAGTTGAAAAAAAAATTATTTGAACTTGGACTCAATGGCCCAAAGGAAAAAAGAAGTGAGAATTGAATCTAATTTTTTAATAGGCCCAAATGGCCCAAGATAGATTTGATGTGGGCTGGATCCGAAAATAATGACCCAATATAGATGTGTTATTAATATTACTTGATTGCCCTTAATGAAACATGCAATGTTAGTAAAGGAAAGGGCATGCTAAGATAATTATGACAATAGGATCCTGCTTTAATAGTATAGATCTAGCTGTTCGTAACAATAGTATTGTCTCTGTCACTAAGCAAGTTCACTTTCGGCGGTGTGGTTGCCCGTATGTGCGAGTTGTAGAAAAACATGCATGTATTTTAAGATTATTATTGATACTAACTAGATTTGACCAAAATTACCACATTGTGCATGAGTTCTGTTGAATATTTGTGTTTGTGGTATTCAGTATGTGAGACTAATTTATCTGGAAATATGAGTAAACGAAATGAAGAATTTAAGAGCAGAAAAGGCCGGAGGCCCGGAGCAACAATAATGGACCAGTAAAGAGACAACTAATATTATAAGGAGTAAGGACCCTTGCTAGAGTATATTGGTTTCAAGTAAAATTCAACATTCTCCTGACGTTTAGCAAGTATATAAAAAAAATATTGAAGTTGAGGTGATTAATAATGTGACAAGAACTTGGGACATTGCCCATCACTCACGTTAAGTCAAATGATAGATATTTAGGTCTCATTTCAGCAATCTCTCACATGTTACTGTAATAAGTAGAACAGCATATGTATAGCGGATCTCAAGTAAGATGACCTAAAACTTCGAATCTAATGAAAATCGTGAAGCCAGCATATTTATTTTTGTAGATTCTTTCTTTTCATGCGTTAGAAGTTGATTACATTCACGCGACGGAGGCTTTTTGCTTGCTTTTTTTTTAATGAACCTAGTTTAAGATATATCACATTTTGTATAAAATCATCGATGTAATAACCCCTAATATCTGTTTTGTATATTTTAATATATATCATTCTGGCTATGAGTTATTGTCATTATCCTTTTGATGAGAAAATAGTGAATAATTAATTCCCAAAATTTTGTTACCATGGAAATGCTGTAAAATAGTTAAACGCGTTATCAATAACCCCAGAGATTAGGAAAGGCTGAGGATTTACATAAGGCGAGAGAGGAATGGCCGACTTCGCCTTATTTTAAGCATTGTCTTCCGTCCTTTTTTAATATTTCTTGATTATCTTCCCTTAATCCCAGAAGATTAAAAAATCAAATTAAGTGATATATCTTATCGATTCCTTTTCGTTGTGAGTGCATGTATAAGTGAACAAAAGTTCGCTTAACGTTCATCCTTTAACCGTCAGAGAAGATAATTACATGTATACAGGTAATTAATTATTCAATTTGCTTCTTTAGATTATTGAATTTATCTTCTTTATGTTTGATTGATGATTCACGCGATTTAAATCTGATTAGGGTTCATTTAGATAATTCCAATCTCACTTAACGTACCCTATATAAACATAAAAATCTTCGTGAAAAGTATTTTAGTTATCTTTTCCCATAAAATTTGTGTTTAAATCGTTGTTTGAAATCTGGAAAGAAAAAAAAAATCCTATGAAACATCTTCGTGGAAGTCGGCTTCGATTTTTTTTTTTAATTTGTTACACATATAATAAACGTACGCGTAGCTTGTTCGATCTGACCAATGCGTGTATGAATTAATCATTAAATCAAATAATAAGTCAATAACTTGGTTTTTCAGACATCAGTCAACAACTTGTTTATTTCGCGAATCGTTGTCGTTTCTTTTTGCGTTCAAGAACGGACGGAATCTGGTTAATTCATAGGGAAAATCTATACTATTATTTGCGAAGTAAATTTTCGCAATATAGCTCTCACGTTGAAAGTTATAGTGGTTAATATCGTTTATACTCTTAATGAATAAAATGTATAAATAAATTAAAAAAAATAAAAACGAAATTTTAATTGATTTTGATTAGATAATTGATTAATATTAAGAATAGTAAGAATTATCCAAAATCTAAAAATATAATTTAAAAAAGAGATAACTTCTGTATATATTGTATTGTTATCTGAAAAAGTCTTTAAGTAAAAATTTAAAAACGTAAATTATATAACTAAATATTAATTAAATTAAATATTAATTAAATAAAATTCTTAATTATATTCTTAAAAATAGAATATTGAATTATCCAAAATCTAAAAATATAATTAAAAAATATAATTTCTATATATATATTATATTGTTATCTGAAAAAGTATTTTAGTAAAAACATAAATTATATAATTAATATTAATCAAATATTTTTTTTTAAATTATATAATTAAAAATACAATATTGAGTTATTTTAAGATTTATTTTAATAATGAATATAGTGTACAAAAAAAATTTCAAAAATTTATGAAAATGTTTAAGCCCGCATCGTGGGCAAAACACCTAGTAGTATCAGTAAAAAGACAACTTTTTTGTTTGTTAAAGTTTATAAGACCTTAGGCAACAGAATTTGGCTGTTTTTAGGATCTCCCTATTATTTTATAACAATTCTTAATCCATAAACGTTAACTAATTGGTTCAAGAGGCTAGGGTATATTATTTTAGGCAATCTTTAATCACATCTTGATTCTAATATATACCGTATATATCCAATATATATGGACCAACAGTATATATTTAATCACATCTTCACTCTTACATCTACCAACCTTTTCTTTTTTCTTACATCTACCAACTTCTTTCTAGGCAATCTTTTGTAGTTGTACTTGTATATTTTGTGTGGTTCAAAATCTTTTTTTGCAGTTGTTCTATACATTTTGTGTGGTTCAACAAAATACCTTAACTTCTGTATCATCTATATATTTATTTGCTTACCAAAACAAAACAAAAATCTATATATTTATTTAATTATTAGTTTCAGTTTTATTTGTTATTTAAAATAGAAATTGGTTGAAGTGCTAGGCTTTTAGTTAGTTGTAGATGTCTGATTATAGTTTAAAGTTGTAGACTACAGAAAGAAAAAAAATTGAGGTTGGGGAATTTTAAAATTGGAGGATCTATTTTAGTAGTGAAATCTACTCATTGTTATAAGTATTTTAAAGTTTTATAAACTTATTCTTTTAATATATAGTTTTATATTTGAAACCCATTGAGAAATAATACACTTTCTTTTTCTCTTTTCCTATAATGTAGTACTGGATGCATTTTTGGGTTAAGAAAAGAATTCCATTCATTGGATAAAAGAAAGGTGTGAGCGATGGACAGTATAGAATTTCTAAGAAACTTTTATCCGATAGGGACTGGTTTTAATTATGTGGTAGTGATGACATATTCAAACCTGTTGCTAAAAGTTTAATTTGGGTCCGTTTCTGGTCTAATATACATTTCCTTTTTCTTTCTTTTTTTTCATTCACAGGAAAAACATTAAATGTCACAGATTCTCAGTAATATCTCAGAGACCATCCCTTCCATGACGTCAACACCTTCGCTTAGCTGTCTCCCTATTTAAATTCTCTACATGCAACATCCCATTAAATAAAAATAAAAGAAAAACAAAAGCCACAAAAAAATCAATATTTTCTGAGTTTTGTTATTTATTTAAATTCAAGAATATGGAGAGAGCCTCTTCTTCCTCCTCCAAGTCATCATCATCCATGGCTTCTTGTTCTTCTGATCAGTCTCTTTCCATCATTTCCGATAAAACCTCGTCTTATCTGACGTCATCCATGATTTCCCGCACGTCATCATCATCTTCCTCCGCCGTGGGAGACTACATCGGGACAGAGAGCTGCTTCGACGTCCTCTCCGCCGACGAAGAAAACGACGTATTCTCCTCCTCCGAGTCTATGAACCGGTATCGTTACGGAGGAAGGAGGAGAGAGGAGAGAGAAGCAAGAGCCGCGGCGGCGCGTGAGTTTCCCCCGCCGATACCGTTGCTTGCTCAGACAGAGAATCTTCTCCCGCACATGCCGTGGGTTTTGAAGCGTGTGTTGACGAGCGACGGGAGGCTTATCCTGAGGGAAGAGAAGGTTCGTCATCACGAGTACTTCCGTGCGCATAGATCTAATGGCCGTCTCACTCTCGACCTTGTTCCTCTAGACGATGACGTTTTTGAACTTCCTCAAGAGCCCTCTCATTACCAATCTGATGGTGATAATGATTATGATCACGATGATGATGAGAATGATCAGTGTGATGATCATCAACACGAGGTGGGGGAAGATTTGGATGATCTGGCGGATAATGTTGATAAGAGTGTCATTATTACTGCCCCTGACGATAAAGATGGTGTTATCCATAATTGTGATCATGATAAGGGCAATGTGCATGGTGGTAGTGAAGATGGATATAGGAAAGCTATATTAGCGGCGGTGGCGGATGAGACGGTGGTGGAGAGCGGAGGAGGAGGATCACCGAGAGGAAAGTGTTTGAAGTCTTGTTTTGTTGGTATGATAGTTCGAGAGATCAGACCAGTTCTTAGTTGATTGTTATTCTTAATTAGTACTCCCAACAATTAGCTTATTCGTTTCTTTCTGGAAAACAAATATTACCATCGCTGAGAATTAAACAAGTATTACCGGCTTAATTTATAAGAATAACTGAGTGTTTTTTTCAATAAAGATTTGTTTCTTGTTTTTGTATTTTTCAGTGTAATTTATCTTCTTTGAGGGTATTCTACGATATTTTAAAAACTGTTTAGTTGGTTAATATTTTTGTCCGTACGTGAGTGGTGCTTTTTTTGTGGTTTTAAATTTCTCTGGCCGGGTGAATTAATACTATGGAAAAGAGATACACTTGTAAGAGAAAATATTTAAAATCGAATCGTAATCTCTCTAGAGGATATTAAGTAAATATTGGAAATTCTGAATACAGATTTAGAAAGAGCAACTGCGAAAAATCGATGAGAAGATATAACAGCTGATATTCGATAAAACCATATGGTGCAAACAGCTAATGTATATATATACAGGGGCGGATCTGGACAAAATATTTATATGGGGCACAAATAAATTATATAGCAAAAATAAAATATAAACAAAAGTTATAGCTATGCAATTTTTATTTAAAAAAAATCAAACTTGTAATTTTTTTGAATTCTGAGTTTTAAAAAGAAAACTCAAACTAATAAGAAAAACAATTTGGATCTTTTTTATTTCGTATAAATCAGATTCTAAAATGTTTTGATAAATTAACTAATAAGTCATGAAAGAAATTGACAAAACAATATATATATATATATATATATATATGTGAGATGGCTACATGGAAAAATGATAGTAGAAAAGAACATGGAAACAAGACGGTGAGTGGGAGAGTCGAACACATATCTTATGGGACTATCGATTCAACTAGTAAGCAATTAACCTAAGGACCATAGTTAGACTAATTACTTAAAGGTTTCTTATAATCAGTGTGTGGCACATGCCCCACCCTTCAACAACCTAGGTCCGCAATATATATATATACAAGATATGAGCCCGTTGCGTTGCAACGGGTTTTGTTTGATGTTTTAATTTAATAAAAACCATAAAATAATAAATCATTTTATTATAGTATTATGATTGTTTTTTTGCATATATTGTTTGAGATTTATTTTATAATTGAAACTCGTTTTCACACATAAGTTCAAGTTAATATTTGTATTTTATAATCATGGTGTATAGATTAGTTGTTATAAACTTTATACAAATGATTAGAGAAAATAATATACGTAAACACTTAAACTGAACACAATCCGAAATAAGAAATAAAAAGTAAAAAAAATAAAAATTAAATACACCGATCGAATCAATGACAACATTATACATGTTCTTTTGTACTAATTTAATATTTTATTAAATAAGTCTTTAAAGTTTTATTTTGCTATGATTCTTTTAAAAATAAAAACATTATATTTTATAAATCTCCTTTTTATTTACAATTAAAAGATAAAATAAAAATATTAAATACTCTTTTACAATTTTGATTAAGATTAAAAAAAAGTAAATTACTGTCATATAACCTATTATAATTATCTACTCTTTAGAATTTCAGAAAAAATATTGCTATCAAATAATTATTTTTAGTTATTAATGAATATTTTTAAAATTGCTATTTTTACAATTCATATCAATACTAATTTTACACTTCTTTTGTTAGTTAAATAATTTTTATCATCATGTTCATCACCAAATACTCTCTTAAAAATAATATCAAACAAAGTTTTACAATTCTCTTTTGGTTAGGACTTAAAAATATTATAAAAATTTCTTTGGTTTAGGATTTTTTTTTATAAAAAAGGAAAACAACTATAAAATATTATTTTGCAGTTTTGTAGGATTTTAGAAAAGGAAATTAATATTACATAATCTTGTACAATTATATTTTGTCTAGGATTTAAAAATAAATAAAATTTCTATCAAATAACTATTTCCAGTTAATATTAACTATTTTTAAAAGTTGCAAATTTTAAAATTCGTTTTTTCAATAACATTAATATCTTTACAATTTTTCTTGTTAATTGAAGTAAAAATTATTATTAAATAAAATTTTACAATTCTCTCTGGTCACGATTTAAACAAAAAGAAAATTTTTTAATTGGTAATATTAGAAAATAATTTTCTTTTAGAAATTTCTTTTATTATGCTTTTAGGAAAATAAGAAGTTATTTTCACATAATGAAAGTTTTTATTGACGTATTCACAATCTAATTTTTTAATTGACACATATCACAATCATATCAGGTGAAATATTTAAAGTTAATTTTGGTTTATATTCATAACACAAAATTATTAAAAAAGTAAAGTTAGTTAATTATAAGAAAAATAAGATTATTTTTACGTTTTTATTTTATCTGGACTTTTAAAAAGGAAATTAATAAAAAAAAATTCTTTTAGATTTTTATACAACTATTTTATTTTTAATAGAAAAATTATGTTTAATTATTTATATGTTTTGTCTTATACATACAAACACATATTTATCATATTTACACATACTCATGTACGCCAATAACATAAAAATTAAAAGTTATGATAGCATCATAAGATGTAATAAGGATAATAAAAAGTTGAGTTGTATCAAGAAATTAAAAGAAAATACTCATGTAATACTTTTCATGTAAATACTATTGTGTTTTGTAAAATAATATGTGGAAGCTTAAACCTAAATATAGATTTGAATATTTGTAGCTATTTTATCATAATTTTTTAACATACAATTATCTATTAAAAAGGATATTTATTTACTTATAAGAAAATAATAAGATTACTTTTACAATTTTCTTTTAGTTATGCTTTTAAAAAAGTAATATTATTTATTTTAAAATTAGTTTTTTCATGTTTTTATTAAATAATTTATTGTACTTGTAGGAATTTACAATTTGTTTTTGTTTAACATTTTTTTGAAAATTTAATGTTTATCTTTTATAATTCTCACTCTTTCGTATATTTTTAAAAAAACATTATAATGAAAAATAATAATAATAATAACAATTATAACAATAAGTAATAATAACAATAATAATAAGACTGTAAAAAATATTAATAGTAATTATCCTTTTAAAAACTTTTTAACCAAAAAATTGTAAAAGAGTGTTTAATGTTAATTTTCTTTCATTAAAATCGGATTTTTTTAATACTGTTAAAAAAAATTGTAAAAGAGTGTTTAATGTTAATTTTCCTTTATTAAAATCTGATTTTTTTTTTTGAAAAAAGTTATATAATTTTCGTTTTTAGTGTATACCAAAAACGACTTGTACAAATAATTTATTATTTTAGTGTATATATTTTTATTTAATAGAATTGTTTTCTTAGTTTTAATGAAAATATAATTATAAAATATTATATTGAAATTGGTTCTTCAAAATTGATGATTAACATGATTGTTGCACATGGTCATTATTTTTCTAAAAACATTTATGTGTTAAACTATATCATAATCAAAAATACATATACTAAAATAATAAAAAAGGATTTTTCTTAAAAATAAGAAAAAATTATATTAAATAATTTGTTTTCAAATCTATTTTTTAGGATTTTGAAAAAAGGAAATTTTCTAAAACAATTACTACTAACTATTTTTTAAATCTTTTTTACTCTTAAATAATTTTTTAAGTAGTTTTTTTCAAAAATCGTTTTATTATCTTAATATATATATATTTTTAGTCATTGTATATTTAAACACATGTCACAATATTAGAAGGAAAATTATTATCAAATAATCTTTTGCAATTATCTTTTGAGTAAGATCTTAAACAAAGGAAAATTACTATTAAATAATATATATAATAAGATTTTTAATAAATTCGTTTTTGTTAATATCTTAGTATATATGTTTTTAATTATGAGATAAATTAACACATGTCACAATCTTAAATATATTATTGACATGTGTCGCGATCATATTAATTAGCAACTTTGAAGAACCAAGCTTTATATAATAAAATAAATTCGTTTATCCTACCAAAAAAAAAAAAAATTCGTTTTTGTTAATATCTTAGTATATATGTTTTTAATTATGAGATAAATTAACACATGTCACACCCTTAACTAACTATTTTTTAAATCTTTTTTACTCTTAAATAATTTTTTAAGTAGTTTTTTTCAAAAATCGTTTTATTATCTTAATATATATATATATTTTTAGTCATTGTATATTTAAACACATGTCACAATATTAGAAGGAAAATTATTATCAAATAATCTTTTGCAATTATCTTTTGAGTAAGATCTTAAACAAAGGAAAATTACTATTAAATAATATATATAATAAGATTTTTAATAAATTCGTTTTTGTTAATATCTTAGTATATATGTTTTTAATTATGAGATAAATTAACACATGTCACAATCTTAAATATATTATTGACATGTGTCGCGATCATATTAATTAGCAACTTTGAAGAACCAAGCTTTATATAATAAGATATATATATATTGTTTCCATTTCTGGAGATAATTGATATAGGAAACTGATTTTGTATGTACATATACCTTAAATACATCGATTTTCTTCTGTCTGCACGACTTCAAAAATATAATTTAGCAAACCCTTTATATAAATTCGGATTTTTAATATTTATTTACGATAAATTACCAAATAGAGAGACGACGTCATTTTAAGTACTGATATTAATCCGCACATCCGTGTAAATATATTTATATTTTTAAATTCACTTTTAAATATAAAATATGTTATAAAGATATATATTTTATATCTATTTTATGTATATAATTTTTATTTTGAAAATTTTTTATTTATTGAAATTTGTTTGATGATATTGTACAAATCATATATTAATAAAGTAATTTTTTTATTAATTCATATTAAACTACTATTAGTTGGTATTAATAGTTTAATTTTAAACAGTAGTTTAATATGAATTAATAAAAAAATTATTAGCTTCTTTGTTTAGAAATTTTTATTCTTGAAATGTTTTTATGTGAATAAATTAAATTATTTTTTATATTTTAAAATATTATTTTATTTAATATATTATATTTCAGTTTAATGTTTTTATTTTTACTAAAAATATCAAATATAAAATGTTACAACTAATAAAATATTATTTATTTTGTTTCATATAAAAATTTAATTTTATAATTTAAAAAGAATTGGGCTATACTATTTAATTTCAAAATTAGTTACTGAAATATATAAAATATGTTTTATATTAAATATGATAAACAGTCAAATAATAATTACTTAATGACAATATATTTATTTTTTTTAGAAATGTTATTGTTTATATGTATATTTTTTTGTTAGGAAAATATTATATATGAGTAATTTGAGGATGTTTAGTTAAATTTCTAATGAATGCTCTAACATAGATTTATGTATAGTAGATAAAAAATAGAATTTTATTTTAATAGAGTAGATATTTTTAATCTATCGAAAAAGATAAGCCAATAAGGGTTAATAAAAGGTACGGAGAAAAATGTAAAGTACAGCTAAGATAGAAAGATAGAAGAAAAAAAAACTGCTTGTTTTAAGACACTATCTTCTGTTCTGTTCTGTCTTTTCTCTTCAGTTCCTCATCATTGGCCTTTCCCACCACCTGATCTCTTGTCTTCTTCTGCCCCTCCCCGGTTTACTCTCTGTTTAACCGGTCTTCCTCACAAGCTTTCATCGCCTCTAAAGGCATGATTGGTTCAACTGCAGCGGTTGCGCTTGCGGTTGCGGAAATTTGCGGATGCGGGTGGTTGCGATTTCTAGCGGTTTTAAGATATTTGTACGACTGGTTCTGCGGTTAAAAATTGGTACGTTTGCGGGATACTTATGACTATTTAACTACCAAATGCAGCAGCGGTTAAATAATAAATTAACAATATTTATATTTTATATAATTATAAAAATATCAAAAATAATAATAATATAATAAATATAAAATTTATATTTAGAAAGTTATAGTTTAATTTTTTTTTAAAATATAGAAAATATTTTTATTTTAAAGTTTTATAATATTAATTAAAATATAATAGATATATTTTAGCATTTTTATAATTCTAATTCTAATTTTTTTATTGAATATTTTTATTTTTGTATTTATATTGTTTTGGGAAAAAAAAATTTATCCTCCCGCAACCGCAAACGCTAGCTGGAACCAGCTTTTGAATTTATGAGGTTCAGAGCGATTTAGAACGGTTTGGAGCGGTTTGAGTGATTGTTGCAAAACGCCAACAACCGCTACCAACCGTAAAACTTGCATTTGCGGGTGATAACAGGAAAACCAGTCATACCCTAAATTACAACAACAACTTCAATTCCGCGGTAAATATATGTTCTCAAAAGACCGATAGTACTGGATATACATAATCTTGAATAATATAAAAGATATATATATTATTTGAGAATTATGTTTACTACGTGTCATACTTACGTTAATTCTCATAGTGGTTTATTAGTGCTATTCGTTTTACCGCCGTACCGTACGTATGGGTCAATATATCAATTACTCAAAAATAAGATAAACCTCTATATTCATTTATTAGCAAGGTTGTTATTGATAGCTAAAACTCAATATAAAGATAAAAAGCCCAGTAAAAAATCCTTTTACCAAAAAGCCAATCAATGAATCGTCACATATTTAGTTTAGCGCTAGCAAATAAACATTATTGTAGAAAATATATCTATAATAATTGTACTAGTATGAAAAAGTCTATCATCCACGAAAAGGTTGGTATTAATATTTATCAAGAAATAAAGAACAATCAAAAAATACATTTAATCTGGAAATTAAATTGGATGTCGTGACGTGGAGTAAGATTAGTTGTTCAATGTAATTTAAATAGACTTTATAGAAAGTGTTTCATTTTTAAATGTAGGTAAAATGCGATTAAATAAGTACATACCTGTATACGAATTTTCATATGTGAAATATATATCTGCACAAAATATCACTGGCAGATTAGTAAATCAAACAAACTGTAAAACAATGTTTACATGAATACTTAGAAAATAAATTAGAGTCTGCTCATAGAGTTCCACATAATCACATGTGAGAGTTACTCACACACACATTAAGTTTTCTTTTGAGTTTCATCATTTTCTGTTCGACAGAAACTTAAATTCCATCTCTTTGCCATATCAGAAATGTCTACAGAACTGAGTTTCATCTCTTGAAAGAGATTTTTAGAAATAATAGCTTAAAATAGAAATATGTATACCTTTTTTATCCAGAAGAATATCTTTTCACTTTGAAAATAACTTCTGGTCTACGATAAACCAAATTTGTGACAATGGAGTTTTTTCCTTTCTGTGATAATTTAAGCTACAAAACAGAAATATATTCTCATAATTAATATCTTCATTTAAATTATGCAGAAAGAATCATAGAAAAGAAAAAGATGAATCTGAATTGAATAATCATAAAATTTTGTCGACCTGCTTTGCAACACTCAAATAAAAATGATAAAGAAAAAGACACAGAAAATAGAGAAAAATAGTTGATCGGAAGTTACATAGTTCATTTTGAACGATGGTGATAATTTCTTAAAAAATAGGAAATTTATTTGCAGTTATTTTTGATTTTGGATTTTGTAAAACCTACGCCAAATGTCAAATTTTGATTAGATAGGTGATTTGTGATTTAGTATATAAAAGATATCTTTAATGAATTGATTTAACTATTATACTTTGTATTACTTTTATTCATAATATTTTGTAATTACATTATTATTAAAAAGGAATTTCCTGTAACCAAAATGTTATCAAAAAGTAAATTTATATAAAAATTAATATCTGTAACATTAAAATATACAAGAAATTTATATATTTGAAACACACAATCAGTTACATATTTACAAAATATTAATATATATATATATATATATATATTTGAAACCCACGATCAGTTACATATTTACAAAATATTAATATATTTTAATATAGCATGTTCTTCCTTTTTTTAATTCACTTATTTCCTCATACATTTAAACAATTTTCTTATGTTTAGATTTTTTAATTAAAAGGAAAATACGTTAATTAGAAAATTTGTAAATATTATTTCCTACTTATTTATAATTTATAAATGTATGTAAACACTTTATAAAAAATTTCATTTAGGATGTGGCGTAGGTAACTTCCGTTTTATGTTGTTTTCACAATGACCATAAACAAAAGTAAAGATCAGTTTTTGGAGAAAGTTGGTTCATTTATACTAAATCTATTTTTCTTTCGGACAATTATATGTAGCGATTTCCAGAATGAAATCAAAGCCATGTCTGAAAATTATTAACACTGATGAAAAAGGCAATTCATAAAAGACAACCAAAAATGTTGTCTATAAAAAAGTTTTCCAAAATATTAAGTAGTTTTAAATTGATTTTTTTTTTGTTTTTTACTAAATAAACATTTGATTGTTTCGACAACAAAATTATTTCCACTTCAGTAATTTTTTCACTTAATGTTATTTTATGTTATACAACTTTCATCCATAATACACCTAAGCAGAATTTTCTTTCTTAGTTATTATATTTCATTATTTATGAACTGTTAAATGAATAAGGGTTTGTAAAAAAATTATTGAAATTATGATATTTAACTAGAATAACAAATAATGATATTACAGTCATAACTAACAGAATTAACTAAAATTAATTAACTATACCAAGTTTAAACCATATCACAATTTTAGAAATAAATATCGTGGCCAAATTAAATATTTTTCAAAAACAAAACAGGACAAATAAATAACTCAAAAATTAAAACTGTAATTTAACTAACATAAAAAATACATAAACAAATAAAAATAAAATTAATAAAAATACTACCCAAATTATTATACTTTATTTTTTCGTAAATATTCATTTATACGCATGAACGCGGGTGAATCACCTAGTATTAGTTAATCCAAAAATTTGAAGTGCCTAAACCAAACGAGTCGTTTATTTTTTTTTAAATGGTGTCAAAGATTTATAATTTATTTAAAACTTAAAGAATAAATTACTGTGGGATATGTTAATATTTAATTTTTAAAATATAATCTTTCTTTATCAAAAATAAAATAAAATAATAACAAGATTCAGTAATCTGAATATCAATCAGTATAACTATGAATTCAGCTAAATCTGGGCATAGGCCCATCAATGTTAACGCTTCAGCAAGTTCTTAAACAGAAGAGTTCAAGAGCTTGTCCATCCATTTAAAAGAGCTTAAGGACATTGCTGAAGCTCAATGCACAGCAGGAGTCCTTGAAAAAATATTTTCATCAGAGAACAATAAGAAACCAATCTGCAGGAACTTCAACATCAGCTAACTATGGCCAAGAAGCCTAGTGAGGAAATTCTGAAGAAAGTAACTATAGTAACCCAAATCCGAAATGAAAAAGAAACAATCAAATAAAAGAAGATGTTAAGGAACATACGTTTTGAAAGACGGTACGAAAACGTTTTCGAAAAACAGACAGTGGAATTGAGATAGATCTATTTCCTTTACTCTTAATATTCATATGTAAGTGCGACGGTTTTTACGAATTAAAGTCCAAGAATAAAACTACGATAAAAAGTCACGCGGCACTCGAGAACTACCCATACGAACTATTGAACCATAAATGACTCTTAAACTATTAACTTACTCTAAGGGATTTGCTGTAATGATTTTTTTTTGTTTTGTAAAACGTGAAGAATGAATGAGACGGCCAGAGGGAGACGAGTTATTTAAAGAGAAAAAGATGAGCCATTTTTCCTAACTGTTGCATCATGTGCAGACGTTGACAGAAATCTCGCGAAGATCTCGGAAGTGAGACGTTAGAGAACTTAGTCTGCAAGATCTTTTTTCGTTTAAACATTTCGTCAAGAAGAGATAAATAAAAACATGAAAGATCCATAAAAAAAATGGCCACATTCTCCCAAGCGCGCAAGGAGCCAAGCCCTGTATCTTTCCCACAAGCCTTTGAACAAAGATGGGACTATGTACATATTTATACTACATTTGGATGTGTTTGCCGATGTGCGACAAAACCTATTTCTGGGTCATCGAGTTACCAACCTCAAAGCTTCATTTCTCATTCAAATTAAATATGTTTTTGATGTTTGAATATACCAAGTTGTAGTACTCATTAAAATCTTTACAACGAGCTGATGACTTGATCGGAAAGACCACCTGTCTAGCCGGAAAATTCACCGGAAAATTCAAAAAAGTCAGCCTCTTGATTTTCTTCAAAAACAGAGTTCCAAGAGTAACAAGATTCCATTGATGAGAATGAAGCTAGGAAGAAGGCATAATCTAGACATTTAAAGAGAACTACAAGGCTGGAAGATAAACTTGAGAAAACAACATCTTCTGACATGATGAAGGCTGGGCTGGATTGTACATTGTTAAGCCTTGAGTTTTTGGGCTGGAAAGACAAGCAGAGGCTTCAAGTTTTTCTTCAGGAATGCAAAGAGGATAGATTGAAAATGTCCAAAGAGATAGATTTGATGAGAGAGTTAGTAAAGCTTCACCTCTCATAAAAAGATTCAGATGGAAAGATAATGTAACAGAGAAGTTTGCTGACAAAGATATAATTGCTAGTCCCAGGCCAAGCAATTCAGGTAACCGTCTGCTAGATTAGCAGCTATGAGGAAGTTATTTCATGTTATCATAAACCGCATATTAGAACAAATTTTGCTCCTAGCAGTCATGTTAAATATCTGCTGCACAAGTAAGTAAATTCCTGTTATTTTCGGTCTTATAAACTGTTTGTTCTAGTGACAAAAAAATATAATAAACTGTTTGTTCTAAACATTTGTATATATAAAAGAAAAATCCTTTAAAAAACATAGTACATAATCTCGACCCCTTTATGATAAAACAATGAAGTAAAAATGAAAAATAAATCACACAAATGAAAACCAAACTCTGTTCTGAAGATCAAGTCTATGCCCAATCATCTTGTTACTGAAGGGAACTTCTCAAAGCTTGTTTAAAGCTGTGGAAACTGTTCAATGGAGCATCATCACCCAGTCCTATATTATTATAATTTAGGAAAGGATAAAAAAAATCTCTATGATCCAATTTACAAAATGGTGCACAAGCAGCGGTTCTTTATTGGAGGATCAACTTGAAGTTTTTCTGTGGAAAAACAGGTAAAAGATCCATATAATAAGATGATTGGTAGCTGAGAACCATAGTGACAAGAGGATTCAAGGGATGATCAAATAAATGTATACAGAGGTATTGAAAAATGTACCGCTCTTTTTGTGTAAAGTAGGAGGGGGAAGAAGAAGATGCATGGTGCTGATCATTCCAACGGGAAGCCTGGATTCAGCGAGTGTCCTATTGTTGTCAAGTATTTTACCGGCAGTGATGAGCTTCACATCATTAACACTCAGTGGAATATATTCTGAGTCTGTCAAAAACAAAGAGAAACCCTTAAAGAATAAAGTTCCAACACAACCCATGGTTACCAAACATCTAAACCATGAAAAGCACTATATATTTACAGTATCATTCATCTGTTAAAGTCTCAAACTTTACAAAGCTCAGTACCTAAATTTAGCCCAATACACTTTAAATCACTGAGCTTTTTATACAATCAAAACATAATGGAAAAGGCAGAAAAGGAAACCATCAAGGAAATAGAATCAAATGAGACTGAACCATGAACTGTGTGAAAGAAGAAAAGAAACACCTTTAGGCCATTGAGAAATGATCTTCTCTTTGAGAGAAGAGACGGTCATAGATGGACTGTACTTGGTGGGACCTATGTCGGTGCCATCTGCGAGTCTGAACTTGAGTTCTATCCAATCTTCACCTCCCATCTTTCTGTTTTCTCCTCCGAAACAAGAATCTTTTAAGAATGAAGAAGAAAAGAGAGACAATTTGGTTGAAAGGTTCTGTCTTTGAGCAGCAGAATTTAATTTGTCAAGTTAGATTCTTCTTCTAATCATATGACTAGATTTTGATCTGCACGCCCGTGCGGATGTATTTTTTTTTTGAAATATGATGCTATTTGATTTTTATGTCACTATTTAAGGTTGGTTAAAAAACTCGAATTCGAAGAATTGAACCGATCCCAATCCGAATAAGTAGTACTAAATCTGAAGCGGAATTGATTAAATATCCGAATTATTCAAAATTTTGGTATTTGAAGAACTGAAATCTAATCCGATCCGAACCGAAGTATTTTGGGTATTCAAAATAGATTTATATACTTATATATATTAATTATTTTTAGATTAAATATATATAAAAACATCCAGAATATATATGATGTAAATATATACAAATAATCAAACGTAAATACTTAAATATATGATGTAAACTTTTAAGTTCGCTTAAATGCTTGAAAATATGATGTAAACTTCTAAGTTTGCTTAAATACTTATATATATGATGTAAACTTTTAAGTTCACTTAAATGCTTGAAAATTTAAACGTAAATATCTTAAATAGTTAAAATATACTCAAAACTCCAAAAATACTTAAATAATTATTAATTTTCTATCCAAATATTTAAACCAAACCTATTTAAATTGGTTATCCAAATCCGAACCAAATCTTCAAAAATCTGAATTGAACACGAAATCCCAAAAAGACACGAAAACGAACCCGAACGCCCACCCCTAATCACTATTATATATATATATATATATATCCTATATGTGTCATCATAGGTTACAAAATATGTGTTATCATATAATTAATCGTATTTTATACGTACCATCAAATAAGTTTTCTTATAATTAATAATATTTTATACGTATAATCGTATAAATAATCACATATATTATATTTTAAAATTTAATATGAAATATAAAAACCATAATGTAAGTTGATGTTTGAAATTGGGCTTTGTATTGTATTTTTCTTATATATATTGAAAATATTTTTATAATAGTTATTAGAAAATATGTTAGTAAAAATCAAATTTTGAATATATATATATATATTTTTTTGAATGAATTTTTGATATAAATCAATTTTAAATTATTATTTTGATTTAAATATATTATATATCAAATAACATAGACCCATTACTTTTTAATATAATGGACTTCCAATTTTTAGTAGCATAAGCCCATTATTTTTTTTCCTAACTTACTACTATCCATGTTTCCAAACAGTATTATTTTTTTAACTACTATCCATATTGCCAAACAATCTCAATGTGTACTTCAACTTTAATAATATAGATGACTACCTGAATCCTTCATTTGACTTTTCTACTCCTCGTTAGTCTCATAATTTAAGATGACTGTTTTTTTATACAAGGAACAATAAAGAAAGTAAACAAAACAAATAGATATTGTAAAGTTAGATTTTTCTCTATTTTTCTTTAGTTTTCTCTCTTCAATCTTTCACAGAGGAAAAATGATGAGAGAAACCCTAGGCCGGTGATTCCAACGACTCTCCGTCCGTTGTTGGACCCCCTTCCAACGTCGAATTTTCTTCATGGTAATCTGTCGGCTTTTGGCTCTGAAGCACATCAGCTCCTTCGATATTGTCGTTGGCTCTTGGCTCCTCGTCTCGTCTTTTCCTGCGGTGTTGACGATAGTTTTCTCCCAGATTTCTGTTAGTTTGTCTGATCTCTACTTTTTCACGCTTCTTTTGTTTCAATTGATTTGATGCTCGTTAGATTGAGATTGATGTTTCTCTCGATTCGAACTTCATCAAAGAAGCGAGAAATCCTTTGGCTTTAGCTTTATCTCATGAGGTTAATGGTTTCCGTGGAGTTATTCAACCGACTTCAGTTGATTAGTTCCCTTGTTTGATCTTCAAGTCTAAGGCGTTGTAAATGGTGACGCTTTCAATTTTTGTTATTGTTTCCGGCGAGGTTCTTTGAATGGGATTTTGTTCCAGTTTGTTTCCGGTGGATCACCAGAGTCAATCTGCTGGCTGAAGTTCGGTGGTAACTTGCATGGTGAGCACATGTCAAAAGTTAATGCATCGAGTTCGAGTCAGCCATGTTTTTCTTTAGAGATTTTTTTGTTTGGGCCGGTTGAGTCTCGTTTGTAGGTTTTGTTTAGTTTTTTTCTGTACTTTTGAGGTTTTAGCTTTTATTTAATAAGATCGTAAAAAAAACTGATTTTTTTTTACAACAAGCTGATTTTTCTTTTTGATTACTATAACAAAATGTATAGTTTATTATTTGTTTTTGAGTTAAGATAGATTTTTAACTGATATATATAGATATATATTAACCGCACAATAATATATTCGTTATATCACATGCAAATAATACTATAAGTGTAAACTCTGGCCATGTTGTTGTACAATATCAAAATGTACAAGTTGATGTCTTATTTGATTTATATTAAGTGGGTATTGATACTCTTCACATTTATTTATTTATTTTAAATAATAATTGTTATTTGTGGGTTCCCCCACCCCAAACATCATCTCAATTATTTATAGAATTTTGTTTCCTTAATACAAATTTATATGTGATCTGAAACGAGTGGGGGGGGGGTTTGGTTTTTAGGAGATGAGCAACATATACTGTAGTTCCAAATGGTTGGAAAATGGCAGCCACCAACTATATTCTATGGAAGCCTAACTAGTAACTACATTAACTAATTGAAAGATGGTAGTATTTAATAACATCATACCCTCCTACCTCACAACATAGCAGCCGAAGAGTAAAGTTTCTCTATTCTATGGAGTTTTGACTTTTAAAGATAGTTCTTCTACTCAAATTTGAGTTGTGATTTTTCTGAAAATTGGAATCCATACATTTAGCATTATAGACAAAGGAATTTCTAAAGTTCCAGTGATCTAGATATGAAATTAACTGTGTTTTTTTACATTTGGTTCGACAAAATGTTACCCAAGTATAACTAAATTACTCATTAAATTTTTATTGTTTATAAGCAATGCAACCAAATGTAAATCAGCCAACGAATAATAAATTCAAAACGAACCGTTGTTTTGAGGAACTATTTGTTCGTGCATTCAACAAAGTACCAAAGCATCTTTTGAATGAGACAAGTAACGGGCTAGTTACTTACATGCATTCAGAAAATCTCTTACCTTCTCATGAAATAACACAATTCTATTGGTTGGTAAATCTAGAAAGGTGAACCCAAAAATAAATTCTTAAAGTAATACGAAAATTGATGCCATAACAGATTCGTCGAAATAATTCAAAAGCCAACTTTTCACTATAAAGGAAAAGGGAAGATAAAAAGAGAGGGTGAAGTGTGAAATGAGAATCCAGAGGTGGTTTAGCTTTTATGAGCATATGAATATGATACGACGTTCTTGATTCCAAGGCATCAAGCGTATCATCATTCTTCCTTTTTACCTATTTTCTTCTGCCTGCAACATCCATAGTGTTGGGTAAATGGGTCCTTATGTCAACAATTATAGAAGAACCACGCAAATAATCAAATAGAGATTCTTAACCGAATCGACAGTTTCGGTAAAGCAAAATGATCAGGAAACCATGTCAAAGTTGAGATGGATTAACTAAATGAAAGGGGAGGGGGTTCAAAAGCTGAACTTTTGCAACTGAATCACACTAGGAGAAAGACATTTTTTTTTTACTTCCAGGAACTGATAGGTCATTGTAATGTACATATATTGTTACATAACATTCTATTGCTCAAGCTTACATGCCAGCCAAAGCCAGAAGAAGTATATTAGAATCAGGATCATCAAAGAATTAGACTTCTATAAATCTTTGGAAGAACATATCATAAAGCTTCAAACTGTTGCTTTTGGCTGTACACATGGACTCTTAAAGTCCCACAAGAAATGAGCAAATATTCTTGGTTTTCATATATCCATAACTAGGCAGCTAACAAGTTCAGCAGCACCTAAGTCCTTGCTTGCAATGACTTTCCAAATAACACTGTCTGCTGACTTGTTATCTCCATTCCCCTTTTCCTTCAAAGAGCATGACCCCAAAACAGACTTGGAGCTAGACAATGATGATGATGAAGAGCTTCTGATCTCAGCGACATCAGCACTAAATACTGTAACGTTACAATAAGCATCTCTAGTAATAAAATGAAGCTTCCCATGAAACTCAGCAAGCAAATAAGAAGATTTTGAATCTGTCACATCATAAACAGGGACTTCACCAATAACAACTTTCCAAGTATCTTCCCTTTGATCATAAACCTTAATTTTCCCATTCTCCACCGAAGAAGAAGAAGAAGGATCAAAACCATATAACTCACCACCCACCACAACACTCAGCTTCGTACCCGCTTGCCTCGC
Organism: Brassica rapa; assembly: GCF_000309985.2. Classification (NCBI taxonomy): domain Eukaryota; kingdom Viridiplantae; phylum Streptophyta; class Magnoliopsida; order Brassicales; family Brassicaceae; genus Brassica; species Brassica rapa. The sequence continues at coordinate 13,530,637 of NC_024801.2, forward strand.
AGGCCAACCTTCACCCATATCAGAGGGCATATCACCCCAGAGACTCGTCTCCGGATCATACACCTTTCCTCCAGCATCATAAAAGACAGGCCAAGAGCATAAACTCTGAGTAACACATAACCTACCGTTGTAACAAGTCATTCCAGTGGCTATAGGCTTCAACATTTCAGCCAAGAACGCGTCATGCAACATCTGCGCCTTTGAGAAAGGAATGCTGGGGACCTCTGACCAAACATCAGTGTCTGGATCGTAAACCTCGGCTGTCTGAACCGGATATAAACTTCCACGTCGACTCTCAACACCTCCAACAACATAGAGCTTCTTGTCCAACACTCCTGTTTTGGAATAAGCACGGTTGGCCAGCATGGAACTCACTTCGCTCCACGAGTTAAGAACCGGATCAAATCGCCAAACGGAGTTCACGGTTGTAGACCTAGAGATCCCTCCAAGAACATAGAGACACCCATTGACAGAACCAACAGCACAGCCGCAGAAGGGCGTTTGCTCGGACACAGAAACCTCTTTTCTACCGAGAGAGCTCAAAAGACTCCACAAACTACTTGTAGTAGGTTCCTCTTCATAGACAATAACAGGCATAGGAGGTAGTCTCTGCCATCTCGTGGTAACTGGATCTAAAGCGTACCACGCAAGGTTATCATCTTGGCCTTTGGTCAGCACATAGAGCCATTCCTCTGTCTTACCAAGTTCTTTTCTCAGACTATACAGCTCAGAGGTCGATACAAATGATCTCCACCTCCGTGAAACCAACTGAACATTCGAGTAGCAGATTCTTGGGAGCCTAGCAAGAATCTGTATAGATAGCTCATCAGGAAGATTTGGAATCAATCTGCAGTAATCTTCATCGTTGGTTGAAAATGTCTTTAGTATTTTGAAAGATTCGTTTGAGAAGTCCTCGTCCTGAGTAGTTGATTTGCTCAAGCTCATTACAGAACCCATGTTAGCTTAGCTTTAAAAAAAATCAATAGTCGCTGCAAAAAAATAACAAGCAGTAAAATTAAGACTTCCACTATATTACAATCAAGAACACATGTTCAAGAACTTAGATCGAAACACTGCTAAAATGACATAGATCAGCATAAAGTACTAGAGCTGTTTCAATGCAGTTCTATTACCTACAAGCAGCTAATACATACTTGGTAAGAATCCAGAGAGAGATCAAGGAGACGAATTAATAGAGTTCAACAGACATGAGAATCTCTTACTAGTGCAGCAAAAGACTAGACATGATCGAAGGGTTAGATAGAATTTGTCTTTTTGGTTCCAAGTTTGAGTTTTTTTGTCGTTGAATCAGTTTACGCAAGATGTTCTTTTTTAATTCTTTTGTTTTGCTGTCAAATTTAGTGATGAACGTTGGATTGATGATTGACACGATGTGAAGTTAGGTAAACCTGTCTTCTCTTCTCCAAGTCAACTATAATTAACAATATCTTGTTGTTGATTATTATTATTGTTGCATGAAATCTATGTACTTGTTGTTGAATATTATTATTCTTGCATGAAATCTATCTATTTATTTATGATATTATCGGTGAAGTGATTTTTCGCGTTCAAAAAATATAGAATGGCAGGATGCAAAAGTAAAATAAAAAAAGAATGGCTAAATACTTTGTTAAATAAAATATATAAACTAGTCACAAAGTAAAATTTAAATTATTTTATTAGATAAATGATTAAAATTATTGAAATTAAAAATATATATTTTAAAATAAAAAGATAATTTCTATCTAAATTGTGTTGTTATCTGAAAAATATCTTTTAATAAAACTTTGAAATTTAAAAACAGAAAACATATTGTACAAAGAAAATTTCAAAGTTTTTTATAATATGCTAAAAGAGATATTGAGTGATTTCTAAGATTTATTTATAATAAATATACTGTATAAAGAAATTTTCAAAGTTTTTTATAATACATGAAAGGTTTCAAATGAAAACATATTATAGTATTTTAATAAGTACTGCACATATTAATAAATAATTATAAAATAGTTATACTCGCATGCGCAGACGAAACACCTAATTATTATGATAGTTATTATGATATTATTTTTAAAGTGATTTTTTCGCATTTGATCTCTCACGTTAAAAGTTAGAGTGGTTAATATCACATAAATAATTTATTGTATCATTATATATAATTTCTTGTATATTATATAATTTTAAAAATCTATATTGATAGCATCATATATTAACTTCTCCATCGTCTAACTTAATAATTATTATCTATCAATAATAATGTGAAATTACATTTATCAAAATTTTAATTCTATATATAATATTTTTATGGGCCATTCTTCTAAACAGACTATTTTTAAGTTTTTTTCCCAAAAAAATCTTCAATGAGAAAAATCATCAAAATAGGTTTAATCCTTACTAATAAAAGGAACCTTTTGAGGCTCCATAGAGCGTCCACATCAGCAAAAAAAACTTCTCTCAAAAGATGACACGTGGCATAAAATATAGTTTTACACTTTAATATTACTAATTTTGCAAATTATAAATAATATGTAAACATACATCATAAAAAATAGAAAAACTACATTAAACATATGTAAGATTACCATTTTTCACTTGAAAAAAAGACGGCTTATCTCCATAATGTAACATTACCATTTTATAAAAAAAACAAAAAACATTATATATAATTTCGAAAATAATAAATATATGTAAACATACAACATAAAAAATGGAAATACTACATTAAACATATGTAAGATTACCATTTTACATTTTTAATTTAAAAAATAATAATATGTAAGCATACAACATAAAAAATAGAAAAACTACATTAAACATATGTAAGATTACCATTTTTCACTAAAAAGAGACGGTTTATCTCCATAATAAAAGGAACCTTTTGAGGCTCCATAGAGCGTCCACATCAGCAAAAAAAACTTCTCTCAAAAGATGACACGTGGCATAAAATATAGTTTTACACTTTAATATTACTAATTTTGCAAATTATAAATAATATGTAAACATACATCATAAAAAATAGAAAAACTACATTAAACATATGTAAGATTACCATTTTTCACTTGAAAAAAAGACGGCTTATCTCCATAATGTAACATTACCATTTTATAAAAAAAACAAAAAACATTATATATAATTTCGAAAATAATAAATATATGTAAACATACAACATAAAAAATGGAAATACTACATTAAACATATGTAAGATTACCATTTTACATTTTTAATTTAAAAAATAATAATATGTAAGCATACAACATAAAAAATAGAAAAACTACATTAAACATATGTAAGATTACCATTTTTCACTAAAAAGAGACGGTTTATCTCCATAATGTAAAATTACTATTTTGTAAAAAAAACATTATATATAATTTCGAAAAGAATAAATAATATATAAACATACAACATAAAAAAAATGAAAATACTACATTAAAAATATGTAATATTACCATTTTACATTTAAAAATAACAATAATATGTAAACATACAACATAAAAAAATAGAAAAACTACATTAAACATATGTAAGATTTTCATTTTTCACTAAAAAAAAGCGGCTTATCTCCATAATGTAACATTATCATTTTATAAAAAAAGAAAAAAACATAAATATAACTATTTGACTATTTGTCCAACTTATTCTATTAAACATTGCCGTTTTACATTAAAAATGTAAAAATACATTAAGATTTAAACATCTATCTTAAAATATAAAATATAGATATTAACTAAATATAAAGTATAAGAAAGAGAAATACTCAATATATAGAAAAATAAATAATAAGTAAATTTTATAAATATATAAATATACGAATTATATATACAATAATAAGTACATGCACAATTTTTAAAAAATGGAAAGAGTACATTAAATATTAAACATCAATCTTGAAATGTAAAATATAGATATTAAGTAAATAGAAAGTATAAGAAAAAAAAATACACAACTTAAAAACAATGGAAAAAGTATATTAAGATTTAAACATCTATCTTCAAATATAAAATATAGATATTACGCAAATAGAAAGTATAAGAAAAGAAAATACACAATTTAAAAAATGGAAAAAGTACATTAGTATTTAAACATCTATCTTAAAATGTAAATCTATCTTAAATTATAAAATTATTAGTAAATAGAAAGTATAAGAAATAGAAATACACAATATAAAGAAAAATAAATAATAAATAAATATATAATATAAGAAAATACCCAATTTAAAAAATGGAAAATTACATTAAGATTTAAAAATATATCTTAAAATTTAAAATATAGATATTACGTAAATAGAAAGTATAACAAATGGAAATATACAATTTAAAAAAAAGGGAAAACCTACATTAAGATTTAAACATCTATCTTAAAATGTAAAATAGAGATATTAAGTAAATAAAAAGTACAAGAAATGGAAATACATATACAGGAAAATAAATAATAATTAAATAATATAAATATATAATATATGAATTATATCTATAATAATAAGTAAATACACAATTTTTTAAAAAAATGGAAAAAGTTCATTAAGCATTAAACATCTATCTTAAAATGTAAAATATATGATAAAAGTAAATACACAATTTAAAAAAGGAAAACGTACATTAAGATTTAAATATCTATTTTAAAATATAAAATATAGATATTACGTAAATAAAAAATATAAGAAATGGAAATAAACATTTTAAAAAATGGAAAAAGTACATTAAGATTTAAACATCGATCTTAAAATGTACATCTATCTTAAAATGGTAGTAAATTATATAAAAATGAAAATAACTCATTAAACAAAAAAAAATTAAAAATGTATAGTTTTACATCAAGAAAGTCCCTGTAAAACTCATTATTCCATCAACCTCACACTATCAAAGAAAACTTCAAAGCACTCGAGCAAAAAAATGGTTCTACCATCAATTCTTGCCGTCCCAAAAACCTTTAATGACCTTGAAAGAGATTTTTTATAACAACAAACTTTTTGTTAGGTGGATTCATTGTTGGGAAACCCGCAACTTTCAAAAACCAAACTTATTCATGGGAATTGAATTGCTTTTCATAGACTCAAAGGTATTCTTACAAATTTAAATTAATCTAATCCATAATTTTATTGTTAATATTCGTACTAGCTCTTTCATGATCAAACCATTACAGTTAATAATCATTCAAGCGCTTATCCCGAAACACTTCCTTCCTCGCTGAATCAGGTATTGGTTCATGTTGGTTTAGTATTGTTTTTGGTTTATTAACCGGTTTAGGATGGTCCTATTGTAAATATAATTTAAGTTGGTTTAGCATATATTATGCTTAAAATAACTTAAATTAAATAATAGTAATATTATGCTTAAAATATAATTTTAGAGAGTTTTCAAATATAGTTTACAGAACATATAGGGGATGAATTTAATTTATTAAATTCGTTTATTACTTAAAACTAAGTTTTTTAAAAAACATACTGAGTTATAAATATGAGTACAACATGAAGACAAAAATATAAATATTTGATTTTCAAGATAAGAAATTCAGCTTTTATTCAGTTACTCAATATATAATATCTTAAATTTTTTTTTAAATATACATAATTTATATATATAGATTAATCTTTCAAACTTAAACTAATATATTATATATGAATAATGTTTTTAAATAAAAATAATTTCTGATTTAAAAAAATAAAAACAACAAATGGTTATTTTCAAATAATGGATGTAATTTACATTATACTATCATTTAACAAGTATTAGATACTTTTTGATATATCATTATTTTCTATTTCCGGACAACAATAAATTGTTAAACATCAATATCATCTAGGTTAAGTATACGAACAACACAAATTCAAACATCACAAAAAATATTTACATAAACATTATAATACAATAATTTAATCAAAAAATACAATTAAAAAACAATATTCAAAAGAATAGTTATATACTTAATATTTGAAAATCAAAGATATTTTGCTAAAATTTTACTTACCTGGCCAAGGAGATCGTCCATCTTTTTACGGATCGATAGATTGTTGAGCATGTGGTCGAACCGAAAATACTCTGCAGTTTAATTAAATATCTAAAACATTTATTCAAATACTCAACAGATAGTTTTGCTAAATATGATAACTAGATAGCCAACAAAATTACAAAAAATATTTAAACAGTAAAAAATATGTTACTTTAACGTGTTAAAATTTAAAAATAAATTTTAATTATGACATGCATCTTAACATTTATATAAATATATATCATAAACTAAATATAAATAATTTAACAACTTAAATTAAAAAAAATAAAAATCCCGGGCGTAGCCCGGGTTAATCCCTAGTTAAAGAGCTAAAAAAAACCTTTCTACCCCTTAACTTGCGGCGTAGTCCGTGTGTGTCAACCCCCAGACCATATGATATTTGTTTTGGGCTTATAAGCCCAATAAGTTCGAAAGGAAAAATTAACTTTTTTCAAATTGTCATATAAGAATGGGAGCAGAGGTTGTGTTTGTTGGTTGATGATATAATTGGTAATTCGATTCTCGATCTATCGGAGCAAAACCCTAGGCACAGGAAGTCGAATCACCGTATGGATATGGAGCAGAAGCAGGCGGAGATCATCGATCAGCTCCTTCGCCGAGCTTCTACCTGCAACGGCGACTCCCTCGTTCCTCTCATCGTCGATGCCACATCGCATCCTTCTCTTTTCGCCTTTTCCGAGATTCTGGCTCTCCCTAATGTCGCCCAGGTTTGACTGTGACCTAATAATTGACGATCTAGGGTTTCTAATGGTTGTTTGTTTGTTTATTCCGATTTGGTGCATTGCAGCTTGAAGGAACCTCAGATTCGGTGTACCTGGATGTTCTACGGTTGTTTGCGCATGGCACCTGGGGTGACTACAAATGTAACTAACCACCTTTGAATGTTTTCATTCAAGCTGTGTGCCAAAGTTTCTTTTTTTTTTTTTTAATTTTTGTTTAGGTAATGCAAGCCGTATCCCTCAGCTGTCTCCTGACCAGATTCTGAAGCTTAAACAGCTCACTGTGCTTACCCTTGCCGAGTCTAACAAGGTGCTGCCTTATGATACTCTGATGGTCGAGTTAGATGTCACCAATGTTCGTGAACTCGAGGACTTTCTTATTAATGACTGTATGTACGCGGTTAGTGCTCTAACAAGCAAAGATCTCTTCTTTTCCAACGCACAAGCATGGTACTGACTTTGCTATACAATCTTACAGGGTATTGTTAGAGGAAAACTGGATCAGTTGAAAAGATGCTTCGAGGTGTGTTGTCTGTCTATCTTCGAGATTTGCTTTTAACTTAAAGGATGGATGCCTCTTGAGTGTCATATATCTTGCAGGTTCCATTTGCAGCTGGTAGGGATCTTAGGCCAGGACAACTTGGGAATATGTTACACACCTTGTCAGACTGGTACTTCCTTCTTCCCTTGGTTTCTATTTATACGGACACACACAATGATGTTAGAATTATATGAGGTGTTCTTTTCTCATTAAACTGTTTGTGCCTTGACTGTTTATGTGTAGGTTGAACACATCAGAAAATCTTCTCGTTTCAATTCAAGACAAGATTAAATGGGCTGACAATATGAGTGAGGTGGACAAGAAACATCGCAAGGAAGCAGAAGAAGGAGTGGAAGAATTGAAGAAGTCTCTGTCCATGAAGGTCAGTGATAGGCTTTGGTGGCCTAAGGGCTTTCACTATTCCCTACTAAATTTATAATGTAACTAATTATGGTTTAGTTAGACTCTGGTTTACATAAAGTTAAGAGTCTTGTTAGCTTTTCTGTCTGATTGGGAAGGGTGGTGGTCAATGTAGTCTTACTTACATTGTTGGCAGGGGGATTTTGGCAGCAGAGGGCATAATGAGATGTTTGGGGAACCAAGTGGAGTGATGAACTACAAAGAAGATGGAATGCGATCAAAGAGGTAACCTGCCAATTATTGTTTCTCTGGTATACAATACAAGTATTAGATGATCTGGTACAAACTAGAATAAGAAGATGATAAAACACTCACACACTCTTACCTTTGGATCGCAGGAGAAGGCATCCGGTGAGAAGGTAGAGAGAGAGAGAGAGAGAGAGTAAAGGGATTTGCAATGGTGTTAGATGGATGTATCATTTACTTTTGGTGGCAGTTTTTTATTCGTTAGCATTTTATTTCGACTTTTATAATGATATCGGTCTCGTCTTTTTCTCAATGCGACAACAAACTTGATGGTTATTTAGCCCAAAACTGATATGAATAGAGAAGCAAAACTTGGTTGGATTGATGGGTACATAAAAGTTATGCCTTTCATCGAACCGATGTTGGAACCGAGAATTCAGTAATCAAAATAATACCGAGGAAAACTAGGTGTGGCATAGGAACTCTAGCTGTCAGGTTTATAAATGTCAGGCAAATCGAATCCAGAACAGAGGAGCGGTTAATATGATGTGAGATTTTCTTGCATTCTTTTTCCGTATTCTTCTGGTGATTTTGATCTTTTAAGTTTTTATAGCTTACACGGTGTCAAAATCTTGGGAGGCCTTTTAATTTTGGTATTGTGTTCCAAGTATTTCCAATGAAAAATTTCATATATTTGTTTTTAAAATAGAGTAATTCCCTAATGAGTGTGGTTTTTTTCAATTATGTTCAATTTTAGAATGAAAAATAGTATAATAAACAAGCAAAATATATATTATTGTATTTATGTTGTACACTCATTTCTTGTCATACTATAGAATGAAAAAAATAAAATAGGACTAGTATTTTACATGTACTTCGTCCAGAAACAAAAATGATTAATTTATTGTCAAAATAGTATTGGTCTAAAAAATATATAGACTTGTAATCGATGTAAAAACAATTTGATTCTAATTTCTCTATTTATTATACATAATTTTGAATTGGTAAATAAAACAAAAATATATATTTGCTATCAAGGTAGCATCCAACATAAATCACAAAATTTTGATATTATATTTTTATGATACAAAGGTTAGTAAAATAGAATATTTTGCCTGTAAATCCAATTATGTTGATAGTCTTTTTGGGTAGTGTTAGATTATCTGCTCTTTCAAAATCTTCAATCAATCCTTATATATATATTAGCGATGGGAGACAATTTCTTTAAGCATGCAAAGCCAACAAAAATAAAATAAAAACTTTTTAAAGAAAAACTTTGATTTATACATCTTGCCTTCTCCATCTCAGATTATTGTTTTGGAAAAGAAGTATAACCTGTAATATTTTGAAGAAAACTTTGCACATGAGTGAATGAGGTTTGGTAAATAAGACCATCATAAAAGTAGAAAAAAGAGTGAGATTCAAAGATGTTAAGAAAAAAACAAAATTAAAAATGATATGAATAACAATCAATCTTGGAGGAGAAGCTTTGCATGTCCATATCAGGTTTGTGGATTAGAAAAGGAGAAAAATGTGTTTTTCCTGTAACAATATGCAGTTATAAAATAACCTCACAAATATAAATAATAGAACATATGTAGTTTGTCTAGAGATTGCTGGTAAAGATGATCGTGGTATGAAAAAAACACCGCAAGCGAAGTGGCCAGAACAAAAAATTTGACTTGTCACATAAATATCTAAATTGACATGTTTGGTTAGCTTTCTACTTTTTTTTTGTTTTTTTTTAATTTTTAAAAAAAATATTTAGTAAATTATGTGGCAATATATTATTGGTCGAGTGACTTATCCTTTAATATATAAAGGATTAGAAAATTTTTTTGTATGAAGTAATGTTCTTAAGAACTCTATGTTGCACACTGTATATTTCAGAAGAAATCCATCCTGGAGCTGTGCAATCTCCTCAGCAAGCTCAGACTCCATCATGATACCGTTTTACTTTATTGGAAATAATATAACACTTTCACACTATTAATGGTGGAGAAAATTGCGTGGGTATGATAATGATTACTGGTTGTAAACTATGGTTGTTACTGAAAGATCTATTCAGAAGGATGCAGAAGATAAAAAGACATCATTCAATCCAAGATCATATTTTAGATTGTTCAGCAACTGCCTGCTGGACTTATGTTCCTGGATACTGGGACCGATGGAGCAAACTTTTTTTATTTCCTTGAAGTAGTTACTGTTTATTGCTATCACTAACATCCATAGTTTGTTGCAGGTTCTAAGAGCATGAATATCTGTTAGAACTGATAAGAGTTGCTAAAAAAACTATTAATATTATAATATATTTTTTTTCTGTAAAGAGTAAAACCAATGACATATATGTGAGTACGTTTTGAAACTGTATCTTAAAAGTTGTTGTTTTAGAACCTTTTTCATTTCTCTTTCATAACTTTTCATTATTTTATTTATTTTTTATTTTGAGAACTTGTGTTAGAAACCTACCGATAAACATGCTCTAAGAGCATGAGCATTGGTGAACCCCTCTTTGGGGTTCACCAACATTTTTTATTATTTTTTCGTGGGCCCATGAACAGTTATGAACTCGGATATGCTGTTTTCTGCATTAGTGAACCCGAAGAAGGAGTTCATAGGAATAAAATAATAATATTAATTTAAAAAAAAAAATTTAAAATATTCAGAAAAGATGAATGAAATATTAAAACATATTATTAAAATTATGAAAACATTTTATTCAATACATTAAAAGTACATTACATAAATGAGAAATTTTTCTAACATACATAACTTATTTATTCATTTTCGTCACCGAACTTTTGCCATATATTTTCCATTAAATCAGCTTTCAAACGAGCATGCTTCTCTGGATCTCGAACTTCTCTGCGCATGCCTAACATATCACCGACATGAATACTTTCTCTCCTAGTCACCCTCGAACTTCTGCTTGATTCTCCTGACTCGAACTCAGAAGTATCAATTTGAGCGTATCCGTGTCGTTCGTTCTCTACTATCATATTGTGCAATATGACACAAGTTCTCATGATCTTTCCTATCTTCTCCTTGTCCCATTGTAGAGCTGGGTTTTTAACAATTGCAAACCTCGATTGCAATACTCCAAAAGCCCGTTCGACATCTTTTCTGGCGGATTCTTGCTTTTCTGCAAATTTCTCGGCTTTAGGACCTTGAGGAAGTGGGATGGATTGGATAAATGTTGACCAGTTTGGATAAATTCCGTCAGTAAGATAGTAGGCCATACGATAAGTGTGGTTGTTGACCTTGAACTTAACTTTAGGTGCTCGACCATGTAAGATGTCATCAAAAACAGGTGACCGATCAAGAACATTGATATCGTTGAGGGTACCTGGTAAGCCGAAAAATGCGTGCCATATCCAAAGATCTTGTGATGCCACGGCTTCTAAGACAATTGTCGGCTTTCCTGAACCACGTGTGAACTGACCTTTCCAAGCCGTTGGGCAGTTTTTCCACTCCCAATGCATGCAGTCGATGCTGCCTATCATCCCCGGAAACCCCCGTACCTCTCCAACATCGAGTAAGCGTTGAAGATCCTCGGCTGTAGGTTTTCGTAATACTCTTCTCCAAACAATTGTATTATTGCATCAGTGAAATTTGCCAAACACAAACGTGATGTACTGTCACCAAGTCGGAGATATTCGTCATATGTATCTCCCGATTGACCATATGCCAGCATACGTATAGCTGCCGTACACTTTTGAAGTGCAGATAGCCCGTTCCTTCCGTGAGCATTTCGTCTTTGCTGAAAGTATGGAACTTCATTACTTATACGTTCGACAATGCGAAGGAACAATGGCTTGTTCATTCGAAAACGCCTCCTAAACATTTCCGGTGGGTATGTAGGATTTTCCTTGAAATAATCGTTCCATAGTTGATTGTGTCCTACTTCCCGATCTCTTTCGATATAAGCTCGTCTCCTCGGCTTGTTGGCTTGACCATCAACTATTGCGTCGATGAAATTGTCAACTACTTGGTCGACTATTTCGTCTAAAGCTTCATCAACTTCATCACTTGATGAGGAAGACATTTGTCAAGCAATTTATTTATGATTTCCTTCCTACAAAAGGCAAGTAGGGGGTTTGTAACTCCATCAATTTTTTTATATTTTTCCTAATCATTTTTATTTTTCATAATCATTTATTTTTCAGAATCATTTATTTTTCATAATCATTTATTTTTCATAATCCTATTTTTTTCATAATCATTTATTATTCATAATCCTATATTTTTCATAATCATTTATTATTCATAATCCTATATTTTTCATAATCCTAAATTTTTCTTAATCATTTATTTTTCTTAATCATTTATTTTTCATAATCATTTATTTTTCATAATCCTATTTTTTTCATAATCATTTATTTTCATAATCCTAAATTTTTCTTAATCAATTATTTTTCATAATCCTATATTTTTTGTTTCATTTATATTGCATAATCTTTTTATTTTTCATAATCATATATTTTTTGGCATTACCTTGTTTGTGTGTTTGAGTTGCCCGTATGGCAGTTTGACTGAGATGGAGAGCGTCTTTACTGAGATGGAGATGGAGATGGAGAGCGTCTTTACTGAGATGGAGATGGAGCGCGTCTTTACTGAGATGGAGATGGAGCGCGTCTTTACTGACATCGGTGATACATATTATGTGTACCCAGAAACAAAATGGTACACTTTCCCGTGACTAAAGTCAAACTACCCGTGAAACAAACAGCCAGCAAACATCCAACACCCGTGAGCTCCAACACCCGTGACCTCCAAACCGTCACCTGCACTCCCTGTCCTGCAAAAGAAAAGCAAACAGATTCAAGCAAGTACACTAAAAGAGATTCAATAAAGCTTAACATGTTAACAAGCTCAATTATTCAATCAAGTAAAGAAAAGAGATTAAAGATATAGAACATATTCACAACCTAAGCCAATCAACCTAAACAGAATCTAGACCTCTAATATTCAAGCAAATTCAAGGCACTCACCAAATCATATCATTTCCGAGATTAGTTTTTTCTTAAGACACACTTCTTCATCAGAAAGTGTGTCTTCATTCTTGCCAAGGAGACGCTCAAGTATCTTCTGTTTGGAAATGCTATTTTTCATAGCTAGCATACTCTGAACTTGATCATAAGCGTGTTCATTCCCGTGCTTCTTGCGTTTCGCCGCTTTAACACCCGGAGGCCTAACCTCCGCATCGTCAGCCACCACCTCCGGACATGCTTCCTTCCGTTTCTCCTTCCCACCATCTTTGGAGCAGGAGAAAGATCGCCATTTCTGATCAAACCTGAGCTCCCTCCAGCAATGCTCAAGTACGAACTTGGCACCATAGTCATTTAAGAAGATGTCATGGGCAGCCTTCATGACATCATTCTCATTTTGGCCACTGGCTTGCTCCTTCAAAGCCGCTTCGTGGCATCCCACAAACTTGCACACCTGCTCATTTACCCTTCCCCACCTCTGCTTACATTGACTCCATTCTCTAGGAACGGCGCCAATGAGCTGAGGGCTTGAGTTGAAGTACTCTTCAATTCTCTTCCAAAACGCTCCTGCCTTCTGCTCATTACTGACTATCGGATCTTTGCTCGTGTTCAACCAAGCGCTGATGAGCACGAGGTCTTCTTTGCGTACCCACTTTCTCCTTTCCACTGGTTTCACTATCCCGGGAGAGATAGCAGCTGCCTCAGCAGAGTCAACGTCTATTGGTAGACTCCTCTGCGAAGCTAAAAGGTTAACAAACCCGGGAGGATTAAAGGAGAAAGGTTCCATTGTGGTTTAGGTTGGGTTTGTTGTTTATATGTTTCTGTGTTTGGAGTGGCGGATTTGCTATGTTTATAAACTAGTTTGTGAACAATTAAACAAACTCTACCTACCAAACATTCATTACAAAAGCCATTAGAAGTTGTTACAAGCAGTAACTACACATCAAATCACTCACCAAAATTAACTACAGCTTAGTACTATCGAACATTCATAACAGCAACCAACAACCAGAATATAATTAATGATACCTACTTTTAAGTTCTACTTAGACATCTAGTTATCGTTGTAGTTTAAGGTTTGGTTACGTGTTAATATGTTTGTGTGTTCAAGTTGGTTTTTTCCACGGTTAAACAAGTTAGCTTCGTATTTTAAAATTCTACTTCTAGTTCTATTTCAAACAGGCAATTGCAAACAACCTCTACAGTTATGTCGACTCTTACCTTTGCTTTTCATTCGAAGCAAACCTTCTCCAGGTCAGCCACCTGTCCAGAGAGGATTTGTACCTGTTCCTGGACATGGAAACATAAAAAAAAAAGTGTTAGTCACGCTTAAAGAAGTACATAACTAAAATCAAACATGTAAGAGGAATGAAACAGCAAAGAAAGTTCACTAACCTCCAGAGTCTCAATCTGTTTAGTGACTTTCCACATCCCCCTCATGACGTCTTCAGCCTCCACCACCCGCTTAGTCAACCTCTCGATCTCCTCCTGCACACCTATCACCCAAGGCTGACGATAATGGAACCCATCAGCCTTGGTTACAACATTAAAAAATATCAGAGACTTGTACTTGATGAAACCCATAAACGATAATCAAACCGGAAAAAAGATAACCTCGTGGTTTATGCAGGTGAAGAACCGCTTCCCCGGATTAGTGTCGTACTCGTCCTTCCGTCTAACCTCATCAATAATTCTCCCACCACATGGACACTTTCTTGGAATCCCGTACTCTGAATCGGCCACGAACCCTAACATGTTGTTGTTATCGATTTGCCTCTTTGAATTTCTTTTCTCTTCACCCGGATCCATCTGTGCCACAAATCGATAGTATTAGCACATAATAATGATGGAATATGATTAAACGAACTCTCAATCGAACTCCCTTATCGATTAAGAACCCTAAGAAAAAAAACCCCAAATCGATTTTGAATCACACAATTCGCAATTCGAAAACAACCCCCAAATCAACTCTAATACATATTTAATCAACTATATATTCACCTTACAGCGTCGAGAACAGAGACCGTCGTCGATTTGATGGCCAAAAGCTACGGAATTCGCCGTCGCACCGAAGATCGCCGCAGGGATGAAACCCTAGCTTTTTTGAGAGAGGAGAGAAATGAATGGAATCACGCGAGATCCCGTCTTTCCACAACGTCAACGCGGAAACGACCAGCCAATCCGTGCGTGACGCGTGGCTTGACCTCGCCCCTTACGGGTTCATAACTAAGGCCCGGTTCAGCGATATATACCCATTTTACATTTTTTTTTAATTGATCGGGCCTAAGATCCCGAGCCCATGACCCCCTCTTAAACCGCTGATGCGGATGGTCTAATAACTTTTGCCAATACATTCCACCACGCGTTGCAGCCTCTTAAGATTCCAGCGTTCATGTTATGATACAAAGATGTTTCTCATAATGCTTTTCAAACTACAATTGTGTTATACATATACTTTTTCATATACTCTATCGGTTGATCCGGTCAACGTTTAGTGGTATAGAGTGGACTGGTTACCACATTGCTTGACCCGAGTTTGGAATACTTTCTAACTAATGTCAGGAATAGACCAATCATCTGTTACGACCCACGATGTTAACCACTTGAGACGAAGCCCAAGCCCAAACTGGCTAAGTAATAATAATTTAGTTTCTAACTAAAATTAAAGCCATGACTGATGTGGATAGAAACACCAAACACCAAAAGATTACTATTAGATTACCACCACTTGTTTTGTGTTTTTTTTTTTTTTGCACTAAAAAATTTCCCGCTTTGCATGGCTAGAGCTGGTCAACCACAGAATTCTAGTTGTTTATCAAACATTTATGGTTGACAATGGAAAAAAATCAAACATTTATTTGTTTGCAAGTTCATAGAATAAACAGTATTAATTTTTATTTTGGTAAGTTTCCAATATTTCACATTAGCTATCAATCAATAAATGAATATTTTCACCAATGATCTTATTTCTATGTCTAAACAAGTCATATAATACTAGGTTAAGATCTGCACCTTGCGCGGAATGAATATTATATATAAAAATTATTTTATATATTATATGTTTATAACATATTATGAAATAATAAATATATATTGAATAAAAAAGTCATTATCTACTACTTATATAATTAAATTGGTGCAAACATATAAATAAATTTTATAAATCGAAAAAATATTTTTTCTATTTGATATGATATATAATTAAAATTTAAATGATAGTAACATATATGTATATTTTAATATTAATATTTATCAGATGATGCTTTTTGCTCATTTTTTTTATCATTTGTATTTGTTATAGCAAAAAGTCTAAATTAGTGATAACAGAATTTGCACTGTGGAATTAATGGTTTAAGTAATTTATAATATTTAAAAAAATTAAGTTGTCAATATTTTTTCAAATTTTTTATCAAAGAAATGTTCAAAGTAAATTTTAAAATTAAGATATTTATGTATTTTATATGGCATATAGTTTAATTTAAAATGATACATATATTTATATATCTTTTATTTTTGATACTTATTAAATGAGACTTTCAACTTATATTATTTTTTAATTATTTGTATCATGTCATAACAAAAGTTTTAAATCATAGATCACAAAATTTGAATGTGAAACTTTTAACAATTTTAGTAATTTATACTCGTTTTTAAAAATTCAAAATATAATATATAAATATTTTTTAAAAAAATTTTTATTATATGGTTACTATGATTTATTAATTTATTTTAATAGCTTAAAATTAAACAAATATAATTATAATACACACTTATTTTTATCAAATCTTTATTATTCAAAATCATTAATTGTCATATATACTTTAGTCACATTAGACAATTCTGTAATGTTAGTTAAGGAAATAATGAAACACATTAATAATGTATTTACTGTGGTTTAATAAAAAGCTTATTATATATTTAGATGGACCAACCTATTTTTCTAAGGATTCTAAGAATCATTCTAATGATGACATGTGGCTACAAAAAAATGTTGCAATGCTTCTCAAATACTATATAGGGGATATAAATCAACAGACTATTTAAGTTTATTAACTTATTTTTCTTTGTTTGTTGGTGGTCAAATTTTCATTTCTTTGAACATCTTATTGATTATAACTAGAGGTAAATCACTTAACATAATAGATTGTTTGAATTAAATAGTCAAAGTTGCAATAAATAAGTTTTTGTTATTTCAATTTTTACTGAGTCTATTAACTTGCCTTACCGTTAATGTTATAAGAAGTTTTATTATAATCCTCTCATTTCTGTCACATTTTCTTGTCTCTTCACACCAATGAAGCCCAACGTGTTAAAGAAACTATCACTGACATGGGTTTCACTTCTCTGCATTTCCTGCTTTTTCCTCGGTGCAATTTTCACCTCCAGGTTTCTTAGTTTTTGAGTTTTTATTCATCTTTACCGTTATAAAACCATGTCCTTTTTTTTTGTAAACTAAAAAACCGTGTCTTCTTGCTTTTGATATTCGTCTTAATAGTTTTTGTTTTATCCTGTATTTTTCAGATTGCGTTTGTCGGATTCCGGTAGCCAGTTCATTTTACAGCACCGCCGTGATCAGGAAGTTAACGTAATTACGAAATTGCATGCTCATGAGAAAGTATTCTTTTAAAAAACTTATTCTTATTGTCAATCTTAAATCTCTTCATTATACAAATTGTTCTAAATGTTATTTTGGTTTTTAAAAGCTCGTATTTTTTATTTTTTAACTTTCACCAAATGCAGAAAAAATCAAAAGAAAAACATGTAATTGAGAACGTTCTGAGAACCCATAAAGCAATAGAGTAAGTGTCCTAATAAAAATAAAATTAGAAATTTTTGTTTAATCACACATTTGCATGTTAAAGAATATAATAGTATTTTGATGATCATATATCTTATAGCAACAGATCATTGGATAAGTCAGTGTCTATGCTTCAGAAGCAGCTCTCTGTTAAACAGAGCTCTCAACCGATTGTTGATGTCTCAACAACAAATACTTCGACAGAAGGAAACCAAAGGAAGAAAGTTTTCATGGTGATTGGTATCAACACTGCATTTAGCAGTAGAAAACGTCGTGAATCTCTTAGAGAGACTTGGATGCCTCAGGGTTATTGTTTGATGTCCCTCCAAATATTGTTCCTTTCATACTTCATTGTCTCTAAATCTTGGTCATCTTTATATATATCACAGGGGAAAAGCTTGAGAAATTGGAAAAAGATAAAGGAATTGTCATCAAATTCATGATTGGACACAGGTTAATTCATAGAATAGTAATGGAATACAATATAGTCTAATGGTTTTGTTTATTTTTATGAGATTGAGATTCTTAATTACTTGAGTGTGTATAAAAATTTTTGTTGGCAGTCCGACACCACATAGTATATTGGATAAGGAAATTGATTCAGAAGATGCTCAATACAAAGATTTCTTTAGGCTGGTGAGATTAATTGAACACTTTATATTTTCTAGGATCATTTTACTGTTTTCGTGATATATTTTTTTTGTTGT
The DNA here is from genome assembly GCF_000309985.2 of Brassica rapa. Classification (NCBI taxonomy): domain Eukaryota; kingdom Viridiplantae; phylum Streptophyta; class Magnoliopsida; order Brassicales; family Brassicaceae; genus Brassica; species Brassica rapa. The sequence goes on from NC_024801.2 coordinate 13,549,002, forward strand.
GCAGGATCATGTGGAAGGATATTATAATCTGTCTGCGAAAACAAAAAGCTTCTTCTCCAGTGCAGTTAGAACGTGGGATGCTGAGTTTTACGTCAAGATTGATGATGATGTTCATGTCAATCTTGGTATCAAACTCTGCTTCTATTTTTCTTTCTCTTCTCATTGAATTAAACTGTTAAGTATCTTTTTGCTCACGTCTTTGCCTTTGTTAGGTATGCTTGCTTCTACATTAGGTATGCACCATCATAAGCCGATGGTCTACATTGGATGTATGATATCCGGACCTGTTCTTACTCAAAAGTAAAAATCTCATTCTGTGTTATTGTTATCTCTTAAACTTTTTCGATGCCATCTATTTAGATTTTAAAACAGACTTTTATGTATTTATCATAACGTTTAGGACGTCCAAGTATCGTGAACCAGAGTTTTGGAAATTTGGAAAGGAAGGTAATGAATATTTTCGACATGCTACAGGACAAATCTATGCCATCTCAAAGGATCTTGCCACATACATATCTAACAACCAGTAAGTAATTAACTAAGTGTTCATGATTTATCAATGAGGAAAAATATGTTCTCCCAAGGAAATGATTATTATCCAAGCAAATATAACATTTGATGTTTAACTTTGCAGGCCAATTTTACACAAGTATGCAAATGAAGATGTGACACTCGGGTCATGGTTAATTGGTCTTGAGGTTGAGCATATCGATGATCGTAATTTCTGTTGTGGTACACATCGAGGTAAAAAAAACTATATATATATATATATATATATATCATTTACTTTTTTCTTTGTTGTAAAACTATATATATTATTTACTATGCTTCAGAAGTTGGTAAAGAATGATTTGAGTTTTATCTCATGTGGTTACTCTCTTTTTCTTTCTCATTTTCCTTTTTTTTTTAACACGAAATACTTATATTAAAATTATAGATCCAATGGGCTAAGTCGGCTTCATGTGGTTACTCTCTTTTTCTTTCTCATTTTCCAAAGATTGTGAAATGAAGGCCGAGGCTGGAGAAGTGTGTGTGGCGTCTTTTGACAGGAAGTGCAATGGGATATGCAAATCTGTCGATAGAATGTGGACCGTTCATGTGATGTGTGGAGAAGGTGATAAAGCCGTGTGGGATGCAAATTATAACTTTCTTAGATAAGAAAATGTAATAAGAGATGAACATTTTGTTTTTGTATAGAACCAAAAGGTATACAAATCCGCTTACTTGAGAATAATCTGAGCAAATACCTTTTCGTTCAATATGTCTTTTTTGTTCGTGGAAAAAAAAAATAAAAATAAAGAAAAATAGTGAGACTTTTATACTTGAATGAGTGGGATTGCTTATTATATAGTTTTCCCGATATGAAAAACCTATTCTTAATTGTGATAGTTTAGATTGTCAAAAGAAAATTGTTATTGTTTAGAAGTATTTTCCATAGATACTTATGGCTCAAATGAGCCATGAGTTTCTACTCTTTAGGTCTCAACAAAGAGATGCTCTGGTTTATGTCAAAGATTTTGTTTTCCTTATTTTCGTCTATACTGTCCAAGATCATTATTTGAAAAAAGACATTAATCATATGTTATATTTATTCAAAGTACTACTGAAAGTTAATAAAAATACTAAAATTTTACGAAGTGTAACTTATACTAAGAATACAATAGTGTCAAGTGTTGTCAGAGCTTCTGTTGTGGGTTTTGCCTCTCAACTTTAAATTTAAAGCTCATTTTTAAGGAACTTGTGCTAAAATCTTAGTTAACAAAATCATGATTCATTCCGTCAATTAGTGATCACCCACACAACAACAAAACAATGCAAAAATCAGATAGGAGAGCAAGATGCCCATTCACATTTATACTATGTGTTTTCCTGCATCATGTACAGAAATAAAAGTTTTTAAAATTTAAATTATACATAAAATAAAATTTGTTAATTTTATATTTTATTATTTACTTACAATATTTAATTTTAATTTAATTATAAGTAAAATTTAATATAAAATAAAATATTTTTTAAAAAAGTTATATTTAATAATATATATTTAAAATTATAATCTTGGAAAGATTTTAATCTTTTTTGGTTAAAGTATATTAAATTAAATTCTATAAAATTAAGAGAAAATTTTGTTGTATCTAAAATTTGTGGATATTAAAAAAAGAAACAAATGGTATTGGAATTAGAAATTTACAAAACAAATTTAAAAAAAACTGCATAAATTTTGAAGAATTGTTTTAATAATAAAAATTATATAACTATTCCAATAAAATTAAAGTTAACCTTAAAATTTCAAAACTTCATGTAAATTGAAACAAAATAGTTCTTCTAAAACATCATCTATATCGAAACAGAGAGAGTACAAAACTGGAGGCCGTAGATATTTAGTAAGAACTTCAATAAAACAAAACTTTTTTATTTTATTCAAGTAAAGCTTAAACATTTATCTCTTTTTCAAAAGAAAAGCATCTCATCTCCTCTTTTTCTTTGTTTTTTTGACTCTGCTCCTCTCCTTCCACCAAGATGTTTGGTTAAAAACATGATATATGGCTAAACCTAAATATTCGAGAGTGCAATGTGATTGGGTACAAGTTTGTATGAGCGTTTGTATGAGCATAAAGTAAAGAACACATAGAATTTGTTAAACGGATTCATTTCCTACATCCCGGAACCACGTCCATAACACATTTACTTGATAAGAACACAAACAACGTTGCTCTATGGTACCAGCACACACCCGTGCCGACCACTCTTAACTTGATTTATAATAAAGAGCAACTACTACTCATTGTCTTCTCTACAAGTATAGTTCTGTACAACAAAACTATCAACAGCTCAACTGTGAGGTAGGATGACCTCACACACATCCATGTATATTTTCAATAGAACCCTAGACGCGTAACCGTTCCTTGTCACCGTCTTGTTCTCTTTATACTCCAACCGAGTAAACTCTAAGCTCCTCAAGCCCACTAATCTTAGTTAGGTTTTTTCTTAGAAACAAATCCACATAGCTCTTCTTATAATGTTTGAAGCCCACGTGAATCATTCGTATTAGTAAGGCTCAATGCCACATCATCACTCTGCACATACGACACAACTTCGTATGTCCGTAAGTCCTCGTGCCATTCTCATCGATCAGATCACACTTTAGTATTCTTGTGTAAGACATAACATTCTATGTTCTTCATTCTCCACCTTTTTGTTTGAGTGTGTCAGTTCAAACTCTTCTAGCAACAATCTCATAGCAGCAGCTCTCTCTGCATTATTGAATCACAATCTCTCATTCTCTCCCTGCTTGAGTGCACACTCATATAAAAACCACAAAGCACTTGTAGCTCAGCTCAACAGAACCATTGCAGATATAACTACTAACTCAGAACGCAAAGCTGTAGCATCCAAATTCTCGGTTCCTCTTTCATCTCTGACTTATACCAGTTGCAGCAAAAACTCATGAGTTTCAAACTTCTCAATTATAACTTCTAAACAGTTTTCTCATTTCTTCCCAAAGGTTAATCTTGCTCTGCATCGTTCTCCTTTTGGTCAAAATATTCAGCTTGAAACCAAACGTGATTACCAAATGATTGTGTTTCAAATCTGTGTCTCACCACTGAAACAACTAAAAGAATTCTCTAGCTCATTATCAAATTCAAATACGCCTTGTCTTACCAAATATGTATCTGATCACACCAGAACACTTTACACAACCTCGCTTTTTTTTTTTTTTTTGTAATGACATTCAAGAAAATGAATGACATTCATCCTCCCCTGCTTGAATTCATATCTAAGAAAAATTATCTCTGCTGCACATGAATTTCTTTCACCTGAAATCATCACAAGCCCAAGCTGAACAATTTTATCCATCATGAAGTTTAGATGACAATCACTTAGAATCAGCTGTCGCCAATAGTACAAAATCAGAGTCCGTGGTACACACAGAACAGCCTCGTTTTGATGTAGTAGCAATTCAGAGCATGTCGTATTTGTTGAACAGTACATATACATGATGACTGCTTTAATCTCTGTCATTTCTTTTTCAAGAAACCACATGAATCACATAATTGACTCCTTTTTCACTATTGCAGTCACAACTGAATCTTAGAAACCCAAGAGGATCTGGATTTTCAAATGATAAATGCCCGTAGAAGTTTGAATAAGCTCAAACACAACACAAACCAACCGTTGAATAGCAAGACAGTAGCATACTGAAGATCGTCGCAAAGTTTCAGCTCCATCGGGTTAATTTTGGATCCCACACGTTGCCTTGAAAAACCCGTGCAACAGTCTTTGGACCAGTTTTCTTTTCTGTGCCACAGAATCTGCCATAGATGAAAGCTTTATCCTCTGGCCTAAGAGTTCCATCAGTTTCCTTGAGACTCAGAATCTGTCTCACGGCTGAAACAACTAATAGGCTTCTCTAGCTGCACAGCTTATTTTTGCAACTTCCGTCAATGTCTGCTTCCTTTGGATACAAATTTCAACTTGATGCTGTCACAAGCATTGCCCTAGCCTATTCTTGTAGTGACAAAATCAAAGCAACAGCCAACAGGCTTGCCTTCGGATTAAGTTTTCACGGATGTTAAGGTATTCCATAAGAGTCCTTAATTCAATCTTCATAGACAGCCCTTTCATTTGAGTTACACTTACACACTGATGTTCAAACAATAATTTGACGAGAAAGATCTGTCGTTTGTATTTGAGAACAGTGTTAATTTATACAAACCCATGTATATTTGTAAAACAACACGTGATTGCCAAACAATAAAAAAGGAAATTAAGGTAAGGTAAGCCACAGTTTTCAATATTAACTAATGAAACTGTTGAGAATTTGTTTAAAATGCTAATAATAAGACAAGAAAAAAGATTTTTTTTTTTTTAAAACTTCTAAATATGTATATAATATAGCTACTTTTACTATATAAATCAAGTAAGATTAACTCACAAAAATAATATCCTGTTTGTTTGCTCAGAAAAATAATACTGGAAAACCAAAATTTTCTCGTTCATTTTTGATGATATATTCAAAACAGATAAAAGTTAATTAGTATTCCTGGAAACAAGTACACCTTATTCTGCCACGACTTCTCTAAAATGAAGAAGTGGAAAAGGGCCAAATACTCGAACTAAGAATAATCTCAGTTCATTCAAAATTTTGGCGTATGCTTTATATGAGTGTTTTACATTTTTATTTTTGGTTAATGCCATTTCATTAAATGATTTTTTAATTTAAACTTTAGACTTTGTTTGTCATGTCGGATTTGAACTTAGAGGGTGGCATGTTGATGCTAGTACGAAACATTCTGATATCCTCATCATTCTAATTATATTATCGTATACTAGAGTCGAAGACCGAACGAATTGGAGTATCAATTGGGTCAATCCATAACTCATTCAAGTTAATGGGAGAATAATAATTTTAAATAACTCAAAAATTTATGAATAATAATTTTAAACTTGAATGGTTATTAAGTTCTTCTAAAATTTGGGGTTAAGCATAAAATATTACTTAGATTTTAGAAAATTCGTTTTTATGATTTTGAGGAGAAAAAAATACATTTTTAATATTGAGATCTAATTTTCTGTTCATTGAGGTATATTGTTAGGATTGAGTTGGATTGATCCATTATTTTTTTATTCATTTTAACTTTCTTATGTGCGAGTTTTTGTCTTTACTAATTTCATATAAACTTAAATGTATAAATTTTGATGTTATATATATAACTTAATTTTGATTTTTGAATTTGGTTTGTAATTACAATTTCACGTTTAATAAATTAGATATGTCTTAACATCTAAATTAATCTACCGTTATGAAAATATAAATGTGAAACTTTATTATAGTTGTGTTGAAACTTTGTTTGATATAAGTTTTATATATATTAAAATGATTTAAAATATTATGTATATTTCATGAAACAACATATATTTAAAATATTATGTATATTTCATGAAACAACATATATTTTGGAAAAAAACACTTTTAAACTTCAGATATAGAGTTTTACAAACTTAAAAAAAATATTTTATATGCTTTTTTTTCCACAAGTTCATTCATTACTAATAGAAAGGCGCCCTCATGTCCAAGTTATGCCACGGATGGGCCAAATACATAAGCATAATATATCAAGAGTTCAAATGAGAGAAATAGATGTTGACAAACGCAGAAGAGATCGCCTAGATATTGCGAACGGTTCTATGAATTCCTTAACATGCATGTCTTGATTGATTGCTCTAATGAGCGTTAGATTGTGGAAGACATCGTAAGAGTTGTAATCTCGAGAGTTGTTGCCTTGACGATTGCCAGACGCATCGCTAATGGTTCTGCCATGGGAGGGGAGTTGACGAAGTCTTGGGTGCTCGATCCTTGGAGGGTGTGGTGAATCCGTTTCTCGAGAATATCCAAACAAATCCCGCTAGCTTTGTGAGTTTATTCCATTCTACATCGGTTTTACAGATTATCCATGCCTCTAGAGTCGTCACTTGAGACCTGTTTTTGTTCTTCGACGGGTCCAGTAAGATTTTGTTGATTTTTGGTTTGGTGTGTTGTGCTCCGATTTTTGAGTTGCGTTTAAGATGTTGTTTTTCTATGCTCATAAAAGAGAATCATTTGCAATGTTATTGATTATGAAAACTTTATTAACTTCAATTTTAAAACATTGAGAATTTCCTTCTTCAGTTTTCTTTCTAAACAAAGTGTATTTTCTATAAAATCTTCCTTTTCTTTTTTTTTTCTTTTTCTGTAAACACCCTTTCACTTAATTAACTTTGGTGATAAGTGAAATGAAGGACCAATGAGAGAAGAGCAGTGGCTTTAATTTAACTGGACCCTAGCCAATGAAATCAGCCAATGGGAGATAGAGAGATATAGCGACCTCGTAAGAACCGCCTCCTTCGCCATTTGTATCATCTCTCTATAAAACCACATTACCATCACCCTCTCTTTGCATGCAACAAATCACTCAAATAATTAATTTATAAAGGTCTAAAAAAACGGCAGAGAAACAATGGAACGTGGAGCTCCTCTCTCTCACTATCAGCTACCCAAATCTAACTCTGGTAATCAAATAATAAGTGCCTATTTATGTATATACGTGCCTGCACTATGTATACTCACGAATCATAAACTTGTTTTGAGGTTTTTTGTATATCAACAAAGAACTAGAGACTTTCATGTCTTCTTAAAACAGTAGAGATTTTTATTTCTTAGATTTTTTTAAAGGTACGGAGAAGAGTCTACTCACATGCAAGACGCTTATATATATGCATGCATGAATGAGTTTGATATATCTATATATTTATTTGCATATTCGTGTATACATCCAAGCAGGAACCAATCCTTAATTCAAATATTTCGTGATATGGTATATAAGAACAATTTTTAATGGGGGATGATAGATCTTCATATGTTTGTCCATTGACAATACCGGTGCATGCACAAGAAATATTGAGTTTCGATTTCTTTTTCTATCTTTTAGATTTATATTCTGGCTTTTTAAAAATATAGAGGTGGGAATTGTATGTGTTGGTTTAGTTTAAAGGCCGACTCAAAATCTAAAAAAACTTAATTTATTTTCAATTGGAAATATTAAATTACTCTTATGATATTTTCTTTATTAGTTTATTCGCTTTACTGTAACGGTTGTTTTTTTTCGTTTCAAAACGAAATTCTCGTTTGTCCACCCTGATTTGGAAATATCCAATGAATCTAAATACACTTTTTAGCCAAATATAATATAAATACTATTGTAAACTCCTCTATTTAAAGCCAAAAAAGTAATATAAATATATTGTAATTCTAGTTCACAGGGGATGAAATAGTTTCACCTAATCCAAATCGTTTTATTAATTAGTAAAAGAATTGGTTAACCAATAACCAACTTTAATTCTTTTTAAGTAATAAAACAAATTTTGAATTAAGCAAGCTAGAAATTTGACAAAGAAAATTGGGAATACGCGCTGTACTTGTAAAATCATCAAATTTCAAGTATTTCGAGAAGTGGAAAGATCCTTTTGACTTTTTCGTTCTATGAATGTAAACGTAACGTCAAGAATCTGAACAGTCTACATAATGGAACCGGGACCTGTAAACTTATCTTTTATCTTATTGGTTAGTACTTAACTAAGCACGTGTCTTCACTCGAAAGTCCTCGTTTTCAACTATTAAATCCGCTTTCTAAAAATGTAATTTCATTTAGTATTCCAAACAACTTCAATTTATGTAAACAGGACTGAACTTGGACCAGCACAACAACTCAATCCCGACAATGACCGGCTCCATCGGTGCATGCGACGACAAGAACAAGACTATCTTGCCGCAGCAACAACCAAGCATGCCTCGTGAGCAAGACCAATACATGCCAATCGCAAACGTGATAAGGATCATGCGTAAAATCTTACCGCCACACGCCAAAATCTCTGACGACGCAAAAGAAACGATTCAAGAATGCGTCTCCGAGTACATCAGCTTCGTGACCGGTGAAGCTAACGAGCGTTGCCAACGTGAGCAACGTAAGACAATAACTGCTGAAGATATCCTTTGGGCAATGAGCAAACTTGGGTTCGATGATTACGTTGGACCACTCAACGTGTTCATTAACCGGTACCGTGAGTTCGAGACCGATCGTGGGTGTTCACTTAGAGGTGAGTCATCATTTAAACCGGTCTATGGAGGAAGTGGTATGGGGTTTCACGGCCCACCTCCACCGGGTTCTTATGGTTATGGTATGTTGGATCAGTCTATGGTCATGGGTGGTGGCCGGTACTACCATAACGGATCGGGTCCGGATGGATCAGTAGGTGGTGGCGGTGGATCTTCCTCTTCTATGAATGGAATGCCGGTTTATGACCAGTATGGTCAGTATAAGTGAAGATAAACATTTCTTTGATTTTCTGCATGTCTATTCAAAACATGTTTTGGATAGTTATTTATGTCTTACCAAACATTATCTATTTGTTGCATCTTAAAAGAAAAGGTTGAATAATATCAAACTTCAGTTTCAGTATTTCTTTTGGAGTTAATTTATATATAGATATATGTAAATGAAAAGTTCAATTTGGTCAAATCTAGTCTTTTGGTTTCTGTTTTTACTTTGAGAAATGGGACTAACACTGCATATTTGTGGGAGATTGTTAGTGAACAAAATCCGTAAACCAATCCTACTCTTTATTAAACAAAGCAAATGTCATTCATAAATGACTATTAAAATCCCTCTTTAAAATAATCTTATAAATCCCATTTGTTTTAACTTGCTATATATCCTCAAATTTTCTTCTCAATATTTACACTCCTGATCCTATAAATTTGTTGAGAAATGGATGGCGATCGAAATAATCCTCCAGCAGTTTCCACTATGATGAATTGATGATAGCACTCATTGTAATTAATGTTTACCACTCTCAGACCAATGCTTATACCACCAGATGTTCTCAACGTATCAGTTCCAAAAACAGGAATGACACAAGCTGATTTTCAAGTCATACAAAGTATCAACAAGGAGTTTCTGGCTGTTAAGCAATACAGCGTTTGCGCTTGCTCTCGCAGCAGCTTTAGTACAAGTCAAGAAACATGCAACTCAGTGTCAAGTGAAGTTGGAGAAAGAGTCTCTCCTTCATGCTTGTTATGGTCGCTCTCGACCAAGTGCGGTCATTGGCCTACTTCGTTGCTTTCCCTCTCGTTAAATGACTGTTTCTTCTCATAAATCTCTCAGTATTCGTTGGCGTGCTCATGGTTGAGATTATAGGGTGAGATCATAAATCATTATTTTATATGAGTTTATTAGTATTGATAAAATCAAAATCATTTCTTCTTTATTCTGCTGTCACTACACATGGACTGATCACGATCTTGAAACAAGTTTGGACTTGAAGATGGCATCAAAGTCTTATTGTAAAGAAAACTGTCAAAGAAGATTTAGGAGAAGGAATCTGTCTCTGCGCTGTTTGTTGTTGCGTTTTGAGAGTCTTGGAGTAACTTCAGTTGGTGTTCAGCGTGTTCTCTCTCGCACTGAGTCACGCCAATGATGATGTCGAGCATCGTTCCGGTTGTGCCGAAGAAAACAAGTGGGCCTAGATACTTGCGCTTGATGCCCACTGGGATCGCAACCAATGCTCCTAGAACTGAGAATACCCATGTCCCTAGTGCACTGCACCAACAAAACAAAAACTGAAACACTAAACACCTGTGGGTGTTTGTTACAACTTGAAGAACAACAATCACACTGTGATATACAAGAATGTGCTCGATGTGCAAGTGAAAATGACTAGAGTGAGTGACTACATAACTAATGACTCAATGATAAACATCACAAGACGAAACAAACACTGAAACTGTGTTCCACTCTCTATTTCTATATAATGATTAGCAATCAATAAAAACTTACAAATGCTGCTGTAAGGAAGGCAAGACTCGCTTGGAAACGGTGCACTCCTCGAGATGATTCACATTCTCTTGAGTACCCCATCTTTGATCAGCAAACTGAAATGAGTTGCTCCATCTTGATGTGGACCAAGAAAGCCTTAATCTTGGTATCAAACAAGAGTGTTCAATGAATCATACACGTATGAAGGCAACAACAGACCTAAGGGCAATGAAAATTTGAGATCTTTTAAGTAGCAAAGCAGCACTGAGACGACACAATCATGAAAACAAACTGGATGCACAATTGCGAGTGTTTTTGAACAAAGTTTCAAACTTTATCTATGTAGTATCGAATAAATCAATTCCAATTGGTAGAAACGAAGATTACCCAGACGGTTGGATTTATTTTGTTAACCGGAAATAACCGAACCGGAATTCTGTTGCTTTAGCAGCATTGGGGATTTCAACTCGGTTAATTAATTTGACAGTTTTTGTCCCGAGTTAAGTTCCACTATAAAAGTCTATAATTATTGTCGAAAGTCGAAACTACTTTTAGCCAAGTTTAACTCTGTACCACACCATAATAAGCTATAAAAAAACCTTGTTGTCCAAAATTTTTTATTATAAAAAACTAACTTGATGATATAGCAATACATGGTTCTTGTCTTGTACGTACTGGATCGGTAGTTTTTTTTTTTACAGACGATCTCGGTTTAGGGATATTTTATCTTATAAGCTTGTGCCCACACAAAATAAAGCATGTACGAGGAAATAGAAATTGTTTATCTAATTATGATATACATGAACTCATGTTCTCCTATATCAATCATCTTTATCATGTCCTTAAAAAAAGTTGATCATGTGTAAGTAATGAAACATTTTTGTACGCCGGTGCTCTTTTCCTCTTCCTCTTTTTTTCATCAAAATATTTAACAAGACAAAAAATGAACTATGGAAGTTCAATCTCTGACCATAACAATTCACAATTCACATATAAATTAGCAAAAAAAAAAAACAAACAATAAACCACACCATGGCACACTTTACATGCCAGCCAAACTCCATATCGAAAACCAGTCATGTGATCGGTTGTCCATATACCGCTAAGAATTGTCCTTACCGACGCCGAAAGTTAAAATGAACGTGAATAAACAGAGTTTTGACTCTAGATCTCGTTGAAAATTTACATTGGTTTAAATGATAATATTCTGTTAATGTCGTTTAACTCTAAATATAGAGTTTTTTGTTCTCCAAAAAGAAACTCTATAACTCTAAATATAGAGTTTTTTGTTCTCCAAAAAGAAACTTCAAAACTTCAAATTTGAAGTTTTGAAGAGTGAAACTTCAAATATAGAGTTTCACTTTTCAAAACTTCAAATTTGAAGTTTGATCTTTTTATTTGCATTTTGATCCTTACAATTATAGATCATATTTATAATTCTTAAATATTTTTTTGTTTATTGTTTTAATTTTTAAAAATTTTATATCTCATAAATATTTTAAATTTGCTTTATAAATTTAAGTTTTACACATGAAATTAAATAAAAATTTTAAAACAAGATTTATAATATTTTAAAACTAGAATTAAACAACAAGAATATTACAAAAAATCATGATAAAAACTTATTAAAAAGACACATGAAGATATAACTATTACTCAAATTTAAATATTATAACAACACTAATAGTCTGGTAAATTTGCACCAAAACCTCACAAATCTCTAAAATATTGCCCAGACAAATTTTGTGTAACCGAAGATGATTGTTGTTGTTGCTCCTGACGCCTTTTTTGTACGATTCTTTCTTGTTCAGATCGAATGTATTCATGAATATTAACATCATCGACATAAGCTAATTTTTTTAGAAATATTTTATTTTCCTCTTTTACTTCTTTAAAACCAATTTTTTTGCTTCATTTTGCAGTCGTAATTCAATCATCTCATGACTTTTTTTCCTGCTTGTTGTACTTTCGTTTAAAAGATCAAGGATTTTTTCATTTGATGATATCAAACTATCAGCGGGTATAAGAAATGCACTAGTTGATCATATATGGGAGCATTACGAAAATAATTTTATGCAATAATGTAGTATTTGCTTGCAGTTTAATATTTAATTATGTACTTTTATTTATAGTTTTATATTTTAGTGTAAGATTTTTTTAATTAATATTTCTGTAATATTTATATATATGTACTAGTTATTTATAGAAGTTTTATTAATTTACATCAACTATGACAAATATAAAGACTATAGTGTAAAATATAAATAATTTTGAAGTTAGGTTTGAAGTTTTATTTTTGGAGAAGAATACATTGAAACTTCAAATATAGAATTTTGGAAACTTCAAAATAGAGTTCCTTTTTGGAGATGCTCTTAGCAATAAAGTAGTCATCATGTTATAAGTTCATGGGATCAAATGGAGATAATAACAAGACAACTCTCCCATGGGTTGTGTCATGTGTGATTTCGACAAGTATGAAAATAGTATATTGTTGCCGACTCTGCGTCGTTTCATCTAACTATTATAAGAATCGAATTGATGGTATAATTTTATATTTCATCTATCTTATTAAAACTGAAGTACAAAATGAGATTGTTTGGAAACATGTATATGAGTTTAAAAAATAAGAGTGTTTGGTAACATGGATTGTAGTCTTTTAAAAAAATATTACTTTTGTTTGGAAATAAAGATAGTAGTATTTAGCAAAAAAAGTAATGGGCTTATGTTATTAAGAAAAATTGAAAGTCCATCATATTATAAGAAATTATCTATTTGGGTCAGTTTTAAAATGAGTCAAATCATTTAAACTTTTTTTTCAAAACTAACCATAAAACAAAATTTAAACTTTATATACATATTTCAAATCAAAATAATAATTCAAAATTGATTTACATCATAAATTAATTGAAAAATATACATATATTCAAAAATGAATTTTTACTAAACTCTTTTTCAATAACCATTACTTTTGTTTGAAAACAAGGATAGTATTATTAAGCAAAAAATTAATGGGCTTATGTTATTAAGAAAAATTGAAAATCCATCATATTATAAGAAACTATCTATTTGAGCCAGTTTTAAAATGAGTCAATCTAATTGCCTAAAACTTTTTTTTCTAAACTAACCATAAAACAAAATTTAAACTTTATATACATATTTCAAATCAAAATAATAATTCAAAATTGATTTATATCATAAATTGATTGAAAAATATACATATATTCAAAAATGGATTTTTACTAAACTATTTTTCAATAACCATTATAAAAAATGTTGTCAACATATATATAAGAAAAATACAATACGAAGCCCAATTTGAAATACCAACTCAAATTATAGTTTTTATATTTCATATTAAGTTTTAAAAATATAATATATGTAATTATTTATATGATGGTACATATAAAATATGATTAATTATATGATGACAATATACGATACATAATAATGACTAGGGATAGACTTTCGGTTACCCATACGAGTTTGGTTCTGATCGATTTGCATTTCAGATTTCCGGGGTCAAAGATTTCAGCCCTATTAGGATGTTTCTAAATTTTGGTTTGAGTGTGATTCAGACCTTTGCGGGTTTGGTTCGAGTTTGGATCCATTTAAATTATTTTTAAAGTTTTAAATCATTATATATTTTAAATTTCTCAAAATCTATAAATAAAATAATATATTTCCTATAAATTTAAATAACATATGTCAGAATACCTAAGCTTAACATATCAATTGGCATTTAAAATTTTTGGATACAAAATCAATAAATATTTTAAGTATTTTTGGTGATTTGAGTATACCTTAACTATTTCAGATATTTACTTTTGACTATCTATATATATTTTCAAGTATTTAAACCAATTTAAAAGTATAATTCTTGATGTTTTATATATGTTAAATCTAAATATAATTAAATATATAAGTATCTGAATACTTCGGTTCGGATCAGATTTGAATCTCTAAATAACAAAACTTTGAATAATTTGAATATTTAATCAATTTATGTTCGGGTTTGGTACTATATTTTCGGATCGGTATCGGGTCTGTTCCTCGGATTCATTTTGCCAAACCCTAATAATTACATGAAAAACAAATATCAACATATTTTTCAAAATATACATCCGTGCAGGCGCGCAGATTAAATATTAACATATTTTTCAAAATATTTTGCTATCAATTTTGGTTCGGGTTTGGTATTACACTTTCAGATCAAGATCGGTTTCATTCTTCAGATTTTGATTTTTTTCAAGCACTAATATTAACATAAAAAACAAGTAGCAAAATATTTTTGAAAAATACACCCGCGCGGGTGCGTGGGTTAAAATCTAGTTTAGTATTTACAGGACGACCAAGTTTGTTCATTTACACCAAACGGCATGTTTGGTGAGTGAGAAATGGTTTTGTTTACATTAACTTAATTTGATCCAACCCCTCTTTTTTTTCTTCGCCATTAATATTTCTTTTGAAAAAACAACAATTCCGTTATATAAGTAACTAATCGGTTTCAACCATCCTGCTGGCAGATCTCCCACCATATTTCTTACCAAAAATAAAATGAATTCAACGATGTTGTTGGATGTTGTTACTTGTTAGTACACATAACTTGATAAATACACTTATGTATGTTAGAGCAACCTCATCAGGAAAATATCTCACATGGAGTTCTGGACAAATAATATTTATATTTAAATGTAATTAAATTATATTTTACTATTTTCAGAAAAATTGAACCATTTTAAAAGATATATGTGGCATAAAAAGTTCTGATGGGTATCTAAAAGCATTTGATTTAAGATAATTTTATGTCTTTTTCTATTTTCCCTTAACTATTTTTTTTCTGAAATACTACATAAAATGTCTCCAGGTTCTCTTATATGCTATTAAAGTTCAATTTAGATAAACTAAATAGATATAATTTTATCTTAACCAGAAGAAAAAATGATCCAAAACCAGATTTTTTTTATCTCCACTCAATATTTAGTCATACTAGTTTTGTTTTCAAATATGTTATATAAGGTGATAGCCGTAAACTAAATTTGAACACAATGTTGAAATTATCTAAATATAAGTTATACATATACAATTAAACCAATTCAAAACATAAACATGTACAATTGGCGTTATGTGTGATTTATCAGGATTTTTGTGTTTTAGATAAGCTAGATATATTTCATCTAATCTGAGTAACAAAGTTTTTCCCACTTCAAACAAATTCTTAATTAGGATATACAAATTTCCTGTATTTAAAAATATTAAATTGAATCTTAAATATAATAATGAATTATCGCCTGCACTAGTTAATAATAACAAAAATCTTTATAAATATATATGTATATATATATTTTTGTTATTATTAGAATCGCACCGCAGTTGTTTAACATGTCGCTATTCAGACCAATATATGTGAGTAAAATTCAATTTTGAGTACTTAAAACTATTTTTAATCCATATAACTATGTTAGAATATCTGTAAAATAACTTTTTTTTTACTTTTTGCTAAACTTCAAATTTAAGGTTTGATAGTGTTACTTTCCAAAATTAAAGCTTTATAATGAGTTTTCTAAGTTTTATAATTTACACTTTATTATTTATTGAAAATAATTAATATTCTACAACTTGTATCATAAATATAAAATATACAATAAATGTAGTTTATAATACTCTTTATGAATATATTCAATTTGAACATGAGGTAATAATATGATGAATTCATTAACATCAGTGACTTTTGATTAAGCCATATTTATATATATAACATTTTGAAACTATTAGAAATTTTAGTACTATTTTAATATTTTATTTTCTATATTATAGTTAATTATAAAATATATATAGTGCTAAGATATATGAAATTATAAGGATTAAAATGATAAAATAAAAAATTGATAATAATATTAAGAAAAAACATAAATATGAAGGTTTACGGTTTCATTGTGCAAAACTTTTTAAGGTTAGTTTTGAAATGCACGAAACTTTGTATTTTTATATAAAAATTTTAGAATTTTCACATAAACCATATCTAATATATTTTTCTATTTTTTTCTCTAAAATACAAGATTTCTATAATATAAATAAAATATGCTTCAATGTATTTTTCATAATAAAAATCTTCAAATATAGAGTAAAGTATAGAGATCTATAAATGGAAGAAAAATAGCAATTTTTATTTTATAAACAGAAATAGATATGGACTGAAATAGTTTTTTTTTTAATGCTATTGTAGAATTAAATATAGAAGTGGGTTGAAAATCTTTTAGTCATTTTTGTTTGACGAAGTTTAAATATTAATGTCATAACCATTATAAACGATTAAAAAAATTAAGGTAACATTAAAAGAGTATTATTGCATGAAAAGTGCAGATGTCGCTACTTTAAAATATTAAATTTATTTATATGAAAATAATATCCAGTTTTGAAGTCTACTATAAAGTGCGGACTAATAAATAATTTATTAAAAAAAAAAAATTTATTTAACTTCCAGTATGTTTAAATCCAGTTTGTTTGTTTTGCTAGCTATATGAATGAAAGTTTTTTTTGATCAAAGGGCCCCTACATACAATGCTTCATTATTATTTATTTTTTTTGTAAAATACAATACTTCATTCTTTCCTCTACAGCACTAATGATTAATGAACACTGGAAATATTCAAAATCTATACGTTTTTTTTTGTTTTCTAACGGAAAAAATAATTTGACACGTTGAGTAGAAATATACAATCTAGAAAATATTAAAACTGTAAAGTTCTTGTGGTGCCCAAATCTCTTTATTCCTTTGGCAGATTGAATTTAAAACTGAAAATAGAAAAACTGTGGAAAAGTTGTAATATTTTTGCAAATCTATTTAATAAAATAGAAAGAATTACTTTTTTTTTTTTTTTGGTAAACAGAAAGAAAGAATTACTTAAGAGCCCAAAAGAAAAGAAAAAAGCTTAATTAGTATTTTATCTGTGACTGTGTGTGTAGTGGCACGTGCCAGCCTTGCAACAGTAAAGCTACAAAATCGTTCATGTCTGAATCCGTCGACCTATATATATTCCCGTCACGACCGGGACTTTCTCTTCCTCTAATCCAACGGCTATCTTTAATTTCTCTCATAAATCAACCATCAGATCTTAATCTAACGGTCTATAATAATTATCAGTTTCATTCCTCTCCTTTTAAATAGACTCAAACCCAGACCAGTTCAACTCTCCTGTCTCTCTCTGAAGTCTAAACATATTGAGCTTCGCCGTTAGATGTCTCAGGTACCGGAAAATTGATAGACAAAGAGAGCAAAAACTCACTGTAACTCGTGTAGTTAAGGATCGTTATCTCTCTCGCGTTCGTGATGCTTGTTACGACGGTGACGCGGAGGTTAGTGTACTCTCGCCTGAGATGTTGCCGGAGAAATCGAGAACTTCGGTTGTGACCCTTTCGTGATCGGAGGTTTTGTCTTTTTCCGTGTTTTATAGTTTTAGAAAACTTTAAAATGGAAGGTCAGGCGAAGCTGACGAGGACACAGTCGTCGTTGCTCCGGTCACCGTCGACGGTACGTTCGTCTTTTCACATCTTTAGTTTAATCTCCGACGATGTCCCTCACCAGAAGCAAGATCTAGAAGCCGGAGAGAAAGAAGAGAAGCAGAGGAGATACCCGCCTAAACCATTCGGGTCAAGTCCTCGAACCGGGTTAACCCGAATCAATCCGGGTCTAGCCTTCACGATGGTCTCTCTCTCTTTTCTCAGTCTCTCCTCTTTCTTCTTCTTCGTTGTATTCTCCAAAACCGATGAGCTTCTCACCTCCGAGAACCTCCTCCTTGCTCTGATCTTCGTCGCCGTCGCTCTCTTCCTCGCCTCCAGGAACAAAACACTTCTCAACCAAACCAAACTCGCAATCACCAAAGGCTTTCAGAGCAAGAACCGGTCAAAACCGGTTCAATGGTACATCGGCGAAACCGAAACCAAACCGGAGAAGGCCACCAAGCGGTTCGTTAAAGAAGGTGTTCAGTTCTACAGCAACGGAGACTTCTACGAAGGGGAGTTTCACAAAGGGAAGTGTAACGGGAGTGGTGTTTACTACTACTTCGTGAGAGGGAGATACGAAGGTGATTGGGTCGATGGGAGATACGATGGTCATGGGATCGAAAGCTGGGCTAGAGGAAGTAGGTACAAAGGTCAGTATAGGCATGGTCTTAGACATGGTTATGGAGTTTACAGATTCTACACTGGTGATTGCTACGCTGGTGAGTGGCTAAATGGTCAAAGCTATGGGTTTGGTGTTCAGTCTTGTGCTGATGGTAGTTCTTATGTTGGTGAATCAAGATTTGGTGTCAAGCATGGGCTTGGATCTTACCATTTCAGGTAAATAAATAAATCATCAGTAACTTTTAATTATTGAAATTTAAAAACATGAATAATTTTTTTTGGTTTTATGTGTTGTAGAAATGGAGATAAGTATGCAGGAGAATATTTTGGAGACAAAATACATGGGTTTGGTATGTATCGTTTTGCTAATGGTCATTGTTATGAAGGAGCGTGGCATGAAGGTCGTAAGCAAGGGTATGGTGCTTACTCGTTTAGAACTGGTGATGCTAAATCCGGTGAATGGGATTCAGGGAATCTTGTAACATCTCTTCATTCTACGAGCGAGCCGGTACGCAGAGCGATTCAGGCTGCTAGAGAAACGGCAAAGAAGGCCGCAGAGAACCGGAGACGAGTAGATGAACAAGTGAGTCGAGCTGTGGCTGCAGCTAATAAGGCTGCAACGGCTGCAAGAGTTGCTGCGGTTAAAGCGGTTCAGAATCAGATGGATGGTAAATTTTGTCAAAGTTAAAAAAAGAAAATTGTAAATTTTTGGTTTGTTACCGGTGTAATCTGTAACCCTGATTGAAGCTAAAAGAATGTAAGCTTGGTTCAGAGGTTTTTTTTAACAATGTGATTTTCGATCTTTATTACTACTTCTGTAACAATTTGTACATAAAAGAAAATGGGAAATCTTCTTTTTTTTTAAATCAACGGCTTGATTGATGATGGAGCCTTTTTATTTGTTTTTTTTTATCGTATCTTTGGAAGAAGTGATGTTAGATTGATATTATTATGATCTTGATCTGGATCACTAACATGACGATTTTATATTTTTGTTACAACTAATGGCAAACTTTTTACTCCGTTATTACACAAATTTTATACTATTTAGAACATTCCAAAAGACACTTTATAACTTCAAATACAAATATTTTTACTCTCCAAAAAGAAACTTCAAAACTTCAAGTAAAACTCTATATTTGAAATTTCACTATTCAAAACTTCAAATTTGAAGTTTAATATTTTTATTTGCATTTTGGTCCCTATAATCACACATCACCTTTATGATTCATAAATATTTTCTAGTTTATTATTTTAATCCTAAAAAAATTATATCTCATAAATATTGTAAATTTTGTTTACAGATTTTAAATTTACACATAAAATTAAATAAAACTTTAAAATAAGATTTAAAATATTTTAAACTAAATTTAGACAACAATAATATACAAAAGAAATTTTACAAAAAGATTTTAAAAATTTACATGAAGACATAACTATTACACAAATTTAAATATTACAACAACACTAATAATCAGGTAAGTTTGATCTGGAACCTTCAAAATTTTCAAATATTGTCCAAATTTTTTTGTGTTAGTGAAGATGGTTGTTGTTGTTATTGTTTTTGATGTCTTTTTCTTACAATTATTTCTTGTTCATATCGAATATATTCACGAGTATTAATATCATCGAAAAGAAATTAGTCTTTTAGCAATATTTTATGTTCATTTTTTACTTTCTTGTTCCGATTTAATGTATTTACAAGTATCAATATCATCTCATTTCAACAACTTTTAGCTTGTAATCTACAAAATAAAAATGAGGAGAGTCATTTTTATTTTGAAATGTACTAATAGATCATATATGCATTACGAAAATCTTTTATGGAATAATATGATATTTTGTTTGAAGTTTAATATTAATTAAGCTATTTTTTTAATAGAATATTTATTAATTAATATTGTTGTGATATGTTTATATATGTGCTAATTATTTATAAAAGTGTTATGAATTCAAATTAGTTATGACAAATATAAGGACTATATTATAGAATATAAGTAGTTTTGAAATTGAGTTTGAAATTTTGCTTTTGGAAAATAACATCTTTAAACTTCAAATATAGAATTTTAGAAACTTTAAAATAGATTTCCTTTATGGAGATGTTCTTAATTGCCCACGAAAATAAAAATAAAAAAAGGGGAGAAGGATGAAGAAGAAGATTATGTTCGGCGCTCAGCTTGACATTCCCCAAAACATAGCGACTAAACTAATGACCCAATGTCGTGATCCAGAAAACATCAATTGCATTGGTACCATACTACCATAACATTGGTACCATACTATACCATAACACATTTATGGTCTCTGCTCCTAGTATCCGACAATGCAATAATTCTATTTAATTGTTTTCTGCATTTTAAAATGCTACATTGTTATCTGGATTCTTATTAATTTCCACTCCCTGTGTTTCACATTATAAGTAGATTAAAAAAAAATTGTTTGTTTCAAAATATAAGTTTCTTTTATTATTCCATGTAACTTCTACTTTTATTGTTACGTAAAATATAGATTTATTTATGATTGGTTTAACTATACTTGATGTATATATCAAATGATATTTTAAAAATAAATAATACATTTTTTAATCTGTGTGCATTCAACTAAAACTACCTAGTACCTACATACAAAAAATAGAGGGAGTATAACGTTAGCACTTGGCAGTTTAATTTTGTTCCAAATATTCGAGTTTGAATAAGTCTGCAAAAATATACCATACTTCTAAAATATGTTCAAGAACTTTATGTATCAACATATTGACCCCGACTTTGCGATGCGGCGTCAATATCAATGTTTTATTTTGTATTGACTTTACTCATAAAGGCAAATTTGAAATCGGTTTCTTTTCGTTACTTTGAAATTTGAATTCTAGATGATAGCAATGTGTACTTAGTTGTATCATTATGGATATAAATAAGAATATCAGACTACTTAATCAATCATAGAAATAGACATGCTCAGTAGTTAAAAAAAAAAGAAAAACTAGTTTGATTACGGCAAGTCGACAATAACACATCCAATACCATACATGTTTCGTCGCATAAAAGAAATGTGGAAGCAGCCACGTGTCTTTATCGATAATCATATATGTGAGGATGTTATTGAATTTATATATCTGACCTTATCCCTTTCCCTTTCCCTTTCTTATATTCATGAATTATATACGCCACTAATCACATGGTTTCTTGTTGGATTGGTCACATCAGATAATACTCCAAGCAAAGATTAGTATATGTACCAACATCTATTCATTTGGTATATTTCATCTCTAATTCTATAGCAATATATACAATTATCACACATCTATTCATTTAATTATCTTTGTTTCTTAATTACAGCCCCGCATGTAAAAATTTCAGACAGCATTTTAACTCAAATGTTTAATTTCATTTAATTTCAAACTTTGAAGTCGCTAACAACTCCACATAAATTAATTATCCTGCAGAGAGATAATCACTGGTCTATAGATTCCCGGAAACAAATAGCACTTCGCCCTAAAATTTTTAAATGCATCTATTTTAGGTTTGAATATTTAGCTACGACAAAAAAAAAAAAAAGAATATTTAGCTACGACAACGAGTTACTTTTACAATAAGAAGGAAAAGAAAAATGAGAATATTGTAATTTCTTTATTTTATAAAGGTTTTTCAAGAATATTTTAAGTTCTAGCATGCATTAATGGTCAACAACATATGATAACATACTCAATAGACATATATACGTACCCTCAATAATTGATTTGTAAGACCTAAAAACTGAAAAAAACATCGACCTATATTTATAAATTATTTATAGTATTAACTAAGATAAAATAATTTATAACATTAAGATTAAAAACTACTAAATAACTAAAGTCGGAAGTGGAGGAATGCATGTCTATGCTTCATCTCGAATAATCATTTTTCTGAAAATTTTATTATTTAATGCAAGAGAGTGCAAATGTTTCAAACCAATATTAAACCCCTGTGTAATCGTTTATCTGGCATAAGTATAATACTAATATCCACACTATCCATTTTTCAACTTTTCATTATTTGAAATTCAAAATATGAGTTGACGAGTAAACATCTCCAACGCAATTATCATGCTTTCAATAGTATTGAAACTATCTTATATATATTTATTCATATATTTACTTTTTTAGCATTGATCTTTTCTTCTCTTTTTATGTAACTAACTACAAACATGCAAACAGACAACATAATTACAAGTTGCATTATTTGAACAAAATAAACTCAAGTTGTCTTTTCTACCTGATGTCTTAAAAATTTGGAGTTTGTCTATGGGCCCATTTGGTTGGCCCATCTTCCCAATTACTCCTTAAATTTATTTTAAAACAAAAATTGTGTATCCTTAAATTTATTTTAAATGCAATTAAATTTTTTTTTGATGAAAATGCAATTATTGATTCGAGTTTTAGTTACACGTGAATGCTAACTAGGTACTAAATTACATAATTGATATTCTATATTCCAAAATTTAACTGTGTTCTGCAATAACAGGTTGAATAGTGATTATTCTGCAACAAATACATTGAATAGTAAGTATGATATATATCATATGTGTGGATTGAATTGATATCATCCTTTAATATGAGTTGTTATCATGGTTTAATATTTTTATTTTATTTTTCAAAATAGAGTAATTTTATAATATTTTGATAATACTATATTTTAAAATAGAAAATAGAGTAATAAACAAAAAATAAATATATTACTCTATTTATAGATTAAACTCATTTTTATTCTATTATAAAATAAAAAATAAAGTATTACTTATAACATTTTATTCTAAATTCTATTTTTTTTTAAAAAGAGAAAAGGATTAAAGATGTTTTATGAGGTGATATTCTGGTAGAATTTTTTCTTGAAACATGTGATATCATGGTAGATTATCTATCTATACTATTATTTGAGAAGTAATTTTGCTTATGTGTCAGGTTCTCCATGATTTTAGCTAATTTTGTTTATTTGTCACGTTTTGATTAGTTTTTAGTTTGAGACACTAATTTATTAGTTTAAATAATATTACTATTATAAATTTTATAATTAGAAATTATTAGTGATTTTGCTTATTTGTTAGTTCTCCATTTTAGATAATTTTGCTTATTTGTCATGTTTTTATTAGTTTTTAGTTTGAGTCACTAATTTATTAGTTTAAATAATATAACTATTACAAATTTCATAATTAGACATTTTTTTAATTTTACGAGTTAAGACCAATTCTTATTTTGTCCTTTGTCATGTGATGTAAGAGGTTTTAAATTCTATAAGTTTCTTTTTTCTCATTCATTCCAAGTTGTCTCGGTTATAGTTTTTTCATCCTATAGGTATATATAGTGTGTCCTGATTGTTTTAATTGCTTGCATTCTTTTCATCACTTTCGCTGATATAAATGTTCTCTTTCCAGTGGTTCAATCATTTTGTGCAGATGGTTCGAGTTGCTTGCATGAAGGGCTATATATATCAACAACATCAAAGCTTGGTTTCTCCCTTCTCTCTCTAGATCTAGAAATATTAAGATAGGTCAATATATTTATTAGTAACCAATGAAATATTATCATTATCTCAATTTGTTTTAAGAAAAAAAAATTTCTTCTAAATTATCATTAAATTTTATTTTTATTTACTTTTTATTCATTTTGTTCTTACATGGATTTTGTGTGTTTAAAAGTTTTAGACACTACATCTCTGGTTTAAAAATGTAAAGTAGATTAAGAGAGACCCAAAATTCACATTCTTACTTTATTTTATTGTGTGAAATATTTGATATGTTGTTATGGCTCATGGTTTCATAGCTTTTTAGCTTTCCTTTGTGTTAAGATGAATAAACTGAGATGAAAATAAAAAATTGAAATTTTTTTAAATGATTAAGAATATACAGAATAATTTATCATGTTATTTAAATATTAATAATTATTTGTAAGATAGATTATGCATGCATATGCGGATAAAACACCTAACTGTTTTTATTTTTAACATATCCATTGTAAGAAGATTGTCAAGATATTGCCTTAATTTTTAATTTTAGTTAAAACAAAAAAACTGCAAGGCACATCATTACGATATGGCTTGTAAAAGGAAATGGACAACAGGTGTGAGGGTTTCGATAAAAGACAAAGCATATGAACTTCAGCTTAAATACAATTACACATAAAATATTGATGTGCTCAAATTATCCTATAACAACTTGTTCAAATAAGAGATTGATTGCAGTATTTAAAAATCGAATCCATATGAAGCGTGGATCACACAATAAACTTTAAAATTGAAATTATGTAACAATATTAAAAGACATAAAATCGGTTGTGAGATATAAGGAAAAAGCGTCAACACTTTGGGAATTCAAATAACCAATCAGAACTCAAATCTATAGATATTAAGGGTGTGATACGAACCGTCTTATAACTCGAATTCAATTAGTTAGATATCCAGCTTTCGCTACGAGTCCAATCAGATGTCTAAATCCTATTATTCCAACTCTCGTATTTGAATTCAATTATTCAAGATAAGCATTAATGTTCAGTTCAATATGTCACTAGTTTTCTAAACCAACCCTCACTGTATTTATTAACCTAGCTCAACAGAATTATATTCAAGAGTTGAACCCACTCTCGTAGTTGTCGATTATTCTATGATCATATTTTTAGTTAGCTATTTTATAATACAAATAATAAAAACAATCATGTGAAGGATCCAATGAATTGCATTAGAAAGTAGAGATCGAAACATTGGAGTGTCAATCAAATTTCTCAAAGAGTCTTCTGATCTTTTCTTCAAAAACTCTCTAAAAATTCTAAAAAGTTTAGTCTAAAAGTAAAAACTATAAATAGGTCTAAAAGTGGCCCAATGATAATTTTATAATTTGTAGAATTTTTTGACCCAAACTTGATTCCGAGTCTGCCCACATAATCGCGTCGGTGTCAAGCGACACCAAAAAGATGTCGATCAACATTTTTTCAAAATCTCGGCTCTGGCTTTTATTTTCATGCATAGATACGAGTTTCGTCATCTTTAGTTTTATAATTTCATAATACTCTAAAATATATCTAGATCTAAAAAAACTTTAAAATAGATTCGGAACATAATATAAAAACTCTAAATAAGATTTATACTATGATTAAAAACTGGTAAAAACCATAATATATCAATTATTATCTTAAGGTTACTAGCAAACAATTTTTTTTGGTACGAAGTCTCTTTTCTCAATACGGAAGTGTTTGGCGTGCAGAGCTTGGCATCGCATGTTTGGTACCTACTGATTTTTGAAAGCGACCAAAAAAAAATCAAAACAAAAACTTTGTTTAAATATATAGTACTTTATTGTATTTTTCTTATTCAGTGGTTATGAAATCAATCTTCTTCAATACGTCAAAAGAATGATAAGCCTGTCATCCGCCGCCAGTTTTCAGTATCAGGATAAGTAGAAAAATCTAGTCGTGGAAAGACTGTGTATTAAAAGCCTACTCCAGTCGACTATCTTGACATTCGTAGATTATATATTATCTTAAGCATGACCACAATTATTTTTTTTTTGTAACTTGACCACAATTATTCATTCCGTTGTAAAACTTTTTTTGTTTGCTTATGATGACCACAATAAATATATGATCAGACAACACTTCAGAAACACTGTATATCATCGAATATTATTATTTCATCACGAGTTTTGCTATTTGCTAGTAGTAGTTTTCATCGAATATAATTATTCAAACACTGTATATTTCGTCATTCGAATACTGAAACTCTGAAATTGCATAGTAGTCCCCACTTAAACTCGAAAGCCAGGCCCAGATCATTGCAGGTGTTCACTAGCGTAAAATTAACGTGCGAGTATCTTTATGTTCAATGCAACTCGTAAGCCTATTTACTCTAGAGTTAATTGGCTTTTGTCATAATCGGGTTACTAATTAGCTCTATACACATGAATGGACATTAATATTTGTATGACGATTTTATCCTTCCTGCATGTCCATCCATAGGTCAGTAGTGTCAGTTCCTCTGAAACCTATATGTACATGTTTGTTTTGTGATTCATTCCCCGAAACACACAAGTTATTCTTTAGCTTTTTGTCATCTCATTTTTAGTCAATTTTTTTTATATTTCCTAATTCTTTTTCATTTTTTTTTCTTAACTATTTTTTCACTTTTTCTCCTATTTTTCTTTCCTCTCCTACTTTTCTTTCATCTCATCTCATTTTATAGTTATTTTCAAAAAAATACAACCTTAGACAAGTGAACCAATTCAATGACTTGAGTTTGAGTTTGATACCAACTAATATAAAATAGTTAGATTATCGTTATTAAAACTGTTAATGGTATAATAGTAAAGTTTAATGTGTTACATTCATAAATTGCCTATAACAAATCACTACATCAAAATATGATTTATGTTCTAATGAAAAATAACATGAGGCTTAACAACTAATATATTTATTACCGTATAGAAAAGAATAATATATCTATGTAAATATGTATATTTATTATATGTGTTACAAGAAAAGTTTCAGCTAATACCTATGTTAACAGCTACTATAAATTTTGAAATGATACATTAATTATTAACAATGTACCATAACTATTGTTACATGCTATATGTGTTGTTTTACTCGTTAACTTATATTTTAGTAACTAACTTATTTGTTACATGATAAATTATATATTGGATTAATAACTAATACTGAATTATAAAAACTGGTATCATGTTATTGATTTTTTTAACGCCTACATATACCACTTAACTTGGTAATTAAATAAGTATCATAACATATACTATAGTGTTAGCATTTTTGACATGTATCATATTTTTATAAATATATGATAATACACCATACCCAAAAATGGTAACACATGCGTTCTAAATGTAAATAAAAGATATATAAAAATTACTAATTTTCATCATCAATAGAATCACTATCATAAATTTTACTAGTCTTATCAAAATTTGGTATCAGATCATCTTTGGATTTCGTTGAAATTTCAAGATATTGGCATCTAAAATTTTATGTATCTTGTTTTAAATATGATGGATCAGCAAAGACATTCAAAGAAAGAGAAAGAAATGAAGAGAAATAGAAAAAAAAAAAGAGAGAATGAGAGTAAGAAAGAAGAAAGAGAAGGGAGAAAGAATGGCTGGGAGAACTGCAGAGGAGAGAGACTGTCAGAATGAGTTGCAGGAGTGCTGCTACGGAAGGGCACCTTTGTAAGTTCATCTCTCTAATTGTATAGGTTGGACTGGATGTGTCTCATTATGGACAAACTTCAAATATAGACTTCTAATATGGGTAATTGACTAATTATCCCTTTACTCTAATACTGAGAAAAGATTTGATAGGCATAAGTCTAATATATTTTTTTATTAAAAAGTTTAAAGATGATATTTTTTTTTTGGTAAAAAGGGATAGTAACTTTCTAAGCATAGCAATTTCAAGTGAGCACAAAACTGAGGAAGTTTCAAGCAAAGAAGCAATGATCCGAACAGTATATAATCTTAGAAGTGTGTACACGCATACTCTGTCCTTTCGAATTCGAGTCTCTTGGCTTGGTAAGCGAATTTTAGCTTTGTCCGAACAAAATAACATCAACTATAGGCCTTTAAAGATTAATATTTCTACAAAAAATTAGAGAAACTAGTAAAAATAATAGTTAAAGAAACTATAAAAATAACATATTTCTATTTGAAAACAATGTTTGTGGTCTTCAAATATTCGTAAAGGTGGGTACAAAATCGGTAATGGGACACAAAATGTCCATGTACGCTGCAGCCCAGATCAGGAAAGAGTATTGAGCAGGAGACAAATCATACGGCTTCATTGTCTAGTCCTAGTAACTGAGTTTAGATGTCCCTGTGATCAGTGCCGGTCCGGGTGCATTTGGCGCCTAAAGCGAATTAAAAATTATTGCCCCATTAATCATAATAATAAAATTCTTATCAGCCATTAAAATAAAATTTATAATAAAATTTTATATGGTTTTAGAAATTAAAAAAAAAACTATAAAGTTTTACAAAAGATATAGCGAAAAAAAAGCAAGAGAAAATATATATAAGAAAAGTCAAAACTTTAGAGATTAATAACAAAAGATAATTTAATGGCCGTAGCAAATTGAAAAAATAAAATAAAATATATGGTTTTCCCTAAAACGAGTTATCAAGTTATCAATGTCTCAATCGTAAATGTAATTGATTTTATTTAAAACAAAAATTTATTTAATTAGGTATTTGTGATATATTATGTACTCCAAAAATATAGACAGTTGTTAGAAAAGGAAATAAGAATTGATGGTCGAATCTGTTAAATATCATGTCCAAAATCTTTTAAATTATTCAAAGGGCAGAAATGAAAGTAAGATTGGATAAGCTGACAATCGAATCCGCCACCTGCGGTTAAAATTTTCAAACACACAACCACCTTACCAAAGGAACTTACATGGTTTTGGCGCCCATAAAATATAATAGATTGTGGCGCCTGAAGCACCTGCTTCTTGCGCTTTACCCCAGGGCCGGCACTGCCTGTGATACAATCTACAAAGTTAAGAATCGTATGAATGTGTTATTAAATCACGTTATATATATATTTTTAAGTATGGGATCCCGTGATCTAAATATGAAAAAGAAAAACCCACTGAATAATGTCCTTCTATTATATATCTTCAATACTTTTGTTGTATTAAGTTTTAAAGCCAACATATATCATAATTTACTCACATCATGTATTTGTTTATGCATATATTTGGTATTCGTATAATCTTAGATTCATTGAATACGATCGGAATACATATCCACTCAGGAGCGGAGGAAGCTTTGAAGAAGGGGGTCACTTGACCCCCTATTACATTGTTTTATATATAGTTCAAGTTTTAAAGATATATGAACTTTTTGCCCAAGAAATGTGTGCATTATTTGCTATACCAAACATTTTCAAAGCACATGAAACAGTAAGATTCCTCTGAATATAGTACACTATTCATAATAATATTTAATCAAACAACTAAATAATTAGTAAGAGAGACATCGATCCAGAAAGTTTTGCTCACATATAAATGATCTTATTGCGTTAAAATTAAAATAGAATATAATGATCTTATTATGTTAAGACTTTTATAATTATTAACTGTTTCTTGTTACTAAATCAGAATTTCAAAGCAAAGGTAATGTGCTGGATTAGAAAAATCAGGTCGATACTCGGGCCATATCATATACACGTGAACCAGTTGAAAAATGAAACAAAATCTGATTTATTTCATAAACATACGGAAAAATTCATATACAATACAACACACTATATTCTTTATTGTTATTACCATTGATTTAAAAGGAAAATTCACATGAGAAATGTCAAAAAGTGACAGAAATTGCATCTTGTTCAAGTGATTTTCCTAGGCACCTATTAAATCACCGCAAATTAAAAATTTGATAGGTCCCAATATTGATATATAAAATAAAGCTTCAATTATATTACAGTCAGTTATCATATCCATCGTCAATTCTCTCCAAGCAACAAAGAATTTGAAAAAGTATAACTACACAAGGGTAAACTAAGTAATATATTATAAAAATTTTAAAATGATAAAAATATATATAGTCTGAACCGTCGGATCAACTGAAACTCCAAAGCGGAATATCAGCATCTTCGTAGAAGTACTCATCGACCATATTCATAGTCGAATTCAGTTCAGGGTAGTAATCAAACGGAGCTCCATCACCGAAGAATAGCATTTCATACCATGATGATGATGTATCCATCAAAGACACACGACAGTCCACGAAAGGCCCTATCAAAGACTGCATCACATCATCATCATGATGCTGATCATGATCGGGGGGTGACGAGACGGCTGACGAAATACAAGGGGAAAAAAAGTCGAATGAGTTGTTGGCAGCTTGAGCGGCAATTCTTTTGATAGATTTCGGGGACAAAATGGTACTTTCGTCTAATAGAAAACGAGAAGAAGAATAAGAAGTGGGGAAGTTGAGATTGGCTTGAGGGCCTTTGATACACAAGAGTGCAACATCGTAAGCCCTAGCTGCTGCCTCAGCTGTTGAGTAAGAGCCTAGCCAAATCCTTGTCTTTTGGTTTGGTGCCCTAATCTCAGACACCCATGATCCCCAACTTCTCATCCTCACTCCTTTGTACTTCTTAATCTTATTCTTCTTGCTCTTGCTCTTACACGAAGACGAAGATGAAGAATGAGATGGTGAAGTCAAAGACATGTCCTTCTTGGAGCTGGTTTGGATCTTAGGTTCTTGTTTCACCATGGTGTAATGTTGTTGCCGTAGCCCGTAGGTTACTTAGACTGGTTGGACAACGATGTATTGATCAAGTGACGAAGATATTGTTCTTGAGTTTTGTGTTGTTATGTATAGCTATTTTTGGATGAGTGTTAATGTGAGGTGGATATTATATAGAGAGATGATATGGGAGACGAAGAATGAAATATTATTTATAGACATAAATCTAAAAAATAGAGTCAAATGTAATATGGTACGGTTTCATGCATATGAATGTGACATTGGTGGTGCATGACAGGTGTTTTTCTTCTCATAGCAAATTGTCAAATGTAGCATTTTTCTTTTTTATCATAGAAAATTGTCCATTATCATTAAGACTTGTTCCTTTCTCATTTATAAATAAAATGAAATTATATTTTTGGGATCTTATTATTAATTCGAATTTGGATTCTTTATGTGATGCATGTTAAGGCTTCGCACTGCACTAGGGTTCGAAGAATGAACCCGAACATGGCCTTCTTTTAACCTTTTTATAGTTCTGCATCTTCTTATTAAAAATTCGGATGTTAATTTAAAATATAATTAACAAAACATCTTGGAATTTAGAGAAAAATATGTATATATAAAGATACCAATCACTATCAGTTATATGTCATCACGTAGACATCTGTCAATTGGTTATATACTTATATACCAAAGATATTTTTCTTTAATACTAGTATTGACTATACTTATTATGTCAGGAGATTACACATTACAGCTACGTTTTAACGCGTTAAGTCATATACGATCTTTCCAAGAAAGAGACCGCGTTGCTCTATGTTTTATTCTCTAACGGTTCAACTATTGCATTTAATCTTTAGTTACTCTCCCTGATTACCGTATCACACGCTTGTTTTTTCTAAAAAGAAACTTGACGGTAAAATCTCCCAACGTGCACATAAATGTTATTTTTTGCAATATTTTTTTTTTAAATATTTTACTTAATTATTTTACTAGATGATACGACCTTGTCTAAGCTTTTGATAATGGGTTTAGATCTTTCCAAAACATATAAAAGCTAAAAATAAAACATTTCATCCACGGATTACACTCTAAAGTTGGTGATGGATAAATAATTTTGACCGGAATAACCAAGTGATTGACGTGTAGGATACACAAAAGGCCCTAAATGATGATTGCTCTTCAAACTGTGAGTATATTACCCTACGTGGTTAAGAAGATTTGTTTCGGAGATCCAATTTTTGCAAACGTTACAATGTTAATAAACAAGAGATTCAATAAGTTTAAGGAAGATTTTGTTATTAAAAAGTATCAAAGTCCAAAGTGGGAATGTTTTTAAGTTTGCAAGACAACTTGGTATGAATAACATTTTTTACTATCATGGCTTGTGACTTTGTTACAACTTACGCGTAAACAACAGATATACATTTGATAACCATAAAATGATAAGAAATGAAAAAGGA
The DNA here is from genome assembly GCF_000309985.2 of Brassica rapa. Classification (NCBI taxonomy): domain Eukaryota; kingdom Viridiplantae; phylum Streptophyta; class Magnoliopsida; order Brassicales; family Brassicaceae; genus Brassica; species Brassica rapa. Next base: position 13,581,163 of record NC_024801.2, read on the forward strand.
GGAGCCAAATTAATATAACGAACAGTGAAGTCAGACGAGTGTGAGAGAAGGTGATGATGCTCAGAAATTGATAAAAGACTACAGCTGTTCTCACTCTGTCTCTTTGCTACTCGTTACCCAAATCCAAACCGCGTTGTCTATCGTCACACTCACATCTTTCAAAAACATTGTTTGAATTATGAAAAATTTACTCTAAGAGACACAATTCAAGTTTCCAATTACGCTAAAAGACACATTGGATATTGAAAGCACTTTCTCAAGTTAAATTGACCAATAAACCTTTTAACTAGTATGTAAGTGAGCTTGGTTACATCTCCTAACCAGAAATAACTGATTATAAACTGAACCATCCAATAATTCATTTTTCTTTCTTTTTTAAAAAAAATTCAAGTCTTCTTCTGGAAACCAACGAGACCAATTCCTTTTTTTTTTTTTTTTAAATTCAATTCTTTTGCTCTAGATCTAGAAATTGTAAAAATGGAATGTGCTAAATCTTCACCTTTATAATTTTTGTTTTGTTTCGTATTCTTTTTCTTTCTTGTATCATGATTTCAAAATTTAAAACTTATATATATATGAGAATCAAACAAGTTAAACGACAGTGACGGTGATGACCACCGCAAGACATCGGGGCCCGGTGAGTCAGGCTTTGTTGCTTTAATACAGCCATGAAAGAACTTTGTCTCTCGTCTAAAGCTTTTTTTCTTCATCCATGACCATCTGCTTCGATCTATACTCCACGCTACAGAAAGCTCTACTACCATCTCTGATGTATTCAAACCAGAACAAAAACACATCTGAAAAACATAAACACAAGTCGTATAATAAAGATAATTGTGGATGAGAGAATTGTGGACGTCAAAGTTGTGGAAGAAAGAATTTTGTGGACAAGATAGTTATGGACAAGATACTTTGTGAACAAGAGAATTGTGTTAACAATTTTTATAGAAAAGCTATGCAATTGGCTGTTTTTTATTTCAAATTTTTGTACAATCAAGTGGAAAGCTCAAGTACGCAATGTCTTAGACTTTGTGATCTTACGAACCATGCATGAGAGCATGTGTACTGATTCAAGGATATCTGGAAACTTTCCTATCATCTATAAGGCTCATGAACGGGTGATATTGTGGATGGTGGTTTATAGATGAATGTATCGTGGATGGGTTTCTCATGGATAGTGTGTCGTGGATGGTGTCGTCTCGTGAATAGTGTATCGTGGATGGATTTTTCCGTGGATAGTATGCTGGGTAGTTCATGGATGAATATATCGTGAAGAGTATAAACAGAAGTTGAGGAAAAAACAAGTTACTCACAATAAAAAATATTAAAAAAACATGGAATTATTAGAAAACAGAGCCTTTGTGTGGAGAGTATAAACATGCTCAATCTCCATCATCGCTTTCCACTGTTCACCATCTCTTTCACTATAGCTTCCAAGATAACAAGCTTCTGACGAAAACGAAAACTTTAAATTCTTCACCAACTTTTCTCAACTTTTTGCAACCATTAATTACACTCCATAAAGCATGTTTTCTTCCAGCTGTTGATCTACTTTCATCAAAATGATCCGACGTACACGATCAATTCACGTAAATCCACATATCTAACTTCTTGCTTTATGACTTTATCATTAATTGTAACTACAAAGAAACTGAGTTTCCTTACGTTTGCATTTTTAAAACAAACAATATTTTTTTTACCAAAAGCAAGGTTATTTCTGTCATGAAAAAGACAGCTGTCAAAGTTACATGTCTTATAGAGTAAAGTAAACTCAGAAAGTGTCTTTTTATGTAAGTCTCTCTTGAATTATGAGTTTGTTTAGAAAACAAATGATATCTTAATTCCAGATTGCTTTCGAAATATATTTTTATATCAAAATAAATATTTCTATCTTAAAAGAAAAAACAAGGGAAATAGTCTAGGATATCAATAAAAAAATTTCTATTACAAATATAGACTCTAAGAATTAAAATGACCAAAATGTTTCATTAAAAAGGTAAATATACACTTATACTCCTAGGGTTAACTAATTCAAACCTTAGGGTTTAGAGTTAAGGGGTGAAGATTTGGGTTTGAGGTTTAAAATTTTATAAAATAGAAAATAAATATTAAAAATTTGAAAATAAAAATTTTAAAAATAGTTTCAAAAAGTATTTTCGAATTACAAAAAGAAAATTTGAAAAAAAAATAAAAAAAAATCGAAAAAAAATTCAAAAGAAAAAAAAAATTATAAAAAAATTTGAATTTGAAAACATATAGTCTAAAACTATAAAAAAATATTTTTTTTTATTTTTTATATATCTAGGGTATTAGTTTCATTTTATCTATTAAATGAAACATTTTGGTCATTTTCCTCATTGTGTTCTATTTTTGTGATCAAAACTTAAAAATGGATTGGGAGAGAAGGCAACAAAGTGGCAGATAGATTGACAAAGCATCAGATTGAAGACAATGTCTCTTTTAAATTTCATTACTATGTTCCTAGGTTTTTAACTTCTGAATTGCATAATGATTATCTAAACTCAATATGATCTTAATAAAGTTAGTGTTTAAAAAAAAAAAACTTGAAAATGGTCTATTTATGAGAATTGCCCAAAAAACAAGTGACGATGTCAGAATCACAATATAACATCTATCTTTAGATTATATGATGCACACGGAATTGCAAACAATGATAAATTTTCCAACGAAAAAATCACTTGTTTACAGTTTCCAATTTGCTACAGATCGTCCCAATAAGGGCATCTCCAACCCCACTCTATTTTTCACTCTAAAATAAAGTTTAGAGTAAAAATGCTTCAATGGTACTCTATTTTTTATTCTATAATAGAGTAAAAAATAGGTTTACTCCAAATATAGAGTAACTTGGTTTATTTTGTTCATCACACTATTTTCTATTTTAGAATAGAGTACTATTGGAGTAAACTCAAATTCTATTATAGAGTTATTCTATTTTAGAGAAAAAAATAGAGTAAAAAATAGAACAAACCATTGAAAATGGTCTAACAAACGATGTATATATATATATATATATATATATATATATATATATATATATATATATATATATATATATCAACCATTTTGATGTGGCAAACTTAGAAATATGTAAGATTTCACACAAATAAATCATAACCAATCGTTTGAAATGAATGCTCAAAATCGTAATAACGACCAAACATAGGTGGAAAATGGTAACTTGATGAAATGGAAAAAACTAATATACGTTATAAATTAACTGGTACCGTTATGACTGCAAGGACTTTACGAGATCAAATACATAGAGTCTAACCTCAATATATATATATATATATATATATATATATTATTTGTGTATACGACGTTATACAGCATGTCAAGGAAACTTCGAGGAAGACGCAGTTCTAGTTAAAGTTTTTTCTTATTAGTATTAAATATGTATTTATAATGGATCCAATCCAATGAACTAGTTTCAACTACCAAGTCCTTTTTATGTATTACATCTATGATGTAGTCAGTTTTAGTAAAGTTGAAACTGATGTGGGGATGTAAAACAGGATAGAGACCACATACATATGTCTTCTAGTGCTTGGAGTGCAATTTCTCTTATTAATACGATCTTCAGATTAATTACAATTTAACACTTACTTTTTAGAGAAATTGCACCTCATACACTAGACTTTTATCCTAATTAACCAAATACTCTAAATCTCACACTGTGATATCTTTTTCCATAGACACAAACTAGTCACATTATATGTATTTTCTTAATTTCTTTATTTTTTTTAGGGTTTTAAACCAATTCACCCTATTAATAAAGCATAAAATAATTGAGATGGCATTGGAAGCCCATTTACGAATTTAATGAGCCCGCTAAATAGTCCTAGGTTCATTTTAAAAATTGTAATTTGTGTTGATTAGTAGGCAGGCCCAATTATTGTCAAATGTAACGTTTTTCACATTTTTTAACGTCTGATTAATTATCGTATTACACCGATGAAAAATATTAAATAAATAATTCTGTATCCGATAATTTTACCACCTAATGAGAATACACGTCTACTGTGTAACTTGAGCCGTCTTATGAGATCCATGTTTGATGGTACGTCATGCACTATGCTGAAGATCTCTTGTAATATTTTTTCTTCATTATCTGCATAATTTGTATTTTTTGGAGTTTGAACCCTAGACCTCATAGTGTAGGAGCATTAATAAACTCTTAGTTAAACCGAATTTCCACACGTTTTTCCTATAATGTTTAGAATTTTTTTTTCAATTTTCGTTTTAATAAATGTCTTTCAAGCTGCTTCTTTAGGTTTATGTTTAAATTTGACAAATCAGATATCCTATACATATCAAATAATTTTGGGCCCTGTTCAAATTTATTTATCATATTTTATTTTTTTATATAAAAATATAGATTTATAAGAAAAATTAGATCCATTAACTATTAATATATGGGGTATACGGGTTTGGGCCCAATGCAGTCGCACCGCTTGTCTCCCTATTCAGCCGGCCCTGCCTGGTTGACCAAAAATGATTATTATATTAGTGGTAAGTGCATATATATATATGTACAAAAATGTTTGGTTTCCCTCATTAGCCCAAGAATAATCAAAAGAACAATTAAGCCTTGGCCTAAGAAGTTCAAGAAAAAGAAGTGTGTAGAAGAAATTGTAGATAACATCAAAAGAATATTCTGGAATTTCTTTCACTAGCATAAATAGAGGTGTTTGGTTCCCTAGTAATCATCAAGCAAAAAACGACAAAACAATAAAGAGAAATACATTTCAGAAAGAGTTCCAAGAGAATTAGAAGAGTCTCTAAATACAAACTTAGAAAATCTCTTTCCCAAAACACGAAGGCTATCTTTAACATTAGCTGTCCACTTTCCATCTTAACCTCTCGAAGAAAAAACTGTCCAGTTATTTTTCCTAACAGCTAGTATTAGAGCTAGGCTACTGTTATCTTTGAAGAAGTGAAGATGGAGGCTACCGTTACCTTTGAAGGTGACATGTTTAAGCTCACGACAAACAACTTCTCTTATTGGAAACCGATGATGAAAGATCACCTTTATTGCAAGGATTTGCATGAGCCCATCATCATGAAAGATAAGCCGGAGGGAAAGGAAGACAAAGCATGGGAGATTTTTAATATAAAGGTGGTTTCTATGATCCGTAAGTATACCGACCGATCCCTCTTAATTTGAACATGTCGCTACCTACACAAATACTTTTGAATTATGGACAAAACTTGAATCTATGATTCAAAAGGAAATGCCTCACAACAAAACCCTTCTTGTTCGACAGTTGGTAAAATTGGAGTACAAGGATGAACAGAGCATGATGGAGCACTTGAATAATTTCAAGGGGCTCGGAAATCAGCTAAACAAAGTTGGTATGAAGGTTGAACATGAAATACAAGCCCTTTTACTCTTCAGTTCGCTTTCGGAGGGTTGGGATACGCTAGTTGTCACTCTAAGAAATTCAGCACCGGAGAAAAGCTTACCATGGACACCGTTAGTGATAGCCTTCTAAATGAAGAAGTTCGGAGGAAAGAGCGAGGTTCGAGTTCTTACTCAGAAGCTAAATGAAGAAGAGAATCATGTACACAACAAAAGCAGATGACGAGACCAATCCTGAAGAAAATTCAAGTCATGTCCGAGAGTTACCTGCAACTATTGTGGCAAGCCAGGTCACATGAAGTCGGAGTGTCGGTTTTTCAAGAAAGACCAACAAGACGGTAATATCAAACCAGACTGGTTTAATCCTACAATGAAGCTTGAAGACAAGACTACCACCATTGTGGAATACCAGAGCAAATAATTATTTCTCGTTTGAGAATGCAATCTTAGCTCTGATGATAGCTCATGGATCCTTGATTCTGGTGCCTCCTTTCACGTCACCCCTCATGGAAGCTTCTTCACAACCTACCAAAATGGTGACTGGTAATGTTCAAATGGGAAATCAAGGAAGAAGCAAAATCATTGGAAAGAGGGATATTATTCTTACATCCAACATATGATGTAAGATAGTTCTCAAGGATGTGAAGCATGTTCCGGACATACGACTCATTCTCATATCAACCGGGAAGCTTGATGATGCCGGTTTAGACAACAACTTTGGTAGTGGCAAATTGAAGTTAACCAAAGGGAGTTTGATCATGGCTCGAGGAAGAAAAAAGGCTCTTTATATGTAACACAAGCCAAGCTTTTCAAGAAAGAGGTAAATATTGCAAGTGATGACATGGATATATATATGGCACCAAAGACTCGGGCACATGAGTGAGAAGTGTCTGAATATAATTTCTCGTAAGAAACTTCTTCCTGGAATAAAAGGTCGCTCACTCACACCATGTCATGATTGCTTAGCCGGAAAAACATAAAATCGCTCTCCGAAGATTGTCTACACCTATGAGGAGGAAGCATATTCTTGATCTTGTGCATAATGATGTATCCTCCATGTAGGAGAAATCCAATGGATGTGCATCATATTTAGTCACCTTTATTGATGACCATTCAAGAAAGGTGTAGATATATCTCTTGAAATCAAAAGATCAAGTTCTTGATGCTTTCAAAGAGTTTGTAGCCCAAGCATAACGAAGTACGGGTCGAAAACTCAAGTTTGTTTGATCTGAAAATTGTGTAGAGTATCAAGGTCCTTTTGAAGCGTTTTGCAAAGCTGATGCAATCAGCATGGATACCATACCACCAAAGATGCCACAATTGAATGGGATTACTGATAAAATGAATTGAATGATTACAAAAAGAGTTCGGTGCATGCTCTCTCACGCTAAACTACCTAAGTCATTTTGGGGGAGAAGCTATAAAGACAGCAATGACTATTATCAACCTTACACCATCAGTTCCTTTGGAAGGCGATGTCTTGGAAGAAGTTTGGTTGAATAAGAAGGTCTCTTACAACCATTTGAAAGTGTTCGGGTGTAGAGTGTTCGTCTATATCCCTAAGGATGAATGAGCCAAGCTAGACTCCAAGATTAAGGAGTGTAACTATCTTGGGTCACTAAGAGACTATTTCGGCTATCGGCTATGGGATCCAGCTAATAGGAAAATTATCCGGAGCATAGATGTTGTTTTCTTCTAAGATCAAACTATCGAAGACATAACAAAATTTAAGAATTCCCAAGCTAAGGGTTGTAAGAAATGAAGATGTGCATAATCCCCAAGATCATGAACAAGTGATTGGAGATGATGACGTTAACCCGGAAGAAAGGGATCTTATCATGGATCCAAATGGTGATGAAAGTGAAGAAAAAAATCAAGTGGAGCCAGGGGAAGAACATGAGCCAAGAAGGTCCGGAAGAGAGACAAGACCATCTGTAAGATATTATCGAGATGAGTATGTGAATCTTACAGATGAGGGAGAGCCACAAAGCTATGAGGAGGTCCTAGGAGACACTCACAAAGATGAATGGATAGAAGCTATGCAAGATGAGATGCAATCCTTGCAAGATAATCATACCTACGAGTTGATGAAACTGCCAAAAAGAAAGAGAGCTTTTAAGAACAAGTGGGTGTACCGGTTAAAGTATGAGGAGAGAAGCTCAAATCCAATATACAAAGCCCGATTGGTTGTGAAAGGATTCAACCCAAAGAAAGGCATTGATTTTGAAGAAATATGCTCTCTAGTGGTGAAGATGTCTTATATCCAAGTTTTTCTTGGTATAGCAGCGGTTCTAGACTTGGAGATTGAACAACTCAATGTCAAGATGGCCTTTCTACATGGTGAACTCTAGGAGGAGATCTATATGGAGCAACCCAAAGGGTTTAAGGTTCCAGTAAAAGAAGACTTGGTGTGTCAATTAAAGAAGAGTCTTTATGGCCTCAAGCAAGCTTCAAGGCAATGTTATAAGAAGTTTGACTCCTTCAGGGTGGATCATAACTTCAAGAAAACCAAGAATGATCATTGTGTCTTCATAAAGAGATATGCAAGCAATAATTTTCTCATACTATTGCTCTACATTTACAATATGCTAATTGTGGGGCAAGATCGCAATAAGATAGCCGCATTGAAAAAAGATTTGGGAAATGCAATGAAAGATTTGGGACAAAAAAGCCAGATTCTTGGAATAAAGATCACTCGGGATAGGTCAAAGAAGCTTCAAGATCGCAATAAGATAGCCGCATTGAAAAAAGATTTGGGAAAGTGTTCTGCAATGAAAGATTTGGGACAAAAAAGCCAGATTCTTGGAATAAAGATCACTCGGGATAGGTCAAAGAAGCTTTCATGGCCATCCCAAGAAAAGTATGTTGAAATGGTGTTGGAAAGATTCAACATACACAAAGGATAGTTGGTAAGCACTCCACTTGGTCAACATTTCAAGCTAAGATCAAAACAAAGTTTAACAAGTGAGAAGGAGAAAGAAGGAATGAAGACTACCCCCATATGCATCAGTAGTAAGAAGTCTCATGTATGATATGGTGTGCACCAGACCCGGCATTGCATATGTAGTAAGAGTCGTGAGTCGCTTTCTAGCCAATCCAGAGAAGGAGCATTGGAAAGCAGTTAAGTGGATCCTATGCTATCTGCGAGGTGCAATGAAGAAGTATGTTTTGGTAATGAGAAACTTGAGCTGAACGGTTACACCGATGCAGATTGGACTAGTGATAAAGATTCAAGAAAATTAACATCAGATTTCGTGACTACCTTTGCATGGAGATTTGTTTCATGGCAATCACATCTACAGAAGTGTGTTGCTTTATCCACTACGGAAGCGGAGTACATCGTATCAACGGAAGCGGAGTACATCGTATCAACGGAAGCGTGCAAGGAGATGTTATGGATGAATAAATTTTTTCTTGAGTTGGTAGTAAAGCAAACAAGTACAACATATTATGCGACAACCAAAGTGATATTCACTTAGCAAATAATCCAATGTTTCACTCTCGCTCGAAGCACATCGACATTTGGCATCATTGGTTCCGAGAAGTTCTTGAAGAGAAGCTCATACATCTCAACAAGATACATACAGACGAAAACTGGCCAGACTTTATGACCAAAGTATTACCAATCAAGAAGTTCGAAGATTGCTGTCAAGGCATCGGCATGGCGACGGTTTCGAGCTAAATCGGGAAAGGGGTGATTTGTTTGATTTCCCTCATTAACCCAAGAATAATCAAAATAACAATTAAGCATTGGCCCAAGAAGCCCAAAAAAAAGTATGTAGAAGAAATTGTAGATAAGATCAAGAGAGTATTCTAGAACTAATTTCACTAGTATAAATAGAAGTGTTTGGTTCACTTGTAATCATCAAGCAAAAAAAAGATAAAACATTAAAGAGAATTACATGTCAGAAAGAGTTCCAAGAGAATTTAAAAAAAAATCTCTAAATACAAGCTTTAGTAGAAAATCTCTTTCCTAAAATACAAAGGTTTTTTTTAACATTAGCTGTCCACTTTTCATCTTAACCTCTCTCGAAGAAAAAATATCTAGTTATTTTTTCCAACAGAAAATTTGTTTATTTTTATGAAATAAGTTACCTCAGTAATGCTTATTGTACACTTATTAGTAAACCCAATAATTATGTTGAATATCAGTTGGCTTCTGCCTTACCATCACAATAATTTTTTTAATCATTTAATGGTGTTGTAGAGCCTTCACTCCACAGACTGTAAACATTTATAGTGAATAAATGCAATTCACTTTGAGAAGAAAACAGCAAGAAGTTAGTCTGCTATGAATGAAACAGCTAACTCAGCCAGAAAGTCAGAATCAAACTATGACGCGCCCCTTCCCTTTAAAGATACGCCACGTCTACCCTTATTTTGTTCCTGATTGGCTGAGCTTACGTTGAAGCAAGCCACCAAAACATTCTCCATTCGCTCTGTTTACGACGCACGTACTCGTGGATTCTCTCTGTCTTTAAATTTGGAGGACTTGAGGTAAGAAAAGAAGAAGACCGTCGTAGCTCTCCGATGGCTGTTACAGGTATCAGGGAAGAGCAATTAAATTTGGAACAAAAACGTAGTAATAAAGAGCAATTTGTTAGATGCAGGGAAGGCTAGAAATGAGTGAAGCAACCAACTCAAGAGTAGCTTGGTTCAGTATAATGTCACTCGGGGTTTGCCTTTCGGTTGCTGGTGCAGAAATATATGGTACCTGAAACGATATTTCAACTCATCTATAAACACTTGGCTTCAAAAAAACCTTACTATAGTAACATCACAGATTCCCACCTTCAAAAAAGGGATAAGCTCAAGATTGTAGAGTCAATTGGTTAACATCGATGAGTATAGCTGTTTCATTTGCGTTTTCTGTGGAACATTATATCGATAGTTAGAGATTTTTTGAGTTTGTGCAAATATCACTTTCTTTTCATTGATCTCTGTTGGAGTACAAGAACAATTGTGTGACAATGTACTAAAGATCCCATTATTATTTCTTCCTAGTATCCAAATATGAACGTTTACAAGTTTGCGATTATCATCATGGATTAGTGCTAATATATCAAGATTAAATAAAATAAAATTGGGTGACGTATGCTTGCAATATGGAAAGAAGACAGTCAGATTATCATGTAGACAAGCTTATTGCATGTTATGTCCTTTTCTTTCATGTGTGGGAACAGTTAGACATAAGATCGAATAAAATAAAATAATACTCATGTTTATGAATAAAATGGATAGACAAAAACCATTACCATTTGGTTAGGTCATCTAAGAACTCACCAGTAGATTATAGACAACGCTTGAAAAATAAAATGTTTATAAATGAATTTTCAAATACCTCATCAAGGAAAAATATGTATATTCTTATCTCTTTTCTTTTTGTCTCGAATATTTAACTGTTTTTTTGATGATATCATCATCTTGCATACCCGTATATATACACAACGGTCTCACTTTAAATAACAAAATATTAAGTTTATGCCATGAGAAATTATAGAGTCTCGAATGTATAATATTATAATTGTGATAAAAAAGAAGAGGTGTAATCCATTATCCCAAGGTATGGAAGATGGAGTCCAAGCATGAATCCAACTCTAAAAGTTCTTTTCACTTTCGCCTAATCTCTTTCTTTCGTACGTCATTGTACGAACCTCACGCTTATCATTTCCATATTAATCACTCCCAATACATATACATATATGTTTAGCATTTCACTTATCTCTCTAATCTCTCTTCTGGTACAGATATACCTCATCTAATTCACCTGATAGCGACAACCATTTAATCCAGCCTGATTTTCGTCAAGTTGCACTGGCCAAAAAAAAATACATGTCTACAACCTGCCAGACCTCATGGTGATTTTTAGTGCGAAACTAAACTTGAACTAAATTTAAAATACCAAAGCAATACATTTATTATATAAGATAAATGCTTGGCAACTAGATTGTTCAAATGTGATACTAAAACCGTAGAAATGTATCGAAGTACACAATACTTTAGTTACTTGATCATGATGATTATGTGATTCCACACCCAATGAGAAAGCAAAACAAGACAAAAAATCCCCATTGGCTGGTAATGGGTTTCACTGCTGTTTGTGACGCAAACTCACAAAGCGTATGTATTAATATCTATAAATTTGCAGAATATAATGGACCACACTACTAGGAAAGTAGTTTATTCTCGATAACTATCGTTTGCATTTTGTCATATCAAGTCAACCCCTGCACAACTGACCTTATGATATACATTTTGGTTTCATGTAATTTTTTCCAGCTAGCTTTGGTAGATATGTTCTAACCGTAAATATTGTGACAAATGAATTTTGGTTTTATAGAAGGTTAACAAAAATCGAGTATTCTTAGATATATATATTGTTACAACATCTGTACAAGCTAATACCAAAAATAACATGATGAGACATTTGGAATGAACGATTAATGGGAATTGAAATTTTGAAATGGTACATCTTTATGTTAACTCCTAACTAATACTGTAAGAGATACAAAATCAATCTTTGTATATAGAAATTAGTGCTTGTCGTTGCCGTATAATATATTTAGGAGTGATATCAAACGACAAGGAAGATATGTTCGAATAAAATTTCGTCGACAGAGAGCGAACATAACAAAACAAGCATCTAGTAAGGGGGGAAGATTGATAGCATGCTTAACAAGGCTAAACAAGAGAACATACAATGCATTTCTTCTTACATTTTGTTTCTCTCTTCCTTTTTATATAATTAGAGATATAATTTATATGGAATAAGAAGAATATACATCTACTCATCACTGAGTACTCACACATATTTTGATTGATGAGTGAAGCAGAATAATATTTTTTAATTTTTTTTTGAAACTAAACCGAATAATGTTTGATAGAGATTTAACGCGTTTATATAACGTGATGAATTCTGATGTCCTAATCTTTTAGGCTTTCAGCAGATTAACTGTTATAAGTTGAAAATGGAGTTTTATCGCTAAAAAAAAAAAAAGTTTTATCGCTAATATTTTTGTTGCATGCGTATAAGTTTGTTTATAATATATGAAGGAACATAGAAACCAATCTCAAAACGATACACGAATCTTAATATAATATTTATGGAAAATGGGAAAACAAAAGTAGGCAGCCTTAACTAGTGCTGACGGAAGGAAGAGCACTAGTAGCCGCGTCGCACAAGAAAGACCTAACCACGCTTGTCGTTTCATGAGACGAATCACAACATAATGTATTACAAAAAGTACATTCATTTCGCTTTTGCTTCATTAATTTAGGGTTTTACAATAATCTTTTATAGTACTCTTGTTTACCAGACAAAACGTGTTTTATTACACCTACTAATTTAATAAGAACAAATATACTGTTTCTTATATATAGAATATTTTGAATATTTACTATATTATTTATTTTACTTAGTTCAATCTCTTGAAATAGATACAACTTTAGGTTGATCCGTGCACCCATACAGATATTTGTTTAATAGAATAGATATATGAAATTAATGTAATGTAATCAAGCAAAAGGTAATGAAAATATGACTGATTTAGATGAGCCAATGATAATTGATATTGTTTTTATCTAATTTTTAGCCTATATTAAATTAATAGGAACAAAGATGAGAAATTGTCAAAAATACCATATTCATGGTACTATTTTTCATGTTTACCGTAATCACTTTTATCATCATTTTTAATAAAGTGTAAAAGACATTTATAACCCCATGTTAAATAATCTAGATTTATGGTTTAGAGTTGAGGGATGGGGTAGGGTTCTTGGAATGTGAAATTTATGATTCTAATAAATATATAAATAAATATTTTAAAATTACATTTTAAAAAAAAAGTAGTTTCAAACATAATTTTCAATTTTCAAAAAGAAATTTTTAAAAAAAAAATTTGAAAAAAAGAAAAATTTTGAAAAAAAAATTCAGAAATTTTTTCATAAAAAAATTGAATTTGAAATAGTATAATTCGAAGAAAAAAATATTCTCTAGGATAGACCTAAAAAGTTTTAGTCACAAATATAGACCTTAAAAATAAAAATGACCATTTGTCATTAAGTGGCAAATATTTTATCAAAAGAAGTAAATATACACTTATATCCTTAAGGTTAATTAATCTAGACATTGGGGTTTAGAGTTAAGGGATGGGGTTTAGGGTTTAAGATTTAAGGTTTAAGGTTTAGGTTTAGAGTTGAGGAGTGGGGTTTTGGGGATAGGATTTCAAATTTAAAAAAAAAAACTAAAATTTTCAAAATAAAAAATGCTATTTTGGTCATTTTAGTTTTTGAGGTCTATTTTTATGTCAAAAACTTAAAAATGTCTATTTCAAAGAATTGCCCATTCGAAAACACAAAAAAATATTTATTAAATATTTATTTTTATTTTTAATTTGTTTAAAGAATTATTTATTATATATAGAACAAGAGTATAAGAGTATTTTACCACTTAATAAAGAAGATATTTTTGAAAATGTTTTTTAGTGAAAGTAAAGATGAATAATGGTACCATGAAAGTGGTAAACAAGAAATTTTTCCAACAAAGATTTTGTCTTAATTACTATTGTATATATTGTTTTAAAATTGGGGAATTTTACAACTTTCTTAGTACCATTATTCATGTTTACCACAATTAAAGAAACATTTTCAAAAATATCTTCTTCATTAAGAGACAAAAGACTCTTATACCCTTTTATATATATATAAAATAGTTATTTAAATAAATAAAAATAATAATAAATGAATACAAATTATTTTGAAACTATTTTTAAAATTTTTTTATATTATTTTAAAATTTTATTTATACATTTATTAGAATCCTAAATTTCACATTCCAAAAACTCTACCCTACCCCTCAACTCTAAACCCTAATTTTTGATTAGTTAATCCTAGAGTAATATAAGATTTTTTCTCTCTTTAAAAGTGAGAATAAAAGTTGTTAGTGTAAACATGAAAAAATGATATTACAAATATGGTATTTTTGGAAATTTCCCTTTAAAATTTTAGAAATAGTTAAATAGCCACAAAACATGCTTTTATTTCCAAACTAGCCGACAAGGGTCAAAGTGATCCAAATATATATCATTAAAGGGGTAAATGATACTGATACATTTTTCTACAGATATTTTAAATAAATAAATATTTAAATGAAAGAATTTGAAAACAAAATTTCAAAATTTTCCAATATTTTTGTGAAACGATTAAACATTTTTGGAAAACCTTCCTAAATGTATATGATATCTTCATGCATTTGAATTATATGCATATTTAGGAAAACATTACTGAATAAATATAATATTTCTTAAAATTTAGGAATATATTAATAATATGTATAATATCTTCATAAAGTTCATGAAAATTTTCATTAAAATGTGTATTGAAAAATACATTCCGAATTGAATATTTAAAAAGATCTTTATAAATATATTATTTATAAATAAATTACTGAATTTGAATTATATGTATATTTAGTAAGATATTCTTGAATTTGTATAACATCTTCTTAAAGTTATAGGAAGACTTTCCTGAATTTGATATCAAAATTTTATAAATATTCAGGTACACATATAAATAAAATTCAAGAAGATGTTATACACATTTAGGAAGAATTTCCTAAATATACATACATGTTACATTAAAGAAGTCTAATTGCAAGTTTATGAAGGTAATTCTGAATTTATTAAAAGAAATTTGAAAAAATTGGGAAGATATCCTACATATTCATGAATATTTTCTTAAACTATTTTAAGAAATAATGTTTTTGAAATATTTTAAGGGGGGGGGGGGGGGGGGGGGGAGAAACTAGGAAAAAAAATGAGAATGTTATTTTTTTGAAAAAGTAAAACTGTAAATAAATGTATAATTATCATTTATTTATATATATATATATTTAATAAATAAATAAATAAAATTATAAATGAATGTATAATTATCATTTATCCATTAAAAATTAATTTGGTCATTTTAATAATTAGAGACTATTTAGGAATTGGATGATTTGCCTTTTTAATTTTGGTTTGTTTTGTTTTACACTAATGTTTTGCAGGCGCTTTTGTTAGTTTATCTCAAAACCAATTATCAGCGTAAAATGCATGTTTAGATAATTAGATCTATTGGTTTTTAACGTACATTAAATGAGTTATGAATGGATTTTTCTGGTGTTCAAAAAAAAAGATGAATATATTGTTCTATGTTGCTTGTCTATATGTTATGCTTTTAACTAGACTTTAGATCTAGTGGCTAATAACAAAAGTGTTTTTTTGACAAAATAAATGATAAAATAAATGAAAATCATCTTGTGGTTTAATTAATGGGATAGTTAAAAACTTAAAATACATAATTTTGAAATTTAAACATTAGTAATTGCCACAAACATTTTCGCTTCATACAAATAATTAAAAAAGTTAAACCATCTGACTTATCGTCCACCATTGAAAGTCCTTGCGATCTTAATAGTTACGTTTTATTTTCACAAACTTACTCACATGTATTTTTTTCTGCATATTGTACGAACAGACAAATTTAGTATTTGGTAATAAGCTGATAAAACAATTAGCCTTTGGATGACATGGTGTCCACTCTTCAAACCACCACAATGTTCCCTATCTATTATCTGCGACAATATCAAATAGGATGTAAGCCACTAAACTTAACCATCATTCGTTTCTACATTATATTTGAATATAAAATTAAATAAGCCATCTCATCAGTTAAAACTCCATAATTTGTTGTCAACATCCACACAACGGATAATTCACGCAACGTATCAATGTATCTTTCACACAGGGCCGCAAAGTGAATTTGGAAACCAGGTAAATATTACTCCCTCTATTTTACGAATATAAAAGTTTTGGACATTTTCATGCACATTTTAAAAATAATTTTACAACAGCAATCAATCATAACTGTTTCAAATGTCATAATTTTTTTTAAAAAAAAAAATATTATTATTATTATTTTTTTTATTTTTTTGATTAAGGGTTTTCAAAATTTTTTTTTTGATAATAATGATCTTAGGTAATATGAGTAAACAAGCTAAAAATTAAATAAAAAACACATAACTCCTATTTCTATTAAATGAGTAATAATTTTAAATTTTTTATCTTCAATCGGAGTCAGAAATTATTTAAACAGAAAGAGCCATATTTCATGTTACTTGGGCTCCGAAACAGCCGCTGATCGCACCCTTTGTTTTATATATTAGAGCATTGCCAATGAGGAACATCATTTTGGGGGTGGATAATATTTAACATGAAAGTTTTAGGATGAGTTGTTCCAACAAAGAACCTACATATATTTTTAAAGAACCTACATGAAAGAACCTACATATTTTTTGAATTTGTTAATATATTACATTTTAATCTTTAGCATTAATAATAATCAATTATAAGTAAGTAATAAATACAGAGTTAAAATACAAACACAATATTTATGACTCATATATGAATTTTTGGTTTTACAAAATAAGAAAATCCTAAAGTTCTGAAAAGAAAGTACATCAACTAGGGAAAACAATTAAAAATGGTTCAGTTACGTAAATATTATATATATATATATACAAATATATATTTTTTTTACATACTATTATTTTATATTAATAGTTTTGATTTTAATTTTTAAATATTTATATATTTTATATACTACTGATAATATGTATTTGAGTATTAAAGTGAAATAATATTATACAAAATTAAAGTGATACATAAATTATATTAGTAGAATAATATGTAAGTTATATAATTATAAAGACTAAATTGAAAAGTAAATAATGTTTAAGGTTTTGAATAGTAAAACATTAAATTTGAGATTTTATTATTCAGTCCTTCAAAATTTTGAAAGTTTGAAAATGTTTGGTAAGGTTTAAAACTTAAAATTTATAGGTTTAAGAACATGTTGGAGATGCTTTTAGCTAATCGAAATTGAGGAGAAAATTCTAAAAAAGATGCGGCGGGATGGGTTGTTAGTTTTTCCAATTCCATATCAGCTGGCTACTTGGACCAATTGATCTATAATCCGGGTTACACTGAACACTTACATGACATCCTGAATATTACCGTAGTCGAATAGCTCGAACACTCGTTCGCCACTAAATTATATGCCCTATGTTTTATATTAGTTAGTGCTTAAGGTTTTTACACAACTATGAAGAAATTGTTAACTTTTTTTTCATTTTGCATTAGTTAAGCTTAATCCAACAAAAAAAAATATTCAATAAAAAATTGGTCAAAAACAACAAATAACATTAAATTTTGCATAGAAATTTGAATATATCATTTAATTGAAACAAAAATAAATCTTAAAACACCAACTAAAATGAAACAGAAAAGCCTATATATTGGCGGATTCATATATTCGTGACTAAATTTATTGATTCTTTTAAAATGATAATCCCACACGTTACTCATTGTGATGAAGCCAATTAGCATAATGAAATATAAGAAATATCTTTGAAAATAAAATAAAAATATGTAAAATTATTTAGAGTATATGTTACAAATATGATATATTACAAGCAGCAACAAGAGATGAATAGTTTCGTGAATATTCAGGTTGATACTGAATTTTCTTAGAGTAGATTCGACAAAGTGTGATGAGTGGACAAAAATGAAAGATGTTTGCAAGTTGATTATATATAGTATATAATGTAAGTGCATGCTTTTGATTCTCGAAACTATTTTCATATAACTTACGGATATATAAGTTCGGCTTGGACGTATAAGTCTAAATATAATTTTGTATACATTGCTACACTACATTCTTTTTATTGGTACGATACTTTATGATTCGTTATCAATATATTAATACTACCTTGACGAAAACATTATTCATTAGTGATCTTAGATACTAATAAACCAGCCATCTTGATTATGCAAATATTTATTCCAAAAAAGAAGCAACATTTGCTCTTCATACGCAAGTCTTTATAACCAATAGTCCAAATAATTGATAAATTATATATAATAGGTGTGTAACCAAAGAAACTTACGAGTTACGACCTAACCGGTTTGGATCATATAGAACAAGACTATAGTTAGCCACACATAATGGATAATTATTTGATAATATTAAAAAAATGTATAACTAAAGTGATGCATAGATAGCCAATGGCTGTAAAAATGCACTCGTATATTGCCTTTTGTGTCAGCCCAATTTGGCTATATAAGCAAGTACGCTCTTGTGTGGTGTAATCATTCACAGTTATAAGGCTCATAGTCAAGTACAATATTGATACATCAATACAATCAAGAAAGAGAAACCTATAGAAAAAGAAACATAGATCAAATGGAGAGTGAGAAAATGTGGGGAGGCTTAATGAATAGAGTGAAACCATACTTAGCAATGATATCTATGCAATTTGGTTATGCCGGTATGTACATAATCACCATGGTCTCTCTTAAGCATGGCATGAACCATTACATCCTGGCCGTTTACCGCCACGCAATCGCCACGGTCGTCATCGCGCCGTTTGCTCTATTTCATGAGAGGTATATATATAACTCTTTTTGTCTTATTTGTGAATTAACCGACAGAAAATTCTAGACCAAAGCTCTATAGTAGAAAAAGAGTATGTCAATTAACATAGCATTGACTACTATACTACCATAATTTCGATTTCTATGTAAGTTTTGCCATATCTAGGTCATACAAACATGTTAAACCTGATAACTTAATAAAATCAAGTATGTAATTTTTTTATTGTTATGCGTATGCAGGAAAACAAGGCCGAAGATGACGTTCCGAATATTCCTTCAAATTGCGCTGCTCGGATTTATTGAGTAATACTCGTCTATTAGTCCCATAATACATTCACAACTAAAACACTATAAGAACAATCTCCGCATATTTTTTGAAGTTCTTATATAGTTAATAAATATATTAGTAGTAGTGATAATTAAATTAAAATGTCATTAAATGGGTGTGAAAAAAATGATAGGCCGGTGCTGGATCAGAATCTCTACTACGTCGGGATGACTTACACCTCAGCGACTTTCGCTTCTGCTACGGCTAATGTTCTTCCTGCCATCACCTTCGTATTGGCAATCATTTTCAGGTTTACATTATTTTTCTTGATTCTTGTAAATAAACTCATCAAACATTTCAAGCTTAGATTCGTATTGACTCCATCAGAAAATTAAAATTGATTCCATCAGAAAATTAAAATTTTCTTATTAATTAACTCTTTTTTCTTGAACTGAACATTCTTATCAACTTGTTAGTGAGATTATTAATATATATTTTTGCTGCTGGTAAATTGTCCTGCTTTATTCACTTTGATTTTATTTTGAGGATTTTGACTTTTAATTCCCATGCCGTGGGAACAAGATTATAATTAATGGAATCATAGGTAAACACAGTTATTAGTATGTTCGTGGAACATGATACCCCCTGAATAATTAATTAATAAACACCAAAAGAAATATACCGTGTGAGATCATCACAATTATACTAACGTAAGATGCCATTACAAGTCTAGAACACGACTGTAAGCCAAGTTAAGAAAAACATGACTGTTTTCCATGCAAATGTAATTTTTATAAAACAATTAGACGTAAGCTCGAAATTAATTCTTTATATAAAAATTTCAGATTAGAGAGCGTGAATTTTAAGAAGGTACGAAGCATAGCCAAAGTTGTCGGAACAATTATTACAGTCTCCGGAGCACTTCTCATGACTCTCTACAAAGGTCCAATCATTGACTTTATAAAATTCGGTGGTGGTGGAGGAGGCGGTGACGGTGCAGGAGGACCTCACGGCGGTGCAGCATCAGCGGCTTTGGACAAACACTGGGTTCCGGGAACTCTAATGTTGTTGGGGAGAACTTTTGGTTGGGCCGGTTTCTTCATTCTACAAGTGAGTACCAATTAATACATAATTTCCGGTTTACTCATTAACCATAGAAAAAATCTAACGGTTCTGTCTTATTATGTTAAAACGCAGTCGTTTACACTGAAGGAGTACCCAGCTGAGCTATCATTAACGGCGTTAATATGTTTGATGGGAACGTTAGAAGGAACTGCCGTCTCATTGGTAACGGTACGTGACCTGAGCGCTTGGAAAATCGGCTTCGACTCTAATCTCTTCGCAGCCGCGTACTCCGTAAGTAAATTAGTTTTAAATAATTTGCTAATGAAACTGATTATTAAAATAATTAACTAAATAAATTGGTGATTAGGGGGTGATATGTTCGGGAGTGGCGTATTACGTTCAAGGAGTAGTGATGAGAGAAAGAGGACCAGTTTTCGTTGCGACATTTAATCCTCTATGTGTCGTTATAACTGCAGCTCTTGGTGTTGTTGTATTGTCTGAAAGTATTCATCTTGGAAGGTATTTTTTCTCATTTTATTTCTTTCTAAAATTAATAATTTTCATTATTAAATTGTTTTCTTATAATATTTTTTTGCAGTGTGATTGGAACGATATTTATAATTGTGGGCCTATACACTGTTGTATGGGGTAAAGGCAAAGATAAGAGAATGACGGATGATGATAGCAAAGAACTTCCGGTTAAGATTTCAGTTAAAGAGGTCGACGCCAATAGAGTCTTAGCCGGCAGATTGGAGATGAAAACAAAGGAAGGCCAGGAGACTAATAAGGCTAATCAAGCTGGGATTTGAGGATACTTGAGTGATAAAAGGCCTTTCTGTGTATATTGTTTATGCTTTCTTTTCTTGCTTTCTACGGTTACAGAACGCTTTTGGCAGATCATATGTAACTGATGAGATGAATCATATCATCTTATAGTTAACAAAAAGGTTTTGCTCTTTAATAGGTTTCCATGTCGAAACAAAGGTGAATCTTCTAAAATCCATGAAACTTCAGGTTTTCTTGCCATAAGAAGCGTTTCTACCAAGACTCTTAAATTAGCATAACATCTTTTTCGAACTTGAATTTACAAACAAAATAAAATTAGGCTTCGTCATTGTATCTAATATGCATAACTAATTAGATTACACTTGATCAAAAGAACAAAAGAAACTAATTAGGTTTGTTTTCTTGTTCAACAACTAAATAGCTTGATAACAATTTTTACTTAAGAAAAAGATATTTAAAATAGTAATGGAGAAACAATTCATTGCGATCATCTAGATGTTGATGTAACGTAATATCTTCCAAGAGTTTAGAGATTTCAATTGATCAGTGATCATAATGATTATACCCAGGCCTGGTCGTACCTCACACTCTTTAAATATATAATTTTGTTTCTGGAATAAGAATAAACAAGTACATGAGATGGTAGCCGATACAATGATATACAAATACATAAACATGTGATGTATGCATAGACGAAGACAGTTTTTGGTTTCTAATTACCGCATACCCAGCTAAATGTTTCACAGAAGGTTTTTATTGGATTATGACCACCTCGAGGGACGATGAAGTGCTCATTACCCAATGGATCACATATTTTCTGGCATGGAGTGGTACATATGTTTGGAGTTGCTTTTCTTGATGCCTTCATACATATATTTCACGATACAATTTTTTACACACTTCATCCATTAAATATGGGAGATTTGTGATGATAACATCATTGTAAACAAAATTTACAATCATTAAAAGACTGGATGTCAAAGAAAAAAAAAACACTAAAAATTTTCTTTGATACTTGAACTGCCATATCGTACAGTAATTATTACACCTTTTAAATCGTATATGTTTCTTTATTGTGGTTTTGAAATAAGATGATTTAGTACAAATATTCCAAGTCAATGTAGATGTATTTATATGTTTAGTAAATTTAATTTTAACAGGTTTTAAAAATTACGACCTGTTATTAAGCTGTCAATTTTTTTCCTTTTTGGTTAAATATAATGAGGTGTGTTGTTATATACTGTTTGATCATCTGAACAATTTTTTTTTCTTTTTGTAAGCTAATCTAAACAAATATTTTTTATAAATAAATTGTAACTAATTGTTCTCACTAAATATTATTACGGGAAACTAATTTTAAACCCACATCATCACATAAATAATTTATGACCTAAATAAATACTTATGTAGCTTTTATAAAATAAATGACAATTCACCTAAGCATAAAAAACGATTGTTTTTATATATACTTGCTATATAATAGGAAAGTAACTAAATTACTTTTAATAAAAAATTCAAAAATATAAAAAATAATTAATTAAAACTAAATTAAATATTTAACAATAACATAAACAAACAAATCAATATTTTAGTTTTTCAAGAACGTTTTTAAATTAAATTTTTGTTTGGTAAATATTAATGAATTATTGAAAATCAACAACAATATTTATTTATATATTATTTTAATTTAGAACTAAACTAAGAGATTCAACAAGAACAACGTACGTTCGTGTATATAAACGTTTCCTTTTAGTTAAGTAGAAAAAGATGTTCATCTATACAAAAATCTTCCATTTGTTTGTTTTGTAAGAAATTGATGAATTATCTTTTATTTCCCTCCATAGAATCATAAATTAAGTTTCAAGTTATTAAAATGTTATAAATATGCATGTACTGCTACACATAGCTATGGTATATCTTTTGGTAGTAATAACTGGCCAAGTGCAAAACATAAATCAATGGTAAGTACATTTTCTTTTATTTGCATGTCATCAAATGTTTTACCTAAATCCAATGTACTAGCGTAAGAGATTAAATATGGTGATATATAGTGTTTCAGTCTTGCAAATATTTAGTTGTTTTGCTAACTTCATGGCTTAAACATAACTACTTAATGAGTTGTTTTGGTTCGTGTTTTGTAGGAAAAACCTTATAGCAAACAGACCGAGGCCAAACCCACAAGGTACATACCGCTATGGTATGATAAACATCATCAGAACAATCAGACTTGCTAGCTCTACCCGACAGATTAGAGGCAAGCAACGATACACCGTGAACAGAGCATCATTTTACCCAAGTGACACCCCTTTGAAACTAGCTGACTATTTCAAAATTGATTGCGTATACACGCCTGGAAACATATCTGACCAGCGCACAAAAGGAGAGATATTCCCTGTCACAGCAATATATAGCGTTCTCAAACCGAGAGATAGACCTTAAGGAAGCCAAAGTTAAGTGCGTCTTCTAATTGTTGACTTCATGACCATTTTATTAACCGTGTGGACTTTGGTCTAACAATCAGAATGTTAGTTGGGAAGTGGAGTCATGCAAAGATGATATAGCAAAGACTGATAGCAACTTTTTCTGAATCCCCAAGACGTATGTATTTAATTTTCACAAATGCTAAGAAGATAGAGCAATTTCTTCTTTTTAAATCGTAAACAAGATAACTTGTTGAGTAATGTTAGGTTAATGTAGGTGGTGATTTACATAGTAGAACTAATATTAACTATTTTAACAGTTGTTTTAAATCAGTTTATTAGGTCTGATTAGTTTTGTAAAGTTTAGCTCTGATTTTGTCTATTATGAAACAATGGTTAATCGTTTGTATTGCAAATTCTAGCTAGCATATACATCCATAGATCATTTTGGTTTATTTTGTAACCACTTGTTTTTAGGCTAAAATAACATGGACTGCAATATACATATATCACTAGACAATACTTGAGACAACAATTCTACATGCGAATGTTTAAAAACACATCTCATCTTGTCTCAGAAGTATAGTTCCATATAATTTGATCCTTCTCATGCTTAAGACAACTTAAAGAACACAAAAGTCACATCAATGGGTGTTTCATCAAGAGCAAAACAATCTAGAAAACAAGTAACCATGACAACCTTGCACAACATCTAGCAAAGGAGATGTCTGACACGCTTCGCTAGCTTCACGATCCTTCCACTTCTCTAAAACCGTTTCAGCCACAAGTGCAATACGATGCTGCATCACCGAAGCACCCATGGGTCCCACTAAGTTCAACCTCGTCGCAGCCGAGACGACATCTCTCAGCGTAACAAACAGGTACGCCCTCTGAGAAGTCTCGGGATCCATCCCGAGAAGGCCACACACAAGCCCGAAGATCGGAGCGTGGTGGAAACGCAACTCCTTGGAGGAGCCCAAAGAGGCGTCTCTGATCATCTTCAGAGATGGGGTCTCGGTGAAAACAGAAGCAGCGATTCGGAACAAGGCTGATCCTTGGGAGATCGACGCCTTTGAAGAGACTTGGTTGGTTAAGGTAGCGTCGAGTAAAAGATCGAGTCTTTGCCATGTCTCTATGTCGGGAGATTTGAGGGAAGAGTAGACAAAAGGAAGCAGTAAGCTAGCTGTGTTGTCCAAGACATGGATGATGTGGATTTCGAGATCTGTCGGAGACGAAACCAACCGTGTCTGAACAGCTGCTTCGAGACCGAACGAATGAGCGAAGCCTCCGGTTGGTAAAATTGAATCGAGGAGTTGCCACTGGCTCCACTGCGAACAAGAAGAGGATCTTGAAGCAACGCTCTCGCTAATTGCATCTTCTCCGATTGGTTTTGCCATCAATTGAACAGTTTCTTATCGAGAGTCTTCGAAGGAAGAGAGAGAGAGAGAGAGAGAGAGAGAGAGAGAGAGAGAGAGAGAGAGAGAGAGAGAGAGAGAGAGAGAGAGAGAGAGAGAGAGAGAGAGAGGTTCAGAGTCTGGACGGAGGGAGAGAACTCCGACGAGAAGAAGCTAAATTATAATTATTCTCTTTTATTCAGTACCACATTGGTTTACGGTTCAATTTCAAATCAAATGAAAACCATGCGGGAACCAACGGAATTGCCTCTAAACCGAACCACACGACTATTTTTTGTCAATCGATTTCCATCAATTTTACCTTCAAATTTAGATGTTTAAAAAAAAGAGCAATTCATCATAGACATATTAGTAAATTTTGGTGACCTATAAACGTACACCTGGACCTTGATTGGCAAAGCAGATGATAAAGCATTAGCAGCATACGGTATATTTTTGTTAAACTGTCTAATAGAATGACCGGTAGCAATGGCGGACCCAGGATTCACTTTAACCTGGGTCAAACATGTAACCAAATAAAAAATTGTGAAAAATGTTTGGTGTCAGAGGGAGTTGAACCCAAATTTTAGGGGTGTCAAAGTGCAATTTAAACCAAAAACGCTAGAGAATTTTCAATGTTTCTACCTACAATTTAATATTTATCATATTTAAGGTGTGTCATGTGACACACTATTGGTTTGAGTAGGTCCGCCTCTGACCGGTAGAGTAGTCGGAACATGCTATTTAAAGCTATTATAAAAATTAGTATATAATATATAATTTATTTATTTATAATGAATATATTTTCATATATATGTATATATATATTAATATATAAAATAAAATATATATAATTAATTTATTATATATAAAAAATTAAAAAATTTATGTTTATATAAAAAATGTTATTTTATAATAAATTTAACAATTAAAATATTTCTTTTTAAAAATAATATTTCACATTTAAAATATAATTTAATTTATATAATAAGATTATATTTTAAATGTGAAAGACTATTTTAAAAAATTATTTTTATTGTAAATTTATTTTAGAAATCAAAATTATATTTTCTGGATATAAACATTATTTTATGATACTATTTAATAAAATAAATAAACTAATTATATATATTTTTTAGTTTTATAAATTATAAATGTAAATGCTCTTCTAAAAGCTTCATATGAGAACATTTGCCAATGAGCATTTGGAGAGCATTAACATATAGCAAATGCTTTTCTAAATAATTTTATCACAAATGTTGATTAGATAATGTAGAGCATAATGTTAATGCTAATGCTCTACCAATCAAAGCCCTAGGCAAAATATCCAGATGCAAAGACCGATCAGAAACCGATTCAAATTTTGAGATAGCGAACCAAAATCAATTAATGTATATATATTTTAATAAGCGAAGAATCGGTACATTCGATCCGAATTAAAAATCGAATGTGCATTCAAAATAATCAAAATCTAAGTTTTTTTTTTGAATAACAATAGCCCATTTTATTAAGAAGAAGATAGTTCAGTACAAGACAAAAGAGCAAGCCAACAAGGCCGCTTTTGCAAGAGCATCATACACCATTATGCTCACAGCGAATGAACGTAAATGCAGAAAACGTAACAGATGAAGATAGAAACTCAATATCCATGAGAACTCCAAAAAGCTCCACATGATATCACTCCGAGTTTATAACTCGATTGAACTTCTGAGACTCAGATTAAAACCAGAAGTTAGAGAGGGAGAGGTTGACTGCTGATGTCACAACCTCTCGGAGTGCTAATGCTTCCGTTAGAAGTGGTGACTTCACGTGGGTGGTGTATGTAGAATCTTTGACTTTAAACGTAGTCTTGTCTTGAGCAAGGGTCCAGCCCAATCCCGCCTTTTGTGGGTCCCGAGTCCACGATGCATTTGAGTTGCAGACTATTGTTCTTCCTGGCGTAGCTAGGGTAGGTGTCGAGGGGTGATGTCTGTTACCCAGCGAGCACTACCTTCCACTTACACTGCATACCGTTCCTTTGCTCATGTGATTTTGAAGCTTTCGAAGATGATTTTGTTGTGAGCAGTCCATATGTGCCTGAAAATCCAAGAGATTGTGTTGTAAGTCAGGTCGGTCGGGGGAAGACATACATTCATCTTTGTCTGCACCAGCGCTTGATGTATAGATGAGAAGTTGCTAGCATTTACCGGTGACTTTAGTGGAACAGATTTCAAACCTGCATTGCAAAAGGACATTATAAGAACAGATGAAGTGATGTTTTTGTACTTCCACAGTGAGGACATGAAGTGCCAGCCAAAATACACCTAGTACTAAGGTTTGCCTCTAGAGACAGAGCACCTCACAGAGCTTCCAATGGAACAACTTTAGTTTTGGCAGTGTCTTTACATTCCAAACATGAGAGTACCATTTGAAGCTACGATCCGCCGGGGTTAGTATCGCTCTCAACGGCCTGTCATTGATGAACGCATGATAGCCCGATCTGACATTGTAAACACCAGATTTTGTTCGTTTCCAAGTGAAGGAGTCTTCTGCCTTTAGACGGCTCGGTTGGATCAAGTAAATGAGATGTGCAGTCTCGGGGAACAGGAGTTCAACTTGTTGCTTATTCCATAAAATAGATACTCTGGTTAGTAAGTAAGAAACCATGAGATCACTTTCAAATTCCCTTGTTGGGCCGTAGGGGATGATATGTTCTAAAAAAGAGATCCATGAGTCCTTCCATGCATGTGTAGCTTCACTATTGCCTATCACTTTCCAGAGTTTCTTTTTAAGAAGGTCACGGCATGCAAGCAGACTTCGCCAGCCATGGGAAGCAGTCATTGAACACGTCGTACTTAGAAAAGGGCGAGCTATGATAGTATTTTCCGAAAAGAACACACGCAAGAAAACAATCCGGGTTGTGCACCAGTCGCCACGCAAGCTTACCGAGCATGGCTACATTGAAGACGTGAATGTCACGGAGGCCTAAACCCCATCCTCCTTAGACAGTAATAAGGAATCCCAAGCCACTCAACAGATGTTTCGGTCGAAGTTTGAGTCCCACCAAAATCGAGTCAAAGTAGATTGAATCATACTACAATAAGCCTATGGGCAGCAAGAAACATGAAATGGAGTATGTCGGCGTTGCCGTCAAGACTGCCTTGAGCATCGTAAGCTTCCTGGCTGAAGAGAGACACCGAGAGGACCAAGACACTGCCTCTTTCTTAACCCAATCGACAATGGCAGAGAACAAGTCACAATTCTTTCTTGTAAATATCTTTAGAAGTCCAAAATACTTTCCAACGCCTCCCTCCTTGGTGATACCAAGGCTTTGTTTCACTAAAAGTCAAGTCCCTATGGTGTTTAAACTAAGAGGGAGATGGAGGATTTGTCGCCGTTGATTGACTGTCTTGAAGCTGAGCCATAGTCTTGTAGGATGTAGTTTAGTACTGAGCAGCTCTGGTGGGTTTCCTTGATGAAGAACATGGTGTCGTCTGCGAAGAGAAGATGGTTGATCCTCGGTGCTTGTTGCGTCACCTTGATGCCTGTCATCTCACCGCTTTCTTGCGTTCCCCGGTACAGCCTGGATAAGACTTGTCCGTAGAGAATGAAGATGTAGGGTGAGAGCGGATCTCCATGTCTAATACCTCTGTGTAGTGTTACTTTCCCCAAGGCTGAGTCATTAATCAAGTAGGAGTAGGAAACCGTTGAGACACACTGCAAGATCCAATGAGTATGATATACCATGGATTTAACCTATTTTTAGCCATGGTATATAGGTGTTTTTAAATACATTATAGTTATTTTGGAGTCTTTTTAGTATGTTTTCAGGTTTTGGAGTGATTTGGTGAAAAATGGTGATTTTGGTGCATTTTGGAGATAAAATGATAAAGACACGTAGCTGACCATCAAATAGCTTAGCGATTGATGATTAAAGATGATAATCGATCGACACACACACTGTGTTGTCGATCGACAGCAAAGCGCGCAAAGACCATATTTGGTTCCAGCCGACTTTAAGCCCAAATTCTACAAGAATTACCAGATAATCTCTGACGAGTTTTAACCTAATATTTATGTGCTCTGCCATTGTTCTAAGAAAACCACGCTTTCATACTTTCATACAGAAAAATACTTAGAGTCTTAGGTTTGGAGAGAAGATCCAAGAACTCATTCAGAGATTTGTGATTGTAACTCCAAGTTTTTTTACTCTTATCTATTTATGCAGTTTTCATATTTATTTGTTATGAATTGCTTAGGTATGTCTGGATAGTTCTCTTTGTTAGATTTAGGGTTCAGATATTCATGAGAAATTAGTCCAAAATATAGAATTTCTAAGTATTAGGATATCCATCAATTAAACTGTTCTTAATGCATGTGTTCTATAATAGCTAACTGGGACCTTGTCTATAAATATTAAGGAGCAAGCGGAAGCTTGGTTCTCTGTCTGAATTAGCTTACATTGTGTTAGGATTACTAGAAACAAGCGTAAGCTGATTTAGTTAAGCCTAGTGAACAAGTCAAACCCGCACATAAAGCTTCATGGAAGGTACGTCGATCGACAACTCAGTAGTTGCATTGATCAACATGCTGAAAGGTGTATCGATCACCAATCCTTAATTGGTATCAGTTGAGATCTTAGATCCGACAATAGATAGTCTAAAAATACAGAAGTCGCTCGGCTATTCTTACTGTTTGAATTCTAGAATATCCAATATATGCTTAGTATCTATATCTCTATAATCCTGATTGTGTGAATAGAAATCTTAAGTCTAACGCCTTTAATATATGTCTTAAAACCCCAATCAATCAACCGAACAATTACTTGTTCACCACTTCTATATAAATTAAACATGTTTGCCTAGCTTAAACATATAACTTCTAGATCTTTTGTGTGCATTAGCTCCCCATGAATTTGATCCCTAAGTATTGGAACTCGACCTTTTATTTGAGAGAGTACAAATCACTCCTTAGGATAATTTGAGTGATATCAGAGTCCATCAATCGTCAAAACCTAGCCGAGTAAACACCAAGCGGATAAAATCTCATTCAAGCCTATCATAAGACTTGCTCATGTCCGTTTTAAACCGCCATAAAACAATGTGTTTTCACCTTTAAAGTCTTGAGATAGTGCATCACTTCATGGGTAATTGATATATGGTGTTTTTGACATATTGTATATATGCTTTTTAGTTATTTTTCAAGTCTTTATCGAGTCTTCCTAGTCCTTTTCAGGTCATCACAGGTTTGGAGTTGCATATGAGGAAAGTAAGATCATCTGGAGTAAAAGAGTCACAAAGAACCTTAATTGAAGATTTTCACGAGCGGAACAACCTTGCAGACTGTTCTCGAGCATGCGGAGCAACCCGAGAGCATGTTCCAGCAACATAGATTTTTCTGGAAACTTCTAATATTTCGGAATTTCACCTAAGGCTTCTCCTTTTTTATTATGGGCCGCCACCGACCTGCAAATATATCTTTTATTATTATTCTTGACATACTACATTACTTTTTAGAGATATTTTTGGGGAGAGAAAACTTGTAACCTTGTTGAGGGAAAAGAATCTTTACATCATTGGGAGAAGATTTTTAAACCCTTTTGCTTTTTATTATTGATTCAGACATGTTTTCTTCATCTATTATCTCTGTGTTTTCTCTGTTCATGGCTGAGTAATCCGCTTGCTTAGTCTACGGTGTTAGGGTATTTAGATCAATGAGCTAAACACAAATAAGGCTAATTGTTTGATTGTCTCCATTCATGTTTATGGTTACTGCATGCATTAAACTAGTCATTTACTGTTTGAAACTAGATTTAATCTAATCATCAAAAGTGCTTAGGTTGCTAGAAACAGCATGAATGTGCAGCTTGTCCCTAGCCAGCGAAAGTAGATGTTAGGGCAATTTGTGAACTAATCAAATCTGCGCTTAATGTTTGTCTTCATGTTTTAATCCAAACGAGAGTTTAGGTATTAAGTTTGATTGTTAAAAGGGGAGATACCACGAAAGTGGATCGATCTACTTGTGTAATTTGAGTTCTAGACTCGCGCTTAATAAAACCATGAATAGATGTTTGGCTCATGATCGTTTGACACCCAATCCTTCACCCTAGGCTTAGCATCTTTTATAATCCGAATCCAAACCAACTCTGTTACTTGCTTGCTACGATTTCTCAATCCTTAAAAACCACATATTGTTTTAGCTTAATATTGATCCCATAGAAATAAAGTGTAAAATGGTCCTCTGGAATTAAATCTCAAATATTACAACAACATTGTTTGCTTACAGTAGAAAAGACATAATTTTAGTGTATCAGTAATGAGGACATTATGTGAGATCGCTCTTCCCGGTAAAAAGGCCGATTGATTCTCAGATATAATCGAGCCCAATGCTGGTATGAGGTAAAGCAACAAGATATTCGAGATAACCTTTTAATAAACATTACATAAGGCTATTGGCCTGAAATCTGAAACCAGCTTAGGAGCTTGAATGTTCGGAATAAGACGGACATAAGTAGCATTGATACTGGACTGCATCACACCCGCAGAGAAGAAGCTACTGATTTCTGTGATAATAGCCTGACCTACTGTTGCCCAATTTTCTTGGAAAAAGCATGTGGAGAACCCATCTGGATATGGGGCTTTATCGGGATGAATAGCAAAAAGTGCTTTCTTTATCTCCTCAGCCGATGGTATTGTGGTGAGTTTGGCATTCTAATCCTGCGAGATGCAAGGGAGGAGAGCTCGCTCTACAACCGCCGTGCAGTCCGCACCCAAAGAAGCAAAGATATCAGTAAAGTACCGTGCTATTTCAGCAGCAGTATGTTCTTCCTCGTATAAGTCGTTCACATTACGATCCTCCAGAGAGAGAGAGTTACGAGCATTTCTCTTTACGAGCATTTCTCCCTTTTGCTACTGTTTGAAAATAACTGGATTTCTTTTCTCCCAGTATAAGCCAGAGAAGCGTACTCCTATGTCTCCAAAAATCCATCGCCGCCTTATGTGCTTGAAGTAGTAGTGATTGAAGTGTTGTAATAGTATCCAGCGTCCCAGTTGGCGATGACATAGTTGTGTCTAGCTCAAGCTTCAATCTCTCAATCTCTTTCTTGCTATTCAGAAACTGAATTTTACTCCACATATCTAGAGCAGCTTAACATGTTGATAATTGGTATGCGATGGATGAGAGGGGACAAGAGTTACAGGTCTCATCTATAGGCATTGAGCATATCAGAAGATCTAGCTGGCTTTTTTTCTCCTCGTGTTAAAAATAGACAGGATCGGCCGATGATCTGATGCGTCGAATTGCAGGTAGTGACATCGGCTATGAGGGCAATCATCACACCATTGGCCTTGAGTCGCTTTGCCTTTTTCCACCGCTGTGAATCTTCTTGGCATATTGAGAAGGGATATAAAGATAGGAAAGACTAGCAGTACTGTTTCTCCTCTCTATTTGGTATGGGTTTAAACTTCGAATTGGTTGGTTCTTTTGTGGTTTCTCTTCCCTCACCTTTGTTTGCTTGATCTTCTTTATAATTTACACGAGAAATTTTAAATGCATATTCTGGTTTTTTTTTTGTTTTTCTTAGTTATGCTTGCTTGTTTCTTCATATATGTATAATCCTTTCCTTTTCTTTGTAGAATAATTATGAGCAAGGTTTCTATATTTTAGATTCGACAAATGATTCAGATCTTTGAATGATTTGCATGAAGAATCAGATCTGTGAAACGTGTTGTGCCTCAATCTTCTGCGGTGTTAATTTGCACCAGTGGTTAAGCAAAATCCAGTCTTTATAGCTGAAATTACAAAGACTGAAATAGACATATTCAGATGTTGTTGTTATGTATCTGGGACAGGAAAACTTTCAAACCCTAAAACTATTGGACACAGACAAGGTTGAGATGTGATGGTGCGGCGGAACTTTCATGACGATGATCTCTCAAATGTGGTTTGAAAAAAGAAACTTGTTCGCTATCGCAGAAAGAGGACATGTATGTATTAAGAAACAACAATGGCTGACATTATAGGCTTGTTTGTGTCCTTTTCCCTTCTTCAACCATTCTATAGATCTTACTGATATGTAACAACATGTAGTTACAACATTTAACTATAAAAACAAGTCGTTACAAAATCAACCAAAATGGTATATGGATATATCTGCAAGCTAGAAATTAGCAATACAAACGAATACTTATTGTTTTTATAGCAAAAAGTTGTTTGGAGAATTAAAATAGACCTAAAATTTACAAAATTAATTGAATCAATATATTTTTAAGACAAAATAATAAACTGATTAAAAACAACTATTAAAAATAGATGTTATTAGTTCTACTATATAAATTACCAACATTAAGCTAACATCGCTCATCAAACTATCCTATTTACACTTTTAAAAGAAGAAAGTGCAAAATTTTCTTAGAATTTGTGATAACTAAATACATACGTCATGGGAATACACAAAAAATCAAGTGTTTTCATGACCATAATTATGATTATGGTAGTGTTTTCAGCACACATTTCTCATTCAATCAATGTAGAAAGGTGTAACAAAGATTGCATTCCAAATCAGTGCATGAAAGTAATTGAAAACCCTGATCTAACCATATGTAAAGAAGCTTGCGAGAAGTTTTGCAGTAGACAACCAAACGTCCAAATGATTGTTCCTCCAGAAGGTGATGGCGGTATTTTTGGTAGAATGAAATGCCTTTATTTAAAAAATTGCCCTTGATTCAAATTATGAAAATTATATGTTTTCATAAATTTATATATTCTCTAAAAAAATGTATATTTTTATCTATTTTATTATGTACCGATATATTGCTAACTTGTTTATTGTCTTGGTCAAATAAAATATGTTTTTTCTTTCCAGCTGCTATAAAATTTATAAATTTATTGTATACATTTCTAAACAATCAAATTACTTATATTAACAAACAATAAAAATCAAACTGAATTAGATATCACAAAATGAATTACAATTATTGAAAGACTAATAGGATACACGGACATGAAAAAAATGCATTAATAAAGTGACATAATTATTAACAAAAATTTAGCTAAAAAATGTGAGATGATATAATTTGTTAATAATGTTGCTAATATGAGGAGAAAAGAACATTAAAATCACAGTAAGGACAGAAAACAAGTGTTGATCCAAAAAGTGTTATCCAAGATTAAAAAAAAACACTGTTGACCAAGTGAGAATATTACCATCCCGTAAAATGATTGCCTGATATTGTTTTCATTCTTTAAGCTATCATTTTTGTCAAAAAAATATTGTACATTTTCAAATTAGAAAAGTAGTATGGAATTCCATAAATCCTAAAGTTAAAGATAGATAAGACTTATTGCAGGGTCGCAAAAAAATAATGATTGAAAATTATATAACAAACAATTGGAAACTACAATATTGATATATTAAAATGTTTACAAAATCATAAGGAAACAGAAGAAATCACAGAATCGAGATTGGATCTCTTTTTTGAAGCCAATAAATCGACTGTAATGTATGACAAATCTATGCGATTTTTCAATCCCAAAATATATTTGTGATGAGACAGGTTTGCAAAATATACTCTTGAGACTTACACTAAGAAGAACACTTGGCTAAAAATGCAAACAAAAATTCTAGGAAAAACCCAAATGTTCTTCTTAATGTAAGTTTCGGAAGTATATTATTTTGTTAAGTTGATATATTATGTATCCGATATTGCGAACCTGTCTCATAGCAAATATATCTTGAGATTGAAAAATCGCATAGATATGTCATACATTACAGACGATTTATTGAGTTGAAGAAAGAGATTCAATCTCAATTGTGTGATTTCTTCTATTTTCTTATAATTTCGTAAATGTTTTAATATATCAATATTGCAGTTTCCAATTATTTGTTATATAATTTTCAATCATGATTTTTTGCGACCCTGCAAAAAGTCTTATATATCTTTAACTTTAGGATTTATGGAATTCCATACTACTTTTCTAATTTGAAAATGTACAATATTTTTTGACAAAAATGATAGCTTAAAGAATGAAAACAATATAAGGAAATCATTTTACGGGATGGTAATATTCTCACTTGGTCAACAGTGCTTTTTTTAATCTTGGACAACACTTTTTGGATCAACACTTGTTTTCTGTCCTTACTGTGATTTTAATGTTCTTATCTCCTTATATTAGCAACATTATTAACAAATTAAATCATGTCACATTTATTTTGAGCTAAATTTTTGTTGATAATTATGTCACTTTATTAATACATTTTGTATGTCCGTGTATTCTATTAGTCTTTCAATAATTGTAATTCATTTTGTAATATCTAATTCAGTTTGATTTTTATTGTTTGTTAATATAAGTAATTTGATTGTTTAGAAATGTATACAATAACTTTATAAATTTTATAGCAGCTGGAAAGAAAAAACATATTTTATTTGACCAAGACAATAAACAAGTTAGCAATATATCGGTACATAATAAAATAGATAAAAACATACATTTTCATAGAGAATACATAAATTTATGAAAACATATAATTTTCATAATTTGAATCAAGGGCAATTTTTTAAATAAAGGCATTTCATTCTACCAAAAATACCGCCATCACCTTCTGGAGGAACAATCATTTGGACGTTTGGTTGTCTATTGCAAAACTTCTCGCAAGCTTCTTTACATATGGTTAGATCAGGGTTTTCAATTAATTTCATGCACTGATTTGGAATGCAATCTTTGATACACCCTTCTACATTGATTGAATGAGAAATGTGTGCTGAAAACACTACCATAATCATAATTATGGTTATAAAAACACTTGATTTTTTGTGAATTCCCATGACGTATGTATTTAGTTATCACAAATTCTAAGAAAATATTGTACTTTTTTCTTTTAAAATTGTAAGTAAGATAATTTGATGAGCGATGTTAGGTTAATGTTGGTAATTTATATAGTAGAAC
Source organism: Brassica rapa (assembly GCF_000309985.2). Lineage (NCBI taxonomy): Eukaryota > Viridiplantae > Streptophyta > Magnoliopsida > Brassicales > Brassicaceae > Brassica > Brassica rapa. Next base: position 13,616,874 of record NC_024801.2, read on the forward strand.
AAATAATATCTATTTTTAATAGTTGTTTTAAATCAGTTTATTATTTTGTCTTAAAAATATATTGATTCAATTAATTTTGTAAATTATAGCTGGGCTCTGTCTATTTTAATTCTCCAAACAACTTTTTTGCTATAATAACAATAATTATTCGTTCGTAATACTAATTTCTAGCTTGCAGATATATCCATATACCATTTTGGTTTATTTTGTAACGACTTGTTTTTATGGTTAAATGTTGTTACCAATGTTTATTTGTAACAACATGTAGATCAGTAAGATATATGGAGTGGTTCAAAAGGGGAAAAGGCACTAATCTAGGAAGGTTTCGCAGTGTAATAACCGTAAAAGTGATTTCAAGATTTTTTTTTGGTGATATGATTGTAATTTCACTATCCTTTTGGGTTAGTTTTGCATTTGCTTGAATTTAGGGTATAATTTTGCATTTAAAATCAAGTTTTATGTCAATTTTGGCAAATCTCCCTTGACTTTTATGAGGTTTTAGATGATTTTATATGAATTAGAAAGTTTAATAGGATTTTTGTTAGACTACTCTAGAATCTTGACTAAAAAACAATAAGATTTGAATTTTATTTCTTCATTTTTATTTTCTAAAAGGTTTTCAGGATTTTATTTATTTAACTCTAAACATTTTAAATCACTTGAATACTTTAAAACACACAACTTAAACTATTTTCACAAACAATGGATTTCATGAATTTCAGAGTAATTTATGAAATGTCAAAATCAATAACAGTAAAATTTAAATGAGTATTTAAAATTCTTGTTAGAATAACGGTGAATTTGTCCATAATGAAGAAGAAACGAGACTGTTGTACTGTAAAGGGATTACCGTTGATGGCAAAGACAGAAACTGATTTTTTTTTTGTCACCAAAATAAACATATTCATATAGAATCTACAAACCAAACTAATAACTCTGCATTCATATGGACAACAAACCACGATTGCTTTCTTGCACTGTCTGCGAGACTATCCACCCTTGAATTCTGCTTCCGTAGTATATGAATGAGCTCTGAGCTATTAAAACTTCTCCTCAAGATCTCTATGTCTTCCAAATAACTTGAAAAAGACTGATTATTCTTCTGGTTCTGAAACCATCTATACCAACTGAGAACAATCTGTTGCAAATGTAACAGTAAACTGTATAAAATCCCTCATGCATTCCATTCCCCAAATGAGAGCCTTTATCTCCGTGTGAAGTGGCGACTGACTCGTTCTTATATTTCTCTCTCCCATTAAACCATCAAAACTTTCCAGTATGTTATATCAAGGCAGAAACTGATTAAATGGGAGTAGATAGATATAGTAGACACTTACAAATCACTTAAAATTCTAAGTTGAATACATCCCTTTTAATTACATTTCTTGCTTGCACTGAATGAATTTAAAATTTTGGCTTAATTATTTAATCATTAATTAATTTTGTTTTACGGAAAATAAAATTTATTATATAAGATAAATATATTTTTTTTTGTTTTTTCGAAAATAATAAATTAGTAAAATGAATATGTTTTATTTAACTTTTCATTTATTTTTAATAAAACTATGTTGGTGTACATGTGCCATTCATATCAAAACACTTAGCTAAGACTATATCTACAAACAGTTACAAATATTCAAAAACCTATTTTATATTTTTTAACATTCCACATCATCTTCTCTTTCTTTCACATATTAATTCAACATTCATTCAACTTTTATATCTACAATACTTGTGTTTAATAAAATCGAACACATTATCCCACAATTTTATCACATATTTTATATACATTTACAATAACAGAATATTGAAAATACTTATAAATATCTTAAATAAATACAGCTTATATAAATTTAAATTGTTGGCAATCATCAAGATTTAAATGATTCTAATAATAATTAACTGAATTTTAGATGTTAATTAAATTAATATTTTAATTCATTTCACATATTTAATTAAATAAATAAGTATTTTTATTGAAAATAATATTATTATTATAATAATAAGTATTTTTTGTCCAAATCAAATGAACCAAGTCTCTATTTATAAAGTACAAAAATTATAAATTTAGGTATTTATTTTTCTTAAAGATATATAATTTAGTATAAGATAATTGATGTGAAAAAATTGGGATAAAATTAGTCTTAACAATTTTATCAACCAATAAAATATTCACACTTGCACCAATTATTTTTTTCTTTTAAAAATAATTAGTAGTCTACCTTTACTTTCTTTTTGGTCGCATGAGAAACAACATTGTTATTTTTTTGTTTATGTTAAAACAACTCAATTATATGGACCTCATTTTCTATTCATTCAACCTGTTATTCAACAAGTAAGCCGCGCCATTTTCTAAAATCTTTCAGTGCCTTCATTTTTTATGTTCAACCGTTGAAATTATTTTTCGACACATCCATTGTGTACGTTGATATATCATGAATTTTACTCACTTTCAGCTATGGTATATAAGTGTTTTAAGATATAATTATTATGTTTTGGAGTCTTTTTAGAGTATTTACATGTTCAAGTACGTTCTGGAGAAATATGGTGATTTTGGAGCCTTTTGAAGTGCAGAACTGCACAGACGCGTCAGATGTCTAGCTAAGGATGAAGATCTTTCTGCGCTCATATTTTGACACAAGATATAACTTTGAGTTAGCTTTCCAATTCCACCGGTTCGAGGTCAATCAGCATCCTATAGCAGAAGTTATGCTTGTTTTACTAAAAAGTGGTCAGTCTGCCTCGCGAGAGGAAGCTGTCGCGGAGATGAAGGACTGTCGATCAACGGTGCACTCTTTCCGTCAGTCGACGGTGATGCCAGAATATGGGTTGAGCATATTTTATGACCGACTGAAGCCCAGAAGCAACCACAAATTACCAGAATACCCTTGGACGACCTAAAATCCTATTTATGTATTTTCTAAGCCATTGTTGACGACTAAACTTTCTTTAATTCATAGTTGTAGGTTAGGAGAGAAGATATGAACTCCATTGGTTTTATAATATCTATTGTAATTTCTTACCATTTCATCTATGATTTCTATGACAAAATATTTGAACACGTTAATATAGTTTGCGGTGATTTTTTTCAAAATTTTAATTTTTAGATATGTATCTGGAGTAAAACTAATTTTAACAGATATCCATTTTTTTTAAAAAATTGACACTTATTTAATTCACTGAATTCATAGAATAAGTTAAAAAAAGAAACTTAACTCATATCAATAAAACAAAGACGAGAATGAAAGCACAACTTTATAGCGGTAGAAAATGAATTCACTTATAGAGAGTCAATAGTAAACAAATCGAAAGCAGAAATCCTAATCCCCTTTCGTCATTATACAATTGATGTTGCGTATTTGGTTTTGGTGATTTGTGTCAGTCCCAAAACTTAATTTTTTTTGTGCATATGAAGCCTTAAAAATAATTAAAATAAGTAGTAATACGTAAACTTTTCAACAACGATGATATACTTAAGAGACTAATATTTGTATTTGTCATTTAATAATTGATAAATATTATAATGTTGCAAAATGTTAAAACTATTTAATAAACAAATATTATAATAAAAACTCACTTCAAGCATGCGCGCGGATTATCTTCTAGTAGGTTATTAAATTCCAAGTTAAAAAAATATCATTAGATGTTAATAGCTTATAGTAAATAAATAAATAGCCCTTTTAACTATATGCCGGAGTTTGACTAAGCAGATCAAATAATGATGACTTGTCTTGATGGAGAACGCTTATTCTGATACATTTTTTTTTTGAATTACGTATACAAAATCAAGTGGATGTTTCTCAGACAATACGTCCAAAATTTTATTGGATTTTTACAACTAAAAAAAAAGAAGAATTAAGATTTTTGTGTTCAGAGTAATTTTTGAATTTTACTTAATGATTAATTAGATTTTGAAGTAATAGATGTCCATTTTAACAGATGTCCATTTTTTTTTAAAAAAAATTGATACTTATTTAATTCACTGAATTCATAGAAGAAATTAAAAAAAAGAAACTTAACTCATATCAATAAAACAAAGACGAGAATGAAAGCACAATTTTATAGCGGTAGAAAATGAATTCACTTATAGAGAGTCAATAGTAAACAAGTCGAGAGCAGAAAACCTAATCCCCTTTCGTCATTATACAATTGATGTTGCCTATTTGGTTTTGGTGATTTGTGTCAGTCGCAAAACTTAATTTTCTTTTGTACATATGAAACCTTAAAAATAATTAAAATAAGCCGTAATACGTAAAATTTTCAACAACGATAATATATTTAAGAGACTAATATTTGTATTTGTCATTTTATAATCGATAAATATTATAATGTTGCAAAATGTTAAAACTATTTAATAAACAAACATTATAATAAAAACTCACTTCACGCATATGCGCAGATTATCATCTAGTAGGTTATTAAATCCCAAGTTAAAAAATATCATTCGATGTTAATAGCTTATAGTAAATAAATAAATAGCCCTTTTAACTATATGCCGAAGTTTGACTAAGCAGATCAAATAATGATGACTTGTCTTGATGGAGATCGCTTATTCCGATACATTCTTTTTTTGAATTACGTATACAAAATCAAGTGGATGTTTTCTCAGACAATACGTCCAAAACTTTATTGGATTTTCTCAACTAAAAAAAAAAGAAGAATTAAGATTTTCTGTTCAGAGTAATTTTTGAATTTTACTTAATGATTAATTAGATTTTGAAGTAATGGTATATTATACTATCATATTTCTGGATTATGTCAGTATCTGAAAATATTGATGTCCGCAAAATCTACTAACTAAAATAAAGCACCTCATCAATAATAAAGCCAAGTGCAGTCCAGAAACTCTTTCTCTTTGGCACGTTATCCAAGGAGCTGTTCCGATGAATCTCCCCAGCTCCAACCTTGTCACTCTTCAGATGTGTTCCTCTCTATGGCCATGATGGTGACTACTCATCCGTCGTGTCTCCAGATCTGCCGACGTCATTCCTTGGCTTGATGCACCACTGCTCCTCCTCCTTGAAGATGATGGTGACAGCTCTTCCTCCTCCTTCATAGCCCAGTCCTCCTCCAGATCTGCCGCCGAACAAGCACTTTCCAGTTGAAACTCTTTCTTCCGTCAAGTCACCAGAACCTCCAGACCCACCAGACGCCTCCGTCAGCCTTGTTCTTCTTCAAATCTTCGTTACTTCTTCCAGATCTTCTCCACAAGCTCCTCAAATCCTAGATCTAATGCTTAATCTTTCAAGGGTGTCAAGTAAGCTCAGTGATGGTGATGCTGGCATTCTTTTCCTGTAGGTATACATCTTGTCTCTTTGTCAGCGTTCTTTTCATGTGGTATACAGGTCGTATCCTTGTCAGCTCGGGAATGGGTCTTCTCACAGCTATTGTTCATGCCTTCTGTTAATCCATTCGCTTATAGACGTCCAGGTTCACCTTAGCTCCTTACTCTCTGGTTACCCCTATTCTTTTGTATGGGATGCAATGCTAGATGTGTGGGTGATTCGAGCTTTAGTTGGTAATGTACTGATGGACTATGTGTCCTTTGGCTACATCTTTATGTCTCTTGTATTTTTCTACTCTGCTATAGAGTGTTCGTTGCATATTACTTCCTTCTACTCTGCTATAGAGTGTTCGCTGCCTATTGCTTCTTGGTTTCAGATCTTTCTAACTTTTTCCAGAGTGGAATACTTAATGTTAAATTGCAGATCTTCAACTAAATTGTGGTTTCAGATCTTGATTATCACCACTGTTGAAACCAACTTCAACTTTCCTATTATCATCGGTTTTGTATCGTTGCTTCTCATGTGTGGCACCGTCAGACTTTAGACTAGAATATTGCTCAACAGATTATTCGCTCTCTGTACTGTTCAAAGGCTCAGCATCTTGGTGTCACATCACCTCTACTATTCTTAGTTGTGTCGAGATACGAGGACGTCTCTGCAATGTGGATGCAGCTTGGGATGCCAAGTCTAGGCACTGCGACATTGGAGGCATCTTTTCGGGTAAGACTACCATCACCCTACCAAACCTTTGTGAGTCTCTCAATCATGTATCATCAGCACTCATGGCTGAAGCCATTGATGTCCGTCTTGCGATAGCTACTGCCGTCTACTCAACGTCCGATTCCTGGCAGTTCTCTCTGATTCTCTATCACTCATCAAGCTATTGAAGAATGGTGGATTTCAGCCGGAACTTTTCGGTATCATGTTTAATATCTATCACTACTTGACTTACTTTGATGTTATCTCTTGTAATTTCATTTTCCGAAACTTCAATGGAGTGGCTGATGCAGTAGCAAAATCAGCTTTCTCTTTGGTTGTAACCATACTAGTTGGGTGAAAACTTATGTATTTTCTTGAGTTGTAAATGTACATATCATAATCTATATATACAACAGTTTGTTTATCAGTTCTTCTAATCTAGCGATATACATAATCGGATCCAAGAAAAATCTAAAATCAGGGACATGTGAGATTTGATATTTGTGACACCAAAATCTCGCTCAAGCATATTGTTGTTTAGAGCCGCCTTTTTTGCAGAGTTATGAAGATAGAAAGGAAAAAATGAGAGATTTAAGAAAGACAGAGAGAACAATAAGATGAGGAGGAAATGTCTCAAGAGCTTATAGGTCTGATACCATGAAAACTCATGTATTTCCTTGAGTTGTAAATTTACAGAACATAATTTATATATACAATAGTTTGTTTATCAGTTTCTCTAATCTAGTGATATACACAATCGGATCCAAGAATATAGGATGTTGTTTGGCATATTCTTTCAGTTGTTTAATCAAAAAAAACACCTCGGATTTATACAGTATTTTAAATTTAATGAATCATATCATAACTAAAAGGCTTGTCTTTTTCTTTTTCTTTTCTTTCTCTTTTCTTTTTCTTCCGGGCAACTAAAAAGGCTTATCTACTTGGAAATAATATTAAATATTTTATATATATATTAAAGCTTCAATTTCAGACCTAAGTCCATCTCATTTGTTACGAATCTTACACTCACTCTATATCTTCTCTCTCTTTGGTAGTGATGATGGATATGTACAAAGATGATAGCTCACCATATTGTTATTTCCATCCAAAGGAAAAATATGTTGGAGTTTGTCCCTTCTGTTTGAACGAGAGGCTTCTTGTTTTAGCTTCAAAGCAGAGATCATCGCGAACTAAACACTTGTCATCTTCACCAATCATTGGTAGTCTCCCTAAGATCTTCGCCTTGAGCTCTCTTCTCAGTCGCCTCGATCTCCGTCTCCATCGGAAATTCCATCCCTCCTCCGATCTTGACGTTTCCACGAGCCAAGAAGGTGCACAATTATATACCCTATATATATATGTTCTCGTACATATTACAGTATTACAAACGATTTATATATACTTCATACATATATATATATATATATATATAAATTCTAGTATATCTTAATATAATTAACTCTAAAAGCCTCATACCTCAAGATCTAATTCCAATATGTTCTAAAAAAAAGATCTAACTCCAATTGGACCGTTCCTTTTTATCGTAAACGGAATTTTTCTTTGTAGTTTCCAAAAAGAAGATTTTCATTATCTCTCCCCACACAATATTTATTGGTAATTAATATTAATATCATCAGTACACTTTTATATTCTGAAATTGTTTTTGAACTTTATAATATAAATATTTTTGTAAGACCATATGTATTTCTGTTAGACAGTTTTTCTTTAGAAATACGTGCATATAATGTATATTAAAACTTAATTATTCTACAAATTAATAATTATTCAAATTTAATTTATTTTTGGGGGTCCCAGATTCTTTTATATCGATAAAATTCGGAAACGATGGAAATGCATCGTGGGAGAGAAAAACGGTGTCAAAGGTCTGTGTAGACAACAACACAAACTCAACATGTAAGACACAACAATCCCCTATAACGAGCATTGTAGAGTACAACAGTCCCAAGTCATCGCTTAAGTGGCGCAAACGTATTGGTCATCTTTTCCACGTCATTAAACTTAGATCGGGATCGTCCACGTCTTCTTGCCACGTGGCATCATCATCATCCAAGGTCGAAGGAACCAAAGTGAGGAAACAGGGCTGGATGGTGAGGACCTTAACCAGAAGGAAGTCCAAGAAAAGTAAAAGTTGATATTTTCTCGCTTCATATTAAATTCTACACCTAAAACCAAATACTTTTCTATTATTTTGATTTTGGTTTGGTCGTTGTTTCAGTGATTGATGCGTCTGTTTAAAGAAGAAGTACGTGGAAGTTTTTTGTTGTTGTTGTTGTAAGTAATGATACTACATGGATTCGAATTGATTGAAACATTCATATAGTATATTATTGAATTAACTAAAGTTTATGATATAAATTTGTAAATTACATAAAACAATATATATGCATAGGGACAAGAGGCTTCCTCTGGACCATACTTCTTTCTTGGCATGTGGTCTGAATCTGATAAAGCCATTAAAAGATGTGAAGAAGGGTCAAGATAGCCTTTTATCATTATTTTCAAAGTGACAAAAGAGAGTTTTTGAAGAAAAAAATAAAGAAAGGAAGCTAAAGAGAGAAGAAAAACAAAAAAAGTGAGTTGCTTTAGAATATATAAATTTGCATGGGATTCTCAGAATTCTTGTATGACTTTGAGTGCTCATCACCTTAATTTCCTTTTTTCATATTTTATAAAGGAAAATAAAGGAGAGTAGTACAAGTTGTAATGCAAGAAGAAGAGTCCATGTTAGGTTGTTCACAATAGCGGGAAACATTGTGGCACAGAATATGGACCCCAAAGCCTTGCCCCCATTCACATTGTCTTGTAGTTGTCTCTTTTATATACATTGTATATATCCAAATCCTAGATTAAAAGAATTTTTTGACAAATAGCCTAGCATAGTTTTATGCTGTAGAATTATCATGGCATATTAGACCACCTCCATTGGAGGTTCTAGGAAGGGGTTCTAAAGAAAAAAACAAAAAAAAACAAATCAAAAATGGGTTAAAAGCATAGAACCGGTCCTATATATGAAGTTTTTAGAACTGGTTAGAACCCTAACGTGTCAGGTTAGATAATAAATTTTTCCCTGTCTCTCTCTCTCTTTTCGGAATTCTCTTCCTCCTCCGACAACGACTAACCTTCTTCTCCATCTCCCTCCTCCAACAACGACGACCATCCTCTTCTCCTACTCATCTTCTCCACGCTCCACCACACGAACCTTCCATCTCACGCAGCGCCTTCGTTGCAGCGTCTCTAATTCCTCAGAGGTAGTTCCGATTCTGAATATCTCTCTGTATACATACATACATACATACATAAAAGTATTTATTCAGAATCCTTATTTGATTCTCAGGTTAAATCAGAGTACAAGCCTGGAAGCAACGGAATGTGATTTCAAAAGCCTAGAAGCAATGGAATGTGATTCTTCTTATATGGCATGTATGATGCGGGAAGCAACGGAATGTGATTTCAAAAGGTACGTGAAGAGGACAAGAAAAAAAAAAGAAGTGGTGGCAGTCACCATGTGACAAGAAGAACACGTAAAGAGGCCAACATGTGACAAGTTATGTTTCAATTCTCTTTATAAGCTATGCAATATTGATCGATCTTATGAACAAACCATTTCTACTTTAAAAAAAAAAACATTCTACTTTAAAAAAAATAAAAAAAATTTAAGAACCTCAATGAGATTCTACCATTGGACAAAGAAAAATTAAATTAAATTAACAAAGGTTCTAAATTTTTCAAATCACTATATTTATTACTAATTTATTGATTAGAACCCATGAGAGATTCTTATTGATGGACATGCTCTTAGTTTTGCCAAGTTCTTTTTGATTAGAAAAGAAGTAGGTTTAAATGTGAAATCAATAGTAGAATCATTTGACAGAGTTGATTTTGATAGATGACCCTTTATTGTGTGTGTTGAGGACCTGAGGTGACCACTCAATGAAAAGAAAAGGTTGCTTTAGTGTTTTTCTAAGTTCAAGCAAAAGTTAGGAAATCAATGTGACTCCTCCGGAGAAATTATATAAGTTTTATCAATGTGGTAAGACTGATGCGAGAGATAACCTAATTTTTAGGTTAGTTTAACGACGACTTGACATATGTTTGTTTTGTGTACTTTTATCTGCTTTTTCATGCGTCCTTTTTTTTGATGTTTTTTATGAAACTATTATCAAAAACGATCGAGTAATAAGTCAGGAGTTTTATCAGTGTGCTCCTTTTTATTCAGATATGAACTTGAAAACAAGTTCTAGCCTTCTAGGAAACCATGCAAAGAGTCCACCAAAACTGGGTACAAGGAGGAAACTAGAAATTAAATTATTGAATGATTCTTTTTGAAAGAAAAAATATTATTGAATGACTAACCGAATTATGGTGATTATGATCAGGTCGGCACAATGTCTAACTAAAATTCCGCAAAAATAAGTGGGTAAGTAAAAATTCACTTTGGGCACATGCCAATGCCAAGGGCCGCGCCTAATTATGATCAATCAGGAAGTACCATCCCGATTTATAGTATATAAAAGGGTTTAACAAAATTGATTTTCTATCTATGTCACTAATATGTGTTTACAATTTTCTGTTACACATCCGTTTAAAACTATAAGATTAAACATGCTTAAGCTAGAGTAGTGTAAATATGGGTTACTTATCAAAAAGTGATTTGCGATACCGTGTGAGTGAAACCAAAGCATGAGAAAAAAATATGTGGTAATTGCAGAATCAGTAAACAATGATTTCGAGACATGGAAAATTAATGCACCACCGTTGGATGAGATGGAGTCCACGGGCCGAGTGAGTGGGCGTGAGAGGCCCATTAATTCCTCTCTTTGGGGCCTATCGTGAACGGACGTGGTGGCTCATTAGCCGTAGGAAGTCGGGCGTTATAAATGGTATCAGAACTGGTTAACCATCTTGGTTCTGATCCGAGAAGCGTTTTGAGATATGTCATGGTGCAAAACGGGGGCGTTGCGCTTTGTTAGTGGGGGTGAATTCCAACATCCTGATTTCTGGTATATGTGAAAAGGCTTAAGAGAGTTGACTTGCTACCTATGTCACCAAAGTGCGCTTACCTTTTACGGCACACATCCGTTTAGAACTCCAGAGTTAAACGTGCTTGAGCTGGAGTACTGGAAAGATGGGTGACCTATCGGAAAATGATTCACGATATCGTGTGAGTGAAACTAAAGCACGTAGAAAGATCATGTGGTGATTGCAGGATCAGTAAACAATACTTACGGGCCTTGAAAAATTAATGCATTATTCGTCGAATGGCATGGAGCCCATAGACCGAGAGAGCGGGTGTGGGTGTTTCATTAGCCGTGGACAGTCGGAGCGTTACATCTGACATATTATTTCTAGTTTTAGCAAAGAACCTTGATGGCCGATACACATATACTTGATGAGGACGTGAGCGGTGAGCCCCATTGGTCTGCATATATATTGGACACGAATTTATAGCGCCTATACGAATCGTATAATACCATAATGGCATGGAGTTGAATTTACAATATACAAACGCGCGGTTGAGATGGTTTGGATAATTGAGATGTTACGCGTAATAACCAATATGAGTGCATGGTCATTATATATATTTAAACGTTAGTCATGATTCTTAAGTGACAACAACATGTGGGATTCAAATTTCGAAGTCTTGAACTAAGAACATGACGTATAAATAATAGTTGGAACTACTTCAACTGGACACTTATCCTGTCCTGACTATCTATGCCTGTTTATACGTTATATATCTTTGTTATTCATTACATTTGTATCAATATGAGAAACTCTCATTGGGCTTCAAAGTCCCACGACGGGGCCTAAATTAATGAGCTTGGTCCACAAAATGTGGAAGATCAGATACCAAAGGGAAATGGCGGCTTATTGCAGCACACGTTGGTCATATGCAAAGTATCAGCATGATCGAACATCCTCTAAACCTTTGGCTAAGCCTTCTTATGAACTCCTTATCCATCGTCCCCACTTGCAGGAAACATTTCTTCCTCAGTAACCCGTCTTGAAAGTATCTGGTTCACTCAGAGAATTCCAAGATCCTCAAATCTAGCATTTTACGAAGTTACTGGGTTGTACGGAATCTCCTTTTAATCAGTAGAACACATAAACAGAGTCACTACTTTATCAAGTTTTTTCTCGCCTGTGTAGCAAACAACAAAATCCCATAATGTCACAATTTGTTTGTAACAAACACTATTATTGTATAAAAAATAATAAAATAAAACGTGAAAAATCATTCATACGATACATTTTTTTTTTGTACATGAGAAGTTGCTGTCTTTTCTAGCCAGTGACAAACTAATCCATTTTCTCCGGAGGTAAGTTCAAGACCGATTGGTCAACCTACATCACAAGAGAACATATTCACATCAATTCAAATGTGCACGATCTCTTTGAAAATATGAACCAGCATGACCCATAATATAAAAAGAGGACAGAGGTCAAAAACGAACAATTAACCAAAAAACAAGAAAAGAGGCAGGCGTTATTCGGTTATTGTTTAGAAAATTTTGCATATAAAAAAAAAATTAATAGACAAAGAAACATTCGCTAAGAAGTGTGGTCTTCTGTGTATTTTCCTCAAAACTACCAAACTAGGCTAGCAGCTAAGAGACGGAACACGCTTCTCCTTTTCAGAGCTCGTCTTTAGTGGCCTCAGCTGTCTTGTCCTCCGTCTTAGGCTCTCCAGCTGTGTCCTTGTTCTTGTCAATGAAGCTTATAAAGTCTTCCTTTGTCCTGTCTCCTTCGTACAGGACAACGTTTCCGCTCGCTGATCTGAAGTAAATGGTTGGGAATCCCTTCACATCGAAGGTATCACGTGGGAAGTCGTTTGCAGTTGCATCCTAGACAAGTGAAAAGAGGAAGAACCCGGTAAGATAAAACCATGGATATGATAAATGAATAACCTTTCAGTGTGGTGAAAGGGGAAAAGAAAGTGACTTACTAGCTTAGCTATGACAACACTTGGATCGCTTTGGTATGACACAGCCACTTCGACCAAAATTGGAACAAGCTTTTGGCAGTGTCCACACCATGGTGCATAGAATTCAAGCAACACTGCAAGTAAAGAAGAGGAAACAAAACTGATTCATGTGTTTCTTTACCTACCAGCATTTAATAATGTAATGTAACTCACCGTTCTTTCCAGAGTTGAAGACCATGTCGTCAAGGCTCTCACCAACAACAACCTTCACTGGTTCGTTGTTTTCGGTTGGGATAGGTTGGGACTTTTTGTGAGGGGACACTTTTCCATCCTTGAAGTCCTTGATCCATGAACCAATCTGGTCAACCTCCACATTTGTTTTCAGGTACTTCTTGTCGTCAGCAGTTTGGATGATGATGAGAGGAACTTGGCTCTCTTCGAGTCCAAAGTACTGTTATTGTTTTCACAAAATTCAGAATTAGCATTTTGAAATTGAAAAGGGATGAAGCGGTTGGGAGATAGATAGCCGAGCAAGAGTAACCTGGAATGCGCCTTGGCTGTTCTCAGCATCACCGAGAAGGAAGCTAAGACCCTGTCCCTTGTTGGATGTAGCAACTTCACGGTACTTTGATTTAAGAGTCTCAGCTGATTCTCCGGTGAAGTTAATGAAAAACATCGCCTGAAACTCAAAATATTACGCACCATCAAAACCAATACACGGTTTGGGAATTACAGGATCATTGAGCTAATATGGCATATTCTATGACAATAACTAATACGCATCAGCTCATCTCAGTCAATCTATAAAAGAAACATGCATACTTATACACAGGAAATAAAGGCAAAACATGAATCCATCATTTTAGTAATATCATGATGGGATTAAGATCTATGAGTGATACCTTAGTGTTAGGGCTGTCAAAGAATTTGATAACATAAGGGTGGTTGTTTGGATCCTTGTCAAAGACGGTGATAAGCGGAATGCTCGATTCTTTGACAAACTTCTCCAAAGCTTCTCCATCAAAATCCTGGATGAACAGAAGAAAATCAAATATATACAACAGGACCACTCATCCATGTTACATACAAAGAGAAAAGCTTTTAACTCTTGTACCTTGGAATCAACAAACAGCTCATCGAAGGGTTTGAACAGCCTGACAACAGGTCCTGTCACAGACTCTCCACGAGGAAGAAGCTTAGCATCAGAGGTATGTGCAAAATCATAGTCAGAGCGCAGTTTCTCAGCAGTGGCCAAGAAAGAATCAAACTCAGAGCCAGCTAATTTAGGGAAAACACCAACCTAAAGCAACAGAAACAACATACGTTACTTGCCTATTATATACACAGATGAAAAAGGAATGTGCGTGTGGTGTGACACTTACCACAACGACCTTCTTGTCACCAACAACATCATCACCCGACTTGATCTCAAAAGAAGCGGGTCCACTTTGTTTCTTCAAGTAAGAAACAATACCGTCAGCTTCACGGGGTCCTTTGTATTCCTGAACAGCTTTACCTCCGTTTCTGAAGATCTTGATAGTAGGGAAACCCTGAACCTCGTACTTGGTTGCAAACTCTTTGTTAGTCTCCTCACTTGCATCAATCTTAGCAAGAACCACGGCAGGGACGTTACTGCTCAGCTCTGACGCAGCCTTCTCGTACTGTAAAACAAAAATAACATGAATAAGACAAATTGATATGTAAATATATGCAAATCATGAAGAAGAAGAAGATGTCATTTACCTCAGGAGCTAGCTGCTTGCAGTGTCCACACCTGAAGAAGCAAATATCAAATACCATATCATAGATCGAATCGTTCAAAGACAAATACGTATGATAAAACTCAGATCCATCGAATCGCATATCTCAGAAAAAGGTTTGAATGAGCAGAAGATCAATACCAAGGGGCGTAGAACTCGACGACGATGAAGTCGTGCTTGTTGATGGTATCGGTGAAGTTGGAGTGATCCAAGGTCAGCACGAACTCCTTCGTCTCGCTTCTTACTGAGGAAGCGAGTAGCGACAACGCGAGGATCGAGAACAACGCGTATCCCCTCCTCATCGCAGCCATTATTGATCTCTCTTTCTCTGTGAGCGAGCTCTTTGGGGGAAAGCTTTGGGAGATATTAATTTATCAGCTAAATGGTCGCGTATCCACGTGGCGATCAATCATTTGATGTTACGCTGTCATAGTTTGGTTAATACAGTATAATCACGTGAACAATAGTAGGGGTGGACTCTTCGTTTATTTTTTCGGTTCGGTTCAGTTTGGTTAATTTGGTTTTAGTCTTTTTTTAACTGAAATAAACTATAGTTAGTTTGGTTCAGTTTGTATTCGGTTTGATTTTTATTCAGTTTGATTTGTATTCAGTTCAGTTTATTTTTTGGATTACTTTACTTTTCAATTGTATATTATAAATCTCACTTGAAGTTATTTAGAATTGACATCACAAAAAAAATCTAGATGCTAGAAAAAATATGCAAGAGACAAAGAGAAAAGAGACGCTGGAGAAAAACTTTTGTTTTCAATAAAATTTGCTTTAAGTTTTAGATTTACATATATAAGAATATATGAATATAAACTTTTCTATTTTTTAAAATCAGATATTTGATTATTACATATTAGGTTAGAAAAATATATGTTAATGAATGAAAAATATGTGGTCTTGTATTAGAATTTTAGTATATTGGTATGACTAATATTTTTAATTTAAGTAATTATAAAACATATCGGTTTTTCGGTTTGATTTTAAAATCAAATCAAACCAAACCAAACCGAACAGAACCATTCGGGTTGGAAAAATCTTCAACCGAATGGTTTGAAATAGACTTTAGTTCGGTTTGAATCGGTTTCGGTTGGATTGGTTTGGTTTGACTCGGTTCGGTTTGGTTGGTTTGACTCGCCCACCCCTAAACAATAGGATGGGATCAAATGAGATATATATCCGGTTCGTGACTTCGTGAAAGTAAATGGTCAACACAAAATTGAAAAAAATAAAATTGCATTTAGATCTGACCCGTTGTGGATTGTTTAGTTTAGATTCATTCCATTATTAACACTTTATCACTGTGAATATTATAGGTAACAATTTCCCTAGCTCGAGGCAAAACCTTGCAACCCGTGCGTCACCTTGAACATGCTCTTACTCAAGGCTGGTTTGGTCGGACTGATCTTACCCAAGTGAGAAGTCCAATCGTTGTCTATTCTTTGAATATTAACCGGGGAATTCAGACAAAAATTAGAGATAGTAGTTGGTTTCCATCTGCTTTTCAGTAGATTTTATGTTAGTAAAGATTAAACCTAGCATTTTGCATTACGGGTTATATTATCAAATGATAGTGGAATTGTTAAGGATATTTATTTCATGCTCTGCGAGGACCATGGTGAACTCGACCTCTTCGTTTTGAACCTTTCCGTGCGAATGTAGACACTCTGCTCACGCTAATACCATGAACCTGACCAACACCGCCAGCATGTTGGCTCAAAGCCGAGTCAGAAGAACGATGGTCTTTCCTCACACCAACGTCAACACGATGGCTCCTCGGTCTTCGAGACTTTCTAAGACGCTCTTCTTTTCTCACTTATCGTCTCGATCTATGGTATCTGAACGACCCATCATCACTATAAGCACCCTCAGTATACCTGTGCTTTCTGCGTCTTCTTCTGCGTTTGGTGTGTAGCAGATCATAGCAGAAGAAAGTGCAGCAATAGCTAATAATGTAGAACCAAGAAGAGACAAAAGCCCACAGGAGTCTGCAGAAACCGTGGATGATACAATGCCAGAAACCAATTTTGTATAACATGTAGATGAAGAAGAGAAACAAGTAGGCCACGATTATGACTAAGGCGGCTTTGGCAAGACTAGCCACGCAGAAATTCTCAACGTAGCATAACACATCCCAGGGTGATGGACAAACCAAACTGTTCCAAGTTAAAGAATCGATAAAATTTTGAAGAATATAATCTCTGGGTTTTGAAAAGTTACCTGCAACGCTGCAAGATTTTCCAGATAGAAAGTCAAGCGGAGAACCAAAGAAGTTGCCGAGAGAATGAAAGAAACCGGTGAAGAACGAGTCCATCACAACACCAACTTCAGATTTGTATTATTAACAGACATAACAAGCCGATCCAATTAGGACAAGAACTTATATAGAACGCCACTGTGACTGCTTTATATCTGGTAGTTTCCTCTGTTTTAATTATTTTCACGATATTTTAATTATTGCAAAAATAAAATGAAAATAGAAACCAGTGAGTACAGTACAGGCGTTAACTCTAATAAAATATTTTCAGAGGAGAAAATCAAACTTCATCCACAATCTCAGAGAAGGAATGGTTCTATGAATTAACCGGGATGCGATGGGTATTCTACTTTAAACCGGTTAACAGAGAAAAGACAACAACTTGGATAGAAGCAGATGATGATGTTGATGGATTAGATTAATCCATCCTTCCCTTTAGGATCCTTTCTTTAATCTCAGTTGGTGTTCTGCAACAAAATCATCAAGAAAGTAATGTTTAAGAAGTATACTGAGAAAACAAAAAAATGTGTGGGACAAAAGAAGAAACTAATTGAGAACTTACACAACGTAGACATGACCTCCCCAACCACTCAGACAATCACGGTCAACTGACGAGAGAAGTGCTTGCGATATCGTCTCAAACAGCTCCTCCGCTTCCTGATAAATTCCAATTTTGTTAAACTAGAGTCTTGATACACTAGTAAACAATGGAGGATGGCTAACAAGAAACAACTTTTGAACACTTCAGAACCAACTGAAGATATCCAAGCGAAAAGTAATTGCTACTGTGATTCCTAATGGCATTACGCACCCTGATTTTTCACAATAATTCAAGATTCTAAATTCATATAAACTAACAAAGAACCTTAATCTACCTAACTTAACTGTGGACCACTTAAGAATTTGCATGGAAGGGGTTCGGTAATAAAACAAGAGATGATAAAGTTGATAGTAGACAAACCATATCAGGCTTGTACATTGCTTCGCAGGCTCCATACAGTGATTCTGAAGCAGTTCCAGATACAACGAAATCTTTAGCCAACTCCCTGGCATTTTTACAGTATAACCACAAGTATTACAACATGTACATCAAGCCAGTATATCAAGAAACAAACGAAATGCAAGAGTAATGGAAAACTCATTCTCGAAACAGCCAACACAAAAGAAACCGATAAAAATAACAAACAACATGAGGAATCATGAACATTCCCGACTCGCTTATGAATCATTAGACACAACTCCAACAAAAACAAATGCTCCATCGAAACACACTAGACTAACCAAGCTAAATGGCACTGAAGAAGGGAAACTACATCCCTACGATCAGAGAAGCAACAAAGGAAAGGAGACGAGCTTACTTGGCTCCAATGGAGTCCATGGTGCAGATGAAGGGCTTGTCATCTTCCCCCAATCCAGCAATCACTGGTTGGCATAAGTAAGGACCAAATCTGAAACCAAACACCCCAAGTAGTAATCAAATCTCAATCCTAACCAAACATCAAAATTCGACTTGAGAAAGCAAGCAAGCGACAGACCTCTTCTCGTAAAGAATGGCAGAGACGAGACTAGCGAAAGTTTCAGGCTTCATGTCTCTCTCTTCACGAAGCTGGTACAGCTTATGACGAAACACCAAGCGCTGGTACCTTCCCTCCCCACCCCAAAAGAAAAAATCTCAATAAGTTCAAAAAACAAACAAACAAACATCTGAATGCTTTCTTACAGTGTCTGGACATCGGTGGCGAGACCAGAGAGGCCGATGAAGACGCGATCGTGGATCTTGGAGATTCTCTGGAAATCGGTGGCGATTGTCTGAAGCTGCACACCGAGCCTTCGATCACTGGCGATGGCGAAGCAGTTCTTCCCCACCATAGCTACGACCGCACTTCCATTGTACTCGAAGATCTGCATCGACATCAATTAGTCACGCATCAATGACTGATGACGGAATACGAACAAGAGTGAGGGTTTTTGAAATTCAATCCAACTTACCGACATCGGAAGATGAGGGTTTGTGGGAGTGAAGTTTGGAGCTTTTTCGAGGAGAAGACGGAGGAGAAATCTGAGAAGACGGAGGAGAGAGAGAGAGTAAGTAAAGTCGACGGTGGCTTGGAAGATACTCCAGCCGAGTTATTCGTTGGGCCTTCTACAGGCCCATGGGCTGCTAATTGTATAAACCCAATACAACCAATCTTTTGATGTATCAGAGTTAGTTTCTCGGCAAGAAAAAAACGGAACCGAAAAATTTTTTCGAACCGAATTATCCGAAAGCAAAACCGGACTAAACCCTCGAATACCCGGATGGTGCCTATATTTCTATATCCAAATAACCAAAACTGAACCGAGAACCGTACGGTATCCGAATATGTGAAAAAACAAACTTTAGCTTTCTAATATAAAATAAAACTAGATACTGACCCGCTCTTTGAAAGGACGGGTATTCTAATGTCATTTTTCAATTTTAATATTATTTCTAATTAGATAAGGATGTGTTTCAATATTTTATTATCTAATATGGTTTTATTTTTAAAAATTGTAATTCTAATTAGTGTGAGTATGTGTTTGAATAGTTTATTATCTAATATGGTTTTTATTTTTATAAATTGTAATGTAATTTATTTGTTATTAGTAAAATTGTGTTTACACATATAGGACTGCAAATCCGTTGTTTGTTTAATTATTAAATATATCACATATATTAATTTGTTTATTTCTTAAATGTATAATCTCAATAAAAATAAAACGGGCTTTTTATGATTTTAAGTATAGATATTTTACACAAATTGGCATAATGGGTTAATATATTTGTTTATCTCTTAAATATATAATCCCTGTATAAAAAATAAAATAATCTTTTTAATGATTTTCACTAAATATATTTTAAACAAAATGGCCTAATGGGTTAACAATGGTTCAATTTGGACCTATCGAATGGGCTTTAAATTTCTGTAGATCATTAAATGTATTAAAAAAGTAATGGTATGTTTTGTAATTTTTTTAAAAAGTCGGAGGTATAATCCTAAGAAGGATTCTCCTTTAATCTGCTTTAATAGTATAGATGTCATAAATTCCACTCAACTCGGATTGAGAGGAAGAAGAGTGACAAGATTATTACCACCAGACTATATTATCTTCTGTGTATTCTCTTATATTAAAAGAATAAATACTTACAAAACTGACACTTTAGTGATTTGAATTCCGGTTGAATTGATGAATAAACATGTAATCACTATACCACTTAAAATAACATACTAACTAATATTATATATATATGATTTATACATTACGGGTACTCGAAATCGAACGAAACTAAACCGAAACATCATAAATACTTATTGGATATAAGAATTATTTATCCAATATACACAGAACCGAACAGTGTCTATCCGAATATCCCAATGCCCAGGGCTAATCAGAGTCGGAATGCTCCGTTAAAACGATTTAACTGAATCGAAATCATAATAAAAGACTAAACCCGAACTAAAGAATTGATTCGGTTTTATATATTCATTTAATGATAAACTGGATCGAGCTGAAAGACCCACCGTATCACCATCAGTCTAAACGGAGTCAAACTCGCATAAATCAGATATTGTTGTAGCAATTGCAGACCTTGAGTGAAAAAAATGAAATGAAATAAACACTTCAAAGTTTTACTCAAGTTTTTTCTCTCTGTTTGCATAAGAAAGAGAATTATATATAACTGATGCGCTTAAACCACTACTAGAGTAACACATCCTAATCGAGGCGGTCACGTTCCATCATTAGTATGATTCTTTTCCCAGAAGTGCTTAAATCAGACTCGTTACGTTTCAGACGAAAAGACGAAGACAATGACTCCTCCTCCTCCGATGACGAAAACGACTTCGTTTCTGCGTCATAGAAAACGTCAGATTCCGATGATGACGTCGTCATCGAATCCAAACTGGTATTGTTTTTCACGTCGCGAGTCTTACTCTTCTTGAACCGAAGCAATGGCTTGAGAAGACTCCACCGGCCCCAAGCAGTAGCAGTACCGGAGTCGTGTGTTGTAGCTCGAGCTGATGAACATCGCCAATATGGAGTCGGTGGTGGTCCTGTAGAGCGGGAATCTTGACGCGGTTTGAGCTTGAAAGAAGGAGGAGGGGCAAAGGGAGAGACTGCGGGAGAAGACGACAGAGACGGTGGAAGTTTTGTTATTCGGAGAGGAGAGAGTTTCTTGGGAGGTTTAAGGAGAGTGGGACCTACATAATCATCGGCCTGGGTTCGGGTCTTGGGTATACCGGGTCGGATCTCCCAACTAAAAGGCACTGCTCCGGGTCTCTTGAAAGGACCTTCACCATCTAATTCAACCATTGGCATAGACACACACACAAAGAACGTTTCTCTCTGATTTGTTTGAAGGATATTACAACAACCCCTACTTATACTTCAGCGTTCAGACAGTTTTATGTGAAACTATAAAAGATTCAATGGATTTATTTATGGTATTACTAATGTTTTCTATATTAGATTGGATATGTATCAAAAACCTTCTTTTTACATGGATAATGGAGAATCTACGTAACTAATTACGTTTTTATCTTATTCACATTTTCTGAGGATCACTCTCTCAGTAAAATATTAAAGAGGTAAATCTCATTTGTTCAAAGTAATATGATATATTACTATACATACTGGTTACAAAAAGTATATATCTAGATTATATTATACCATTTATTATTTTTATATTTTGTTGTTATATAATACTATATCCCCTATATATTAATAGAATATATATTAATAGAGAAACATTAAAAAAAAGTTATAACATGTAATTTGCAGTAATTAAGAAAGCACTATGCTGAGTTGTCACGTAATTAGAATGCTAATTTTGTTTACGTGGCGGTTTGAGATCAATTGAAAATTTTGTTAGTCCAAAATTAAATTTCTAAAAATGTTATACTATATAGTATGTTCATTATGGATCATTCATTTATCAAATTGAAATTATTATATATTATTTTCTTAAATAAAAAATACGGAATTATCTAATGTGATTAAAATATATATGACAGTTAATAATTTTAAATAATAAAGATTTGGTAACAGTATGTATACTTTATATCATTTTTGTTTACTTAGTTATTATTAAAATAATTACAGAATTACATTAATCATATAATAAAATTTTAGATTTTTTTTGTATATGTTGTATTTTGAATTTTTCAAAACTAGTATAAATTAGTAAAACTGTTAAAAGTCTCACATAAACATTTATGATCAAGGTTTAATTTTTTTTCTATAATAAGATACAATGATTATAAAATCATATGAATAAATAATTTTATTTTAATAGGTGTTTATGTCATATCGTTTAAATTAAACTATACATCATATAAAAATACATACTTATATTGAAATCGTTTAAATCTTAAACATTTTCTAAATTTAGGCCAAAAAAAAATTACGAAATGAAAATAAACTTAAAAATCAATATTTATATCGAGCAATAACCAAAATAAAAAAAAACAGCACAAAAATGAGAAAAATATTGAAGATAGATATGATTGGCACGTGAACGTAAACTTATTATGACCATAATTATCTTTTAAATTGCTAAATCATGATATAAAATCGAGCTGACAATAAATATTAGGCCTGATAGTAGGCTTGAAATTTTTTGGCCTAAACGTTAGATTATTATGCGATAAGTGATTTTTTGACCTAAAATATTTTTAAAAATGAGATCAGCTCATCAATAAACAAATTACGTAATTAACAAAAAAAGATTATTTAAAGGTCAAAAATATTAATTCGATCAAGAATATAAATTTTGTTTTTTATACGATATTTCTTAAATAATTTTCACATAATTTCACCATGCGCAAAATGCAGGTCTTTAAATAATTTTCATATAAATTCACCATGCGTAAAACATAGGTTTTTAAATAATTTTCATATAAATTCACCATGCGGATAACACAAGTCTTATCATAGTGAGGTGAATATTTACGAAATGAGAATGACAATTGTTTTGTAGCTTGAGGATTGTAATTGTTGTGATTCAAAAATGTCTTCTTTTTTTTTTTGAATTGAAAATGTCTTCTTTTTTTCCTGGTCTAAGATTCATTTAACCATGTCTTTCACAGATGGGTTCATAATTGAATGAAGTCAAACATCGATGAAACATCTCTACGCTACAAGCTATAAGTCGATATATATATATTTATATAAAACAAACTCTATTGTTTTTCTTTTTCTGGGGGGCTATACAATATCCCCCATGTGTTATTTTTTTGGGTGTATGTATATAAAGATGCAAAGGTAGCTACTGTTAAAAGGAAAAATGAGAGAAGAAAAAATGATAAAGACTCCAGGAAACTCAAAGACTAATTATGTATAGAGATGAGCACACAGACACAAGAACAAACAGCTACTAAGTCTCTTCAAGTGTCCTCTACCTCTTAATCAAGCATTGCTAGACTGGAAGCATACTCTTCTCAAACCTCTGAATCGAAAGACTGGGGAGGTTTAAGAGAGTTCCTCTTTGTTGAACTTATTCCATGCTTCCTGTTCAATGCAATTTTGCATTCAGTTAAACAATTAGATAAGAAATATTTGCTTGAAGCTGAGTGTAAGCTTCGTGGATTTATTGCAAGAGATAATAAACTAAACCAGATTTCTTCCAATTACTACTAACACTGTGTTAGTAACGCAGAAGCTGGTTTAGTTACTATTTTTTTTTGGAACATTGTTCCATGAAACTCTACCGATTGATCCGGTGGGGAACTAAAATTCGACTGCCAACTTTTGTCTAAATTAGATTCTAGAGAGATATGCTCATTCAGATCCAGTGAGAAAATACCTTCAAAATGTCAAAAACCTTTTCGGCTATATACTTTTGTTCAAGGGTGGCTCCTTTCTGCTGAACTTTATCGGGATGTACATACAACGTTGCCTTCCTATAGACTTTCTTGACTGCTGAAGAAGTGATCAAATCTGTCAGAGAAACAGCTTCCCAACCACATCCAGGCCAGAGTACCTGTCATCGTTCAAAAACAGAATCAGAACTCAGTGAACTTATTTACAACTTTTGTTCTCGTCATTAAAACTCACGATTTGCAAGGAAGATAACAGCGCACGCATGTTTCCTTCTTTCCCAGTCGCCCAACGCCTTATCTCAGCATCAACACCCTCAGAAATCCTCTGAAAAGCAAAGATCAACAAGAAAGCCATCAAATTCACCAACAAGGAGACACACTCTATGTAGATTTTGAAAACAAAATCACTAGAGGAAATGTCAATAACAGGAACAGTATTATCATAATGAAGATTTGTAAATCACAAAAAACGTCATTGTCCACATGTAGGCATTATTGAAATGAAGATTAAAAGAGAAGGCATAGCTTACAGTTCTCTGTTCTTGTTCAATCCGAGATTGATGATCACGGTTATTCATATCAGCTACAGCTTGTGCCTACATTTTGAAAAGGCACTGAATAGTGTAAAATCATCTAGAACCAAAATTTACGAGTCAAGGTTTGCACAAGAAGTTTCAAAGCAAAAACCAAAACAACCACACATACCACACGGCTCTTTGTTCTCTGTTCACGATCCCATCTGGCCTTTCTACGTTCATCACTTTCCCCTGGGATCTCCTCAAATTCTCTAAATATAGGATCCCCTGTGGAGAAGAAGGAAACATTGCCAAAAAAGTTAGACCAGAGTAGCCAATAACTGAAAAAGGCATGTTTTCACGACATCTAACCTCCAAAAAGTGCAGAAAAGTCATCCACCAGGTTAGCTGGAGGAGGAGGCTTCTTTGCACTAGAAACCCCATTAGGCGTCTTTTTGGGCTCGTTGACTGCTTGCTTGCGAGTTGCCTTTTGCATCAGAAAGAAGCATAAGGATACACATTTTTTTTCTAATTTTAAAGAGTGGAACATAGATTGAAAGTGGTTCTTACTTCAGTTGTCGTCCGTGACTTTGGTACACTGCTGGACCGATGCCCAGAGCTGAAAACGGAGTCAAGATCATCCGCACCAAACTGCTGTTTCTTTGTTCCAGCATCTTCAGCTTCTCTGAATTTACTAGCAGTGTCAGAGGCGGAGGCACTACGCCGCATAGTACTACTACCCATGGCAAAGTCTTCAAGCTCGTCAATTGAAGACAATCCAGAACTCTTAACTGTCAAGAAGAAGGAATACAGTAAACAACAGCTGTGAATCAAGGTTATCAAAGAGATTAAGTAACCTCTGTCGACTTTTTGCGTTGGTTTAGGGGGAGGCTTGAGCTTTGTATTTGATGGTTTTTTCCCCTGAGAACTGACAGAAGCAGCAAACTCATCAAGTGGATCCACGAACAGACCCGAAGAAGAATGTGCTGCAGAGGTAGTTGATTCTAGAACCACAAAAGGGTCAGCATCAGCAAAGATCGATGATGCACTAGTCTTGCTGAAAAACAAACCAACAACAAAAAAAAAAGAATCAATTCAAACACATTCTATACATGACAGAGGTATCAATGCTTGATAAACTGGAACACAAACCTGCTAGTGGTCTGAGAACTCCCACCAAAACCAGGAATCAACTCATCAAAACCATTCTTCCCAGAACTACTCTGGTTCCAGGTCCTGGATTCAAGACCAAACCCACCCATATCACCCAGCAAATCATCAACCCCAGCAGCATCTTGCTTCGTAGACGAAGAGAAGGCCCCAAATATATCATCATTTCCAACACCAACAGAGACAGGCACAGCACCAAACAAATCAACATCATCAAAACCCCGCGCTGAAGAAGAAGAAGAAGATGTCTTCATCCCAAAGTTGGTGGAGAACATCAAACCGTCGTCGTTTAAAGACGAAGACTTGGTGTTAGTAGGCTTGTTCAACCCACCACCAAAGACATCGAAATCGTCGTTGACAGATACCTTATTGGAGGAATAGGACGTCGATTTGGGGTTAGCAACACCGAGATTGTTCAAGCTCTGAGGGGTGGTGGTGGGAGGACGCTTGGAGGCAGCCATGGGAGCAGATTTGCCTTGGGGCTTTATCCCGTAACGCTCCGTTAGAACACCAAACTCGTCCATTTTCGAGAGATTGATTCCACAAAATTGATAACCCTGTGAAGATGGGAGAGAGAGATATTCTCTGGATATTGAAAGGGGATCTCAGAGACGGAGAATAATAATAAGGAATAAGAGAAAAACAATCGTCTCGTCTCCTTTTTTTTTTCTCTGTGTGGGAAAAAAATCTGAGAGGCACCGACGAAGACGAACGATGGGTGGGTGGGTCCTCTATACAGATGGCTTCTTTTGCTTTTTTTTTAAATTCCCACACCTTCCTTTTATATCTCATCTTCTTTTTATATATACTAGTATTGTGTCCATGCTATGCATGGAAATATTTTTATTCACAAATAAAAGTAAATTTAATTAGGACTAATTTACTAAATAACTATAAATAATAATTAAATTAAATTTTAGCTAAAATTATATGTATTATTTAACTCTGATTTATATGCATGTATATATATAATTATAAGCACACTTATCATTATTAACCACAAACATACTATATAAATGAAGTTAGATTTGTTTAGAGATTTTTACATTAGTCTTGATTAGCTTGTTTGATACAAATATTAGTTTGAAGCTTTCCTGTTTAACTTCTTAAAGATTTATTTACTTTCAATAATTTTTCTAATCTTTGACTTGCAATTTATGTTTATTTGGCTTACTGCATTTAGTAATTCATTAAGTATCTCCATTTACAAACAAAACTACTATTCTAAATCTACTGAAAACAATAAAACAGCATGTCACAGCAGACATAACTAAGCCATGGAAACAGAGCAAATATTTTTAAAATCTTCTAAAATCACTTAATGTATGCAACTATATCTTCTAAAATCTATATGACATAAATGATAAACTCACAGCAGACATAACTAAGCCATGGAAACAGAGCAAATATTTTTATTGACATGTTATTTTGAAAACATGGTAAAAATTATACGTATAACTGGATAGTCACACATTATAGTGAAGAACACTAACAAAACAAAGAGAAGTATTATATGAGATAACAAATACCTAGTATTTTGCTACTAAAGAAATTCAATCTTTAGCTATTCAAAGAAAAACATGTGTCCGTGCAAATAGAAACTCCACATAGACAGTAAAATGAGAAAAGAAAAATTAATTAATCAAAAAGCATCAAGCAGAGCATAATCAGTCATCTCGTTGATTTATTCAAAAATTGCAAAATTCATAGTGTTATAAAACACTTCCCTAAATTTAAACCTTGAGCATTATGATTATGAGTTCAAGTATTATGATTATGGCAAGAGAAAATCTGAGAATATAATAGGAAAACCTTGTTAAACCATATCTTGGAGAAGCCAGCAATGGTACTCCACATCATGGGTCTCGAAAACCATTCCCAAGATCCGACCAACTCAAACCACATAATACATAATTGCAACCCGCATTTCAACAAAGTTGCTTTAGTCTAGTGGTATAGGAGCTTCAGTTGGAGTGCCCGTCCCTGGGTTCGAGCCTTGGCCACTGCAGAATTTACATATGGGCTGCAGCATCCGAGACCGAAGACCGTTACACGGTGAGCCACATGGTGACGCCCTGGCAGTGTCCTTGCTCACTTCGGTCTCTAGTCTGGACCACCTCGGTGGGACCAGGATACTCGGTTAGCAAAAAATAAAAAAAAAATAAAAAAAAACCCGCATTTCAGCGATATGACAGAAAACTTAAAGGGAAATGTTATGTTTTGATCTCGTCTTCTTCCGCTCCTAAAGAAGTAGCATATGGCTCTCATATTTTGTTTTAATCGAATGGAAGTTGTTCAGTTGGTCTGCTGTTTGCTCATTGAATATTTATAGGAGTATGAAAAATAAAGGAACCTTGATAAAGTGAAGATCATGGGTAGTGTCAGTGTAGTGGGTTTCGAGAAACCGTATATGGTTGTTTTTTTTTCATTTTCTAAACTATTATTTGTTTTAACTAATTTAGCTTAAATTTGGTAAATATTAATGACATGTCAAATTTTAATTGGTAGAATAACTTGTGTTTTAGTATATAAGGGATAATATTGATTTTACGGAAAACAAAAAGATTTCACTGTAACTAATTAAAAAAAATATCATTTCATTTATGTAAAAAAAAATTAAAACTTGTTGTTTATATGATGAATTGATGATACAGTATTCCAGTTACATTCCCACTTTGAAAATTGATGATACGTTTTCTTTTTCTTTATACATCTCATGTATTTTTTTTTGAAATTCAAAACTTGTAGATTTCAGTGAGCTAGGAGATAAGGAGGAAATAAAATTCCAGGATTTATTTATAGAAAAAGGGAAAACATAATCATAAACATTTATGTTTCTATATATTTACGTGAAATGCTATCTTTTTCTCGACTGGCAATTCATTTAGAAAGTTAGATAACACCACCCACTATGATCAGTCATCTACCAATTATCTATTGTATATGTGAATCAACTTCAGTATTGCTATGAGAAAGTTGAAAGGCCAAACCAAAACCGACCAAACGAACCCAACCCCAGTACAACATTAGTAGTCCAACACTCACAGAAAGCTCCGAAAATTTGTACTAATCTTAATTCAAAACTAGATATATTATATGATTATTTGACTAACTTTCTCCAAGAACATAGAGTCATAAACACAAGTACAAAATCGACCAAGCATAAGATGCAGAAATTCTAAGTCTCTTTAGTTCATGAAGTTGGAAGTATCCTTGAATCTTCTTTTAGTTGTAAACAACAATAAACACATTATCCTGTTCTCTAATTCCTTCAGTGCCTTTTAGATTTTGACTCAGAGTGCATGTATCCAGAGATCTTGTTCATCTCGTATAACAGCCCAGCAGAGAACAAAAAGCTGCAACCCCAAAACATTGAACAACAAAGCAAAGCAACCCACAATTGTTAGCTAGAGAGAGAAAGAGAGTAACGGAATAGTAGTAACATCGGTTGAATATTGAGAAGAACTAGTGTCAGTCTTACCAGGTTGTAATACAAACTCGATGCACCGTGCTAGCAGCTACAAGAGCTATGATCTCCGCAATAACCACTTCCAAAAATAAACGAAAAACTTTTCATCAGCAAACAAACTTTACGCCATAGTTTTCACAGTGATTCTTGCATAAACTAAGAAATGATCAATTAAAAATATCTAATCTTCCCCACATCCTGGAATTGATTCACATGCCCTTGAAACACTCAAAAGCAATATTTTGGGGATTATCTGAGTCTCCGAACTAAACAAATCAAAAAGTCCTCAAACCAGACAGAGAGTGATAACAGAAAAGAGAAGTGTTTTAACAGATAATTGATTTTATCAATAATGTCCATGTCAAAGAGAAACAGCTACCTGCACCCCAGCTACTCTTCGTGCCAGAAGACTCCTGGAGATTTCCTATCAACTGCAAAGTAATCACATCACATTGACCCAACTGGATCAAGTTTGAAATAGACAAAGATGAGAACTCTGTAGCTTACTGTGAGAGAGAAGAGAAAGAGGAGGGAGCTAGTGAAGCCTCCAAGGATCGTGAACAGCTCCGAAGAAGCTAATTTCCCTCTGTACACTTCTTGAAGCGAGAGGACCACCGTAAACAGAAGCATGGATCCAAGCATCGATCTTCCACCTCCCGCCGCCGCCATTGATTTCTCCTTTACTCTTCGGGAAATGAAACATCGTCTCAGGAAAGAAAAAAATCTAGAGCGACAACCTTTTGAATGATCGGAGAATGTGATTGATTACCTTGAACGAAAATTACCCTAACAGATCGGAGCTTCCCTCTTCTCCTCAGCTTCACGGAAAATGAAGAAGACGACCGACGAGGCGGAGTAATACTACAGTAAGAGTATTACAGAAATACCCTCACTCCCGAGATTTATTTTACATCTAAACGTTGTCGTTTTGATTAAGAGTTCAAGACAAACAAATGATTTGTTTCCTCCTACTTGAGTGTTGTTCAAGAATCTAGCTTTGATGATGGATACGTCAAAATAAATAGAGGTACACTTTTGTTAGCTTTTGTTTGCCTCGGTGGTTGTGATTGACACTACAAAATCTAATTGATTTTGCTTTGTTGGAAACATGAATAAACTTAGCTCTGCGGTATCCCCAGTGATCCTTGTCTCTCTGTTGCTTTTGCCTCCTGCATGTCTGATACCCACCATATGTTATAACCTCAGCGTCAACAGGTGAATCTCCAAACTTTTAAGGAAAAAGTGATGGATGTCGTTTTGAGAAGACTAACCATAGAGTCAATCCTACAGTACTGGTCACCACTCGAGATGGTATCCCAAGAACTATTTGTATCATAAGTTTTGGTTACATATTATGATTTTGAATAGAAAGTAATGAGATGAGGACGTTGAAAAGCATGATCAATCTATCAGTGTCTTCAGTCCAAATGTTCCAGGAACGCTGATGCCTTCATAGGATTCATACAATGTTAACAATTTTCAATCCTTTTATAATAGAGAAAGATTTAAATAAATCAAAATTATAGATAGATACGGATTATTAAAGAAAAAAAAAACAATCAATCTAATGTAAGATTATCTGAAAATTATCCATACAAGACGATTACAAAGATACAATTTCAATTTCTGTTTAACCGGGACACATAAATTTTCATTATTCATCATGTCATAACAAAGGAAGAGAAAAGAAAGAGACACTACTCAGAGATCAAACGACACTCGTCAAAAAAAAAAAAAAATCCTTGAGAAGAAAAAAAAATGGCAAATGAACTACTACTATATATTAACAAAAAAAAAATGAAGCAAGCAGAAGAGGGCAAACCAAACAAATAAAAATACATAGAACTCTAAGTTCGAACTGTAGTAAAAAACAGCAACAATATGATATATGATCATGATCATACTCGTATCACACGTGGGCTTGTGGGTGCTAGAAGGCATTCCAATGATCAGAGCTCCGTGGTGTCTCTGCTGTATTTGTCGTTGTTTTGAATGGTCCGGTAGAACCGAACGGGTCATGGTCATCAAACCCAAACCCGTGACTGTAATCAGCGTCTCTAGTACTTCCAATAGAATCAAATCTCGTCAATGATGCTTTAGGTGTCTCGGCCGCGTAGTTGTTGCTAGACGAATCATAGCTTTGTGCATTGAAGGAATCGTATCTCTGATAGTTGAAAGAATCAAACCTGGACGCGAATGGGTCTGGCTCGCTTGTGCTGCGCATCGAGTCTGAGCGGGATAGAGAGAAAGCGTCATTGTTGTTGCTGTTGAATGAGTCAAAGCGGGAGAAGGTGTTGGAAGAGAAGTCGTCTTGTGCAGCAGGTGTGCTTGGGACAGAATCGAACATGAAGGGACTTCTCCCTGGGAACAAGTTGTCTGAACGAGGAGTCTCTGATGCAAACGGCTTCCCGCCAAAATCAGACGTGCTATAAGCAGGAGTGCTTGGGACAGAGTCGTCGAAAAAGGATTTCTTTTCGGGAAACATGTTTCCAGGATAAGCAGGAGTGCTTGGAACAGAGTCGTCGAAGAATGATTTGCCCGCGTAAGCAGGAGTGCTTGGAACCGAGTCATCGAAGTACGATTTATTGCCTGAGTAAGAGGCAGTGGTTGTTGCTGGAGTGCTCGGGACAGAATCAGCAAACAAGGAAGGTTTTGCAGTGAAACCGTCGTTTGCATTTGCCGAGGGGCTTGGGACAGAATCAGAAAATATAGATAGCTTTGGAGGGAGGAAGTCGTTTGATAGGGTGGAGCCAGTTTTTATAGGCTTGATGCTGAAGTCATCGAATCCGAACCCGAATCCAAAACCACTATCATGCTTCTCGTGATCCTTGTCCTGCGTAAACACACAACACTCAAAACAATTAGATTAAGAAGACCAGCATCAATATTAATTTAGAGCGCATGTGCACATTATACCTTTCCGTTGAAGCTTGAAACTGAATCTGTTTCATCGTGAGAGTCATAGTTTAGAGTTTTGCCAGCAGAAGCAGTAGATTCGCCATCATCATGGCCATTTTCACTGAGACAGAATTGAGTACAATGTAGACAATGTAAGTCAAGTCGGATGTTTAGGAACATGGTTTACTCTATTTTTACTCACTCATGACACACACACGGTCTAAGAAAAGAGGCCTACCTCCTCGTATCTTTGGTTCGGGGTGAATCGTCAGCTTCAATACCCTTTCTAGCATCAGGGTCATCCAGAGACCCGTTTCTATCATTTTTACCGTCTGCAGATGCTGGATCCTTTTCAGAAGCCTCTTCATCACTGCTTGGCTTTTTCTCTGTTTTAGACTCAACATCTGAGGATGAAATGTCTTCACCTTCATTTGAAGAGGCAGTAATTTCTTTCTTCCAAGCCGATGATTTTTCCTTTGGAGGGGCTATGACGTTTTGAACATCAAGTGTAAGCTCCTTCACAAAGACAAACCCTGAAAGTAGAGAAAAATTAGTATGCCAAATTCAAGTGTTCGACTTCAAAATTCGTACCCTGTTTTGGAAGACAGGTAACTATAAGGAAACAAGAAACATTGATTAAACATCTTAAGCCATGCTTCCTCGATAATCTCATCTAACAAAGATAACTAAATCGAAACCGCAAGTATACCTTCCTCCTCTAGCTTATCCCATTCTTCATCCCAATCCGCAGAACCTTCCTGGATTCCAGGCTGCCAACCTGTGAAAGGCGAAGAAGTCCAATGAATACATAAAAAAAAAATGTATACCATTGTATAGAACAAAAGTATTTCTTGCAACAATACATAAAGAGCCAAGTATACTGAGTTTCGTGTTGTGCACAAGCATCAACGTTTAATCAAATACTTAAATAATAAAATTACAAGATCCTAAAATCAAAAGCCACATAACATTGTAACCATTCCTGCCACTGATTGAGAGAATACAATATTAAAAGTATTATTTCATTGGAGTCAAGAAGGGGTGTAAATCTATACCATAAGGAAGTTCCACCAGAGTAGTGGGTTTGCCACGTACTCCATATTGTTTGCAGCGCTCATTCAAATTTCTAATCAGTTCCTCAAGGCCTGATTGGATGTGTTCAGTGCGCTCCTACAAGACAACATTCAGCTAACTACAACCACCAAACACAATCAATCAACGGGATAGCACGCGTGGCTTACCTTAACAACACCATCATCAAGCTTGCCTTCTTCAAATTTGACTATTGCCTGGTACAATTCCATTTTCTTCTCCTGAAATTTAAAGGGAGGTTTATCATATTTTTAAGGAGACATATAGCTTGCAAATAATTCAAATTAAGCCATGTTACTGGGATATTGCTTGTAAACTACCTGTATATCACGGAACGTGGCCTCTTCAATAGTCAATTTAGAGCCTACATTGCCAGACTTCTTGTATTTCTCCTCGTATTTCTTTGCTAGAGATTCAAGCTGGATTACAGATTTAGTATGTTAGGTAAACGAACTGGATGTGTAATACCATTACAGAAGCAGCACAGTGCCACAAAAACTGTATACCTCACGTTTATCACCCGAGACTCTCTCCGTAATCTCATTGTACCTGTTGTCACATCTGCTCTTATATAAAACCTGTCACCCAAGGAACCAAAGAAGGTCAAAGAAACAAACTTATCGTTGGTAATAGTAAGGAAGTTCCTCAAAACAACTATATTTCTCGAGCTTTTAAGATCACTTCAGCACAAATCAAACAACAAAACTATACAATACTAATAATGTCAAACAGGTGTTTGCCACTACTACTGGTATCAAAATAAGTAATTACAAACAACATTTTGGGAAAGAAAAGACCAACAGAAATACTTACAAGTTCCTGCATCTTAGCATGGAAGAACTCGATTTTTTGCTTGGAATCAGCTATTTCTTTTTCAAGTTCATCCACCTGATGACCAAAATACAAGGATTTTGAGAAAAGAAACAGCAGTCACATAAATTTCTAGGCTATGTCAAATTTCAGTCAATAACTGATCTCCTATGCGGAGAAAGAACACAAATTGCCAGAAGTAGTATCAAAACAGGTTTACAAACAGTGAAAAAAAAAGGAATTATGTATAGTTTCCAGAGGCTGTCTGATAACGCTAACCTAAAAAAACCTACGACATTGGCAAATTAGAAAGCAAATCAGAGAGAAACCAGAGAATGCCTTTTTATCAATGGCAGTTGCTTCTTCAAACTTTGAGTTGAGTGAATCCTGCTCCTCTTTACTAAGTTGATCCACCAGATGTTTTTCCAGCTCAGGCATCTTACGCTTTGGCTGAGTGGGCTGGACCATTCCCTCACTAGGTGAGAGAGGAACCGGTCTCGGAGGCTTTCCTTTGGGAATAGCTGGTGGCCTCGAACCCCCATGAAGTTGATGATGTTGGGCACCTACTATATTTGGTCCAGGAATAAACATGCCGCCAGCAGAAAAATAATGCAAGTAATACAGAAAAAGGTTTGCGTGATGCCATACCATGTGGATGTCCCCAGGACGCATTGCCATGTGGTGCCACAGATTGACCAGGAGAGGTAAACATGCTCTCACTAGATATTATGGTGCTTGGGAATACTGGGGGAAGAGGTCGGCCCTCTCTATAACGCTCCATTAGATAGACAGCAATACAAAATTCCCTTAGAGAGAGCATGCTATCATTATCTTGATCGGATAAATCCCAAACCTGCTTCAAAGCCTCTGTAATACCAAGGAACAGCATTGGAAACACACAAACTGTCTACATTCCCATAAAACACAAAAAAAAAAGTATACATAACGATACAAGGGTCACTTAATTAAAATGCATGTTCACCATCATAACAACAAGCTCAAACTGAAACAAGACCATTGATAACGGACGAAGTAACAAAAACGAAAATGTAGCCTACCTTGCGGGAGCTTCCAACTGAAGAACAGATTGCGAGCCTGGTTCCCGGTAATCTTTCCGTCCCTATCAGTGTCAACTTGCACAAAAACCTTGGTATATTTCTGGACATCAGCTGGAGTCATTTTTGGCCAAGGGGCTTGTGAGTGGGAGTGGGGTTGGTGTTGGGGTCGGGGCTGGTGGTGGGGTTGGTGGTGAGGTAGGGGCTGAGGTTGGTGGTGAGGCTGGGAATGATGTTGGTGTTGAGGCTGGGGTTGGTATTGAGGTCGGGGCTGAGACTGACGCTGGGTCATCTGACTAGAAGCTGACATTCCAACTCCAACAGTAGAGCCAGTTGTACCAGAAGCTGCACCGGAGGGAGCAAATGGCTGGCTTATTTGTCCAGCAAGCTGATTCTGAACCCCAACAGGATTCTTTCCCAAAGAGCCATGTTGCGGGATTGAACTTTGCCTAACTACAGACTGTGCAACCCCAGGAGCCACAACAGTTCCAGAAGAAACAGATGAAATGGCCACTGTCGACGTAGTTCCAGTAGTAAGTTGTTTTGGCTCCGTGGAAGCAACTGCAAACACATCTCCGAAAAGTGAGTCAGAGGCAAAACCGTTTCCTGATGCCGCCAGTTCCTTGGGATCCTTGCCTACCAATTGACTGGATGGCACATCTAGAGCACGAGCACCTGAAGGAGCAGAAGAATCTTGGGGCTTGTGCACAGGCGCTGATTCTTGAGGTCTAGCGGTTGTAGAGCTTATTACTGCTGGTGTCATATGCGGTGTTGGTATATGGTTAGCAACTGAATTAGGTGCAGTACGAGGCGCACCAGCACCAGCCCCTCCAGCTGGCAGACCCTGGCTTTGAAAGTTTTGCGGTGGTTGAGCCGGACGTGGCCCATTAAATTGATTCTGCTGGCCCGGGACTACTTGTTGATTACTAGTGCTTACGGTGCCGCCCATTTGACCTCCCCTCATACCAGCCGCTACTGATGATGGCATCGATGTAGCTCCCTGAGCTTGTGTAGCAGGCACAACTCCCCTGGGCTGTGGAGAGGGTGTTGCAGCAAGATTTATCTTGGGAGCAGGGATATTAGCTGAAGCAGGACTATAAATTGCAGCCTTCACTATCTCAGGCGTCAATTCCCGTCTACTTTGTGCCACAGTTACCAACTTTAAAGCATTGTAGAACTCCGCTCGACCAAGGTAACCAGCCTTTTTTGCATCCGCGTAGGACCATACCTACAAGCATGATAAAAAAAAAAAAAAACTATAACATCAACATATCCAAAGGTTAATAATAGCCACAATAGGAGCTGAAAAACTTATATATGCACAAATCTGAAGAATGTTGTCTACAGTCCAGCAGAATGAAAAGAGAGGCTCCATCGCAATTCTAAACCAAACGATCCCACAGATGAAAGATCCAATTCAAAAGGAACCTGAGCAAGGACGTTCTTAGGCAAATTGGAGGCTTGGAAGAAAGCGACAGCCTCAGCACCACTGATACGACCATCTCCGTCCAAATCTGCTCTCCTGAAATACGTATCGAACAGATCCTGGCTCCCCGTCGGCCTCGGCGCCGCCATTTGGAAACGGAGGATGATCCGGAAGACAGTGTCCCACAACAAGATGCGTGGAAAAGCCCTAACACATGAGGCTGGCCGAGTCCAATCGTTAGATCACCGCATCGCGGGGAGGTTCGATTGGAAGGAAGGAGAAATGAGATCGGTGGCGGTGAAGATAGCGACGGTTACGAGAGGCGGAGAGGATGATGATGATTCTCCCGACAGAGAAACAATCCAATTCCCGGGGATTTGAGATGGAAACCGGTACAGCCCGATGGAGGAGGAGATTTTGGGAAAGTTATTTGATGAGAAAAAAATAATGTTATTTTGTTAAATCGCATAACTACCTCGAGATGCAAATAATAATACGGACAGAGCTTATTGCTTTAAAAAATAAAAATAATATACAATTTCCTTTTATTATATTATCAGCTTGCTCGACTGATAACGATGTCTATGATCTCAGAGAGAGATGTAATATGAGCAAGTTCTCTGCTTTAGTAGTTCTTAACTACTCATTTCTACTATACGACGGCGTTTACTCATATCTACCCAGTTTCAAGAGCTCTTGCTCCAAGTCCTCAAAAGGTTAGAGGTAGAGATTGATTGTTTGTAGTTTTTGCTTTAGTTTTTGGTTTTTGTTTTTGCGAAAATTATTTTTTATCTAATTAAGTTTTTGGTTTTAGTTTTAGTTTTTGTTTTGTAAAAACTATGTGAATTGCCAATCAAGATTTTCAATAAATAGATTCTCTAAAATTTAGGAAAACTAGTTTTTCAAAAGTTTAACCATTTAATGAAGAAAAACCAAAAACCAACTTTTTTGAGTTTTTATGGAAAAAAAAACGAATTTTGATTTTTTTTTTTGTAGAAACTTCTATATTTTAATTAATCAAATAATTAAAAAAAAATATTTTCATACAAATAAAAATATCATACAATTTGTTTACATAAGATATCATTTAAAATGTGAAATATTTTAATTTGTGTTTCATATCTGTAAATAATTTTTTATAAATAATATTATTTAATTTTAAAACTTAGTTATTAGTTTCTATAAATAAGATAATTATATTATTTTAATAATTATTAATCACATTAAAAATGACGAAAATTATAAAAACATAATATATTTTATTAATACAATATATTGTATTAATCCTGAAATATAAAAATTACCATTCAACTTAAAGAAAATATAAATAATTTATATAAAAAAATTTATAATTAGATTCAAAATTTTATGTATTTTATTTTTATATAATTTATAATATTTATATAAGAAAACTATTGATATTCAAGTTTTAAAAATTAAAAATAATTTATATAAGAAAAGTTTCTAAGTAGTTTCAAATTTAATATTTTTGGTGCAATTTATATATATTTTATGATTTATATTTTACTATATTATATTTTTATAAAAATATAATAATTAAAATATGTTATTTTAATTTATTTTAAAATAATAATACAGTATTTTGATAAATTTTCATTGTAAAATCTAAATATTTATTGCTATTTTGTTGTATTATTTTAAAGAAATGTATTAATTAATTTTTGAAAAATAAAAAAAATTACAGCAAAACCAAAAACCAAAATCTAAATCTAAAAACCAAAAACCAAAATTCAAAAGCTGAAAACCAAAAACCAAAAACTGAAAACTAAAAACCAAAATCTAAAAACGAAAAACTAAAACTAAAAACTACTGAAACAATCATCACTTCAGACTTTTATGCTGCTGTTACAGAACCTGAAGCCACTGAGCCAGTATTGAGTTGCATAGTGTGATGAAGTTTATTTTACACAAAATAAGCAACGCCTTTGTCAAATTTATGTCATGAAACAAAGGTCTTTTTTTTTTGTCACAACTCCAGTTTTTTTTTGCAGTTCAAAAGCTGGTACTCATCTAAAGTTGGTTTCGCTTTAACCAATGGACCTTGGCTATTGTCACTTGAGTGATAACTCCAATACGATGAACCCGCAGTTCGATCTCCGTTGGCCACCAGTGCACTCATGGGACTTACATAATAGTCGGTTAACCTCGGTCGCCAGACACTATAGATAATTAAAAAGAAAAAAACGTTTGTTTCGCTTTGGTTGCCAAATTTTTAAGAGGTATTATGCATAGGTCGCATAACTCCTTTAACATCGTTCTCATCCGGCTCTGACTCTTATCTTTGTCAGAAGCATGTGATTTTCAAAGATTCATAGCCAATGTTTGAATGCATCATAGTGAGCTACTTTCTGAGGAACATTGGCTTGAATGAGAGAGCAGGAGTGGTTCTACTCGGGAGACATTGGGGTTATACACAAAGACGGTTACTCGGAGGTCAAAGACCAGTCAAATGATGTGATCATATGCTACTATTGGTACAAGATTTGCAAAGTGGAATAGTAGTTTTCTACCTTATATTACAAGTGTACTTTCTTGTTAGCTTTGGCCATTTTATTGTCCTGATGAGTTGCGTTTGCAAACAAAAAGAGATCCTCTGCATAAATTCTAAAGAAGAACAAATTGTCAAACAAAGAAAACATGAAGCGATTGATTTTGAAAGCAAAGAGAAAAGACATTGTCCAGAAACTGGTGTTGAGATGGGTTTTCGTTTTTGATGTAACGGGATGGTCCATTATTAAAATTGAGCCTTTATAAACTTAATTTGGCCCAGAACCTTTGCTATATTTTTTTATTAACATTATTTTTGACAAGTTACATAATTTATTTTATTATCTTATTCATATATGGTATTTTCAATATTATATTTTCAGAGTTTTTGTTATTTTTGTTTTCACTCACTCACTTTTTATTAAAGGTGTTTTCTTATTTCAATAAATCAAACAGACCACATGAAGCCAGAGTCCTCTTTTCTCATGATCAATTTTCGTGGTCTTTTCAACACTGAAAAATGTAAATATAATGAAAGCCAGAAAATTCTGCGAAATATTGTTGATGTTGATACAAATTTCATCCGACATCAAACAAAAGAAAATAATTTCAAGTGAATAATCAAGAAGCTTCCTCTATCATATAGTTTGAGAAAGTTTATTTAGTAGCACTAGTATATAACTTTAATAATCTCTTGTGGTCGGTTTTACATACTTCAAAGTTGTTTTCGTTTTAAAGGAGAAAAAAATATTGCATAAAATTTGCACGACGCACTAATTCATTCAAAATAGATTGTAGTCGAGGTCAAAGTCCTATAGAAGATTAAAGGCGGGGCTGCGAAAGAATGATCCACATCAATCAATCTCTTGTAAGATATTTATGCTCCCCGCTTGATGTGATATCGTCACCCAATATATTACTCGATTTGTAAAGCAAGTATATGATTCTTTGATTTCTTTATACGAGATTTTATTAAACACGCCTTATGGTTACATTATTATGAATAATTTCCGATGACAAAATGTGCTCATCAAGTGAATGAGTTGATTATAGCTGGTTAAACAGTTGAACTATATATTTATTTTAGGTTGCTGAAATTTTGAATTTATACTATTATCTGAGAAGTGAATATGCTGATTTATTATTTTTTCCATGATTTTAATTTTTTTTTAACAGTGTATAAGTATGTTATTATACATTATGAAAAATATTATTTTACAAACGATAATTTTAGATGACTTATGAGGATTCACATCTGACTGCATCACCTAAACCACCCTATGGGATCCACGCTTGGCGGTACTTCTTGCGTCATATTGCAGATCTCTTGTAAATATTTTTTTCAATTAATTCGTATAATTTCGTCTATTCTGGAAATCAAAACTCAGACCTCCTGATGTAGAAGCATTAATGAACATTTAATCAAACCACTGGACTAATGAGACTTCCACTCCATGATTTTAGATTTATTCAATAGTTTTTTATAAATATTTTATTATATATCTTAATAATAAACAGCTTCAGAGACATGATAATTACAATATTTCATCTATACAAAAATTTAATATTATCTTATTTATCATTGTATTTAAAAATATTCTTAGCTAAGTCAATGGTTTTAATAAATAATTTTAATAATATTTATATTAGATAATAAAATAGTTAATTATTACCTACACAAACATTTGATATTATCTTATTAAAATAATATAAAAAGATGGTTCTCTTATATGTTATAAAAGGATTATATATATATATATATATTTTGGTATTAAAAAGTTATATCTTTTTGGATTTTGTTAATATAAAATCATCGATAGCATAGACAGTTTATTATTTTAATTTATTAGTGTTTAGTTTAAAAAATATATTTTTAACAATTGTAAATTTTGGTAATATGTATTACCACCAACTGGTTACCACAAAAGCTCATGTATATGTTCTACCAATACAAAGCAGTACACGTTTACATGTCCTAAAGAAACATACAAAAAACTTGCAAAGAAAAAAGATGAATATTTTAAAACATAAAACATTGCCTAAATATCTTGAAAATTTACATTATTTATTTATTGTAAATCATATTTTAAAAAATAAATATAATTTTTACATATATATATATGTGTTATGTTGTTATTTGAAAATAATATTTTCTATTATAAAGTTAAAAATTAAGATGAAAACATTTTATAATTAAATATTAATTAAAGAAAAACATTTGTAAAGATATTTTAAAAATATTTTTAATATGTGAGAGTTAAAAAATTAACTCAATAATAAGCATATATATTTTGATTTAAAATTTTCGAAAACATTTTTAATAGAATATAAACATTCATAAGACGATTATGCCCGCATGTGAGGGTTAAACATCTAGTTAACCATTATATATTAATATACAGTAAAGTAATATTTCATCTATTTATTGTGTAATAATTTGAGTTCAAATATGGTCACATGTTACTGAAAATGATTACTACAGGATATTTTAAAGCTATTCAAATTTTCTTACTTATTCTTCGTGTTAGGGTCCTTAGGGATAACTTATGATTACTAGGTATTCACCATATTGCAATATGACAGAAACTTTTATTTTGGATAAAAAGTCAAATAACATCAGATATAGATTAGGAAAAAGTATTAGGATA
The DNA here is from genome assembly GCF_000309985.2 of Brassica rapa. NCBI lineage: Eukaryota > Viridiplantae > Streptophyta > Magnoliopsida > Brassicales > Brassicaceae > Brassica > Brassica rapa. The sequence continues at coordinate 13,658,257 of NC_024801.2, forward strand.
TAAAATTCATGCTTAATATATATATATATATTAGAAATACATGTGAATAGTATTGATAGCGGATTAGATAATACATAATTCATGTATAGAACAACTAATGGATAAGATTCAGATTTGTGTTCTAGTAAACAAATGGTTGTATTCATTATTTCAGAAATTAAAATTATAACACATAGATTGTAAACTGAAAACTACAACGTTATATATAAATAAATCTCTGAATTAAAAAAAATCATGCAATAGTCTAATATAGTTATATTAATTTTGAGAGTTATTTTTATAATTTTAATATCACTACACCAGTTAATCAAAAACGTTGGAGAATTATCAAGAGTAATTTCAAATAATATATTTCTCATTTCATAGTTTTCAGTCAAATTCTGTATTTTTGTTTTATTTTTGTTTGGACAAGAAAATGGTAATGATTCGAATCGATTCGATTACAAGTTATTAATAATAATATACCACATGAAAAATTAGAATGCATGTTCTTGCCGTCTCGTGTCACCCAAATCATTACTTATTGAAATCAAATAGTCAAGGCGTGCATCGCTATACTCAAATAACCACACGAGCCAAGTGAGTCAGGTCCGCTGCTCCAAGACTATTAATTATGAAAATAATAAAAGACACTTTATCTTTCATTATTTTCTTCCGTCGAATCAAATGCTCCATAACAAATGGAGATTAGATAGAATATTTAATCAAGATACTAGATTTTGACCCGCGCTTTCAAAGCGCGGGATAACATTTTGGTTAATTTTTTCAGTTTAAAAGTTACTATCATTTTTGGTTTAAATTTTAATATTTGAGTTTTAACATCTATAATTGAGAGTAATTATTTTGACGGCTCACAATATTGGGCATTCGTGTTTTCGATTTGTGTTATTCGGTTTTTGGGTTATTCGGGTTAGGATGTTTAAGACCCGTTAAAAACCAGACATTTTTGGATCAAATCGGTTCAGGTAATGTCGGATTTAGGTCATGTTTTTATTTTCTTATAAAACTCGTAATGAAAGCAAATTAAAAATAGATTGGCTTAATTCAGGGTTAAAGGAAAAAATCCCAAAAACGCTTAAAAACCAGAGTTAAACCCGGAAAACCACCAAAATTCAAGTAATTAGAGTAATGAGGTGATTTGAATATTTTATATTTATAAATTATAATTATATATATAAATTAAAAATAATTAGTATTTTATTATATTTCAAATATTCAGGTACCCGTTCGGTTTTTTGTTTGGTTTTAGTTTTTAGGTTTAGAGAACTAAAAGTTGTTTTTTTTTAATAATTTCACTTTTTATTTTTATTCGGTTCAATTATAGTTTTTGGTAGTGTTTTGAAATCCGATCCGGACACACGATTAAATTGGTAAACCTAGTTACCTAAGATAAATCCGGTTTGGGTTTTGTGAAAAAAAAACCAATATTTAAAAACCCAATAAAACCTGAAAAAAATCACTAAAACCCAGAAATCGGTTACTGGTTAAATCACTGGTTGAACCAATAAATAAATTTTACATTTTTAGCTTTTAATTAATGTTTTTTAATCGATTTTGTATTCTAAATTTTAATTAAGAAGTTAGTTTTACATGTTCAAAGTTCTCGCTTATCATAAATCTCGCTTACTATGTTTTACATGTTCTAAGCTCTACTATGTTTTCCATGATTTATCGTGAATCGCATGAGTTTATTTTATATTTTTTTACATGTTTCTAACTAAATATTTTGTCTTGAAAGTCACTGAATTTATTCTATATGTTTATGCAAAACCATATGATTTGAATCATGTTCAGCAGTGACTTTTTCACATTAGACATTTAAATATTTATGAATTTTAAGTCCTGATATATCTTTGTTAGATGTCATAACTTTCAAGTTCTTAACTTGTTACAAAAAAAATTAAAATAGTCTAAACTATTTTTTTGATATTTTGTATGTCAAATGAAAATAAAAATATAGTGTTTTCTAAATGTCTTCTAAAACATAAAATATACATATCCAAACTATTATTTTATGTTTTAAACAACATTTAGGAAATACTTAACTTTAGTTTCTATATTTTTATTTTCATAGCTAATATATTATTATCTAATAAAGTTAATTAATATATTAATCTGCGATGCACCCGCGGTTGATCCAGTGACCCAGTAAGCCAGATTGTCCGGTTTGGTGTTTTGGCCAGATTTCAAAATACTGGTTTTTAAGTTTCAGATAATATGTCAAAGACTAACGTTTCATTAGTTTTTTTATCGGTGTTTTAATACCTATCTTATTAAAATATGATCCTTCTTATTATTATCCTTAGAATATCGTACAATATTATTTTTTGTATTATTGTGTTTCTAAAAGATTTTTTTCCTTCATTAAATATATTTTTATCATTTGTAAATTGATTTAATAAAATTATTTATGTCATAAATATCAAATTTCACTTGTTATATTTTTATCATTTATGTTTGACAAAAGAAAAATGTCTAATATCATGGAGTAGATTACATGAATATTATGTTTTAATTTGAATAAATACTATTAATTATGTTTTAATTTAAAGCAAATCGTGTTTGTTACTAACTATATCCATTATAGATTTTTTAGTATAATAAACTATACTAATTATGTTTTAATATAAATGTAATGGCATGGCTCTGTAAATACTTACAAAATATAAGGGTACCTAAAATATAAACATTCATAAGACGATTATGCCCGCATGTGAGGGTTAAACATCTAGTTAACCATTATATATTAATATACAGTAAAGTAATATTTCATCTATTTATTGTGTAATAATTTGAGTTCAAATATGGTCACATGTTACTGAAAATGATTACTACAGGATATTTTAAAGCTATTCAAATTTTCTTACTTATTCTTCGTGTTAGGGTCCTTAGGGATAACTTATGATTACTAGGTATTCACCATATTGCAATATGACAGAAACTTTTATTTTGGATAAAAAGTCAAATAACATCAGATATAGATTAGGAAAAAGTATTAGGATATAAAATTCATGCTTAATATATATATATATATATTAGAAATACATGTGAATAGTATTGATAGCGGATTAGATAATACATAATTCATGTATAGAACAACTAATGGATAAGATTCAGATTTGTGTTCTAGTAAACAAATGGTTGTATTCATTATTTCAGAAATTAAAATTATAACACATAGATTGTAAACTGAAAACTACAACGTTATATATAAATAAATCTCTGAATTAAAAAAAATCATGCAATAGTCTAATATAGTTATATTAATTTTGAGAGTTATTTTTATAATTTTAATATCACTACACCAGTTAATCAAAAATGTTGGAGAATTATCAAGAGTAATTTCAAATAATATATTTCTCATTTCATAGTTTTCAGTCAAATTCTGTATTTTTGTTTTATTTTTGTTTGGACAAGAAAATGGTAATGATTCGAATCGATTCGATTACAAGTTATTAATAATAATATACCACATGAAAAATTAGAATGCATGTTCTTGCCGTCTCGTGTCACCCAAATCATTACTTATTGAAATCAAATAGTCAAGGCGTGCATCGCTATACTCAAATAACCACACGAGCCAAGTGAGTCAGGTCCGCTGCTCCAAGACTATTAATTATGAAAATAATAAAAGACACTTTATCTTTCATTATTTTCTTCCGTCGAATCAAATGCTCCATAACAAATGGAGATTAGATAGAATATTTAATCAAGATATTTACACATATACTGAAATTTGGATTTTAAAAATCGTTTTCTGCATGTTTTGTTTATTCCACCTTTTGCTTTTGTTTTTTCACAAGACTTTTACTTTTGATCCCCCCATGCAAAGATAACGTTTTAAATTAATTCGAGCATTAAATTTTTGCTCGTGGTTCATGTGGTGAAGTTATGTATCATTAGTAGTATATGTAACTATTCTCATAAATTATTCAAAGGCCAATAATAATTAAGTAAAGGTAGAGAGTGCGGCTAATCCACAGCGAGCCTAACTCGGAAAATAAGTGGCTTTAATCAGTATCTCAATTAGTTAAATACGGAGTACTTAATTGCAGCATAATTGGTTTGCAAAGGAAGCTTAGTGAACAAGACCACGTGCGGGAAATAACAAGATTGATAAGATAAGAAAAGTATTATATACTATTAATTTACTACATACTATTAGCTTGCAGGACAAGTCTTATCAATTGATAAAAGGGGGCAGAATCTAGGACTTCGCGTTCTCGTTAAGACAAGAGTGAAAACTAGACAGAGAAAGTAAAGATCGATGAGCTCGGTTGAAAAAGCGGCGGCGGTAGAGAATGGAGAGTGGCGGCAACGACGGTTGGGCCCGAAACAAGGAAGTGTGTTCCCAAAGGAGAGAAAATTGGTGAAGACAATGATCTTGGAGGCTCTGTTTTCATCTCGCCCTTCTTTGAAGTCCAAGCAGATAACAAAGCCGCCGTGTAGCAAGCGCGTCCAGCCCACGCTCCGGTAGCCTCCAAATGATATTCTACTTTTTGTTGGAGTAAAGAAGAAATCAATTTGGATCGGAAACTAGAACAAGTTAAATTAGTCTTCTCCTCGTAATTTCCTCTCCTCTCTCTGTCTCTCATGTAAGATCATTTGCGTTCTTTGCTTTATGTAAGAAAAATATAGATGCATGTGCTATTAATTTTGCTTGTTTCTTTGGGTTTACATATTTGATTCCTCGTGTATTCGTGTTAATTTAAGATTTATAATTTTACAACGTCTGAGATTTAAGAAGCATATCTTTATATTCCTTTTTTTTTTGCTTAAATTTTTGTTTCTTGAACAGAAAATATTTGTAATTGTTTTATTTTGGACAAGCAATATATTTGTAATTATTTCTATTGCAATCATTAAAAGAGATTGAGAAACCTCAAATGCTAAAAACAACCCTTTCATTTTCATTTAATTGCCGTTTAAAACTTGGTCACACAAATTAATAAAATATTTAATTTTTACATATTTTCGAAATAAAAACATCATTACCAATACAATTAACCACATTTCAACTATTAGAAAACTAGATTAGAATAAAAAGTTAAAAAAATTGCATTCAAATTAAAAAAAACGATATTTATTTTGAAACGATGGGGATTGTAATTTTCCATGAATTTTCCACTTCTCATAATTTATTCTACAATGACATTTAAACTGAAACTGAGGGATAACTAGTGAATTGTCACTTTTAAGTCAGTTACAAAAAAAGAAGTCATGGTTTATCAAGTTTGATTTCAATACGCTAAAATGAAATAAAGAATCTCTTAGATTAGCAAACCAAGAAATCATTTGTTTAGTTAGCAATCGGTTGACTTTTATTTTTTTTTAATCAAAACCATTAAGAAATAGAGAGATGAGCTGGTGAAGAAGGAAAATTAAGGTTTGATGTCGGGGTAATCCCTAGAATCCTAGATGATAAGAACGGACCTCAGAATTCACAGACTGAACGAACTTCTTCGATTGAAAGACTATTGTCTGGACTCGTGATTCACAGACCACCGTCACGCTATCACACTTTTTAATTGTATAAAACACATATATATTAGTATACTCCATTACTATATTTATTGACAGGCGTAATTTCTGTCGGAACTTTCACACGTGAATTCTTTTTTTTTTTTGTCATTTTGTTGATCTTATTAAACATTGGCCAAAAGCCGAACAGTACATGGTAAAGACAAAGTCCATAAACGAGGCCCAATAACGGTCCATAAAACATGCAACCTAAAAAAGTCCAAACAAAATCAGTAACAACTCGAACTCCACGCGTTGCTTTTAGCGTGACAGGGACACATGCCCATCATGCGAGTTACCACCGCACTTCAGGCGGTGACAAGGACATCTCCGGCGAAATTCTAATCGGCTGGCCCACCGAAAACAAACCGGAAACATGACCCGTTCAAAGTGCCTCGCCGTCGACGACATCAAGAGGTGAAGACGTCATTATAACAACAACACCTTAGTTTACAGCGTGAGATCTCCACACATCCAAAATCAAATCAGGACGACTTGATTCTCCAGCGAAATTCAACAGACCCACAAAAAAACTAAAGCCAAAGGATCTCGCTTCTTCATTTGAAGTTTCAATCAAAGAACAACGTTGTTGATCCAATCGAACAACGAACCGATGGAAACAGAAAAAGTTTTAAGAAGCTAAGATCAAACAGAAACCGGGATAGACCCGGAAAAGCCACCGTCACCACCGTGAAGAAAAGTGAGACGTGGAGCCAAGAGCCGACGGTAACATCGGAGGGTCTGATGTACCGTCAAAGTCGGCCGACCACCAAGATAAAAGTGCGACGCTGGAAGAAAGACCCAACCACGGGTAGTCTGTCTCCAGAAAACGACCGGCCTGAGGTTTCTAATCATCATCTTCCCCTCTGTAAAAGATACATGAGAGGGAACAGAGGAAAACGAGAGAAAAACCTTTATTCATAAACTAGAAATCGAATAAAATAAAATAGAGAATATGACTCCAGAATACTAAATAAATTGGTGAATACGGTATGATTTTCAAAACATCTAGCAATACGCACAAATCACAAAACTCACTCTACAAGCTTTTTGTTTCTTCCGATTCATATTTTTTTAAAGGAGTGTGTTACCTTATGAGACATTTTCTTGTTTTTTTTTTACCTTTTAAGACATTTTCTGCTGGAGAAACACTTTTTTTATGAAAGGCTGAAGTGAGACGGAAATGCAGCTTGCTGGGTAATCTGAGACAGAAAGCAAGATGATGTTGTTTTGTGTCTAGTTGGTGTGGGGACCAAACTTAGTTACTTTTTGTGTTTACTTTATATTTTATATTTGATTGTTTTTCTTATTCCCTTTATATTTTCATTTACTTTTATTACAACTTCTAACATATATAAAACAAAAAGTTGTCAAATTAAATTATTTATAAAATAATCAATCTCTTAAGATTCATTTTCATATATATATATATATATATATATATATATATATATATATATATATATATATATATATATATATATTAACATCTATACAAAAAAATGTGGATATGAACATTAAAATGTAGGTAATAGCGTTATAAACTATGTGTGAACATGGAAATCAAAGTTGGACATTGGTACGTACTTTCACCAAGTTAGATCTATAGTGAAAGTAGATAGACCACAATTTGGAGTCTGGAAAGGAGGTGTTGAGCTGAATCATCCGTGGACTCTTGATGGGTGGGAGCAAGATTGATGTTTAGGACGTTGTTGTTGTGGACTACATCATAATCTCTTGATGTGGTCATGTAGTCAAAATATCTTGCTGCATCATCCTTGGATTCTCTGTGGTCATGTCAAGTTTGGCCCAAAAATCCATCTAGTTACGTAGTTAAAGTATCAATTCAGAACTCTTGTTGTTGGAGACCAAAAAAGGTAAATAAAGAAGTGTTTTAATTAAAGCCAAGTACTTTACCTTCCGTTTTCGATCATTTATTTCTTTCATCGAGGAAAAGGAGAAAGGTCTAAACTTAAATCTATAAACCCATATGTAAAGTTTTTAACCATTTACTTCTTAGATCTCTGATACGTAGAAGAAGTGTTCAATTTTTTAATCTCAGATTCTGATACGAACAAAGGAAGTGATATTAAAACTTGTAAATGTCAAAATTGAGCTCTTTGTAGAAAAAGGAATGAAGCTAACCTTCACACCAAGAGAGCTTGTCGTCGTCTTTTCCACAATGGAGGTCGGATCTGCTCGTCGTCACGTCCTCTCCACACCAGAGCTCGGACATGCTTGCTGTCCTCTCCACAACGGAGCTCGGACCTGCAAAAGCATACCCAAACTTGAATCAAATGCAAAAGTAACCCAAAAGCCTTGTGAAATTACAGCCAACCCCTTGTGACCAATAAAAAAAACATAACTCTTTTTACGAATATAGCCCTGCTAAGTCTTCTGAGTCTTCTGAGATTTTGTTAAATCTTCTGGACGACGTCCACAGAAGTCGTCTGCTATAGTTGATCTTAAAAATAATTTATAAATTTTGTAAAAAAATATTTTGGTAAGCGAAAAATCAAAATCATGTAATTATAAACAGTTTTAAGTGATATAAATTAAGATATAATAAAATTGAATTGTTTTCAACATAGATGAGTGAAATTAGTGAATCATGATATTCTTTGGTCTAGGGTTTGACAACATATGTTGTTGTATTGTATGTATTCTTAGGGTTAGATTTTGGAAAGCTTAAATATTTTTTTGAAAAATTAATTTTTTACCTACATGTGATTATTTCTGTGTATAGTAAACACTTTTTAAGTTTAATTTGATTTTATGAAGTGTTTAGTTAGTTAATTTAGTTTAGGGATTATGTTTAGGGTTTAGACGACTAACATGTAAGTCGTCTGGCGATTAGAAGATATCTTCGAAAGTCTTTTAACTCCCGCTTAAAAATTTTAGATTCCCGCTAAAAATATTGAAGTCTTATGGGCGACTTACAAGTAAGTCGTCTAGTAAGTCTTGTGATAGAAAATGTTTAACCTTATTGAAATTTTTATCTCCATAGGTAAAGAAAAATTTACACATTCTCTCTCTTCCTCTCAAACGGCTGCAACAAAAATGATATGTTCCTCATTCTAAAACTCTCTAACCTCTCTCTAATCTCTTTGAACTTATAAACACCAAACTTTATATCAATTTATTGTTTTTTGTCTCATGTCTTTATCACTAGTTTATCTTGTTTTGCAGGTTTTTCATCACATGGTTCTCATCTTCCACTCATTTAAAAGTAGGTTTATTAATTTTTGATATGTTTTTTTTTTGTGTTCTATAGAGGTACATTTATCTAATCTTCAACTCATTTTCTATGTTTTAAAGTCATTTGAACGTTTTTAAAAATGCAAATTTTTTAGATCTGAATTTGGATATGCAGATTTTCAGATCTAGAAGACTTCTTGGCTAGAAGACTTCCAGACGACTTCCGGGAAGTCTTCTGACAGAGTCTTCTCCCATGTCTCCCTTTCATAATAGATCTGAGCGTTTTAATAAGTTTTTTAGTTTGTTTTTCTTCATTTGGTAACCTCATGTTACATAAGGTTCATACATTTTCCCAAACTAAAACTCTCCAAACCCACTCTAATCTCTTGACTTGAAAACACTAAACTTTATATGAATTTTTCATTTTTGTCTCATGTCTTTCTCATTAATCTATCTTTTTGTTATAGATTTTTAATTAGATGGTTCTCATCTTCCACTTGGATATGTACTTTGTGTGTTCTATAGAAGTATGTTTATCTAATTTTCCACTTATGTTTTCTGTTTTTAAGCTATATGAACATTTTTTTGATATGATATGCATGTTTTTCAGATCTGGGTTTGATATACATGTTTTTCAGATCAGGATCAGATTCTGGAAGACCTATGGAAAGTCTTCTCGGAAGTCTTCTAAGACATAATGCGTTAGAAGACTTCTAGGAAGTCTTCCAGACGACTTCAAAGAAGTCTTCGAGACGACTTCCAGGAAGTCTTCCAAACGACTTCAAAGATTTTTCCAGGCAACTTCCTGGAAGTCTTCTATGAAGTTTTCTGACGGAGTCTTCTTCCATATCAAGTCGAGTCTAAGCTTGTCTTTGTAGAGGAAAGATCTATAATAGTTTTGTCTGTTGTCTGTTTTGTGATTTGCATGTGTATTCCTTTAGTTGTGACTTTTTTTCGTAAATTTTAAAAGATATTTATAAAAAAGTTTGGTAAATATGTTCATTTCCACAATGTTATCTTGCCAAAATTACTTGACATAATTGAAGTTATTGATACAACTTCAATAGCAAAACACAATAACACAAAAAATTAATCAAATTGATTACAACTAAGGGAGAAAAACTCTCAAGAAAACTTAGTCAAATTCACAAAAGATAAAATATTACATAAGTTCAAAGGCAGAACACTTTCATTAGATACATAAGTAAAAAGTATATCTTATGATATGAGAAGACACATTAAACCATGTTACTTGATATTCTTGAAGTTACTTAACACTTTTGAAAATTAAATAAACATATCTTAAAATTACTTAACAAATTTACAAAAACTAACGTAGAAGACTTCCACAGAAGTCTTCTCAATTAGCTAGAAACTTTACTAAACATGAATGTTGGTAACCTCATAAATATCACAAATTAAGTTATAAATTTCATTCAGTAGCCCCAATATTGACTAATATACATGAATTAACAAAAAAAATTTAAAAAGTCTTTATAGTTTTAGAGAAAATGAAAGTTTATTAAACATTGACACAGACGACTTCCACGAAGGTCGTTTGGTGGATTTCTAGGAGATCGTCCATTTAGGTTAGTTTTGCAATTGATTTTTAACCTAGACGACTTACATGGAAGTCGTCCATCTTTGTTTATTAAAAAAAACTCGAGACGACTTACATGTAAGTCATCTAGGGAAAACGGGTTAGTTTTGCATTTGACCGGATTGTGTCAAAAATTTGACTTTTCTGGACGACTTACACGTAAGTCGTCGAGTAGAAAATTAAAAAATCAATATTTTGTTATACCTAAATGACTTACATGGAAGTCGTCTCAGGTTAGTTTTGCAATTGAAAAATAAAACAAAAAAATATTTTTTCTAGACGACTTACACGGAAGTCGTCCGTCCGACGACTTAGATGGAAGTCGTCCAAGATAAATAAGGCTTGACCAGAATCTCGGAATAAAATCATGGACGGCTTCAATGTAAGTCGTCGGACAGACGACTTCCGTGTAAGTCATCTAGAAAAAAAAAATTGTTTTATTTTTCAATTGCAAAACTAATCTGAGACGACTTCAATGTAAGTCGTCTAGGTATAACAAAATATTGATTTTTTCAATTTTCTACTGGACGACTTACTTCAGGAAAAGTCAAATTTCTGACACAATCCGGTCAAATGCAAAACTAACCCGTTTTCCCTAGATGACTTACATGGAAGCCGTCTCGAATTTTTTTTTAACAAACAAAGATGGACGACTTCCATGTAAGCCGTCTATAAAAAACACATTTAAAAGTCAACTGCAAAAATAACCTCTGCATTGACCAGAATGCTTCCATGTAAGTCGTCTACAGCCGTGTGGACAAACAAATCTGGGAAAAAAAAACTAATTTCATAGTTTCAACCAGTGAGATAACTTGTTTAGCACACATAAGTCTTCTTCAAGCACCCAGAATCTCAAACAAAAGTGACCCACCAAGAATCGTAAGCTTCAATGGCTCTATGAACCATAAAAAATTTAGAAACAAAATCTTGGATTTTTTTGGATGAATAAGGAGAGAAAGTGAAAGAGATATTGTTTTTAGTTCATAAAAATTGAGAAAAAAAGAGTGTAAATCGATTTTTAGGTGCATTAAGAGCTTCAAAATGGTTGTTCATGGTGGTTGGTGTATGGATGGCAATGACAATATTGTGAATACTTGAGAAAGATGAGGGTGATGGAGTAAAATATGCAGTTTCAGAAAAGAAAAAAAAGTGATGGCATTTTCGTGAATAATCTGAACTTTGGGAATGAAAATGGCAAGTTTAAATTCAAAAAAAGACATGTCTTAGTTTTGTGTTTGACATCAAGTTTTGAGTCATATATGCTTAATGTGATTATTTTATTTATTTTAACAGTTTAAAATTAAACAAATATGATAGAAGATACAGTAGTTTTATCAAATCTTTATTATTCAAAATCATTAATTGTCATATATACTTTAGGCACATTAGGCAATTCCATAACTTTGATTTAAGGAAATAATAAAGAACATTAATAAATAATTTATGGTTAGTTTAATAAAAAAAACGTAATGATTAGATGTACCAACCTATTTTCTAATGATTCTCAGAATCATCCTAGTGATGACACAAAGGTACAAAAAGAAGTTATAATGTTTTTCAATTAATATATAAGGGATACTATTTCGTTAGTTAATGTATTTCAAAAATGTTTTATACTCCGTATTAGTTATTACATCTCTATAATATTATTTGAGAACTCAGCTTTCTATGTGTCGCTCTCACGTTAACTCTCACGATGGTTGATTACACTGATACCCTTAATGAATTAAAATTATTATATTAAAATACTATTATTTAATTATTTTAGTTTCCTTTTTAAAATTTTCCAAAAAAATATACATATAATAAAAAGGGAAATTTTTTATAAAGTAAAAAAAAAAACAAATTGAAAAACGAAAATAGATGTAAATATAATATGATTTCATAAAAAAAAAAAGAAAAAATCACAAAATAGTAATATTACATTTAAAAAATGTTTTTAAGTAACATAAAACATAATTTTTAAGTAATAAAATACTTTCTTTATATCTATATTTTCTTAAATGAAAAATATAAATTTATATATAATGTAATTTCATTAAACAATTTACACATATAATCTTGATATTAGAAAAAGAAATATTATCTCTTTTTAAACATAATTTTATTAATACAAAAAGAAATTCAAAGTAATAGAAATATTTTTATATATCTATCTATTTTCTTAAATGATTACATAAAATAATTAAGTAACATAAACTAATATATGTTTAGTTGACTTAAAATAGTTTATAATTAGTATTATTAAAATGTTTTATTTATTTTCATATATTTAGTTGACTATAGTATCTTTCAATTACATCAAAAAATATATTGATAAATTATATTTTACTTATATAATACTATTTTCAAATACAACCACAATTTTCGATAAAAATAAACATTGTTTGGTCAAATAGTTACAAAATAGTTTAACGAGGTAGATATATTAATTTTCATTATTAAAGTTATTTGTTTTCTTAATATTAAGTTTGCTTTTAAATTTTTATGTTTTTATGTTTGTGGAACTTAATATAACCATAACCAAAATACTAAAGCAAATCTGAATTCTCATTTTTAAGATTATTTAAAATAAATATTTAGAATTTATAAAATATTTTAATTAGATATTAAAAACACAAATTTCCAGTCAATAAACAAAGGCATAAATTTATTTAGAATTTATAAAATACTTTAATTAGATATTAAAACACACAAATTTCCATTCAATGAACGAAGGCATAAATTTATTTAGAATTTATAAAATATTTTAATTATTTTAAATATTGATATGTGTTTTTAAGCTTTCAAAAATGTATCAGCTACTTATGCATGCAACTTTCTATTGATCATCATTTTATTTTCTAATATGTTTAAGAATATCAACATATAATGAAAATACATGCGCATTTAAATGATAAATAAAATTGATTTGATATGACTTGATTATAATAAAAATAACAATACTTCATTTTGAATTTGAAAGAATATTTGTAACTCAATATACTCACAACATGAGTGACTAGACTAATCCAACTTATATCTACAATCATTAATATAACTACGATAAGAATATATAATTTTATAAGAATAGTAATTTTTTTTATAAATATAAATCATAGGAAAAATCAAAACATATTGAAAATGAAAATAAAATATTAACCAGCTGTTACAATTTAGTTCTTTTTGTAAAAGTCTATATATAATGCATGAGACTTGAGAATATTATCGTTATATTAATTTATATAATTTGGAATTAAACACTTTAGTTTATTTTTATTTCATTCTAAGCACAATATATCTTAAGTTATACATAATCTTCATAAAAGATATTTACATATCTAAGACAACAACCACCTAAATACAAATAAGAAATGTATCAAAATTTTGATATATTTAGAATAAAAAATATTATAGTTGAATTCAGAGATGTAATCCAATTTACCCAAATGATAACTAAATCAACTGTGAAAACAACAAAATCGATTAGATATAATATATATAAAATCATATGTATAATTAAAGTAATATAATATTATTAATATAAATGATGCATACAAATTATAAATTAATTTAAAATTAAAATTAAATAGCAATCAATTATTATAGTATATTTATTTTAAAAATATTTATATATGTGCATGAGCACGGAAAAAATTAAAACTATATTTTTATATAAATGTTTTCAAGAAATTATTATTTTATCAAATTGTGATATATCTTACGTTGACATAACTCAAAACTGCTTTAAAAAAAAGACATAACTCAAAACTGATAATTATCATATTTAAAATCTATCAAATATCAATTTTAGGAAATTTCGAGGATATCCCTTATATACTAAAGCACAAGTCATTCTACCAATCAAAATTTGACATGTCATTTATATTTACCAAATTTAAGCTAAATTAGTTAAAAAAAATAATAGTTTAGAAAATGAAAAAAGCAACCGTATACAGTTTCTCGAAACCAACTACACTGACACTACCCATGATCTTCACTTTATCAAGGTTCCTTTATTTTTCATACTCCTATAAATATTCAATGAGCAAACAGCAGAGCAACTGAACAACTCCCATTCGATTAAAACAAAATATGAGAGCCATATGCTACTTCTTTAGGAGCAGAAGAAGACGAGATCAAAACATAACATTTCCTGCATTTCAATGTATTCTGTGGTTTGAGTTGGTCGGATCTTGGGAATGGTTTTCGAGACCCATGATGTGGAGTACCATTGCTGGCTTCTCCAAGACTGGTACTGCTACCTTTCATGATCCATGGTTTAACAAGGTTTTCCTATTATATTCTCAGATTCTCTCTTGCCATAATCATAATGCTTGAACTCATAATCACAATGCTCAAGGTTTAAATTTAGGGAAGTGTTTTATAACACTATGAATTTTGCAACTCTTGAATTTTTCTTTTCTCATTTTACTGTCTATGTGGAGTTTCTATTTGCACGGACACATGTTTTTCTTTGAACAGCTAAAGATTGAATTTCTTTAGTAGCAAAATACTAGGTATTTGTTATCTCATATAGTACTTCTCTTTGTTTTGTTAGTGTTCTTCACTATAATGTGTGACTATCCAGTTATACGTATAATTTTTACCATGTTTTCAAAATAACATGTCAATAAAAATATTTGCTCTGTTTCCATAGCTTAGTTATGTCTGTTGTGAGCTTATCATTTATGTCATATAGATTTTAAAAGATATAGTAGCATACATTAAGCGATAAAGATTAGCTACTATCTGTGACATGCTGTTTTATTGTTTCATTAGATTTAGAATATTAGTTTTGTTTGTAAATGGAGATACTTAATGAATTACTAAATGCAGTAAGCCAAAGAAACCTAAATTGCAAGTCAAAGATTAGAAAAGTTATTGAAAGCAAAAAATCTTTAAGAAGTTAAACAGGAAAGCTTCAAATAATATTTATATCAAGCAAGCTAATCAAGACTAATGTAAAAGTCTCTAAACAAATCTAACTTCATTTTATATAGTATGTTTGTGGTTAATAATGATAAGTGTATTTATAATTATATATATACATGCATATAAATCAGCGTTAAATAATACATATAATTTTAGCTAAAATTTAATTTAATTATTATTTATAGTTATTTAGTAAATTAGTCCTAATTAAATTTTCTTTTATTTGTGAACAAAAATATTCCCATACATAGCATGGGCACAATACTAGTATGTAGTATATTTTAATGAAGCCAATAAAAACTAGAGTATAACTGTTTTTTTTTTCTCTTTTTGCTAATCTATTTTTTATAATATTTTTCACCACCCGAATCTTACTTAGATCGGATTATAAAAAAATTAACCCAGAATTTAAATGCCCTCGCCTGATCTTTGTTGGATCGTTCATAACAATAACATATATGGTTTGGTCGGAGCTTCAAACAATTATTAAATTGGACAAAAGAAAGAAAAACTAGCGTAATTTCCCTATATAAGTTGACAGACATTCTTTTTTGGGAAAGGCAAATAATAACATAAATATAGAAAAGCCTATGATTACTCATCCTGACATTACAAAGACAAAGGGGAGTGACTGATTTTTCCGTTACTACCCGCAAACGTAGCTTTTGAAGTTGGTAGCGGTTGTCGACGGTTATCAGCAGTTTGCAACAATCACTCAAATCGCTCTAAACCGCTTCGAATCTCATAAATTCAAAAGTTGGTTCCAGCTAGCGTTTGCGGTTGCGGGAGGGTAAAATTTTTTCTTTTTTTTAAACAATATATATATAAAAGTAAAAATATTTAATAAAAATTTTAAAATTGAAATTATGAAAGTATTAAATATATCTATTAAATTTTAATTAATATTATAAAATTTTATAATAAAAACAATTTCAATAAATTTTCAAAAATTAAAATTATAACTTTTTAAATGTAAATTTTATATTTATTATAATTTTATGATTTTTGATATTTTTATAATTATATTAAATGTAAATATTGTTAATTTATTATTTGACTGTTACTGTATTTGGTAGTTAACCAATCATAAGTCATCCACAAACACACCAATTTTTAACCGCAGTACTAGTCGTACAAATTTTTTAAAACCGTTAGAAACTGCAACCGCCCGCATCCACAAATTTCCGCAACCTCTGCGTTTGAACCAGTCAAACCCAAAGTGTCTTGTCTAATGTAAAGCGAACGACTTATTGTTTGTTTGTATTTTTTTTGGTATCAAACACAAGCACTTACAGTTTCAATAAGTTTAATCCCTCTGTTTATGAGATTATTTATATGGTAATGGTCAACGTGAAAATAAAATTAAGAAATCACTATTGTCAATATGAATTATTCTTAAAAAGTTTGTCATAAGCTACTAGCATTTCTTAAAAAAATCTTTTTTTAATGTATAATGGAAAAAACATTATGGATTAACGTTAACAGCATGATTCGAAAATAACTATTGCCATTTGTTACACCAAAAAAAAAAAAAAAAAAAAAAAACTATTGCCATTTGCCAATAAGAATCTTTTTTTTTTAGTTTTAACAAGTTAGGGTCTGACTGGTTTTTCCGATACCACCCGCAAACGCAGCTTTTGCGGTTGTTAGCGGTTGATAGCGTTTCGAAACAATCATACAAACCGCTAAAATCGCTTCAAACCGCTCCGAACCTCTTATTGCGGTTGCGGACGGTTGAGGGAGGATAATTTTTTCTTGTTTTCAAAAACCATATAAATGCAAAAATAAAATATTCAATAAAAAATTAAATTGAAATTATAAAATACTAAAATATATCTATTATATTTTAATTAATATTATAAAATTTTAAAATAATTTTTTTAATATAATATTAAAAATTTAAAACTATAACTTTCTAAATATAATTTTCATATTTATTCTAATATTATGATTTTTAATATTTTTTATAATTATAAAAAATGTAAATTGTTAATTTATTATTTAACCGCTGTTGTATTTGGTAGTTAACCAGTCATAAGTATCCCTCAAACGCACCAATTTATAACCGCATAATCAGTCGTACAAATATCTTAAAACCGCTAGAAACCGCAACCACCCGCATCGATAAACTTCGGCAACCGCAACTGTAACCGCAACCGCTACGTTTGAACCAGTCAAGTCCTTAGTTATAGATACTAATATCTAATGGAATGAACACTATATGGATAAACGTTAGTAGCATGAACACTTCTATATCACTTTTTTTTTTTGTGGCTTAACTATATCACTTTTTCTCCCTATATGATATATGCATAGAACATAAGTCTATATTGATCCATACCAGTTCATGTATTATCCCATTTTTTTACTCAGTAATTAATGTTACGTATGCTTTCTATTTTTGAATTTTTTTTGGTGTTGTTCTACATTTTATAATACAATTAAAAACTCATGTTTCGAATGTTAGTCTTCCCAGTTCCAAATGGTCCTTAGTTATTTCTTAAGCTGGTGCCTCTTCGCCTGTCTAATAAATGCATATAATTAATCAAATAAACCGCGATGCATAGAAATTTCATATTATTGTAATGTTTTTTTTTTTTTTTTTTTCAACAAAGAAGCAAAGCTAAACTAAGTAGATTCCTGAGCCGAGAACCATCTCGGAGGAACGGAGTCAAATATTATTGTAATGTTATTTTAACTATCTTAGTTTATTTAAATCCGAACTACGAAAATTTAAGGAAATTGAACGGAAGTTTCGCTTGATTTTATTTTTCTTTTCCATTTGAAGCTTAAATCATAAGTAGGAGATCGTTTTTAATTTTTAGAAAGAAAAAAAGAGATCGTTTTTTAATTAAAATCATATTTACAACAAATGTGTGGTTCACACGTGGATTTTCTTGTCTATCTAAACCAGAACTATCAAAATTATAGGAAATAAATGTAAGTTTCGCTTGATTTTCTTTAATTTTTCCTTTCCAAGCTTATACCATAAGTAAGATATGGTAAATGAATTTCCTCCTGATAGGCATATCCTCTCTATATAAAGAAACCTTGCATTGCTTCACAAATACAACAACATACACATATACTGATACACACATACACAAGACACATACATACATAGAAACTAATACATCTACATAAGAAGGCTTAAGATGAGTTCCAAAGGAGAAGACTCTAGTTCTATGGCTGATCGGATGGTGAAGAAAGACACAGCTAGTGTGATTCCCGTTGAGAGAAAGCTGGTAAAGACTATGGCCGTGAAAACCATTATCTCTGCCTTCACCCGCTCTGGTAGCACCCGGGGTTCCGAGCCTACCGGCGGCAACGGTAACGGAGGGCGCGTGCACCCTACTCGTCGCTGATCCGTCCTTTTCTTGGGGTTGAAGATATTTGCGCCACCGTTGTGAACTCTTCTGTCTTTTTTTTTGTGTGCTTTTATATGCATAAGTTGGTGTTCTTGTCGTCTAAATTTGATGTAGTAATTAATGCGTCTCTTTGTTTCTCTTAAGTTTGAATGTTTGTATTGTTCTTGTTCCGGCCGGTAGAGGGTGAGATGATTATGATGATATCATCGTCTTGTAGAAAACATGTTGTATGGGTTATGTAATTATGTTTATGATAAGGTGGTGTTCTTTTCGTCTATGTGTAATCTAATAATGCGTCTCTTTGTATCTGAATGTTTGTATTGTTCATGTTCCGGCAGGTAAGTTAGGGTGACGACGATTACGATATCATCTTTTGTAAAGAAACCCATGTTGTATGGATTATGTTTATGCTACTACTATCTAGTCAGTACTCTTTTTGTTTGTTATAACTATGTTAACAGTTTCTAATCATCTATCTGATTACATATGCCACTGTGCTGTCTAATTAACCTATTTAGTTTCAGCATGGAATCTAAATTGGAGCAATATTTAATGCATTTTGACCAGACTTGTTTCTTTGTGTTTATGGAAAGCGTGTGGACTTTTGTTGTATTTTTCTTAAAAACGAATTATAGTTTTTCTTTTCAAGTTCATTCGTCCAAATTTTGAGTGTATTTAAATCATAATATTATTTTTATTGACCTAAACTTTAAGAAATGTTAGTGATTAATATATACAACGTAGCAACGATTAAAAAATATTTTCCAATTCAGTTCAATTTCCGTCAAACAGTAGTATATGCTCATGTACAAATTTGTGTTTTGTTCATTCATATTGATGAATTTTGAATGATCATTGTTACTAGTATTAAATTTTACTTTTTTTATCTCGTATCTGGAAACTAAAAGCGAGTAGTGTTATGCAAATGGAGTTACTTTCATAGTTTTAATTTTTTCGCATATAAAACATACTCTCTCCGTATCATTTTAAATGATGTTTAAAGATTTTAATTTTGTTTCATAGTAAATGACGTTCTCACTAATCTAAATAAAATTTAATGTTATTTAAAAGTTGTAACCAGTTACAAAATACTATATTTTTTTATTGGTTAAACTATTTTTATTTAATACTACTTTTATGTAACCACGATAAACTACATAAAATTTTGTATTCAATTTTTCTAAAAAACCTTTAAAACCACTTAAAATGATGTAGAAAGAGTAGTAAAATAACGTTGACGAATAGTACTATCGACTATTCGCTAATTTTAATCCTACGATAGGCTAATAGTGCCAATAATCCAACATATTACTAATCCAGCTCACGTTTCCTTAAAGTTGTGAGATCGAGTTTTCTATTTTAACTTCTGGCACGATTAGTACTATCGACTATTCGCTAATTTTAATCGGTTAGTTATTCTTATATAGCCTATACCATAGGTACACTTGTTTCTAATCGAATTGTACGTACATAGTAATTTGAGCTCCTGTTTCACGTGACAAAAGATGATAACTAGTACTAGTAAACAGCTCTTTCAGATTAATAATTAAACTTATGATTAAGGGTCGAAAAGCGAAAGTAGAAAGAAAGAAAGAAAAAACTTGAAATAGGGACCAATCCAATCCATATGTCATAATTAACTCGAGAAAAAAAAAATTTCTTTAAGCACTAATAATTAGTATCACTTGATTAAATAACTAATTGCACGTAAGTGGTTCTTTATGAAGCTTAATATACAAGGCTAGAGCCACGTGGGAAATATCAAAATTAAAAAAAAAGACAGAAATGTTATTTTAATTAAATGCTAGCTTCTCGAATAAGTATCATCAACTGACAAATTGAAGCTAATCTAGGAACTTATGGTTCTCCATAAGACCTCAAGACAAAATCACACAAACAGAGTGAAGACGCAGCTCAGTGGTGAAACATGCGGATGCAGTAGAGGATGGAGAGTGGCGGCCGCTGCGGTTGGGGCCGAAACAAGGGAGTGTTACCAAAAGAGAGGAAGTTAGTGAAGACGATGATCCTGGAAGCTGTGTTTCCATCTCGGCCTCGTTTAAAGCCCAAGCAGATAGTTGAACCGATGAAGAGTAAGCGTGTGTGGACCACGCTCCGGACTCCGGTAGCCTTCAGTTCTGATATTTCTCTTTCTTGTGGAGCGTTAATTTATAGTACGATGACATGTGTGCTCTTTAAAAATAAACAATGTTTATGACTTTATGTTGTTTATATTGTAGATATTCCTCGTGCTTTTTTGTATGCCCTGTGAACTGTGATCTGCTACAAATAGTGCTTCATGCTATTTCATACTCCTTCCATTTCCCGTTTCCGAAAGAGCATATAATAAATATTTATAACTAAATCTGTTGTTTATTTTACTATATATTTTTAATAATTATCAATTAATAATTTTTAATATTTTAAAATAGACAAAATACTTTAATAATATAAAAATCTATTTATGAAATAAAAAATCTTACATTCGAAAATAGATAGAGTATATGTTGTTTTCATTGTAAACATAGATAAAAGAGACAGAAAACGCTAACTAAAAAAACTACAAAACCAATGAATGCTTATGTGTAAAAGACATGACCATTATGGGTTAATCGGGTTAAAAATAACTAACATTGTAAGTAATGGTAATTTCTAAAACACTATATGTCATCATGGTAGTAAAGTTCTTAGAAATTTAGTCTTTTCCCACGACGTAAAAAGTTTATATGTTTACATGGTGCCAAGTGAGAACACTTTAAACTATATATTATTAAAACCCAGATTATTATATGCGTAATTAAGTTTCTTGACGAGTATCGATCCTAAACTTATAGCTCTATATGCACTCTAACCTTAGAAATGATTATTTTAAAAGATAAAAACGAAATAAAAGCAGTCAAATTAAATTTTAAGTATTTAGTTTCTACAAGTATAGTCGACATTATGTCTAAAATCAACGAAGAAAATGAGAGATCAAATAATTCAAGACAAAGTAATTATTGGTCGTTTAATTACACTAATAGAATAAAACTTGCCATGAAGATAGAAAACTAATATTATGTTCGTACAGATTTTCAAGACTATTATGTACTGTTGATAATAAATTAGTAGTATCTTTTGTTTGCCATTTGCTGTTTGCAGCCACAATCCAACATTAAAGAAATACAATAAGTCCGAAGGTGACAAATGAATGCTATTGTCTAATTAATTTAAATAACTAGGATAAATCACTTGGAAATAACTTCATGTTCATGTATGTTGTATCATCTTAATTGTAAATCACTTAACATTGTCTTGGCAAAGAAGTTCCACTGCACCGTGACCCTTTTGCCAGTTCATTTATTTATTTTCGAAGTCTAGTTAACACACAGTTTAATATTCCAACTGATTAATGTATACTCGCGATATAAATTTATACTTATACACGGAAACAAGCTTGGGTTCGTCCATTTTATTACTATTATCATCATTTATTAGATGGAAAACAAACTTATAATTTATTGGATATAATAATGTCCACGTCTGATTAGGACTCGACAGCTGGTCCACGGTATTGTGAATAGATTTTTCTAAAATATTTATTATTATTAATAATTTCTGTTTGAAAATCATGCTAATTCACAGCCGATATTATTCATCATGGTTGTATTTGAATCTAACTCTAAAACCTATAATTGTGTTTGTTCTGTAATCAAATCTCCGTTACGTTTCTTTCATTTTTCCTCGCAAGTATCTGACAACAAAATCTTTAGGTCTCATAAATGTAAAATTTTAGAAAATATAATGGGTCCTTGGCTGATCTTTGGACAGTTCCTAACGACCAAGTATATCTGTTGTGATCTGAACTAGTCTGAACATGCAGAAAATATAATAATAGACAGAAAGTACAAAACACAGAAATAGGAAAAAGAAAAGAAACGAATTTACAAGAGAGAGAGAGAGAGAGAGAGAGAGAGGATATGATGGCTTCAGTTATCCCTAGACGATTACATGGAAAACTTGAAAAGGAGATTCTCTAGATCCAAAGCAGATCTACAAATGTAATCATGTTTCTACATAATTATTTTCAACATGGTCATATCTATTGATTCTCTTTGTAACAAGATATTTTGGACATTAATAGTAATAAAGCAGAAACATTAGGATGATCATATATAAGAAAATTATATTTTATATTATAAGGTTTTAAAATATATTATGTTTGACAACATTATTATTTAAAATTATCGATTAATATAATTGCAAGCATCAGTGATTATTGAAATTTGGTGAACATTCATATTGGACTCTAATATTAAGCTTATATCCATTCTACATGAGAAAGTTCTTGATGGAACTAGTTACATCCAATATTGCCAGGAATAACCCTGTATGCGCGTGTGCGTAGAAGGAAGAGGAGTGAAGTTAAAAACACATGTTCAATTGCTTTTAAACGATTTTTTTTCTATTATGTATAATAGAAAGAAGACAATCTTATATTCAATTTAGTATGTCCACATTTTGGTAAAAACCATAGATCTCCAAGTTCGCTTTGTTTCGACGTTCTAATATGAAGTTGAATAAGGTTCCAATTATATAGGTCGGAGGTGACCCAAAAAAAAACTATACTATACAATATATGGTATAGTTTAAATAAAAAAGTCAGATCTTCAATACATGTGTTCAGACAAGTTCCAGCCAGTAGCGAATCCAAAAAAATTTTTTGAGGGGTCAAAATATAGTTAATGGGTCAGGAGAAAGATTCATACCCAAATTTTGTGAGTTCAATGAATTCCTTTTTAACCAAGTACGCCACTCTCGATTATTAAGCATGATTGCCGTTTCAGACTATACTATATGTTGTATATTATAGTATCGTATAGTTTGACACAAGTTCTACACTGATTGCAAAGGAAAAAAATGATATAACCAGTGAACTTAAAATGCTCAAAATTTCTGGATTCTCTTTTGTAGGAAACCGATATACATTTAACCAAGGGTAGGAAAACTTGTGACAAACTGTACTATACTCTACTATACAACAATACTCCACATGTACGCATTTGTGTAGCTCGTATATTAAGCATGATGGCCATTTCAAACTATACTATATGTTGTATAATATAGTATCGTACAGTTTGACATAAGTCCTACACTAATTGCAAAAGAAAAACATGATACAACTAGTGAACTTAAAGTGCTCGAAATTTATTGATCCTCCTCTAAAGGATACATATATACAATTAATATGCATATTAATCTGTGTTGAACCATTAGTTGGGTATAGAATACCTTCTACTAGCAGGAAAAGACACAAACGCAATCTAGTGTCTTCATCTTTGTATTTGTTTTTTTGGCTCAACCTGCATAGGATCCACTCTGGGGTTATCGTCTCCCCACTGCCAAATAATGATTTCCAAACAACTCCATCACCACCTAATTGTTTTTCCTTTGATTTGCCTTTTCCTTTTCCCATCTGCTGCCCACCCACCGACGGCGTTGGCGGTGTCACACAATTGAGACATGTAACTAAGGCAAAGTCCCCAGTACCATAACAAATTGACTTTCCTACAAACAACCACCACAGCTCATACAACTTCCTAATCACCAACTGCCCTGACAACAACTGGTGTGCAAACATTACTGAAAATGTATGAGCCCCCATAAGCATTAGTTGTCTAAACTGAGATTCCGCCAAAATCTCCTGCTGAGAATCTGAAAGTGCTGCTTTTACAGCCTCAATCCACCGCAAATTGAAATAGTTGTTAATTCTTTTCCGGTCCGTGGGATCATACCCTGTCTGAAACAAGCGTTCTGGCAAATCTAACTCTTCCATCCTGTCAGGAGAAATAAACTGGATATAAGGGCCTAAATCAACAAACCCACATAAGACTGAAAGAAATAGATAGTGTTGAACAGAAGTAGTCCAATTTACAATATGGAAAAGTGTTCTTTGTTTATGTTATACTATACTACATAAATATAAGTATAGTCAGTAAGGGACATATCATAATATAGTGATGGTTAGGTTATAGAATGTAGTCGATTATTTACAATACAAAGTACACACAGGTAGACCAACATGCACGACAACATACTTCATTTACACAGCAAAAGGGACAAATTGTATGTAATTGCAGACACGAGTTGGACAAAGCAGAGAGTCAAATATACTTTATAACATTCACCTATACTACTTATGATTATCAAATATTCTAGTAATGCCCAGGCTGTAATTTTCCCTTGAACACTCACATTCGGGAAACAGAAAGAGAAGGTTTTTTTCAGAGAAGCAAATAATCAACTTTGATACTTTAGAATGCCAACAGCCCAGACATGTATATTGGAACGGTGAAACAATTTCGATAGTACCTTACAACGCTTCGGTCGATGACCCCGTTCACGCAGATCTGCAATTTATTCTAGAGGTATGTATCAATTTCAAAAAAACCAGAGCAAGCTTTTGGCGAAAAAGATATTATGGTGGTTTAAACTCTTAAATCGAACTTACCTCCCTTGATGCCTTTGCTTTCCCGTCTGAAATCGGCCTACGTATGCCACTTACCACCGCCTTTTGTATCCGAAATCCCACCGCAATTCCACCAAAACTCTCTCTCCAAATCTTTCTTCTTTGTTGCTTTGTTAGGGTTATAAAGTGAATGAAAACTGTTCAGTTTCCTGGATAAAGAAAAATAGAAGAAACGGTAGGCATATGCTTGCTCACGCGCGGGGCATTGTTGTCATTATACATAAATATGGCTCAATATATCGTAGCCTAACATATAATATGGTTAGAATCTATGTTTCGTATTTTGCTATTGTTATGCATTCAAATTTCCCATGATTATTTACTACATTGCTATAATATATATTATATAATACTAAAACATCACTTACAATTATATGATTAGTTAGAACATAATAATAAAAAGAAGACAGCTTTTATCAAAAAAAAAAAAAGAATAAGACAAAAATACAAATAAAATAGTTTATTTTTGTCATCGTCTTAGATGTATTTGAAATATAAATATTAGTGATGAGTCTAACTCACATCCAAAAGCCAGCTCAGGAGTGGAAGATTATCCATACACATATATATTGCCCAAAGATCATGTTATTACACGATGTGAAACATCTAATAGCCCCTCTCATGATGTGGGTGGAAAACGGTCCAATGGAAACAGTCCAAGTCCAACATCTCGGACATACCACAACAAGATGGATCATTTTTACAGTCTACATAGGTAAAAAACTGTTTATATGGGAAATCATCTGTTGGGTTTAACCATAGACTCTGATATCATATTGGTGATGGACATAACTCACACCCAAAAACTACCTTAAAAAGTGGAAAATTAACCATACACATATATACTGCCCAATGATTTATTACAGGATGTAGAACATCTAATAATTAAAGCTCTTTTTTGAAACAGAGATAACAATACTAAAACACTACTTATTATTAAATGATGAGATATATACAGTATATTGATATAATGAAAGATAAATAAAGCTCCTTTCACATTATATTTATATACATATATATATTTAGTTATTTATGTACTTATGTATTTTATAGAAAGTATTGAATAAAAAATACTCCCGATGACATATATGTGGACTGTTGTCTTCCCAGTTTCTTGTAACAGCGGCAGACCGGTACTTAGTTCCCAAGTTGCCGGCTCCTCATCTACCAAATATATACATACTACTACATTAATCAAATAATGCATGAATATTTTAAAATATAGTTTTAGTTTAGTGTTAATTTTAATTTATTTCTTAAGAGGTTTATATGTATCCACATATACTCCAGAACAAAATGCACGAAATTTAACGTAAATTTCGCTTGGGTTTTATTATTTAATTTGGAACTTAAATCAGAAGTAGAAGGTGTTAACGTAAATTTCCTCTTTACAGCAATGGATGGCTGACAAGACATGGAGCAACTTAGAGCAGAAGTTAACAGTACTCACTTGAAGGCATCTCCTCTTTTCTATATAAACCAACCACATTTCTGCATGGCTTCACCATTACAAAAGCAACAAACAAACACAAAACATACATATACACATAGATCTACATTGAAGATGAGTTCTAAAGGAGAAGGCTCTAGTTCTACGTCGGAGCGTAAGGTGAAGAAAGAAATAGCGAGTGTGATTCCCGTTAAGAGGAAGCTGGTAAAGACTATGGCCGTTGAAGCCATTGTCTCTGCCTTTTCTCCCTCCGCTATTAGCCGGCCTACTGGCGACGGCAACGGGAAAGGCAACGGAGGGCGCGTGTACCCCACTCGTCCTTGACCTGTCCTATTCTTGGGGTTGAAGATATTTTGCATCCGCCAGGATCTTTTGTGGGTTTGATATATAATATGCTGTTGTTCTCGTTGTGTAAGCTTTTGTTAGTTCTGCTTCTCTTGGTATTTTCTGGTAATGTTTCCATTGTTCAGTATCCTGTAGCTGTAGCGGTGACAACCGAAGATTGTGATGTCCTCTTTTGTAAAGAAATCAAGTTGTAATAATTTTGAGGAATTGTTTTTGAGGTGCCCTTCTGTTTTAACAATATTTACGAGACAATACAATTGAAGTATTTTTAAGCTATACTTTTAATTCAGTTTTATATTTTTTGAATTTCTTTTTATTTAAGCACGGAACTATTTAAATTTTTCTTTCTCTTTTAACTGTAACTAACGAAAGATTTTTTGAATTCCAAAGTCGAGATCTTAACAAAGCTTGGATTTTTTGTTGTTTCCTGAATTAAAGTTTGGAATTTGAATGTTCTCCATTGCAAGCGTTTCGTTTCCGCATGACTATAAGCAAGCTTACAAGCTATGTATCCTTTATATATTTGTAAGATTTGTTTTTTTCTTCTTTTTCGTAAGGTTTGTTCTATAATTTATTTGTTTGTTCTGCTGCTTCTATTCTGAGTTACACTCCCGAGATCTGTTTTTGTCCTTTGGGAGGAGTGAGGTGGCTCGGAACTCAGAAGATCACGAGTCACGACTGCGGTGGTTAGGGGCAAGTGCAACCAACAAGTCCGGTTAACCAGGGTTTTACTTTCTGTTTTGTCCGGTTTAGTTTCATATGATTTGAAATGTGTGATATTAACCAATTTTTGGTTAGGATTCTATTAAATATGGAGAGATGGCCGATGGTCGAAGACAATTCTATGAAATAAAGTTGGTCATATAGTTTATAAATTCCATAAATGCTATGTATAAAGTTAAATAATATATAACTGTATTTAACTTTATTCTAAATTAATAATACGTGCAAAACTTAGGTTATTTAAGCGAATCTTATTTTCGATGTAACTGAATCTTTGTATTTAATATTTTATAAAATATGCTTCCTATATACGTAAAACCGTATAGTATGTTCAGATTATGTCTCACAAACTTTCTGTATAAGTTTTTTTCATAGATAACTAAAATAATGAAACTATTCTATAACTATATTTATATTTAATATATGTGTTCCTAAATTATTGGCTTAGAATATATATTTAAGTATATTTATTATTTACCGAGAAATATTTAGTCAACTAGCTCTGATTTGTTTAATTAATTAGTCACAAATTTTTCTGATGCTTGACGAGTTAAGAACATGAATTAGTTTATTTCAGTTTTAAAATATTAGAAACAAAATATTTTTAAAAAATATTAAAAATAAAACAAAAACCAACGTAAAACGGGTTAGATAAACATATTTGTATTTTCATATAGTTATATTTATATACAATTTTAATTTTATTATAGAAATATCTATATTATGAAGATATGTTAGTTTGAATCAAAATATTTTAAGTCAACATAAGACTCATTGCATTTTCTTAAAATATTTTATTTTAAAATCATGATTTTCAATATATTAGAGTGAAAATCTTATATAATTATGGATATTTACTCTTTGTCTTGGAATTTTTTTTTTATTAACTCAAATATTAAATAACAAAGTTTTCTAAAACTACTCAACGAAATAAATTACCATATACAACTTTAAGAGACCAACAATATTAATTAAGAATAACAGATTTAAGTATCATCTTTAAGGGTCTGACTGGTTCAAACGCAGCGGTTGCAGTTGTGATTATGGGAGTTTGCGGATGCGGGTGGTTACGGTTTCTAGCGGTTTTAAAAGATTTGTACGACTGGTTCTGCGGTTAGAAATTGGTGCATTTACGGGATACTTATGACTGGTTAACTACCAAATGCAGCAGCGGTTAAATAATAAATTAACAATATTTACATTTAAAAATTATATTTAGAAAGTTATAGTTTTAAATTTTTAATATTATAGAAAATATTTTTATTTTAAAATTTTATAATATTAATTAAAATATAATAGATATATTTTAGTATATTTATAATTCCAATTTAAATTTTTATTGAATATTTTTATTTTTGTATTTATATGGTTTTTGAAAAAAAAAAAATTATCCTCCCGCAACCGCAAACGCCAGCTGGAACCAGCTTTTGATTTTAAGAGGTTCGTAGCGGTTTGAAGCGATTTATAGTGGGTTGTATGATTGTTTCGAAACGCTGTTAACCGCTATCAACCGCAAAAGCTGCGTTTGCGGGTGGTAGCGCGGAAACCAGTCAGACCCTAAGTAGGTTTATATGTAAGTGGCATTTCAATTAAAAAAAAGACACTGACATCACCAACACTTGACATGATAATATTTAAATGTACCAGCAAAAAAATTTCATTAAATTACCAGCAAAATGTTTCAAGTTTGTAATCTATCTATACTATACTAATATATAAGGTCTTTTTTAGGTGATCTTATGTTTTGCAAGTATTTACAAGAGTGCCATTTTCTATTAATTACTAAATATATATTAATTTATTATTCACCCACATAAATATGCTTAAACCTATGAACAGGCCTTTATAATTTACATAGTTTTGACCCACTTATATTTCTAATGCTTTAAAAAACATTCAAGTATCAAACATTATTTTTTCAAGTATCAAACGTAAATAACGAAACCGAGGTTATTACATCTAAGTCACATAATCTTATGTCAAGCAAATAACTTATATATATGGTTCATTTCTACTTCGTATGTATGTAAATTACTGAGTATGTAGTAACGTACATGTATTACATTCTATGTGTATAGACCTCCCTAATTAAACTATTTACATTGAGCTTAAGATATTAAAATTTTATTGATATATTCAAAATGAATTTTAACAACCCCGCTTGTCGGTTTGCAAAAAAAACTTCCTATTTTTCTAAATAAAAAAACGAAAATCACACCGAATACTAAATGAATACCCAAATATAATAAAATACTAATTTATATATGTAATTTAATTTATAAATAAAAATATTCAAATCCCCAAATTACATGAACTAACTGATTTTTTCTAGGTTTTTAGGTTTAACTTAGGTTTTTGAGTGTTTATCAGATTTTTGGCCATAAACCTTAATTAACCCCAAACTATTTTTAATTTGTTTCACTTTGGGTTTTATGGATTATAAAAACCTGATTTGAACTCAATATTACCCGAACCGATCTGATCCGAAAATGTATGGTTCATAAACGGATCTGAAACACCCAACCTCTATAACTTGAAAATCAAATAATCCGAACCACACAAATCTAAAACTCGAATGACCATCATTATAAGATGTCAAAATAAATTAATCACAGTTATAGATGTCAAAACTCAAATATTAAAATTCAAACAAAAAAAATTAATAACATTTAAATTCAAAAGTTTAACCAAATAGTTATCCCGCGCTTTTAAAGCGCGGATCAAAATCTAGTTAGTCTTATAACTCTCGTTTTCATTAAATAACGTATAACTATAATCATATTGATTGTTGATGATTTATAATTTCAACATGGCACGCGTGCTGTCGGGATAATCGGGATTCGTAAAAGTCTATGGTACAATAATTTCATTACGGTTTAACATGAATTAAACATTTTTTAAAAAAATACCTTTTCATTTACTTTTTTTTTTAACACTAAAGATCATTTTATATTAGCTTCAACACCATTGTTACAAACTAGGCCGGCGATTACAAGTAATCCCGGAATAATAGGCCGGCGGAGTAGACAAACATCCCCAGAATCATAAGCCCACAAGAGGGAGACAATATAAAAACTTAAAACTAACCGAAAGAAAAATACAATACAAGCTTACAACTAGAACATCATGAACAGATAAAACAGATCCAGAATGGAGATAGAACAAATTGCATGTGGACTTAGAATGAGAACCTTGGAGAGACGATGGAGATAAGCTTTGATCAAACCACCGATAGAGAAACCTCCTATAGTGAATGGCCCAAACAATTGATAGTCCAAAGCAACAAGAACCGGGAAAACAAAGGAAAAATTTATTTTCTTGTCTACAAACCGGATACGGCGGAGTCGAAGGGATGACGACTTGAAACACCTGTTTGAAGCTTGCGAAAGAAACAGATCTCGATCAGATCTTAAGGTTAATGACAAGGAGCGAATGCCTTCAACACCAGATTCTGACGCATGCACAGAGACATGAGACAGAAGACCGAACCAGTGAAGCAACCAAGATAACTCTAATCCAACATGCAAAGCAACAGAAGACAAAAGAGACTGGATCAGATCAAACAGGTAGGACAAGACCTAACCGGAGATGTCTAGAAGGAGCTTGAACTGTATGAGGAAGATCATCTGACCACTCGCAATCATTCCGGTACGGATCGAAACTAGATCTGGATCTAGAAAAATCTACCGCTGAGAAAGGAGTGAAATCAGAATATTTTTATCAAAAGAGAGAATCTAAACCCGACCCCGGCTCTATGAGAGCAGCTGGAGCCGGTGAACGGAAGGAGATGTCAGAGCTTTTTAGTGAGAGGTTGGAGGAAATTCTTAGAGAGAGATAAAGAAAAAGATATTATACTTTGTTGTACCTTTTCATTTATTCATCTTCCCTAAATAGAGGCATAATTACAACATCATACAAATCGTAAGTTCAGAAATGAAAAGTACTTAGAAACTTTTGTGAGCACAAATTGGATCACATTTAAAAATTATCAAACCACACAGACAAAAGAGTGCGGTGAGAGTGGCTGTTGTTGGCCGTAGTCATCGATAGAGTGGATATCCTTTTCTTAGTAAACCTCCTTATGAAGAATTAAAGACCAAGAAGACAAGCCCTGCTTTGCAACTGAATTTCCTTCACTAGAAAGCGGTTTCAAAACAGAGGTATAAAGACGCGCATTCCTTTCACGCCACAAGTAATATAGGCTTTACTCCTCTTGTAGTCACAACAGAAACTAGCCACACAACAACATCATCAAACATAAAGGAAGGTCTGAAATGATTTCGACTAAAGAAAGCGGACCAGACCTCCATTGAAAAATAAACAAAATCATGTAACAAAGTAAGCCTCGCTGTTAGGGTAAAACTCACTGTTAAGATGAAACTTCTACAGCAAGAGGATAAAAGAGTGCCAATATAGACGTGATCTTTTTGATTTTAAATCCAGAATCCACAGAGCAAAACGAAGAATGTTTTGTCTTCATTCCACTTGAAATGTATAAACTTACATAAAGAACCCATATTCAAAAATCATAAACCAGAGTTTAACCATCAAATTTAGTAAACCGAACGAGGCTTAAACCTAATACTGTAGATCTTTAGTTTCACGATCAATAGTAAAATACATTGATGCAGTCTATCAATTTTTAGATACATCTCCGTTAAACTCACACTCATACTAGTAACATTTAAGTAATACTAGTACATTTAAGCAATACTATTAAATTGCTTCCTGGGAGTGGCTGGACTAGCAAAACAAGCCACGAAGAGAGGTTTAAACACGGGACCCTGTATTGAAAAAGGGGAAAAAAAGAGCCAAGAAGAAAACAATATACTCCTAGCTAGCTAGGCTATATATAGCAAAAGCAACAAAGCAAATTATATATATGTATATATGAAAAAGGGTAGTCACACGTACACATATATTGCAAATTCCTAGGATAAAGAGAGATGATATTGCTTAGATTCACTGAACAACAGCGACTTCTCTGCTTATAGTTTTGTTCATGCACACTTATTTTCCACAAGCTGGTGTATCATTTCATCTATTGATTTATCCTTTTTGAGTTTTTTCTTAATTAAGTAGTACATATGTTGATAATATTTTTTTGTCAAAGTGAATAGTCAACAGTCAACATTCAACGTCAATATCTTTTCAAAATGTAGTTGTAAAGCTAGTACTGAATTCGTCTCCTGAAAGATAAACTGGATCCGGCAGTAGTACTAGCAAGGAATAAAACATTGAGGATTGATGTTAAATGCCAAAATGCTAAAATTAAAAGGAAAGCCTAGTCACGTTAACTTCTAATTTTCTCAGTATACTATTTTTTATTGTTTCTGGATCATAACCAATTCATAACGTTTGAAACAATTACCAAATAATCAATACATATATTTAACTTAATTAATTAGGGACCAAATGATATATACATATGTATTATATTAACCACCAATATTTAGTAGATCATAGACAAATATTTCATCTTGCTATACTTATGACTTGCTCTGCTTCGGACTTCAATTATTGTCGATCAAATTTCAAAAAGTGAACAAAAATATAAACTTATCTATCAACTTACTAATATTGCACCGATGGTTGAGTGAACCGTAGTACAAGTTCGTACCTTTTAACTAATATGTACATTTACAATTATTCACATTTTATATGAACGTAAGATGCCTCTTTCACTTATTTTTTTCCCTATAGAGACTTAAAAACATTAAGTAGAAGTTGTTGATAATAGAAAATTCATGTTTACAGCAATTGTGCTGCGGCCACGTGATGTAAAGTGTGAACATATAGCAACTTGATGACAGTTTTATTACTTTTTCCTCTTTTTTGAAAGATCGACTAGAGCAGTCCAATTCTCTATTTATTCGCCCGTAGGAAGATATCTTCTCTATACATACAAACAAACACACATAAATTCATATACACTCATACATCTATTTCTTATAGCTTTAAGAAGATCATGAGCTCCGAGGGACTAAAGCCGTTTAAGAAGAAAGAAGGGACTGTGATCCCCAAGAAGAGAGAGTTGGTGAAGACAAAAATCCTCAAAGCCATTCTCTCTTTCCTCCGTCGCTCTGACAGCAAAAAAAGTTCCGACGGAAAGCGCGTGTATCCCACTCGCCGATGACCTCCGCTCTTTTATCATGGAGTTACTATCATGATCTTTTATGGTTTCGTCTCCTCTGTTTGTTTCATTTGTTATAGTATATTTAAGTAGAAGGAAGCTTAATTAGCCTTGTTGAAGATTATCTGTTTCTTTTTATTCGAGGTGTGGTTTCTCAGTCTTCGAGAAAGGGAAATATTTCATGAATGATGAATTTATATGTTTAGTCCTCTTCTTGTGTAAACCCCATTCATATATGAATCATGAGGCGTTGTGATTAGTTATGGTACGATAGTCTTTAAAGCATACTCTGTTTTTATGGTGTTGATAGATTGTTGTTATGATCTGATCATACGATGTTGTTTCGGATATAATATGCCAAAACGTGCTGTCTCGAAATTAATTAATAAATTTTGTAATAATGATTGTACAAAAAAAAAGAAAGATAAAGAAAGAAAGTAGAGATGGATGCAAGAACGAATAAAATTTATTATCTAAGGATAAATCATAGATAAAAATAACTAAATAGACAAAAAATGATATTTTGAATTTCACGTGAAACTATCCCTGCTGTCTGGTGCTAATTATACATAAGAAATATTAAGTCCAAGACTTTTATTACATGTGGAACTTGGGATGCGTCGGTCGGCTTAATGTTTCTTATAATTTTGAGTGTATGGATGGATACTAATGCTATTTTGGATAGTGTACCAAAGTTAAATCAAGTTTCATTAAAAACAAAAATATATAAATCTAGGATTTTCCATCATTTTTTTTGTTTGAGAAAACTTCTCTAACTTGCCTATAACTTTCATTGGTGATAAATTTTTATACTATGTCAAGTTAAAAAATAAGATAGGAAATAAAAATCAACAAGTGTAATTAATAAAACCAAACAAAATTTTTAGTCAATAAAACTGATAATAAATAAAAATTAAGAGAGCCAACGTGTGTTTACCAATTGGGAGACAATGGGGCCTGTCAGAGTAGGAAGGTTGTCGTCACCAATGACGTCTCACAATTTCGTCAGTGTTGGTCCAAACTTTCATGTATTCTTGTACTCCTTCTATAAATAGCCAAACTCTCGTTAGACTTTGTTCGGTAAATAATTTCTCAAAATCGAGGATATATCTTCATCAAATACTTCAAGGCATCTGATTATGTCAGAGACATTTTATCCATTAAATTTGATTTGATTTTTTATTTATATAGATTCGATCCGAAAAATCTGAATATCTATAAATTTATAGAACAAAAAAAATATTAATTAAAAATATATATATTTAAAAAATAAAGAAACCACAAATACTAAAAATTTCAAGTAAGGTGGACACTTTACCCGATATCCAAAGCCGCATCCGAATCCGATCCGAAAAACCCGAACCAAAATCCGAATCGAAGTAGCAAAATACCCGAACGGATATTAAGTTAGAGAGATTGGATATCTGAATCCGAACGGGTAATATCCAAACCCGAATGAATATTTGAAGATAACCAAACATATATAACTTACCTTTATATTTCTAGTTTACATCTTTCATTTTTTATTCAATATTTATATTGATGTTACACATACATTAAAATCATAAGTATATATATATAATTATGGAGAAAATGATTTGATATTCATTTAAAATGCATGTCAAACTGTTTCATGTATTTTACATTGTTTAAAAACAATAAATTAATATCTATTTGTTTGAAATATTACAAATATCATTCAATCAATTCAGTTAATATCTATATTTTTAAATACAAGAAACTTAATGAAATTATTTTTTTTCTTGTAAAATCTAAATATCCAAACCTATTAATCATTCAATCTATAAAAATAAAAATTCAGTTAAGTGAAATCTATATTTTTAAATACAAGAAACTTAAAAAATGAAAAACATTATTTTTTTTCTTGTAAAATCTAAATATCCGAACCCGATTCAAAATAACCGAACCCAAACTAAAAATACCCGAACCCGATCCGAACAGGTTCTCTATCCCTATACCGAAATACCAAAAATCCGAAATACCCGACCCGAAACCAAACGGATATCCGAACACCCACCCCTAATTTCAAGGTCAGATATCTGTTCCGTTCAGTTCTCTTTTTTAACTCGAAATTCAATTTATTTATGATAAGATACAAAGTAAAATACACAAGCTAGTGGAACATAAATAAATCATCGGAGATAATAGCCTAAAAGAAGGAGACATGATATCAACCAAAACAACCGATAGATTTTAAAACATTAGACATGTAATATATAGAGAAACAATGGACCTAGAGCTGGAACTAATGATCCAATAATTACTCACCACCTTTCCATAGAACAATGTAACATTGAAGCTGAATTAAGGAGCAAAAGTCTTGAGCGATCCCAATCCTGAAGGAAACATCCCCATGCCAAACTATAACAACAACATCAGAAACGCCACTTGATAAAACGTCAAAGAAGACCACTAGCTCTTCCACGCGGACACTGACAAGACAATCAAATGACCTACAAACAAAGACTGCCCACCTCCTCGCAAGAGAAGAACTGAAGAACAAGTCAACTGCTTCATCTAGAAACCATATCCCATATCCACAGAGGACCAAGGAAAGATCTAGTAGATCCTTCACAACAAACACAAATCACAAATCACAAAGACGAACGCAAATAACGAGCTTAGGTTGAGACGAAGAGACCATGACAGCAAGAACCGAACATAAGCAGGAGTCCCACGACTTCAAGCTCTAATACCAACTCGTCACAAAATACATTCACCCACGCTTAAAGACACCAAAAGAAAGGAACAAATCCCACTGTCAATCAAGTAGATCCGGATCTCCGGCTCCAACAGAAGGAAAGAGATGGTCAGATCTGAAACCATGCACCTCGCCGGTATCTCAGATGCTTCAAACCTACCACTCAAACCACCAAGAATATAAACCCAAGAAAAAATATGATATACAAAGACAGAACAAATGAGAAAGAAAGGAGGAGAGACCGACTCCGATGCTGACCGAGCCATCGAAGCCGGTCTCCGATAAGCGGTACGATATATACTTGCTCTGTTCAGTTTTTATATAAATAGAAGTATATCTACAATTAAATAGATATTTATAAATATATAAATTTATATAATTATTATTTGAACATATAATTTTAATAATTTCATATATAAAATTACTTATAAAAGTATTAAATTAAGAGAGAAATATAAAATCTTTTGAAAAACTACAATTTTCTAAAGTTTTATCTTTAATAAAACTTATGGAACATATTGTTTCACTAATTTTTATTGTTTTGTTTTATATTATGTAAAATATATTTTTGATAACAAACTTGTATAGTTTTTTTAGATTTACATACTAAAATGGTTGAGATATATGTAATTTTCAATTTTTTTGGAAACAAATCAAATCAGAAAATTAGATATCCATAAAATACTAAAAATCACAAATACTGAATTACTGTACTATCCTCTCCGTGCCCACCTTCAGCTTCAGTGTGCTGTAAAAATAAATACAAAAAAGAAAAAAATCAATGTCGTTGGTTAAATAAAACATGAAGGACTATTTTAATGGAATTAGTTATTGTTGTAAAGCAAGTCACCTTGTGTGAGTCTGGAATCACCAATTGACTTGCATTATTTTACATTATCATCATTAAGCATCTGAATTAAGTTTTCTTAGCATTCTTTTATTATAACGGGAAAAACGTCGTGTATCTTATCTTAAGGCACCCAGCTCCGTTAAATATTTGAAAATCAGACGTGGAGATCTAAATCATATGTCTTATTCCTAATATGAAGTTACGATGTGTGATTTATTTACGGGATAAGATCAATACTTTCAATTCATATGTTGAATACTATATTCAGTTGATTTACGAATTGGATTTGTCATTGCTGACGGATTTAAGGTTTAAACAAACAAACAGTGAACCAGTGATGTAGATAGATGTTTGTCATATTTGATAAACAACGAATTTAAAGACTAAAGATTCTCAACTAACTAACACCCATCCCTGAAGTTGCGGTTCTAGGTTTATGGACTCATAAACGGGCTTGAGCCTCCAAAACTAATCCAATTTTTATCGGCATTTATAACTGTTAACACTAATGCTTCATACTCAAAAGACCCACCAAACAAAATTTAAAACAGGGGTATCATAGCCAGTAGGGATGGGCAATCGGCGTCCAATAAAGTTTCGGTTCGGGTTCATTCGGGTATTGGATTAATGAATTGCAACTCCATTCGGATATTATAAAAGTCTGGATCAGATTATGTTCGGGTTTAGTAGGGTTTGGCTCAGATTTAGTAACATTTCCAAGATCCGGTTAAACCCAAAATAGTTTCGGTTTTGGATATTAATTTGGTCATCGGTCTCAAAAACATTAATATTTACTTAAAATTTGTGTACGTAGCTTCCTTAAACTACATTGTTATGTTTTAAAATAACTTTAAAAGACTCGTGTATCAACCATTTGAGACTCTCCCTTGAATGCATGACAACATCAGACATATCATGACATACTGAATCCTTATACGAACGAGAATCATACATAATAAAATGTAAACAAATGAAAATTAACAACTAGCAGCTCTATAAGGGTAAGAAACACTATTTAAACTTTAAAATAAGACATTATTTTTTAAAATATAAAAGCAAACATATTCATAATTGAGCTTCAAATGCAATTGTCAAAACATAAAAACATCAATATTGACTAAATACCAAAATATATATTAAACTAAGTATTTGAGTTAGTTATTCATGTACTAGATAATTATTCTATGTACACAATAACATCTTAGTGTATTTTGGATACATATTAGAGATTGAGATCAGGTTCGGTACAAGTTCTTTATAGAATTTTGAAATTTTCCGGTTTTTTGGATATCTATTTGGATTCGGATTTGGTTCGGGTAGAGAGCCAGATTCATTCGGTATTTATATCGGGTTTGGATAAGTTCAGATTCATTTTTATGGGATCGGTTTCGGATTTTTGAATTCTATTTATTGGCCTAGACCTACTTGCCAGTCTAAATCTACGGTTAAGACACCGGTATTCAACAACATCAAACATAGAAAATGAAAACCTAGGAAGAGGAACCATTGGCTATCAGAGAACCAGAGAGTCGTCGCCAAACCACCATTATTAACACGAGAAAAGAGTTTCGTCAAGATCAAGACATGGTTATTATGTCTTCCCAAGAGAAAGTTCTTTAAATCGCCATCTCTAAGCAGCCCCGGCCAAAACATTAAAAAATTACTTAAGGCCTTAAGCTAATATAAAAAATATATAAGAAATAAAAATTTGTAAAGTATAATTAAAAAAGCAGTGTATGTGTCCTAATCAACTGTTTATGTAGTCTACCCTTTTGGCCGGGCATGTCTTCAAGCAGGAGATTTGAAGGAAGTTTCTTGAAATCGTCATCTATGAGCAGAAGATTTGGTATAGCGGTTGCTTACTTGACACTAAAGTCTCTTCTTGTATAAAGAGAGTATAGATCTGTCTGGTCCCAAAAACTTTCCTAATTAAGATCATCAGATCAGAGACTAGGATTCATCTTATAAGATCTAAGATGGACGAAACAGCTATCAACAAAGTAATAGTAAACCACAAGGAACCGGTGGTTCCAATATTTGAAGAAATTGACAATCCTTTAATTGAATTGGATTGATTCATCCTTATGTGGGATTAAGTATTTTTGTTTTGTTGAATATGTTTTTGGTAAATTTATTTTTATATGTATGCATTTGCAATAGTCTGGACTGAATACATTATACAGCTAAAGGAAAAATTGCCATGTCTTTTAATAATATCTGAAAGAAAACGTAGCGTTTTGGAGTCATGAAAGTCTTCTTTCTCTTGGTAGACAAACAAAAATCTATTTTGATGTCTTATCCAAATCCAACCAATGAGCATGCAGATATAAATTGCAATACTACAACTCTATCTTCTATTTGTGTCTACCAAGTCTTTGTTCCTTGCTTTTACGCATTCTTGGATTAGCTATGACACATTCACTCTCTCCTCTCCTACCGGCTGCTCACGCCGGTAGCCCCTCCTCTCCATCACCGAGGTCACAACCGCAGACTCCTCCCATCATCCTTCAAGTTCCACCAATTAATCGCAGGTAATCGATTATGTTAATCATAATCTTTATGGAATATATTATAGTTTTCCTTTAATTATACAATGTGAAATTGGTAACATAATCATGTATTAATAATAATTATCGACTATCTATGCAGGGATATTGTGGTGGGATTAGGCAGTGCGCTATGGAGTTGGGACGCCCTGAACGGTAAGGACGAGGCAATGGCGGCAGCAAGACGGCCGCCTCCACCACCAGCAGTTGAGAAGAAAGATCCGAATGTGAGTGGAGTTCAGGCTAAGGTATTAGCGAGTAAGAAGCGTAAAGAGGCAATGAAGGCCTCCATGGCTAAACTTAGAGAGAGAGGCAAATCTGTTGTTGATGAAGAAAAACCATCTTCATCTTCTCCTTCTGCTCCTGTTGTTGTTAAAGATGAGCCAACTCCTCCTTCTGCTGCTCCCCTTGTTGTTGAAGCTGAACAAACTCCTTCTTCCGCTTCTGATCAATAGTATCCAAGCAAAATGGTCTAAACCTTTCTATTTATCTTCTCTACCAAATTTTATCCTATCATGTTAATTCACACTACTGTGTACTTTAATTTATTATTTTGGTGACTATGTGGTACCAGATCCATCAGTAATTTAGTTCTGAAATCATCACAGATTTGATAAAAATGAAATATCTGTCAAAGAAAGTACATGGTTCAACAAGTTAATCGATCGGATAGGTCTTGAAGGCGTCATCCTCGTTGGAGACACCAACAAGAAGGTCTGCCACACCCCAACCTTGAAACACGGTAGTCATACACTTAAACAAGACTTCATCTCGATAATAATGTAGCTGTGAAATATCACACTGTGGCCGCGTCAAATGGCTTCGTTAATCATGGCCTGGATGTTTCCAGTGCACTCCACCGTATGTTGTCTCTGGGATCATTTGTCCAAA
The DNA here is from genome assembly GCF_000309985.2 of Brassica rapa. NCBI lineage: Eukaryota > Viridiplantae > Streptophyta > Magnoliopsida > Brassicales > Brassicaceae > Brassica > Brassica rapa. Next base: position 13,699,022 of record NC_024801.2, read on the forward strand.
GTCACGCTTTCTAGAAGTTATTCTTCTTCACGTCCTCCATTCCCAGCTTCTTGAATCGTTCCTTGGCTGGCCTTGTAATTCCTCTTCTTGTACTTGTAAAGAGTCGAAGGTCTTTGGCAGTGGCCTGCTTAGGTTCAGAGGGGCCCAAAGCAAATTTACAATAACAACATTTCTAATTTTAAAAACTCCAAAAAAAAAAAAAAGAATACTTTAACCTCATAAGTATCGAACCTAGCACATGTTCCATCTAAATCACACATTACTAAATTACATGGAACAATCAGAAATTTGGGGCCCCAAAAATATTTGTATTTATCAGGGGCCTAAGGCAAAAGCCTTTTTTCTTACACTATAGGCACAGCTCTGGTCTTTGGGCCACAAAAGTATCAGAAATCATAGAGAAGCAGGAACAAACCTGAGTTGTGTAAACCATGTGTGATGACAAAGAAAGACCCTCAAGCTTTGGCTGTGAAATATACGCATGTAGCAAAATCTTGGCTTTGGCCTCCTCCAGAGTTTCAATGAACAGAATCGGAACACAATCCAACACTTTTGCCAGTTCCATCTTCTCATCTTGTCGAACAGACACATACTCAGGATACAATCCAAAATAACTTTATAATTTTATTTTAATTACACATGTGATTTTAAATATATACTATATAGCCGGTTTATTTATTATTTGAGTTAAGTAGATTTGCATCTATTTCTCTGAATTCAACTATAAACTTTTTTGTTCTAAATAGATAAATTTGATTAATTATCATTTGTATTTAGGTTGGTTGTTATATTAGATAGAAAGATTATGTATAACTTAATATAACAATAATATGTTCAAATTTATTTAAATAATATTAACACATACAAATTAGACTTGCTTGATATTTTTATTATGTGCATGTTGGATTGTAAAAGTATAAAGAAAAAAATAAATTAAAACCAAAGTAAACATAAAGCAAAAAAAAAAGATTTTTCAATATGGTAGAGTATAATACTTTTATTTTATTAAAATATTTAGAGTTGTCCTAGTTAAAAAGCTTTTTGTAATTATACTATCAAAATAGGTTTATATTAAAGAAGCATTTTAGTTTCTGTTTCTAATATATTTATTATCTTGCTTAAGCTATTTATTTTTAAATATTATTTTACATTTTAGAAATAAATATCTGTTTTGTGATTTGTTATTGAAAAATCATGTTATTTAAGTAAAAAATAAACATTTATATATATTTATTTTTATTATTTTTGTAGTCTGATAAAAATGTAAAGAAAGTGTGAATTATTTTTTATAGAAACTAATATGAAAACCATCTCAATCATAGTATAAAATATTTTTAGTCAATTAAAGATAACCCGCTTTATGTTATTTAAATTATTTTGTAATCATCTAAGAAAATGTACACATATTTATTGCATGATTTTGTGATGTAGAACCTCGATAGATTCCTCCGCCGATCTCAGCTAGCTTGGGAAATACTGGTAGAGTTGCACTAACTGGGCCGCGATGAAGGCACTAACTGGGCCTTGATGAAGGTAAGTCAAAGCTTCCCACAGCGACTCCATTTGTGTGGCAGACACAATTCTTGGTCTAAAGGTGGGTTTTGCGAATTCGGATAACAACAGAAAATGGCTATTGAATCTCAATTGTGGTCTCAACTGCAGCACCATGCTCAGCAACAAACTCTATGGCTGTATGAACATATTGAGAATAACACATATAATCAATTTCAACCGCTGGTGGGTAGAGATGTCAAATAGGCGGGTTATAAATGGATGGCCCGTGTCCAAATCGATATGGTCCAAAATGGACAGATCCAGATTAAACCATAATTAAAATTTGTCCAGATGGGTGAACCCAATTATATCCATGGGCAATATTGGGCTTAACCACTTGGACAATGGGCGGCCCAATAAACTTAAATATCTAGGGTTTGAAAAATTGGAGGAAAACACAAATCACTTTTTTTCTTTCTGTCTCACTCTTGCGATTTTTTTTCGTGTTTGATTCTTCCTCTTCGAGTCCTCGTCTTCGATTCTTCCTCTTCGTGTTCGATTCTTCTTCCTCGTCTCCGTTCTTCTTCGATTCTCTTTCGGTTCTTCTTCACCAACTTCTGATTTCATCATCTCTTAAGGTTTGATTTTGTGATTTATGTTATGGGTTTTCACTATTAGCTACTGATTCGTATCATCTACTAATATTGTGTTATGGGTTATGTGTTAGATGGATCGGTGATTTGTGTTCATAACGAGTCTGGTGGCGAGTCTGGCGACTGTTTCTGTTTCTGAAAGTCAGACGAAATCACGAATCTTTTGAACTTATCTTGTGTTTTTTATAACTTTGAAACATGAAGTTTTAAACATAAAGTTTAAGTATAAGAATTTTTAAATCTTTAAAATTGAAATTATGTTGTTTACATTAAGTGGACGTATGGGCCGCCCATGGATATCCCAATAAATCATGATCTTATTTGGTTATGGTCTCATTTGGACATGGTTCTATTTGGGTTTCGACCAAAAATGTCCAGCAAAAACTGAAGCCCATTCGAACACACCCAAACCCGCCCAGCCCGCCCATTTGACATCTCTACTGGTGGATGAGAAATTCTGGCAGACAATGATGACATAAATACCAAACTGATAGCCTAATATGATCTGGATTCTCAAAAATCATCGGCTGAGCACTGATTTGATATGTATGACATCAAACTAAATGTGCCTTGAGTTCCCCCGATGTAGTAGCACTATTAACAAAATTATGAACGTTGTGAACAAATACTGTGCATATTGTTTTTTATTTATGTGTAGTACAATACAACCAAAGCTTCCATGACAGCCCACAACACCTCATTTCAGATTAGTTTGTGTCCTTTTCCATAATCTAAATGGTATGAGGATTGATATGCAAAACAAAGGGAAAACAAGTGATTTATATTTGAAATCCGCTATCATTTGAGTAATTTGTAAGCTCTAAATACATATGAATCAATTAGTGTTCAACAACCACGATCTCTCCACTACATGTTAAAACAAGCATATATCACTCTTTAATATTAAATGATTATGAGAAAAACGAAACTGATGTTGTGTGGAAATCATTCTTACCAAATAAAATTGTTCTCTATTAACAAAGGTGTCACTATTTGAGGGTCAATAACGATTCATCAAATCATTTGAAGTATGCAGAGTCAATCAGAAGTAAAATTTATACTCGACTCAACTTTTACATATAAATAAAAGAACGATGCACCACAATTCAATCAACTTTTAGTTACATTAATCTTTAGTGATAGAGCAAATTACAACCAAAATGTCATAATGGTTTTCATAAGTTCAAATATGATGTCCATCTAATGGCGTCTAATAGTGTTAGGTTAGCTTCAGAACCTGTGATCATTCCTGTAATCTCTTGTAATAATACGTTGAGATCACTTAACCATTTACAATATAACCAAAGATTTAAAACAAAACATAAACATTGTTTTCTATAGAACATATCCACTATGTTATTATCTTTTTCACCTCCAAGAAGAAGCAACAATTAAACTTTTATCCTCCCAGCAAAAAAAGAGCTCCCCCCATTTCCTCTTTAACCTTGTACTTACTGCAATACTCTTCCGTAATGAGGCTCTGTATACTGCTTCTCACTCTTGAACTCATTGGCCTCGAACTGAAACCCGCCATCATCATCCTAGCTCTCCATTTACCAGCAACCTCGTACCTGACAATCCGTTCTTCTCCTTCGCGAGTTGGACTGATTCAGGGTCATCAAGACCGGTTAGCCTCAGGCGAGGGTGCTTACCGGGAAGCTCAGAAAATTGTTCTGATCAGTTTCATGTTTTGGTTTCTTTGGTTTATATCGAAATCTATTATGTGACCTTCATTTCATCTCTGATTGTTTTGGCTACTGCACCGTTAGCAGCAAAGAATCCAAATTTGAAACAAGGCAGGTCCGGTCCTGACCTAAAGCCCTACAAGCTAGGGCTTTAGGTGCCAAAAATATATAAGCTTCAAATTCGGATTCTTAGCTGATAAAAAAATAAACAATTTTTGTATCCTCTCTCTATTTTGTTTAATTTTATATTATTAAAAGAAATTAAACAATCACATTAAGCGTATAACTAAAAAATTTAGATTTTTATATGTTATATTTTGATTTTTTTTAAATGGCTATAAATTACGAAAATGGTAAAAGTTCTACGTTGTAAATTTTGTAATCAATGGTTGAACTTATTTTTTTATTCAAGTAAGATATAAATGATCTTAAGTCGTAGGAATATGAAGTCTCATTAATAAATGTTCGTATATATATAAGGTATAAATGATCATAAACCTAATCCACTTTCGTCATTTTACAATCGATGTTGCCTATCTGATTTTGGTGATTTGCGTCAGCTGCAAAATTAAAAAAAAATTATGCATCTGAATTCTTACAAATAATAAAATGAGTTGTAATACGTTAACTCTTCAACAACGATGATATATTTAAGAGACCAACATTTGTATTCGTCAATTTTACAATCGATGAAGATTGTAGTGTTGCAAAATGTTAAAACCATTTAATGAACAAACATTAATATTAAAACTCACTCTTCATACGTGCGCGGGTTATTATCTAATTCATTATTATATTCAAATCCAAACGCAGAAGTCAAACACTAGTAGTTATATTATCACACCACACATAAATCAAATTAATCTGATCCTAACACACAAGTCAAACACACCAAATATTTTAAGAAAAAAAATCAAAGGCCTGATTCAGCGAGGCCTATGCTTCGGCGATAAGCACGGCAGTACTCTATGCACTCATAGGAGCCACATAATCTTCACCTTTGCACAACTTACCCTTGAGAGCCAAGCATCCTGTAAGGTCATTGAACACACTTTTGATTATAGCTCTCTGTTCAACTGACTCGTCAGTACCATCAAAAGCCAATCCTTTAAAAGCTATATAGAGGACTGAACTTTTGGCTTTGAGCGGAGTCTCCTCGTCAGTTTCTATAGCCACTTTTACAAACTCCAAACCTTGGTTCGAAAAGGCGTGTGGCGAGAAGAAGCGAGGCGACTGGCGCTTAGCGCCATGGCGCCACAAAGCGAGTGCTTCGTGTATCCTGCAACAAAAAGGTAAGCTCTAGACCATCTATATGTATATCATGCTGCACAACTGAGAAAACCAAATCCATAAAATAAAATTCAAAGGTTCTTATAACAAAACACAACTGAAAATACCAAATGCAAACACCAAATTCAAAAGCAAATGAAAACAGCAGTAGATAAAGCTTTACTCTGATTCAGAATCCTCATACTCCAAATCCCTGTCGTAGCCAATACCTTACTCGCCTTCAATGTCATTCTCTTCATCAACCAGTTCCAAATGAGAAGGTGATGGACCATAGCGTTTCTTCTGAGTTGAAGAACTTGCTATTCCTTTTCCTTTGTCGTTCTTAGCTGAAGTAGGAGTCTTTGCTCCTCTAGTAGTGTAGTTTGGTTCTTCAACTCCTACTGCTTCACTCACCACACTCCAAGTCAGGTCCTCATCATCATGGACGAAATCATCATCTTCATCGTTGGAGGAGTTCCCATCCATCTTTCCCATCGACCATTCGTTGCTATCATCTATTTCATCCAATAGAATTGGATCCTTTGCATCGTTTCTCTTCATCCTCCGCTGCATAGCACGATTGTACTTGACAAACACCATGTCATTCAATTGGCTTTGAGCTAAAATGTTCATTCTCTTGGTATGAAGCTGCATATGGTCAAACTAAATCAAACATACATATGAATATAGCATTCAGTTCATGTAAATCTAGAGATTCTAAAAGACTTACATGCTGAAAGACTTCCCAGTTTCTTTTACAGTCTGTTGCACTACACGTTAGGCTTAAGACCTTAACAACAAAATCTCCGAGATTAGGAGCTGAAATCCCGTAGCTTGACCACCACTCAGCTAGTAACAAAAAAAAATACACAGCCATTCTTAAACGCTTCAAACTCAAAATAAAACATGGATAGCAGAAAACAGAGAATTCTTACCTGGCGACTTCATCTCTCTCTGCCTAATAGCCATGGGAAGACAGAAGAGTCCACTAGCATTCTTAAACACTTCAAGCTCTACCATGATTTTGTCTTGAATCACACTGTCTCGAACAAACCTTGTGATGCATTGGTACAGTCCAATTTCCACTTCCTCACAACAAGCATCAGCAGGATGTGCATAATAGCTGGATTGAGGAAGTAACCTGCAGTGTGAACTGGTTGATGAAGCTGACAGTACCATCGCTTGTCTATCATCTTAAACACCTTCTCATACTTCTCCTTCTTCCCTTTGAAGCTTTTAGCAATAGCTTCTTTCGCCCTATCCGTAGCAGCGTAGATGTACCCCATGGGTGGTTTCTTCTCACCATCAACCATCCGGAGCACCATCACCAACGGACATCTTATCTTCAACGCATAAGCAATGTTCCTCCAGAAGCTCTCTTGAAGAATATACTACTTCAGCTTCCTTGCTCCTGCTTCCTTAGTCCATTTCGATTGGTTCCATTCCTCCGAGGTCACCATCTTCTTCAAATTAGTTTGCTGAAGGTGATACTGAGACATGGTGATGAAAGATGTTGTGAATCTTGTTACAGCTGGCCTATGCAAGTTCCTTTGCTCTGTGAACCTCCTCATCATGTTCACAAGTGGGACACGGCTATAGATGTAAGCATTGATGAACATGCACTTCTTCATCGCACTCTTCACTGCCTCTATCTTGCCAATATCCTCCAGCATCAAATCAAGGTAGTGTGCAGCACAAGGATTCCAAAAGAGATGTGGATGTTTTGCTTCCAAAAGTCTACCAGCCTTCACGTAGTTGGAGGCATTATCAGTAACAACCTGAACCACATTATTCTCTCCAACTTCTTCAACCATATCATCAAGTAGCTTGAACAGCAGTGTAGCATCTTTGACGACTTCAGAAACCTCTTTTGACCTGATGAACACATAGCCTTTTGGTGAGTTAACCAGAAAGTTCACTATGTCTTTCTGCACCACCGAATCGCGCCCTCCATCAGACATGATCGAGCACCCTTTCACTGCCCACTCCTCTTTGTTAGGAACCAGCTCAGCTTGAACATTGGTTACTTCCTTTTGAAGCAGAGAGAACCGGAGCTCATACATTGAAGGAGGCTTTAACCCCATCCCATACTGCCTGATCAGCTCTGTCATCTTCTTGAAACTGTCATGTGAGGCAGCATTGAAAGCAATCCCATCATCGTAAAACCACCTTGCTATACCTCCACACACTTTGTCGCTTAACTCCTTGTCACAAGTTCCAAACACCGCTTTCATATCCTTTCTTCCTTTCAGGATGTCTGGAGGCAATGACATCACGAACTTGTCCAAAGGACCACAGTTCTTCCTATTGGCAGCCTTTCGTACTGGCTGATCACCATCCACGTCTTCCACATCATCTTCATTCACTGCAGCTTCGTTCCTTATTGACTGAGCTTCTCTTTCTGCAGCTCTTACGACCATGTAGTTCCCCAGCTCAGCTCTGACATGTTCTTGACAGACATGACACTTCTTTGCATTCTTGTGCCCGCCAACAAGATGTTGTTTCAACCGTGAAACTCCAGCAGTTAACACCTTGTTGCAAAAGATACACTTCCAGTGGTTGATGTTGTTGTTAACCATGATTCCATACTTCCTCCCCGGATCCACTTGTTGTCTTCCTTGAGACCCTCCTCGAGATGTTCCAGCTCCAGCGTCTGACATGATCACTACAACATAAACAAACATAGAATGAGAAGAAGCTATTGAATATAAACAAAACGATCATAAACTTGCATTAAAGAAACTGACTTAACAAGAAGACGCTATGATAAACAAGACACAATCATATACTTATATTTAAGAAAAAGCTACTGATTTAAAAACTAAGAATACGCTATGATAAACAAGACACAATTATATACTTATATGTTAAAGAAAAAGCTACTGATTTAAGAAGAATAAACTATAATACAAACAAGGAATGAAAATAAGCTATTGTGGTTACTAATGAGCTAAAACCTTTGCAAAGAATAAGCTACTGCCGTGTGTTTTAGAGAAGAGAAGAGAAGCTAATGATTTTAACTTAAGGTTAGGAGGGTTATTATATAGGAGAAGAAGTAAGGTTAGTGGGATTGTATCCTAGGTTAGTGGGGTTGTGGAAACCCTTCTCTACACGCTTAATAAGAATATATACTTTAGATATACTAAATATTCTTCTTAAACAGTTTTGTTAAGTTCACAAATTTGAATAAAATTTACTTTTTTTACAGGTACAACAAATCGCCGTTTTTAGCGCTTTAGAAAAATCTCAAAAGCGATGAAAAGCGAGGGAAAGCGAAGGATTTATGTACCACTCGCCTGTCAATGAGGTCCCTAAGCGATGAGGTCCTCGCTTTGTAGCGCTTAAGCGCCTTGGCGCTTTTTAGCGCTCGCTTTCTTGAACCAAGCTCTAAACTGGAGACATTCTCCTGCAAGAAAAGAAAGGGGATACAAAGAACAAACTTGAGGTACAAACGAATCCAGTGTTTATGAGATACTAAAAGAAGAAGATAATGGCGTCTTTTGGGATCGACAACAACAAGAAGGAGTATTACTGTGCTTTGGATGCGTACTGGCTTCGTGTGAATGTATCCCATGTATTTAGTTCTTTCATCTTCTTCAAGCTTGTTCTTTGTATCGCCTTAATCATTTATTAATAATTTAGTTTAATAAACACGATAAAAAATTAATAATTTTTTTCAGTTCCAAATTGTGCCGGTGTAAAATAATTCGATAAAATAATAATATTTAGAAAATTTATAGCTAAATATATAGTCTCAATGAAATCATAAATTAATAATTATATTCTATATATATATAATTTTTATATACATAAATAAAGAATTTTATAATTTATTAATCTTCAAAATGAATTGTATCTTTAACTTTTATTTTCTTATTTCAGTATTTTGGTGTTACTTTATCGAATTATATATAAAAATTCATTTGTATATTTCCCTATCTTTCCAACATACATAAAATGTATCAAATAATCTCATAAAAATAGATGAAATTCAAAAAGTTTGAACTAGTATATAATATTATGAAATGAAATATTCTTCATTATTTTAAATAAAAAATACTTTTAAAAAATAAGTTTAAAGTATAGATAAATGAATAACTCTATAAATTAAGTCCAGGCGTTATTAATTTATTGAGTTTTTAATGTATATCGGTTTAGGTTATTTATATATATCCAGTTGAACTCACCTTATTTACTTATTTTACTCCCAGAAAAAAAAACTTATTTACTTTTTCTTCTTTTTAACAATATGCCAAAAAACATTAAAAATTTAGTTGTATGGCGCCGTAATTTAAAATATTAATTGTATGGTGCCGTAAAAAATGTTTAATTGTATGATAAGAAATTAAAACTCGTATACACGTGTGTTAAATAAAATCTGTTCTTTTTGTTAATGTTTGACTGACTGGTAAGAGATATAACAAATACAGCCGCGTATATATAGCTAGAGAGCATTACGGCTGCATGTTTGATCTTTTAGGTCGAGCAAGGAAGCTACATATTTTATATAACACATGCATCTGAAACTGATCATGCGGGGAAACATAGCTGAGCCCTTGGAGAATTCATTGCAATTTCTTAAACTATCAGAAGAAGTTACAATAGATTCTTGATCATGAGCCACCTTTGATTAAGATTTATATTCACGGAAACAAGTCTACTTGTAAACAAAACTCTACTTTTATATAAAGAGAGGTGAAAACAAATAGCGTTAGCTAGGTTAGCTTCTCGGAATCAATAATACATAGAGATGACTTCTTGACCAGTTACAATATAACCAAAGATTGAAAACAAAACATAAACATTGTTTTTTATAGAACATATGTTTTCACCTCCAAGCTGAAGCAACGATTAAACTCTTATCCTCCCAGCAAAAAAGGAGCTCACCCATCTCCTCTTTAACCTTGTACTTACTGCAATACTCTTCCTTTATCAAGCTCTCTATACTCCTCGTCACTCTTGAACCCATTGGCCTCGAACTGAACCCCGCCATCATCATCCTCGCCCTCCATTTCCCAGCAACCTCGTACCTCTCAATCCGCTCTTCTCCTTCGCAAGCAACAACGTTGACAATATCTCTAGCGAGACACTGCCTCTCCACGTTCATCCTCTCTTGGCTCTCTCTCGGGAGCGTCACGTCAAGAGAATCAAAAACCGCAGAGTAGTACTCGTAAGCCTCCATGAATCTCGGGAAGAAAGGGCAAGTGTTTGTGTTCACGTCTTGCTCAACGACTGTGACAAGCTTCGGGTTCAACCCTTTGACCATGTGTAGCAGCTCGTCCCGCTGGTTAACTACCGTGACGCTCTCGTCAGGCATGTGGTGAAGCTGAAACGCAAAGTTGACGATCAAAGCCTCTCCTGGTTTGCAACCGAGTGCAGATGGAGAGACGATTAAAGAAGTCTTTGACGCTACTGCTTCGAACTTGAAGGATACTCCATGGTCTTTAGCGAGCTGCTCGAGTCTTAGGCCTATGATTCTCAACCCTCCTACTGATCTTTGTACTGATTCAGGGTCATCAACACCGGTTAGCCTCATGAGAGGACCCTTACCGGGAAGCTCAGCAATGGTTTTGATCAGCGTCATGTATTGGTTTCCTTGGTTTACATCAAAATCTATTATGTGAACTTCTTTTTCATCTCTGATTGATTCCACTATTGCACCGTTAGCAGCTAAGTATCCGAATTTGAAGCAAGGGCAGACCTCGAAGAGGACTTGCATAGCAGCTAGCCTCTCATCAGAAGGAGGCTCTTTGCATCTCAATGCCCTGTAGAGGAACTTCCCTGAAGCAGCCATTCTTGCGGCTAGACCTTCAACCATGTAAGCTGCTATTCTCTGAGAAGGGTCTCCTTGGATTGACACTATCTGTCTCAGCTCGTTTAGTAGTGACAATGCTTCCTCTGATTTGCCTTCTGATAAGGCAAGGGCACAAGAGATGAGCATTTTCTTTGGAGTTGTTGCTTGTGAGACCACTTCTTTGCTACTAGTGGAATGAGAGTTGGAATCTGCGGATGAGGAGTCTTTGTTTGAATGGTTTTGGTAAGACCATTCGTTGTCAATCTCCATCAGGTGATCTAGTCCCTCCATGATATTATCATCTTCATCGCTGAGGAGGGCTCTTTCAAGCTCTTGAATCTTTGATCTCATTTGTTCATCATCAAACTCCATGGAGGATCCAGGAACCAGTCTAGACTGATAAGGAAACGAGTCCAAAGAGCCAAATGAGCTAACCGAGGCCGCCCCAGAGGCAACAAGATGTTGTTCTGTTGGGGATTCGAGAAAGTAGCTTTGGCTTGGGTAAGAATCATGAGTCAGACAAGTGTTCTTGGACTTGTCTGGATCAAAGATTTCAACAGAAGTACCACCGCCACTGTTGTAACCATTCTCATTGAGCGAGTAAAGCTTCGGGTTCTTATATGCTGCAGCTGATGGCTCAGCTGAACTCACCAGTGACATGACTCTCGCAGTTTGTTCCACCATCCAACTTCAACTACAATATAATCACACACAGAAGAAAACATCAAGCCACTGAGATTCTGACAATAAAGGTGTGACAACCCGTCCCGTGGACCCCAGATTTCACAGCGCTGCAGCACACCGACCCTAACCCCTCACCGTGGGAGGAACAGCCTCCACATTCACCGGTAGATTATTGATGCGCTTGGCGTTACTCGAACCCAAGACCTCGCCATTTAACAACTCTCCACAAGACAAGCTGTCACCAATTAAACTGCAGGTCAATTGGTGTGACAGTTTGTCTTGTGGAGAGTTGTTAAAATGTGAGGTTTTGAGTTCGAGTAATGCCAAGCGCAGGTGGATGTGGAAGCAGTTCCTCCCACGGTGAGGGGTTAGGATCGGTGTGCTACAGCGCTGTGAAATCTGAGGTCCGCAGGACAGGTTGTCACAAAAGGTCAACCTTTGTTACTAATGCGTCATCATAGATAAACCAAACATGGAGTTTTATGATCCAAACACTAATAATTATGAATTTTTCTAACTCAATCCATGTAAAGTGTATTCCTTTTGATACCTATGCAATCCTCAAGACCATAACTGATTAACCAAGCAATCTGAGTATTAGGGACTGTGTTTTAAAGATGTATAATCAAAATCTAAAACCAAAAAGAAAAAGTCAATTACCAGGAGAGGTTCAAGAGCAGAAGGGTCTTCGATTCTGGAGATTTGATAAAGATTGAAGTCTGATATAATCGTTGCAAAAGCCAAAGGGAGAAAGAAAAAGTCTTAAAGGTTTGAACTTTAAGGGTCGTCTCTCTACTGTTTATACAGAAGAAGACAGAAATGATAAAAAAGGAACCGCCTTGTACTGGTTTGTCTCTGTGACTGTCGCCTTTGTTTTAAGATGTGTTCGACGAACGACTCGTCTGGTGTTTGGAAGTTTTAGTTGAAAAGAAATATATGGAATTATTGTAATGAAATTACTGTTAAATAGATTAAATATCTCATTGGCAAGATAATTAGCGGTTACGTGTCCATTTTGGTTTGATTTCTGTTGACTGTCACTTGGTTTTTTTTTTTTTGGTAATAATGGATTTTATGATATTTTTGTTTTGGCAATGAGACGAAAACATCTGACCGTTGGATATGGATGAGAACTATGACGAAGGTGCCTACCACAGTTTCCACTTTCCACTAATTGATATTTGATTTAAAAATATTCACGATTTCATGCTGTTTGTTGTTTAGTGCTGTTTTAGCGTGTTGATTTTGTTGAAAATATTCAAACGCTCTTTTTTTGCCTTTGTCAAACTTTTATCAAGTACTTTTGTAAACTTAGTGTTACCAGAAACTATACAATATTTTGATTCAAACTTCAAAGCTATTAGGTTTCGGTTTAATTAGTTTTGATTACATTCTCTTTCAACTCTAAATCCACAACATTAACATTGTGTTTGTCGGGAAAAAAAAACATTGTGTTTAAGTTATGTTATTTGCGAAGTATCTCTCTTTTTGGAATAGACACTATTGAGCCACTATTTACAGAAACGAATTTACTAGCAGCCTACAAGTAAACTGACTGTTTAACGCATACAAGCAATAATCGTTAATCGTTGATCAAAAAAAAAAGAAGAAGCAATGATCGTTAATCAGTGTGTAAAGAATCTAATCTCTGTTGGTTCATTTTTTACAACAGGAATAATTGTTTACTTTTAAATATGGTGAAACAACAGGAATAATGAATGTGTAAACGAATTTACTTCGCTAACTTCACACTCAAACGTGTATATTTCACCAAATGTTTTATTTACTTAACATTTGACAAAGATTGTTTATCACAACCTTATCCTCGCAATACCCTTGTTAGGAAGTCTTCTCTCTCTCAAGTTCCACTCTTATCCACTAATAAGCAACTTCTATTTTTATTTGATACCAAAAACGGCTTGCTTTCGAAAAAAAGATTTGAACCTTGACTTTCGATTTTATTTTAAAAGTATATACATTCGTTAATCATCTCAGCACGCTATTATACATTCACCAACTATATATACAGTTGAAATTCATATATGAAAGTTATACATCGCATTGAGTAAAGGAGCTTTCTTGTGCTATAATGTTACCATTGGAAATCAAATGGAAGTTTCTTTAAGCAAATGATGTTTATTAGCTAGTTGGCTGATGAATGACTTTTTTTTCTGTTGACAAAATATTCAGTGTGGATTGAATAATTTTACTCATTTATTTATTGTTTTAATTATACTGGACATCGAAGTTTAACAAGAGCTTGCTTTGGATTCAAGATCCTCAAGAAAAGGGAACCACCAAAGATCATTTGGAAAAGATGATTACCTTCGAGGAGTTTAACCGTTTGGTGAACTTGGATTCACAGTACGAGCTCGAAATTAAGTACTCGAATCTCATAAATGCTCTGGGGACAACAAAACCATGAGATAGTGATACTCAATAGCTACAATGGAAGCTAAGCTCTTTGTAATGTATCAACAATATTGTGTTTCTTTCCTTCCTTTAAACATATTCAATAAGGCTAATGTCAACTTATTCTAAGACCTACAGAAGAGTCTTGACATTTAAAAAAAAAACTCATAAAGTTCTGATCTAGTAGGAGGGCTTGTTCATGCTTCTCCGACAAACCAGAGAACTAATGTCACCAGCAATATTGTTCTGAGCATCTCTTGAAACACCAGCCAAGCCTTGTCTCCCAACTCTGATGATCCGAGAACAGAGATATAATTGCTAAGGGACAGCGTGTTACTGTCGATTTTGGTTTGTGTCCAAAACTTGAAATCTGAGATTGACATACCAGGGTGTAAGTGTTAAGCACTGTTCATTAATGCACCGTCTTACGTAAAAAATCTACCTTTAGGTGAATTCTTGTAGCTAATATTCGTTAATTTTGTTAAAAAGTATTTTAATTAGAACTCAAATGGTAGCCGCACCCGCGTATATACCGCATTGCCGCAATAATACTTAACTACATGAGCTGGACGTATGTAGATCCATAATAACTCCTGTTCCCAAAAAATCCATTAGAGGTCTTATTAGGCTATTAGCTGCTAGTATCACTGTCAACAAGACAAAAGCTTGTTTTCAAAAGACAATAAGAATCATGCAATTAATAAGACTATATTTTAAAGATAAAATTTTGGAAAATAATAAAATAGAAGCTTCAAATTAAAATAGACGTTCATTTCAATTTCGTTCTGGTTGTTTGCAAGTGATTATAAGGAAGACAGTCATAGTCATTTGCGAGTGTTTGAAAATTGTGTGACACACGTATTTCATTTGTGTTACGTAGATATCATCAGTTCAACAAAAGGGTTCTATGGTGTAGTGGTTAGCACTCTGGACTTTGAATCCAGTGACCTGGGTTCGACTCCCGGTAGGACCTTTATTTTTGTATGTCTAGCTCATTTTACATACATACTGAAGTCCAGTGAAGGGCACATTCTATCTATTTATACAATTCTGAGATAGTTACATTTGAGTTGACAAAAAAAAAAAGAGAGTTACATTTGCATCCATCTTACTCTTACCCAACCAAAGAAATTTTACAATCTGATGATCTTCAGTACATTTTAAGAGTAACTTTAACCTTCAACGCTAAATAGTCACAAAGAGTTCTTACAAAACATAGCAGTCACAACAAAAGAAACCTTCCTGATGCTGAGTTTGACAATGTGAATAGTCTGCAATAAGAAGTCTATTTACATCATTAGCCATACAAGAGAATGAGATCCTCTTCACATCTCCTCTAGATTTAGACATGAAAACCAGGAGGACAATTAATCTTGAAGTTGTTTAATTTCTACTAAGTCCTTTAAACGAAGTTATTTCCCCTCTAGATTCTTTGGTTTAACATCATATACATCGGTAATCAATTCCTTGCACTTACAAATCACAAAGGATCTAAACTTAATTATCATTACTTTGGTTATTAAAAGCCTAAAACTAATAAATCTACATACATCTTTGCCTTAAAAGAAACGTGTTTTGTTGTTAAAATAATTAAAAAAAAAAAGTTAGGATTCATGGTTCATGGAAGAAAAGTCAACATCGAAAATGAATTTAGATTCAGAATTTATGAATTTTATTTGGTGTATTAGTTGCTAATGATCATTACTTTCGACCTAAACTTTATTATATTTCATTTCAAGTACAAATTAATTGGAAATAAAAATCAAAGATTCTTTTTTAATTTCTGTCACCGCCCGTTACTTTATACAAAAGCCAAAACACAACAAAAGCTTGCATCTTTGCAAAACAAAAATAATAGAACAAAGAAGAAGAAGTCGCAATTTGATTAATGGACGGCTAAGGTTTGACGATGACCTGATACCATCACTCTAAAACTCCGATCGTGCTCTAACACAAAAGCTTTGATCATTCTCCAAGAATTGTTTTCATCGCGAGACGCACAGATCATTACAGAGTCTCCACAGACAAGGTAAAATCTCGCGATTAGATTACTTTCTTCTCAAGATTTCACTTGATCTGGTCTGATTACAAGTGAATTGTGATTTCATTTGAACTGGCTTGTTCTGTCTTAATGATGTTTATGTAATTGATGTTATCTTTAGGATCTGATTTTGAAAGAGCGAGATCTCTCCTGCAAAAATGGCGAATAACGGGGCGGCTTGTGCGGAGAGGGCTACAAATGATATGCTGATTGGTCCTGATTGGGCTATCAACATCGAACTCTGTGACATTATCAACTTGGATCCTAGGTAACAACATCCTTTGATGTCTTTAAACATCACATTGGGTTACTTACTAGCTACCTTGTTTTGTTTCTGTAGTCAAGCAAAAGAAGCTGTGAAGGTGCTTAAGAAACGGTTAGGAAGTAAAAACTCCAAAGTTCAGATTCTTGCTCTTTATGTAAGTCCTTTCTTCGCTCTCTTTTGTTTTTGTTCAGTTTTATTGTACTCATCCATGAATGGTTTAGGCATTGGAAACTCTTAGTAAGAACTGTGGAGAGAGCGTGTTCCAGCTTATTGTGGACCGTGGTATATTGCCTGATATGGTCAAAATAGTGAAGAAAAAGGTTCTTACTTACCATCTCCGCACTTGCTTGGTACCGTTGAATTCTATATAATCGAACTTGCTTACTACTTATGCAGCCGGACCTGAGTGTGAGGGAGAAGATACTTAGTTTATTAGATACATGGCAAGAAGCTTTTGGTGGGAGCGGCGGTAGATTCCCTCAGTATTACAATGCTTATAATGAACTCAGGGTATTTATAGCTTGAGCCTTTTTTATGTATATATGCAATTCTATTGTTCAAAGTTTTGATAATATGTTTTGAAAAATTTAGTCTGCTGGAGTTGAGTTCCCACCTCGAACGGAGAGCAGTGTACCCTTCTTTACTCCACCTCAGACTCAGCCCATTGTTGCTCAAGCCGTTGCTGCATCAGATGAAGATGCTGCTATACAGGCCTCTTTGCAAAGTGATGATGCTTCTTCACTCAGGTACTCTCTCTTGTTTGATAATAGCTAAATCCATATTCTGTGTCTCAAACATGTTTGTTTTTGTTCTGCCAGTGTGGAAGAGATTCAAAGCGCTCAGGGTTCAGTTGATATTTTGACAGACATGCTTGGTGCTCTTGATCCAAGCCATCCTGAGGTAAGGGTCTTCACATTGAGTAGCTTTTGTGTCTCTGTTGTTAAAGATTCACTGTTCTTGATGTTGTGACAGGGTTTAAAGGAAGAACTTATAGTTGATTTGGTCGAGCAATGCCGCACTTATCAAAGACGTGTGATGACTCTGGTCAACACTACTTCGTAAGGCTTCCTTCGTTTTCTTCCTCACCCTACTGTTCCTTGTTGATGGTAAGAGAGAGAGAGAGACTCATTTTCTTTTTTGTAGAGATGAGGAGCTTCTGTGTCAAGGATTAGCATTAAACGACAACTTGCAGCGTGTTCTTCAGCAACATGATGATAAAGCGAAAGGAAACTTTGTTCCTCCTGCAACAGCTCCCGCTCCAATACCTCTTGTTAGCATCAACCATGACGACGATGATGATGAGTCAGATGATGATTTTGCTCAGCTATCCCACAGGTAAATGCCCCCATCCTTTGCTTCATTTCATTTGAACCACTAAGACTTGGATTGTGAAAACTAATCGAACTCATGTCTGCAGGTCGAAAAGAGAGAGTGCACGAGTGAGTTTCAACCCTGTCCTTCCTCCTCCTCCACCTACAATGAGGCCAGTACACGTTGAATCTGGTGGTTCTATGGACTTCCTCAGTGGTGATGTCTACAAACCTCAAGCAACCTCTGAGATTTTAAAGCCTTCCCATTCATCAGATCGAGACTCTTCTGCTCCTATCTTCGATGAGCCAGCTCCCAGGAGCAAATCCCCTGAGCAGTTACCTCGTGCTCCATGGGATCCTGAAGGAACCAGGGTTTTTTCACCACCAATGTCTGTTAGAACCAAGCATAATAATAATGTTCCTCAACACTCAAGCAGTGGCTCTGATTCCTCTTACGATGATCTTGTGGGAAAGTCCCGGAATCTCTCTCTGAATCCAACCGCCTCTGCTGCTGCTGCTGCTACACCACCAAAGAAAGATGATAAGCCAGAGGATATCCTTTTCAAAGACTTGGTTGACTTTGCTAAAAACAGGAAGTCATCTTCTTCTTCTTCTTCCAAACCCTTTTGAGGCAGAGCTGCCCAGTTGTTGCTGTAGTAATAATAAATACTCCTTTTTACCATTCTTCTCTCTTCATTTGTGTTATTATTTTCTTTGATTGATGAACATGGAGGATTGAACACTTTATTTCTTTTTCTTTCAAATAAAAAAGTTATATATAGAGTTCTTTTATTGTAGAGAAACCTCATAATATATTGGTAAATCGTTTGTTAATACAGTCTCTCTGTAAATAGTACAATGATTCTGAAGTTTCTCTGCTTCTTTGGATGCATTAGACGCTGAGGAGTTCCCAAATAGGATAATCTTTGAAGATAAGATTTGTTGCTTTCGCTAAAGTTTAAAGAGTTTAATATAGCATCCTATAACCATAGAAATCGCAGAACATTTGTATACATAACGAAGTGAATCTTCCAAAACAGGTTGACTTTCTTTGTAATGATACGAGCATGATGACGTTTTGTGTAAATGAATATTGCTAGATAACATCACAAAGGTGAATTTGCTATGTTTTTTTGTATTCGTCGTGTGAATACTCGAGATTCCTTTATTATTCTATAGTAAGCATCAAGTTTCTCAACTCTTACTTGTCTACTTTGTTACTTAATTAACATCCAAATTGCACTGCATATCATAATGAGAAAAAGACCAAAATAGCACTAAATCAAGTTTTTGTTCCCAAATTAGCACTCAAGGTCAAAAGTCACAAAATAGCACTCAAGGGATGAGGTTTAGGGTTTAGAATTTAGGGTTTAGGTTTTAGAATTTAGGTTTTAGGGTTTAGAGTTGAAAAGTGAAGTTTTAGGGATAAGATTTCAAATTTTGAAAAATAAAAAAATTTAAATTTTTCAAAAGATAAAATGCTATTTTGGTCATTTTAGTTTTTGAGTGTTATTTTTGTGATAGAAACTTAGAAAAATGCTCTTTTAGAGATTTGCCCTATCATATATTCTACGTTGTCCACTTGTCATTATCATGTTATTAGGTTAATCTATAAGTTCGTTACAGCTTTTAACTAAATCTCAATAGTTTTAGCCGGCATCAGGCATTGTTAACTACTAAATCTCAAAATGTATATTCCTTTGTCACGTTTGATACACGTTTGTTGGAAATTTATCAAATAATTTTTTTTTTTTTGCAGAAACACCAAATTTTTACTGATTTTAATGAAACAACTTCAGCTATTTAATTTTAATAGTTTGTTTCTCTTCTTCTTTAGATTTTTTGTTCTTTTTAAGATGAAAATTAATGTACAAACTATGCTTGAAGAGTGATCAATGAGTGATTAAGATGGTATTTATTTTTTTATATAGATATTTTTATCTCAATAATATTAATCTGTTAGATACTTTTTGTTACGACTATATTCTCTATTTTTCAAAATGATTATTGAGAATTTAACTCTTACTTATGTTGATTTAGTTTTTTTTTATGATAATTTTGTTTCATTGGATTCAGGTGGCCTTATGAAATATGAATTTTAATCTTAACTCATATTTTAAAGAAACAAATTATCCTACTTAATTTTAATAGTTTCATATTTAACTTTTCCTTATTGGAGCTTTGATTTTGTTTGTTATCAGTTGAAAACATAAAAAACTATGCTTGATAAGTGGATAAACAAGTGATTGAAGAAGACATGTCATTTTCATATTTGATATATTGTCCAATAATGCTAATTTGTTATATTCTTTTCATTATGACTATATTCTTTATTTTTCCAATATGGTTGTTGAGCAAGTTAACTCATATTCATATCAATTTAGGTTATTTTTTATAGATAATTTCATTTTATTCAATTCACTTGGGAATATAACCCAAATCTTAGCACATACTTTAATGAAGCAACATTCCCTATTTACTTTCAATAATATCATCTTTAACTCTTCTTCAATAGATTTTTGTGTTTTAGTTTTTTGTTGAAAATGTAAAAATTAAGTTTTATAAGTGATAAATGAGTCGTTAAAGAAGATGTTTATTTTTCATATGAATATTTTTTTCTGGCTAATGTTAATTTTCTATATTAATTTAGTTCAAACTATATTATTGTTTTTTTCAAGAGACAATGTGTGGAATATCCCTAATTAAGGTTCAAATTTGCTGAATGCCCATAATTATGGATAACCCAAAAAGTAATAACTTTTTGACACTGTGCGGACAAAAATGCCTTTATGCTTTATCGAAAACAAGTAACTCTAGATCTATCAGCTAAATATTTATATAGCAGGTAACAATCTACATACCAACTAACATATCCGCTAATAATTTCAGTATCATCTAACAATCTATGTATCAAACAAATGTATCGACTAACAAATCATATATATCAGTTAATGAAACTATTAACAATTAATTACTTATCTATTAAATAGCTCCAAATCTATTTGTAACAGCTAACATTTCATGTATCGATTAAGAATCCATTAAAATCTAAATAATAGCAGGTAAGTAATAAAATATCTACTACTGTATATATTATCTAAAAGTTGATTGTGATTCGAAATTGGAAACATTGGAATTAAGGTGAGATAATAAGATTAGCATTATGGGTGTCAAAAGAATCAGAATAAAAAAATAAAGATTTGAGTTGAATTAGAAGATGATTTGAAGAATTTGTACGAGAGATAAAGAGATTAGAACATATAAAAAGGAGAATAGAGAGAGATAGAGATAAGGTATTATAATCATTAAAATATTAAAAATAAACAAGGTTATATGACAAATTACATGGGTTTCTGGGTGCATCTACGCCAATTACTCTTTTTTCAATATGGATGTTGAGAAAAATAACTCTTATATCGATTTAGGTTATTTTGTTGATAATTTTGTTTTATTGAATTCAGTTTGGTCTTATGAACCCACATCTTAATTGCTTCTTTAATGATACAATCTAACCTATTCAATTTTAATAATGTTGTCTTTAATACTTCTTCATTAGAGTTTTTTAGTTGAAAATGTAAAAACTATGTTTGATAAGTGATAAATGAATAACTGAAGAAGATGTTTATTTTTTTATATGGATATTTTTTTTCTAAAAAATGTTAATTTTTAGATTATTTTAGTTATAACTATATTCTTCACTTTTTAAATTGAGTGTTAGGAAAATAAACTTTTACTTAATTTTATTTTTATTTTTTTTTGCTGATAATTTTATTTTATTGGATTGAGTTGGTTCTTATGAATCTAAATCTTAATCCATATTAAAATGAAAGAATTAACTCTGTTACTTTTACAGTTTAAAATATTCTTCCGTAGAGTTTTGCTTTTCTTTGATTTTAGTTGATAATGTAAGAACTATCTTTGATAAGTGATATACATGTGGTTAACGAAGATGTTTATTTTTCATATGAATATTTATTTCCAAATAATATTTATTTGTTAGATTCTTTTGGTTATGACTGTGTTCTTCACTTTTCAATGTGGGTATTGGCCAATTAAATCTTATTTATATCAATTTATGTTATTTTGTTGATAATTTGTTTTATTGGATTCATTTTATATCAAAATCTTCATATTTTAATGAAACAACATATCCTATTTAGTTTTAATAGTTTCGTCCTTAACTTTTCTTCCCTAGATTTTTGTTTCTTTTTCTAATTTTAATTGCAAGTAAAAACTATGCTTGATAACTGATAAGCGAGTGACTGAAAAATATGTTTATTTTTCATATGGGTATTTTAATTTGTTAGATTATTTTGATTATGACAATATTCTTTATTTTTGTTTAAGTATGGATATTGATCAAGTTAACTCTTAGATTTATGTTATTTTTGTTGTTGATATTGATCAAATTAACCATTTCTTTGATTTGCCAAAATAATTATTAGCTGATAAAAGATTTAGTTATTTTTTTATTATGCAATGTATTGTAATATATTGTAGTAGTCATTTAAAAAATTAAGACACCTCTGACATACAGAAGAAGTTTTATTCATGAATATAGCTAGTGAGTACATCTACTTTATTAAAACAGAAGTACAAAATAGAAATACCCCTTAGTTTTACTACTTATTTACATTAGAATGCCATTAAGATATTTATTGAACCTATATTTAAGCATGCTTGTCTTTTCTTAATTTAAATCATAGATTTAAGCATTTAATATCTTTCCAAAATTTAAATAATAGATTTCCTTTATCAAATCATAACCAAAATAAATTTCCTAATATATTTCGTATTAACATACTCAATATTTTTAATATTTATAAGTAATAAATAATAAAATAAAAAATCACACATCATAATCAATTTATATAACATATAAATAAAATATAAAATAGTTTATTCATATATTAGTATAGTGCTTTCATAATATAAGTCCAATTAGTTATAAATATTGGATTTGTTTATATGATACATTGTGATATAATAGACGATTAAAATCACAAAATATAATTATTCAAAGTAATAAATAAAATTGTTATGTTTAAAAATGTTATATTAACAGTTATGTAATATATTTTAATTTACATATATATATTATACCATTATTACAAAGAAAAAAATTAAAGTGAAAGCAAATATTTATACGGTCACGGGTCAAGCTCTAGAAATAAATAACAACAGTAAGATTATTTTTCTTTAACAAATTTCTTTTAATTGAAATTATAGTTCCAAATAAGTTTATATATTTTATGTATTTATAAATTTATTTTCTTTGTCTTTAAGGAAGATTAGATTTTGAAATTGAAAAAAATATGACCGCCTCTATATTATTTTAATTACGAAATTTAAAATTTATATCAGAATATTTTATTAAACTTTTAATTTTTATTTTTATTATAACTATAAAGATTAATTTTCAATATGAATTTATGTTTTAATATTACAAATACGTCATTTAATATAAACAAAAAAAAACTAAAAACATAAAATAAATACCCGTCCGGTCGGGCGGGTCAAGGTCTTGTTCCTATTTAAAAGAGAGAAATAATTTTAATTTTGGATTCTTAAAAAAAAGAAGAAGAGAAACTGTATTAGAACTGATATATACATATAAAGATATATACATTTTGATGATATAAAATTATAAGTTCGCCGAAAACATCAAATAATGAGATTACTTCTGAATCCATTTTTACATCGATCGTAACTTGTTCAATCCGAATTGCTCCTGAAAGAAAAAGTGAGGCACCATGCACATAAACAATATATATCAACTAAATAAATTGAAAACGTGAAATAAGACTTTTTTTTACTGAGTGAAATAAGACAAGTTGTGATTAATAAGATAAATCTATAATAACGGTAATTACCAGAACAATGAAAATCTCATTTAGAATAGGTGTCAACAATGAGCTTAATGTCGCAATATCTTCTCTAAGGGTCTCATAGCTCTCGTCTCTTCCACCGATCGCTTCCATAAAAGTTTTATTGTCAGGCACTAGCTTCAAGCACACCTTCATTATTACATATTCAACACAATGTCAAAACCTATAAACCCAAGAAAAACTAATAAATTTTCATGGGATAAACTAAAATGATGTTTTAAGTATGATTTAGCTAGAACGAGAGTAATCATGTTGTATACTTTGAAAGCAGCAGAAGCGATCCATCCATGATGCAGTTTTAAAGTCGCCAAGTAGGTTTCTTCTATAAGTTCTTCCATTTTTGACGACATCTCTTTTGACAACCGTCGTAGTAAACCCGCAGTAAAATCCATTGTCCTATGTCGTAGAGGATAGTAACAAAGAGTAATAAGTCTATTTACTAAAGAATATATTAATTAATTATTTAAAACATATATATATATGTAGAAATTGAATAATAACAATAATTTGATGAACGCATCTCTTTATTTTCTTCAATAAATATTGATATGACTACTTGGGTACCGTACGGAAACATATGTAAGACAAACTTGATACATGTTTTTTTACAAAGATACATGTTGTTAAGGACAACAATATGACCATATTTTTTTCTAACTTTATACATGAGTCCAAACTTGTAAGTAGTAATAAGAGAGAGGATACGCAGGGAGGACGAATTAAGTATTATATTGTGCATAGTACAATGAGTTAGACTACAATTATGATGTGCACGGCTATTATTTGTAACGAGATTCTATAGTTGGTTGATGAAATAATAAAATAATTAATTTAAGGAGAATACCTAGTGAGCCAAAGAAGAGCTCTACTGCAACTAGCAACCATCTTGTATGTCCCCTCGTTCCTTTCTTTCTTAAGAATCTCAACCAAGTTGGAGTAAACACAAGGATCAGTTTCGCAAACCTTCTCTAATCTCTACACCCAAATCAGTAAATAAAAAAAAACATAAGTAAATGATATTTTGAAGTGCAAGAAAAGGAGGGATTTAAGATTAGCCATTTTCTAGAAAGTCGTTTCAAAATTGACTAAAGTCCTCTTGAAAGCTACCAAAAAAGGAACTACAAGGCTGAAATTGAATTATTGAAGATATCTTTTATGAAACGATTGGGTGTTCTTATCACCATAAAAGTTCAACAGTCTTTTTGCAAAGATTATTAAAATTTTAAGATACCCACCATTCACACATACGAATTACGTACACATGATGTTGATAAGTTTCAATCAAAAAAGAAGAGAGAAATTAAAATAATGTAAAGGGTCTTGTTTTTATATGCATGAAGTATTGAAGTTACATTATCTTTAGTTACCTGTATATTTTGATCGATGTCTTGTCTAAGAACAGCCATTGTCGGTCCTATCTTATCTGCAAACACCAAAACAAAACATCTCAGGACAAATCATCGTGTTGTGCTCAATATGAACATTATAGTCAATTCAGATTCGTTTGGGAACTTTAAAACTGAAACAATTAATGAAGAAATATTCTCCAAGAAAATAAAATAGGATACCAAGTACTTGGATGATCAAGTTGCAGAGGGAGAGAAAAGGCGTCAAGGGTATATGTGAGGTTTCAATGTTATCTACAGGTTTAGTTATTATCAAGAGAGAGAGCTCTTCTATGGCGGTTTGAAGCTCTGTCTTCTTCTTCTCCATGTCGTATCTCTTTCTCTTCATCTCCTCTCCCTCTCTTTCCTATTTCTTCTTATTTTCTCCCTTTCTCAATACATCTGGATCATATATATATTATAAAGTGTAGTAGATAAAACTGCGATATATATATCGCCTCTGACTTTAAATAAAGAAGTTGGTTATATCTTTTCTATTATAAAGGGACGAATTAAAAATAAATATAAAGGCATTTAACTTTAATTTGTATATAATATAGTCCCTATTATAGTATAATTTGTTTTGGGTTAGAAGAGAAGACAAGTAAACTTCATCAGCAATGACCATCACGGTCCATATAAAACTCATTTGTATAATTTACGGGTATGGCATGAAAGTAGTAATCAACTCATCGTTTAGATTCCTTAGAAGATGATGATTGTGACCGACTTTTGACCTCTACTTTCTGGTTTGCCGCTCTAATCGATCCGATTATGTAAACCAGTAATATTAGTTGTATTCATGCACCCACGTATATGAATGTAATTTGCTCTTTTAAATTTTAACTAACTCAAGCCGATTCAACAAGTTTGACATCACATGGGTAACCCATGAATGATCAAACTCTTACATGATTTGTTAATTTTCAACAAACGCATTAATTGTGGAATTATACAAAACTAAAACTTTTCTGGCCTTTCGTCATTTACAAATTTACTAATGTTTTAAGTAATAACACTTTAATTTGCTTAGAACTTATATTCTCGGCAAAATATTTTTTTTCAAACGTAATGCATGTTAATCGAAAAATATTTTTGGTAAAATCGCGTTTGTCACCTCAAAATTTTATGCAAATCTAAAGTTCAAAAAAGTTATGCAAATCGTCACCTTTGTGTATTGCACATACTCTTCATATATATATATATATATATATATATATATGTGTGTGTGTGTGTGTATGTGTGTGAGTTTGTATTTAACGATTTCACCATTTTGCAATTTAAAAACAAATCAATATTAATACTAAAAATTCAAAATAGAAAAGTATTTAGACTTTATAAAATATCCTAAGTTAGCTATCATTTTTCAAAAATATATTCAATTAAAAATATTTTAACATATGGGTTTAAGGTTTAATAATTATTGTTTATGGGTTGAATATTAGGGGGTGGAGTTAAGTTTATAAACTCTATAAATGTTTTATAAATCATTCTTAAACATTTATAAATAATTTAGGAGAATTTATTTAATTTTTATCACAAATTTAAAATATTTTTGAAAATGGTTATCGTTTAAAGATAAATTTGAAAACTGATATTAAACATGTGATAAAATTGAAATTTTTGTACTTTAATAACAAACGTAAACTACTAACGATTAAACTAATAAAAAAAAATTAATGGAGTAAGGGTTCCGTTTAGATGTGCAGGTTGGGCATAAAAGGCATGCCCGGGTGAAATAAAAGGAATCTTCTCTCAATTTCTTAATCATTTGGATTGTCAGCTCTTCGTTCACAAATCCAATCATTTGAACCACTTTACAAATATATTAGTGTGTTATTCTGTAATGTGTATCAATATTTGATATTCACTAGCAATAATTAAAATTATCATGTAAGGTTTTGGTTGAGATTATAGTTCTGATTTATCAAAAATCATATAAAGCTTTAATTTGCTTCAAGTTATCTTATCCCAACACGACAATGATGTTCCTCTATATCAAACGTTACTTATAATACTACTTTATATAAGATCATGTAATCTTATAAATTATAAAGACATCGCAACTGTTATGATAACCTAACCAGTTTTCTTTATAGTATAGTACCAACTACCAAATAACTTTGCTTTTATGAATTTACCTGCAAGAGCTAATCGTCAAGAAGTACTATACACAAGATATTTATGATAATAATTTATATACAAAAGTATAAGTTGCCTTCTAGATGAAAATGACAGTGAACTTAAGACGGTGCTTGAATGCGTCAGTGTAGCTTTCACGAAAAGGTCGGATAGCAGTGAAATAATCACTTTAAATTGTGATGTTGGCATCCAATCTGCACCTAGGAAACTGTATTTTTAGACCCCGAATGGACTGCTCTACAAGATGGTTATAGATATGGATAAAAACCTCCTTAACACTGAACGAACTCTTGTCATCTTCTTCTTTTGAAGACCTATTATTTTTATCTTATAATGTGTTTATGATTTTAAACAAAGAGGAAGGACAATTCCCTCTATCATCTGTAACCAAACCAAGCAAGTTGAAGTTAATGAAAAGGGTGTGTTCCAAAAAAAAAGTTGCCTTCTAGATATCCAATTACACTATCTTCACGCTCCAACGTACCAGGTAACATCTATGCACACCGACGTCCCATATAAGGTTGAGTTAAACCATCGATTAACAAACTAAACATTTAAGTGTGATTGTGATACTTTTCTGATGATCTATGATCATGATCTTTTTCATACTTCATTTTTGCACTTTTAATAACAGTATGTTAAATCACATAATATATAGTCTAAAATTAATTAGACTATAACCTTAATTTATGGTCCTCCTGAGTCCCGACCATGACCCTAATTACTTACACCAGGGACTCGACAGGCTTTTCTTAAGAGATGGCGAAAAGGAGAGAATATCCACTTATTATAACTTATAAACAAGCTATCCAATTTTTGTTACTGTTCTGTATACGAAATGGTCGTGATTTAAATTTTGCAAAATTATTTCAAAAAATGAAATATAACATTTTTGGTATAATTTAAATATGATATAAATATCTAGCTACATAAATATTTTCATTTATATAATGTATTCACGATATATTGTATATTTCAACATCGAAATGTGTTTCTCACTTACTCTATACCGGTTTGAGTGGACTGACATCACCTTGGATCATGCTCCTCTGCCTCTTACAATATATTTATATTATTATAGTCTAAACATTGATATGATTATTAACTCAATAATTTTATTAATACTAATTGTGTGCTTATTGTAAAATAACATGAAGAATTTTATAAACACATGATAATTTAATAATAGAAATTTTAAAAATCTGTATTCATTTTATTTGTATTTGCATTTGTTAAAAGACATGTGTAAATCTTTAAACTGGTTAACAAAAAAATAAGCCCGCAGAATTATATATTTTAAAAATATTTTATTTTACAACTTAAAATTTGTACTTCAATTTTTTATAATGTGTTTTGTAACATTATTTAACGGTTAGTTGCAAATTTTTTTTTTAATATTATATATTTTGGATGACCAATATCTTAAACATGTTAATTTTGAGAAAATAAATTTTATTTATTTTTTTCAAACTTTAAATCGGACTTAAAGTCCATGTACTAAATATTTAATATGAAAAAAATGAATAATTTATTGTATTAGTAGGGGTGGACACTTTATCCGATATCTGAAGCCGCACCCGAATCCGATTAGAAAAACCCAACCGAAATCCGAACCGAAATACCAAAATATCAGAACGATTATTGAATTAGGAGAGATTGGATATCTGAACCCGAACGTGTAATATCCGAACCCGAATGGATATCCGAAGATAACCAAACACATGTATAATTAACCATATATTTCTAGTTTACATCTCCCATTTTATATAAAATATTTATATTAATACTACACATACTTTAAGTTCATATGATATACATAGAATTACGGAGAAAATGATTTCCTACTCACTTAAAATGCATGTCAAACTTTTTATTTCAAGAATTAACAAAAAGTTATATTCAAAAATTTAAAACAATAACCAAACTAAAATCTTTTTATTCGGGTACCAGTTCGGATTCAGATCGGGTATTTCAAACTCAAAAGAATGACATTTCCTTGTAAATAATTTAAAAACTCAATAAAGATTCTGTTTTTTTTTTTTTTTTTTGAATTATAGAGATTCTGCTATAGTATAGATTTAGCATTTTCCGGAAGTTTTTAGGTTAGTCTCGTTTAGTGGGCTAGGCCTCCTATGTTTCAGCCCACTATCAATAGAAGTACTGAAGCGTGGTTTGTGGCTCCTGTGCTGAGAAAGATTATGAAGGAACGTGCATGACAGCGTCTAAGCCTGGCGATTGATCTTGTCGTTAGCTCCCAACCAATGTTTTTAAACCCGACCCGGACACTGATCCGGACAGGTTACCGGATTGCTGGGTTACTGGATCGACCGCGAGTGAACCGCGGGTTAATAAATTAATTAATTTTATTATATAATAATATATCAGCTATGTAACTAAAAATATAGAAATTAAAGTTTAATATTTTCTAGAAAAATTTAAACATAAAATAATAGTTTGGATATGTATATATTTTATGTTTAAAAACATTTAGAAAATACTTAACTTTAGTTTTTATATTTTTATTTTCATTTGACATACAAAATACCAAAAAATAGTTTAGACTATTTAAAATTTTCTCTAACAAGATAAGAGTTATGACATTTAAAATAAATCAAAACATAAAATTAATAAATATTTAAATATTTAAATGTCTAATGTGAATAATAAATTAAACCACAAATACAAAATAAGCCAAAAGTAAAAGATCATTGTAATAAATTATTAATAACATAAATAAACTAACACCAAATAACATCAACTAATTTGGTTCTCTATACCATCGTTCACTTTATTTTTTTCAGGTGACATAATGAAATTCTTCATCAAAATCGAAAAATCATAAATATAAAACTGAAAAAAGAAAACATAACTTTTTTTTTTGTCATTACCTAACTTCTTAATTGAAAACTTAGAATATAAAACAAAACTAAAAACAAAAAAAAAGAAGTAAAAGTTATTTATTGGTTTGACCGATGGTTAAACCGGTACCGGATTCCGGATTTTACCGGGTTTTTGTGGATTTTTACGGGTTTCTAAATATTGGGTTTTTCACAAAACTCAAACCGGATTTTTTCTGGGTCACCGGGTTTACCGGTTCAACCGCGGGTCCGGGTTGGGTTTCAAAACACTGCTCCCAACCAATACCATCAACTCAAAAGCCATGTACACTAAAATTTGATATGCTTTTCTTTGATTCTTTGTTTACACTGACTACTGGATAGTTTCCTACGTCAAGAACAGAAATAATAACTCTTAAAAATATTTTATTTTAAATACATATTTTTGTTACATTTAGCTTTAATTTAATTATTTTTTTTAAAAGAATAAATTAATGATTTGTAATTTATTCTTTATTTATTTTATATTATATTCAAATTAGTTTAATTTACTAAATTATTTTTTCATTTTTCAAAATAATAGTTTTCATACTATTTTATTTCTTTTTAAGATAAAATTTTTAAAAAATTTCTTTTGTTGGTTTTAGTTAAAAAGATTTAACTCATAAAATATACTTATTAAATAAATGATTTGATTGCTAATCACTCAATCAAATTATTTTATCAGTTTAAATACAGTTCAACAATTTAGAAACTTGATTAGGTTTCCTTACATTGAATAATAAAATTAAATATAGCTTTACTTATTTAACTATCCACAAAAATTTATAAATACTTATAAATTTTTATCTTTGATATGATATAAAGATTATTAAAATGTCTACTTTTTTGTCAAAATGTAAATATCTATAATAAAATGATCATTTTACAATAATCTTAACATCATGTAATAACTTTTGAAAAGTACTTTTGAAAAGTAATATTATATTATTTATAAACAAATGGTAGTGAAACAATATTTTATTACAATTTTACCAGATGTGTCTCATTAGAAACATTAAGAATATATAAAATACTAATAAAATAAATGAATATTTTTTTTTCTTTTATTAATTTGTTTAGTATGTAACTTCATAATAATTTATCTAAGAGTTAAGTTATTTTGCTTATGATTTTTTAATTATGGTAATTACCATATATTTATAGTTTTATATTTAAATTCTTATAATTGAACTTTATGTCATAATTGTATTAAGCCATGTCATAACTAGTTATGATTCATGTCGTTATTTTTAATATGGCATGTCATCATTTATTTATTAGAATGATTGTCGTGAAAACAGTTAAGCAAATCAATTATTAAATAATATATAGGGCATAGTCATTGACAAAAACAAAATGTATAGGGGATAGTCTTTGATGACCAACTGAGAGCATCTGCATGTGGGTTTCTCCCTTGATCTCTTATATTAAAGAATAATGATAAGAAAAAATAGAAAAGAAGTAACAAGACAGAACAAATGTGATTAGATGATTCTCCTCTGAGAAACTCTCTTGACAAGTTAAGAAACTTTACTGCAATGTGGCATCATAAGAATTACTCATTATTTTTGTAACTAAAATTTAACTATGTTATCAAATAATCTACCAATACTAAAAGCTGGATATCCTTAATGGGGAGAATGTCCACGTCAATTAAAAAATTGACCAATAAATAGGTTTCGTTTTGCACATTAACTTTGCTTTTAGTCAAAACAGAAAAGTTAACGGTTTATTTTATGGGCTCATTATAATTCGCCATGGCCCATTTTAACCTAATCTTCTTAGGCGCAAGCGATGATCGACCCTAGCTATTCAACTTCTTCGGCATCATTTCACATCCCTGCAAATCGGTGTTTATTACCTGAATTTATCACGACTAATACACTCTTGAGTCTTGATCATTCACTTCTCTTCTTTCTTCATTTTCACTTCCCTTTTTCTACTCATATATAAACCAATACTAAAAGCTGGATATCCTTAATGTGGAGAATGGCCACGTCAATTAAAAAATTGACCAATAAATAGGTTTCGTTTTGCACATTAACTTTTCTTTTAGTCAAAACAAGAAAATTAACGGTTTATTTTATGCGCTCATTATAATGCGCCATGGCCCATTTTAACCTAGTCTTCTTAGGCGCAAGCGATGATCGACCCCAGCTATTCAACTTCGTCGGCATCATTTCACATCCCTGCAAATCGGTGTTTATTACCTGAATTTATCACGACCAATACACTCTCGAGTCTTGATCATTCACTTCTCTTATTTCTTCATTTCACATCCCTACGACCTTGACAAAAGAAGATAAAGTTATGCCCATGAAATCAGTATAAAGTGGCTGAATATCCTGCAACTAGGCATGTTCTTGGAGTTTGTGGTGTACAAGTAATATAAAGCTTAAGTTCATTCTAGTTAGCACATGATTTTGTGTTCTTGGGTTAATTCGTTTCTCTTGCCCTTTTATTCCAGGTTACTCCCACATATTCGGCCAACTCTGACCTTGCGTTGGAGGAAGTTGTTCAAAGCGAGCCACACAAACTGGGCAGGAGTAAGACTATTTGTCTGACTGAGAAGGGTGATGTTGTTGGAATTGATTGACTGCTTGGATGATATATTTATTCTGACGACGTATACTCTATCTGATGCAGTATTGTTACGTATACTCTAACTAAAAAATCTATCCTAAAACCAAAATTGCATAATTACTCTCAACATTTGTGATGATATGAATAATTAAGAAGTATGGAACTATTAAGTTAAAAAAAATACTTTATCGGTTTAAAAATATAAAGATTTTCTTACTAAAACATAAACATCATGTTATTTTTTATTTGATGAATATAGATGGGTTGGATCAAAAAGTTACACACTATATGAGCACTTCTAGTATTCTGGATAGATAGAATATCTATGAATAATTTTTTTTGAAAAAATATAAAAGCATGAAAGAGAGGAGAAGCAGGTTCATAAACAAGACCTTCTGACACATTTTTGAAAACCCCATATGATCATATGTCATTCTCCAATTGGAATTTTCTTTAAAAAATCAAAATTTAATCTTTAAATAAAAATAGATTAAACTAATAATATTTTTGGTTTGCGATATCCAATTTCACTATCAACTGATAAAATTACTCTTACGACACCATATTTTTCTTATAATAAAACATTATAGAAATTTAAAACCAGATTTGGGAAAGACTTATCATAAAATGTTTTTACAAATCATGAATTCAAAAAATAAAAATAAAACATCTCAAGCTATCGTCTTCCGACAATGATTTTCTGGTGCAAAAAGAGTTCTAATTGTTTTGCACATAAAAACAAATTATAATAGACAATCTGCCCATAGCGTGGACAAAGAATTTAGTAATACTAAGAGAGTGTTTCTGGTAGGAGGTTTGAATTGTTTGGTGAGATTGAATATAATCGAAAAGATCATCTATAACTGAAAAACTACAATTTTAGGGATAGTATTTTTAAAATATGTCACTAAGAGCTTCAGCATTGGTTGGATTTCTCAATTCTAGTTTTGCACTACTTTTACATAATTTTCTTTTACAATTAATTTTATCATGTTAAAAAGCTTTACACCATTACGAAAAAGACATGTGGAGAGCTAATCTCTCAAGACCACAATAACCTCTCTTCTTCGAGGTACCATTCTTCTCCTCTCTCTTCCTTTTGATTTTTTTATATTTTTTTGGTTGCTGAAAAATGGTGGTAGAGACTATCAATGCGCTTGCTCTAAGTCTAAAAACATACTTGTATATAAGTTGTTAAGCTTGGTAGTTTGACTGAATATTCGTGTATTATGATATATGGTTTCAAGTCTCCAAAATGATTTACTAACAATTATGCAGATTAATGGAAAATAATTATTAGAGATTTTTATCCTGTTATAATTATAACTAGATCTTGATCCGCGCCTCCGTGCGGATGTTGGATTTAACTTGCGTTCAATGTAAATTTAAAAACCATTGAATTTATAAAATGTCCATTAATATTTTTATGTTTTGTAAAATATATTTAGAGTATAATATATTATATTATAATATAGATGTTTGATAATAATTTTTTATATGTACGTAATATTATATTTATAATTTTATAACTTGATGCAATTTGATGCAATTGTAATATTCATATATTAACCTAGTGATTTTTTGTTTATTTATTTAATAATGATTTAATTTTTTACAGTAGGTTTTTATGAATTATTATTAATTTTATGATATTTGTTTTTCTTGAAAATTGTATTGTAGCAGATTAATATATATTATATATTACAGTTTGTGTTTTTATATTTAGCAAATAGAAATAACAATTCATTGTAATTAATTAATTTAAAATTTTGATTTTAAGTGAATGGACATATTTGTAAATAAGGAAGAAATGCAATGGCTAAATGTGTAAATAAAAAGAAATATTTAATCTGATATTCGTGTTTCCAAACAATTCTCATTTAGTCTGCTATCCAAGTTTCCAAACGTCAGAATCTGTAAATGAGAAATAAGTACAGTGACTAAATATGTAAATTAAAAATTTATATTTAATCTCCTATCTTTTTTTTCAAACAACTTTTATTTAATCTATTATTTAAGTTTCCAAATAGTACCAAAAAGTACTTCAATTTTAATAATATAGATAGATTGTTAAGCGTAAATTTCCTTTAAAACTGCTTATAAGAAATGCCAAAACCTAAATATTTATAAAATAGGTAAAATTGTCGATTTATTATTTCCATAAATTGTAATCATATAGTAAATTAACATAAAACTCATGCATTAATAAGAAGAATCAAATTGAATCAAATCAAAAAAAAAATTGATACGTCAAAAACAATGTATATATATATATATATTACTTATATACATATATTAATGTCACAACTAACATACAAAAATAGATACTTACACCTTAACAACAGCAACAAAAGGCCAAAAATGATACAATCTATCCCTATACCAATCACAAGGACTACAAAAAAAATCATAGAAGATCAAACTAACCATTCAGTTATAGACATAAATAGAGGATTAACCTTTCTCAGCATCTGGTAAGATCCTTTTACCCAAAAAGACGTTCTAGGGCAATGTACGACTGACCAAAAACATCAAAAATTGCACTCTTTGCAATAAGAAAGACATTTCCATTAATCGTTTTGTGTTCCAAATTAATATTCCACTGTTGAAAGCTCAATTAAGCATATTACTCTCGTATCTAAAAGATAGGCCACGCTTTTGGTCTTTCCAGAAAACCTAGCAACACTTGAATCACTTGATCAGTCACCACCAAAATTAGAGCTGTAAAATGGGTGGGCTGTCCAATGGGCGTCTATGTCCAAATATATTTGGGTTTCTATTAGCTATACTCATACTTTTAGATGGATTTTAAATGGTCAAAATTGGGAAACCAATTAATCTATGGGTGTTTGTGGATTTGGTTAATATGGACATGGACGGCCCAATTAAAAAAAAATTCTAGAGTTTCCAAAATTTGGGAGAAAATTGGAAAATTTCATTTCATCGTGAAAGAGAGTTTATGCGACTCATTTGGCGATTTTGGTGATTGAAACTGAGTTCCATCGGAGAAATTAAGTTTTTCCGCCAAAACCAAAAAAAAATCAAGTTTTTCCACCAAAAACGGAAAATCAAGTTTTTTCGCCAAAACCGCAAAATCGAGTTTTCCTGTCAAAACCGCAAAATCGAGTTTTCCTGTCAAAACCGCAAAATTGAGTTTTTCCGCCAAAACCACAAAATCTAGTTTTCCTGCCAAAACGCAAAATCGAGTTTTCCTGCCAAAATCGCAAAATCGAGTTTTTCCGCCAAAATTGCAAAATCGAGTTTTCCCGAAAAAAACTACAAAATCGAGTTTTCCCTCCAAAACTGCAAAATCGAGTTTTCCCGCCAAAATCGCAAAATCGAGTTTTCCCGCCAAAACCGCAAAATCGAGTTTTTCCGCCAAAACCACAAAATAAACTGCAAAATCAAGTTTTTCCGCCAAACTGCAAAATCGTGTTCTACCAAAACCGAAAATTCGAGTTTTCCTGCCAAAACCGTAAAAGATCGAGTTTTCCCGCCAAAACCGTAAAATCGAGTTTTCCCGTCAAAAACGTAAAATCGAGTTTTCCTGCAAAAACCGAAAAATCGAGTTTTCCTTGCAAGATTGGAAAATCGAGTTTGTCCGTCAAAACCGCAAAATCGAGTTTTCTACCAAAACTGTAACATTTGTAAGCTTATTATAGATTAAAAATTAAATTTCTTCTTATATGGTCCATTACGGATTCCATGGCAGTCCATGTAAAACATGGGTGTTAGTGGGTCTGGTCTTTAATGGACATGGTTTCTAGTGGACATGGTCACTCTTTGTCCACAAACAATAAATAGATAAATGGATATGGGTTAATGGACGTGGACTAACCCAATTTACAGCTCTAACCCAAATCACCCGATCTACCCTATGAGACACCATACTTTTCACTACCCACTTGGAGCATTTATTAATGAGCAAATTAGCTATGTATACTAAAAAGGGTGGGATACCATAGAATGAGAGGAAAATGGTAACAATAGAGGGAAGAAAATTGGAAGGATATAGGATATGGAGTGTAAATAGGGGAGATTTGGTGTGTAGGGAGTACAAATTCTATTTATTAATCTCATCTATAAACTGGTAGTAACAATACAGTCATCAATTTATTTATTTTTGGTCAAAACCAATACAGTTTGGGTCATAATGGATCTGTCTCGCTGTTAGGCTCTAATTTTTTCACTTTGATTGATCTTAAGTTAACACTTTGGTATAACTTTAATGCCTTAAAAGATGCATTGTCACTAACTAAACATCTTCTACTACAATTGTATACTCTTTCTTGTGGTGTTTGACTATTGTCTTTTTAAATAGACTTTTACTAATGCATATTTCTTCTATTGATTTTGGGTTTTTTGTTGTTTCAACAGCTAAGAAGTTTTACCTGTCAAGGCAAAGACAGACTCTTCCCGTGACTCCTGAATCCAAAGACAAACCTGTTGTCCTCAACAGCAACAAATCGCTCAAAGAGTACTCTGATGTGAACACCAACTCCTTAACTGTAGTCTTCAAAGACTTGGGAGCATAAGTTTCGCTCCGTACCCTCTACTTCTTCGAGTACCTTGGCCCACTCTTAATCTACCCTGTCTTGTACTACTTCCCCGTCGTTTACAAGCTCCTTGGCTATGAATATGGACAAGACCGTGTGATCCATCCAGTGCAGACCTGCGCCATGTACTACTGGTGCTTTCACTACTTCAAACGTATCATGGAAACGTTTTTCGTCCATAGGTTCAGCCACGCAACTTCACCAATAGCCGTTGTCTTCAGGAGCTGTGCTTACTACTGGACATTTGCTGCTTACGTTGTTTACGACGTCAAACATCCTTTGTACACACCGGTCAGTAGTGACCTTCGGATGAAGATGTGTTTCGGAGGTGGTTTGGTTGGTCAAGCCGTAAACTTTTACTGTCACATTCTCCTGAGGAATCTTAGAGACCCTATTGGCTCTGGAGGGTACCAGATTCCACGTGGTTTCCTCTTCAACTTTATTACATGTGCCAACTACACGACCGAGATTTACCAGTGGTTTAATTTCACTTTCGCTACTCATACCACTGCAGCAAGAGTTTTCCTTCTGGTGGCTATATTCATCATATGACCAGTCGGGCTCTTGATAAGCATAGTCGTTTGAGAAAGGTAACAAAAGACATTGTGTACTCTTTTTTTTGGGAGTTCTTATATGTGTGTGTGTGATTGTAGATCTTTAATGGAAAAGATGGGAGACAAAAGTATCCAGAAAGATGGGTGATAGTACCTCCATTCATCTTTTAGAAGAGCTAGCTAGCTAGGCCATTGTTATATGTTTTTATCAGTATTTTTTTTAAAAGAGAGATTTGAAACATCTTTGGTTCTCTCTCTGTGTCTTTTGGAGATCTAGAAATGTGCCTCTTTAAAGCACAAAACCAATGAACATTGCCATTCCAGCGTTTCACAACACTCTTTCTCATATATTATATTAGTGTAGAAATTTATAGTTCACACCAAGTGGGAAATTTGTGACACTTACAACTACAAAGAATAGAGCAGAAGAACTTTAAAAGCATGGCCGCCAAAATAACATAGAAAGTGTAAGTTGTATCCATTATTCAAGCGAAATATACAGTATCCTATCGTGGGATCGTTCACGTATGATATAATAAATTCATGAACAGTATATGAATGAGTCTTAGTGTAAATTGTACGTTATAAGTATTTAATAAATTAAGTATATGTGATTAAAAAGAAAGAAACGATCGTCCTGGCCGTCAAACCCCGAACGTTGTAAGATCTGTTGAACTCCAGTGACCACCATTGATCATGAAGCTCCCCTGAGAAATTAACTGATCTGGCTCCTCAGAGAATGAGCATTCCAGAATCTCTTGAATATCTTTGTCATCGAGTAAACCTTGGAACTCAAAGATCTCCTCTTGATCTTCTTGGAGAAAGTGACCAACACCTCGTTCATCTTCTTGTATCTTGTTGGTCAGATCGTTGAATTCCCCGTAGAATCCAAGATTCACATCAGTTTCTTGGCATATATCCCAGCTCAATGAATTTAAAGCATGCGTGTTTGTAGTTGTTGTTGTTGTTGTTACTGGCGAATCTTGATCAGATCCGGTGGTATTATCAGTACTTGAAGGGCTCGGAGCATTCACGTACTGCGCGAAAACCGCAGCCAAATCAATATCAGAACCAGCAGGGCTTGACTGGGACCCACTGATAAGACCATCTGGCAGATTTTCGTTCGGACCAAACCTTTTGTGAATGCTCTGTCGTCTGCTCCGGCTCCTCTTCCGACAGCCTCCACCGACGGGAATGTTGCGGAGAGAGCCGCCTTTGGTCCAGTAACGACGGCAGCCTTTGCAGAAGTATCTAGGCTGAGACAAGCTGTAGTTGTTGTAATAACAAAACTTGGTGTTGGAAGATGCACAACGAGGACAAGGAGGAGCAGTCTCCTCGTGTCCGTATGAAATCTTCCATTTCGCTGGAATTTCAATCTCCGGCGAGGGAAACTGACGCTGGCAGACGTTGTGTGCGGTGTACGGGAACATCATTCTGTACTGTATTAAGAATTGTTTTTGTGATAGAAGATTGGAGAAATCTAATAAGTTGGCAGTTGGTGTGTATTCGGATACATGTGACTACATATATATAGTATGTATAGGCATGTGCATGTATGTGAATGTAAAGGTGAAGAAGAGCATGTGTGTGTGGAGATAGAGGTGCATCGATAAATGAGTGTAGGGTTTGGAAGTTAACGTGGGCGGTTGCCGAGCCGTGCGTCTCCTTTTCCGTTTTCTTTCCCGGCAAGTTACCCACGATTTTGGTTTTTATTTAAAACTTATTAAAACCCTACTAAATATTGTAAAACTGTAGTAACTAATATATCCTACGAATCACTCTCTTATAAAAATATTAACGTAGGGCAATCATATTATATACGTCTGTACGTAGGTGATATCATGGGAGTCACTTACATTCTCCGCATCTGCATCTTGTCATCGTGAAACGCAAGACAACAATACAATTCGCATTAAACAAAGCATCGTAACATTTGACCACTTGCACTCTTCTACACCCTATCATTTCAACACTTCAAACCGTCGGTACATGCATTATTTATTATTATCATTTTTAGCGGTAAAGAATTTATATTACTGTCATTTGTTTATCCATTTGCCAAGAATATGCGCGACAAATCAAACTAGTTATTCTGCAAATATACAACTTTGATAGCTCAAACATATAATTATTTTACAGTAGTTTACATGGAAATATATTTTGTTAACATATAACTATTCTTACAGTTTACATTTGTTAACATATAAAATCTACTTATCTAGCATCTTGTTTGGTAAATTTTGTTTTCCTGTTGAGATGTATTGCGTATGATCATTTTTCATGGCTGATTAAAAAGTTTTCTGTTAAATTAATGACCGTTAAGAGCATCGATTATATCAACCATTAGAGATAGTAAGATAGATTAACGGGAAGGTTAAGGGCCGCACGCACGGGAGAACACGTGCTTTCACCTGCGTGTCAAGCTATGCTCTTCTTATTTCTCTCAATTCCTTCACATCTACGAAGTTGAATTCTCTTCAATTATTTTATTATCGTCGATCGATCAGCAAATTGTGAGGATATAAGTTTGATTGGGCAGCCTTAAAACTAGATCTATGTTAAGCTCCGATCCCAATATTAATTTAGCTTTACGATACGATATGTAATGATTTTGAAAAATAATCTAAATTATGAAGTCAACCCTTAATTCTTTCCGGGATGGCATTTATTCATTCCAGCTGTATTACTATATCAAAGTTTGACTCGAATTTTATTTTGACTTCAATTTATATTTGCTTATTTGTATTTATTTGAAATAAAAACTTCGGATTCGATGAAACCTACAAGTTTTATTTCATTTAGAGTACCAGTATTGAAATTACCAGTATTATTTACAAGTTTACAACTTGATATTTAAATGAAGTGCGACTAGGCATGCGCATTTTATCTCATGCCCAAATCCGAACCGAAAAATTCGAACTCAAACCCCATCCTATCTATAAAATATCTGAACGATTATTAAATCAGAACAGATTGGATATCTAAATCTGATCGGATAATATTAGATACCCGGATGGGTTCCTCGATTAAATCTCTGAAAATATATATAGTAACCCTAAATCTTTAGTAGCTTAGACTCATTCATTTTTTTTCATAGTTCATGCTACACCTAACCATGTCTTTGCCGTGGATTTAATGGTTATGTCTTTAATTTCTCCACACCTTTTGATTTTATTAGAGGATACTCTCTTTTTCTAAGGTTTCTTTGGTGAAATATTGATTTTCATCTTTGTGTACTTGATGCCCCACTTTTTGGTTAACAACCTATTTTGTTGTTGTTCACTTAATACTTCTTTCGTTCCAAAAAAAAAAATACATGTTCTAGAAAAAAAATTTGTTTCAAAAGAATATATTTTTAAAATTGTCAATGCACTTTTTTTTGTCAACTAATAATAGTTAATGGTAAACTTCAATAAGATTAATTGCATTTTCTGTATTTTTATTGGTTTAAAACTGTGAGAAATGGATGTTCACAATATAATTTTTTTTTAATACTGTAATTTATTATGTTTTATTAATCTGTGTGAAAAAACTAAAACACGTATCAATTTGAAACATAGGGAGTATTGTATTATTATATCTTACAGCGTACCCAGTACTATTTGATTTATAATTTTTTGTTTAGATTCATCCCGTTTTTAATTTTAAGTAACTTTAAATAACAGAATCCGATCCAAAATACCCGAACCTAAATTACAAATACCCGAATTCGGTCAAATATAAAAATATCCAATCGAGTTCTATATTTCTATATCGAAATATCCAAAAAAATAAAATACTTGATCCGAACCTGAACAGGTATTCGAACGTCCATCCCCTCAAGTGCGACGATGGAGTGCCTACTGATCCAAATACTGAAATTCCGTAGGACAAATGATCATAGATTCGTTTGAGATGTGACGAGCTAGGATACTTCCATATGCAATAATTTGGGAACAGTTAATCCAAAAGAGCCATAAACTTACGAATATGTTGCTCTTCTTTTCATCATCAAGATTCAAACGATCAGAATAAGCCACAAAACCATAGTATTATGATTTAAGAAGAAGAAAATACGTTTAAAAAAAGACGTTGGTTGTAAGGTTTAGGTCTAGCATGATGAGTATTTCTTATTAACAGATTTCTCGAAATCATACTGTTCAACAAGATATTACAAAAGCAAAGAAATGATTAAGAAACAGAAACGATCGAAGCATCAATTTTGAATGACTTTAGACGTAGAATTAGAACGGTGGGAACCAAATACCACACGAATCCCCATTAACGTTAATACTTAACAACATAATTAATGAGAGGTTCTTAGGATATGATTCTTAGTTTTTTTAGTTAAAAGTTAAGAGACGGTTTCTTATATTCCCCTAAGAACTATATATCCTAAGAATTTCTATTAATCATGCTCTAAGGACCAAAGGCTGATAAACAAACCATGGGAAACGGTCCTAACCATTGCTTAAACCTATTAATTGAGAAATTTGTTGAACCAAGATCTGACCGGGTTTAGAGTCAAAGAATACTGTAGAGAGACTTGTTGCTGCTTTGACCGAGAGATATGGTATATAGTTGCGACAAATCTGATTCAGTTTGGGCTTTTGCACCATTATTTTTGGGCCCTACCTTATTTTTCTCATCGTCTGACTAATCTTTTGACTAGAGCATCTCGAGAGAGACATATTCGCTCGCAGCGACCATTTTTTTTTTGTTGCATATATTTCAAAAATATATATATGGAAATATCAATAGTTCTTATTCTTAACAGAAAGCTAAGTTGGAAAAAAAAACATTACCAAAAGCTACAGGATTACTCAAATTCAAATCTAGCTTCGATTTAGCCAGAAAAATCAATTCTCATTCTTTTATTTTATTTCAAAACGCTATTAACGAAGATTATATTTCCTAAAAAGGTGATAACAATATTTGAAATTTGAATACTTAGATTTAGTCATAACGTTAATTAAAGACTTAACAAAAATAGAAGAAAACATTAATGAGCTATAATTCAAATAAGGATATAACTATCACTAAACGGACCCTGTAGTCCTAAAAATCACTAGAAAGATCAAAACTTTGTGATTTTACAGCATACACATAGCTCTTTTAGGATAGAAATATAATTTATAAAAAATCAAACTACAATTTGTAATTTAGCCATTAATGCTTATATATAGTCATTATTATCACATATATATAAGAAACTAACAAGATAAAAAGTAACGTAAATCTTCTATATTTTACATCTCTAAAGCTACCACTTTTTCCTGTACGCGTACTTCGTAAGATTGGTGTTCTTGAGTGCAAAGATCGATACTGTTCCAATCTTTTAACAATGTCAGAAGCCAAAACAAGTAGAAGAAGCTTTGGATTCATTAAGTCGTTTATGCGACTGATTATGTGCTTCGATGCGACGGCTGAAGGCGATAGACGGGGAAGATCTAAGAAACTTTCACGGAGGAGCAGCTTGGTTCATTCCATAAAATCAACTCCTCCTAGTGCTTTCCTTAGTGGTCCGATGGTAGACGAAGAAAGGGATGAGAAGATTAAAGATGTTATCCTCTATTGTAAGATGAATTCCCCCCTAAATTTACCATGAATTTTACCGCAATTCCTTTTGTTATTATTTAATTATTATTTTTTTCTTTTTTACTTGCCCATAACGAGGTTGTAGATTACTGATAAATTCTTATAAACGGTGATCCACTTTCACCAAAAAAACCGTCTATAGTCATTTACTTCCTTAATAGTATGTTAGCGATGGATCAAGCAAAGAAAAAGAATATAAACTATAAAGAATAAAATCCGTCTATGGTCATTTACGTCCTTTATATATAGTTTATATTTAGCTAATTGTGTCCACACTCGGATGATCCGAGGTTAGACTTCTGAAATTCTCGGTTTAGTAAAACAATATATATTAACCAAGGTCCATAGTAAAACCATATTTTTGTGAATAATAGGTTTATACGATTGCAGGTTTTATTCGGGGTTTGTTATTAATCAATCTTATATACTATGATATATCTTGACCGAATATATTTTTAGGTTTTGAAAAGGTTTAAGTATGGATTCATATTATATTATTGGTTTGGTTAAAATTATTTCTTTCTTTTTTTTTATCAAAAATAAACAAAACTCTTTCTTTTTATTTTAAAAGAAATCATTCTAAGTTTTTAACAAACAAAAAGTTTATTTTTCTCTCAAATAAAGAAAAAACAAAAAGTTTACTTTAACCGAAAACATCTTTTCTTTTTGCTTCAGTCGGGGCCATTATAATTTATTCGAATTGAACACTCGTGATTGTAGCTAGCCTTGAAGAAAATAACAATCACAGTACACACAAAATATTGACATTGCTGCGACTGGTTAATGCTATTTTGAATTAGAGTACTTTTGCAACTATTTAATATCTTATGGTTTATTTTTCGCAAATATATTGTGGTTATTACCGTGTGTATATATTAGCAAGACTATGTAAGATATTGGTATTTATTATTTACTATATAATTCCATGAACCGCGTATGACCTTTAACGTTATACGCGTTCCCGAAAGTAATTGAGATAACAATCTAATGATATTTCCAAATTACTTTCGGATATGCGAAGTGTAGCAGCAGCACGTTTAACTAATCATCTTGGAGTTTGATATGCGAAGTGTAGCAGCAGCACGTTTCAGAGATGTCGTCTATGGCATAGCTGTTGTGATGTTGCGACCTTCCTCTCATCTATAAGTCTCTTCCCGGCTTCTTGATCTCAGTCAACCGGTGAACACTGTCAATGTGGTTCTCTTGGTTGTTTAACTCATGGTGTTTAGTTGGTTTCGATTTGAATCGTTCCACCGGTTCTTATCTTGACATTCAAGCTCACCTTGCTCTGGTTTTCGGAGTGGGCGTTTGGCGAGGTTGTAGAAGGTCCTTGTAGTCAGAAGGGTCTGAAACATCTCGGTGGAACAACCGTTGCTGTAGCATATCCCAGTGCCATGGGTGGAGTTCTCTGCTTATGGTAATGTTGCAGCGTTGATGCTTGACAGGTCTTCGAGTTTCCTTTTGGGTTCATTAAGTTGCGGTCGCTCTGTGTCCGTTTTCTTGCATCTCCTTTCAAGGTTTGCTTTCCGG
Source organism: Brassica rapa (assembly GCF_000309985.2). Taxonomy (NCBI): domain Eukaryota; kingdom Viridiplantae; phylum Streptophyta; class Magnoliopsida; order Brassicales; family Brassicaceae; genus Brassica; species Brassica rapa. The sequence goes on from NC_024801.2 coordinate 13,743,723, forward strand.
CGACATTTCTTCCCCATCAGATTCATGCTCGTCTGAGGAACGAGGAGGTTTAGAGTGTTTGTCTTCGGTCTTGTTTCGGTAACGGTGTAAGCGGTGGTGTAACGGTGGCGTAGTGTTGTGTGGTGAGCAGAACAAGCCTACATCTTTCAGAAGGTTCAGATATCATGTCACCTCTCCATATCAGTTAAGGAGTCCTTCTCCCGGCCTTTTAATAAGTGTGTTTCCCGGATGGTCTTATGTTTCTCTGGTCCTCGGTGGCTTCGTTAGTTGAAGCATTTCAGAGAGGTTGCAGTCTTAAGACTGCTGACGAAGGTTTGGTTGAGAAGGGGATTTTAATTTCAGGTGTCTGTTTCCTTTCGAATTGGTAGGCTTTGTGGTTCTAGCTTGGTACTGTGAACTGGAGGTTCAAGTATGTTGAGTTTGGTTTCGCTGTATTGGTCACTGCATCGTTTACTCTCTCTTGTGCTTGTGTGGTCTCGGCAAGAGTTCCGGCTGTTTCAATGATTAGACGACTCTCTTCTTTCTCCTTGTCTAGGATTGGTTATGGGTTTTGTTGTAGGAGTGCAGTTTTTTCGGTGATCATTGTAGTTGTTATGTGTTGCCCGGTGTTTGGGTTCTAGATTCCCTCTTATGGGCGAAGTTTCCGGGGATTTTAAGGTGTTTCCGCCGGTTTGGATTCCACCCTTGTATGTTTCTCAGTTTTATAAATCAAAAATTCAGACGGAAAAAAAAAACAATCTAATGATAACTGTTGGTCACTGAAAGCTAGAGCTCTATACCTAGTTTAGAAAAGAATAATAATTTTTAACAGAGAAAATATAAGAATTTTCGAAGACTCTCTAAAGACTTGCAAGTCCAATCACTTTCGAGCAATAAGTATGTAAATAGATTGACCTTGTCATTTAGAGATTCTAGTTTGACCAAAAATTAAACTGAAAACCAAACACAAAAGACTTGTTCTCCCTCCCTTTGTCTGTTACCGCGTCTACAACGACATTGCACCTAAACTGTTTCCAAATTATGGTTTTAACTTATCATCTTGGAGTTTGCCAAAATATTTTTTGTTACATGTATCTGTTCAACTTAATAGAAATAAGCAATTTAATTCTAAAAGCTAACTGGAATATAATCAAAAACGAAATCACTAGTTCTACCTACTTTTGTCATATTCAGAGCAAACACGCGCTCCCCCTCCCCCTCGTTTTGTTATGGTTTAGCCAAGACCAAATTGATTTGGGTGAATCTATAATTTTTTTTTTTTTTGGTAAAAACTTCTTCTTCTTCTTTTTGCACAAGTTCATCATCATATTTGTAAACTATAGTCCAAACCGTACCAAACAGAAAACAAAAGTTAGACCCAGGGCAATCTTAATTTATTTTGCTTAATTTTATATGGTTTGGATAAAACACGTGAGTTATATTATAAATTTTGTAATCTTCAGCAGTTTCATAATCGGAGAAAACAGTTTGTTTTTTACAAACAAATTTACATTTGTTGTTTTTGATATAATTACAGAAGAAGGGTTAGTCTACCTAGTAACTACAACCCCCCCCCCCCCCCCCCCCCCCCAAAAAAAAAGTCTACCTAAACCATAAAATGAAGAGTGGGTTGTCTAACATGGGTTATGACTTATCGCTTGTCATTTGTTTATGTTTTAAAACATTTATCGTGTGCATCAATCCTGAAATAAGCATATGCAAATACATATCTGTTAACAAAGAATGCGCGAATTTAAAAACTACTTTTCTAATAACAACCTTTATATTTTATTGGATACGTATAGTATATTTAGTTTTACCGATAAATGAAATTAGTATTAAAAAGAGGACTTTTCAAAAAAAAAAAATGAAAAGGTTTCTCAAGTAAAATCGAGAACATTTTATCACTTTCAGGGTCGTCAGAGTCATATATGTGATTATGAGATCGCTTATTGACAAGCTTCAAGGCTTGTGGACGATATGCGAGAAAGCGCCCTTTTAATTTTTAGTGATGTTTGAGTTAGCAATATAATTGTTAGAAGCAACATGGTACATCCCTTGTATATTATAATTGCTACCAAAACCATCTAACTGTTTTAGAAATTTACGTTACTTTTCTTTACAAAGAGCCATAGACTAGAAAACAACCATATGTGAGAAATGTTACATATTTCTCTATTCTGAACAATCATTTTTTAATTTTGAAAAGCATATTATTATTATTTTTAATTTTAAAAACACTAATTTATGAAAACATAATTTCAAACTTTTGACCACAGTTTTTTTTGTATTGAATAAATATAGTTTGACAAAGGGGAAATTTGTATTGATTATGGTCCACGGAAACAGAGTCATGCCTGGATGAGCAGAACCGTGGAAAAAACCTGTACAAACTAATGCTAAGTCAGCAACAAACTGTCTGATGTGGCACTTATGACCTCTTCTTTGCTTTTGACTTCCTCAAGACTAGACACATTCAAACCCCTTATTATTGTTATTTTTCATTAAGTTGCAAACAAAAGAAACACACAAGTAATACTAATCAATTTGATATGAAGTAATTTCCTCTATTTAATTATTTGATATTATAAGATATTTTAAAAAACAACAACGTGGTCACCATTCACCACCTAACTGGTGTATATACTATATCTATATATATAAAGAAATGTTCGCCTCTCTCCCGTGAAGTCACGTCATCAATTCGTGCGTTCTGGGAGTGACACGTGTCCCATTTTATATTTAGGACCAAAATAAAATAAATGCAGTTAAGGGTAATTGAACCCAGCACCTTTAGCACTGGTAATTTTTCTTAGAACCACTAGGCTAAAGTCACTTTTTATAAATATGTGGCCGCGAAAATACTTATTATCGTGTCAGCTGGAAGCTCATGCTTCTTCTGCTTGTGGCCAGGACCGACACTGAACTGACGTCAAGATGAAGATCGTGAAGTTAAAAACTTTGCTCCAAACAGTTTTGCAATGTTTCCAACCTTTATAACTTGATGCATATGATATATATCAAAATACATTCGTTGGACACGCTTTTATTAGTTTTGCTTTTAAAAGAAGGTATTTACAGTTATAAATGTTTTGTGCCAGTGAAGTAATGGTTTAAAAATCTCTATACATATGTCATTTTAAAATAACACCCAACTTCTATATATAGTCAATACATATGTCCATGTTATATTCTAGACTAAATATTTTCTCTTTTAAAAATATAGAAAACAATTTGTTTAGTCTACAAGCAAATGTTATAGAGCAAGTATATATTATACAAAATAATATATATTTAAAATCCATACACAAAAACATAAAAGTTGTTATAGATCTCTTTCTAACACATGCACACTCCACTATGAATAAGAATTTAAAAAAAAAAACAGTATTGTCATCAAACTTTATCACAACTCCACATTTGTACATCTATAATTATGAGTTGGACAATTAGTTAATTTGATACAATACCAAAGCAAGAATAATCGAAAAACAACTATACCACCGCATACTAATAAATAAGACATAACAGATAACCAAATTCTTGAATCTTAAAACAAATTTCAACTCGAGCATTTAGTGAATATCAAATTAACTAATATCCCGCCCGTAGGGCGGACCGACCCTAGTATAAATATATAATATTGATCAAATCAATGTAATTAGCCATAAACGTGTATTAAGAGTAACAACTAGTTCTGGAAGTCATCAAATGAAAAGTTAGTCTTTTCTAACGACTGGAAGACATTTTAACCAAACCTCACCTTGGTAAGAAATAGACATGAACAAACATTAAAAATACAATAATAATAGAAAAAGTTTTGTTTTCTTCATTTGACTTTTTCTCCTCTCCCTCTTTTATACACAAGTGACAAATCATATATATACAGGCATTCATGTACCTTCCCGGTTTCCCCCCAATCATCACGTAATCATTTTTCTTCACAAGAATAATCATCACACTCAAATTTATATACATATCTCTCGCTCTATATATTCATAAATTATCTTCTCATAAAGTGGAATCTATGGATAATAGATGGCCAAAATCTAAAGAAATCTTGGGCCCGAGACCACCTCCATTGAAAATTCGTAAAGAGTCAAGATCATCAAGAAACCACCATTGGTGCCACAGCCACGACTACAACCACCGGAACCCGCACCACCCCAACTACAGCATCAAGAACCGATGCAATCACAACAGCCACGTGGTCCGGTGATCATATACACCGTATCTCCCAAAATTATCCATACACACCCTAATAATTTCATGGGACTGGTTCAGCGTCTCACAGGGAACACCTCTGCTTCTACAGCCTCATCTTCGGTGTCTCAATCCATATTAGCACCAAACAACATGTCAGCAACGGTAGATACATCCTGCAGTTCGCTATCTCCGGCGGCTCGGTATGCTGTGATGGAGAAAGATAATGCCTCAAACGAAGTAGGGTTTGTAGGTGGTGTAGAGACCACTGATCAATCTTATTATTATCATCATCATCAAAACCGAGTTATGGAAATCCCAAATTCTTACAATGGTGGGATTTTACCTCCGGACCCCACTTCGCTGCCGTTGACATCGCAGGAGTTACTTTCTACAGTTGCACCACCGAACGATCCACAAGGTTTGTCGGCGATGTTCAGTGATTTTAACTCTATCCTACAAACTAGTCCTCCAAAGATTCCATCTCCTTCCATGGACCTTTTCAACAATTTTTTTGATTCTTGACTGGAATCTTATTTGAAGTTGAACTGGTTAACAAGTGTTATAGAGGGTGACACATGTTGTTGTTTACGTTTTTCATCATATTTTTAGGAGACTCTCATAAAAATAGAAGGTTCCTCCTACTTTTGCATGCCTTGATGATGACGTCATTTGTTAGAATCATATTGGCAACTTGATGATGTGCATTCGTGTTTGGTGGGCGTTTCACAAAATTTAAACTCTTATCTTTGATGACTCTTGTCCATTCTTAGCTAATATGTGCTCATCAACTATAATCCAATTGGACGCATTCATTAATTTACTCTTTGTATAATAAACATAATGTGTGTTGGTAAAATGGATGTTGTTAGTTTACATAACATATGGTGGGATTTGAATACCAAATATAGATCGATTAAGACTAAAAGTACTTTCACATGTGTGATTGACTTTGTAGCCAAAAGAGAAGAATAACAATATATAAAAGAAAGTGAAGTTATTGAGTGTATAGTAGTGACAAGGTGATAGCAATGGGGTAAAACATGCGGGGCATATCGGTAAATAATTATGCATTAGTTGGATTATCAACCATTAGGCTTACATTTTGACCCGTCGAACAGGTATGATTTCTTATGACAGTAGTCGCACGTTGTATTTCTCACTGATTTCTCATACAACTTTTCTGCTAAACATCGATGTCGCACATCACATTTCTGAGGGGATTAATTGCTTTGATACTATCTGATACACTTTTATGTATCATTTAGTATAAATAACCCATAATCATTCTATCTATCACAAAGATTGGCTCAAGAGTACTTCACTGCTCTGACTCATATTGGCTGCTGTACTTGTGGAGAAAAGAGTGTTGTGAATCATTTCCTTTTAGATTAAAAAAACACAAGAAAGCTGCCTCTAAATATAAAATTAGGAAACATATCTTTCTTAACTCAACAAATCCCACTAAATAAATATTCTACTAATTAATCGTCTATAAGAAACCATACAAATTAGTATAATTTTATGAGTTAATCAACTTGTCCTGTTGCATGTACCATTTGACACTTCAACGAGTTATGACTATGCAAATTCCATATATCAGATTGCCCAATTGCCCAAAATCATTGTTCTTGTACTTCTCCAACTACAAAGAGAGATTCAGTGATGATCATTCAAGAAGGCCAATCAGAAAAAAACAAGAAAACACAACATAAAACTAGAGAAATAAAAAAAAGAGTCATCTTTCATACCATAGCAGCCATTGAATTAACTTCTAATCAAACCTACAAATGGAATAATTACGCTTTCTTAATCACTTGTGCTGCAATCTAAAGGCAGACCAAATTATTTTCCAAGCGAGAAGCAAGAAAGGCCTTTTGTGAAATGGGCCAACGGATGTACAAATTTATAGGCCCGTTAATTTGTAACCAGAATAGACCGGGTCGGGTAACTCAAAACTTGACACGAGAAATCGAAATCGGAATTGAAATTGAAGAACAAGCAGCTGGGCGGATCGAAACTTTTTTCCTTTTAAATTGAAATTAGGGCTCGCGATTGTTTCCGTCGTCGCCGTCCATGGCGGATGGGTACTGGAACCAGCAGAGACAGCACCAGCCTCCGATGTCGTCGATCTCCCACGGTGATCCTCCAAAACGCCCCCGTTCTGACTTCCGTAAACCTCAATTCTCCTCCTCCTTTGTCTCCGCTCGGTTTTGTAGTTATGAATTTGTGAAACTAAGGCCTTGTTTTATTCAGGACATGATATGCACAGTTACGTGTCACGTGATGAGGATCGAGGAGGCAACCCTCATGCAGTAAAAGATACCAGAACTATTGGCTCAGCTTATGACCTCTACCTCCAGAGTGTGGTACGATCCTTTACTCATGTTTTGTCTCTTCTTTCTTTTGTGAACTGAGATTCCTCCGTGTTTTTGTAGCAAACGTCTTCTACGCCATCTGAAGAAGCTGGTCGGTTTAACAATGGTGTCGGCATGGGAAGACGGGGAGGTGACGGCGTGATGCCTAGTCCGTCCATGGGTGAGCTCATGGCTGGGCGCGGTGGAATGCTGCCTCCAGATTTTGGGCGAGGATTGGGTTTTGGTCAACAAGATTTAGTTGGTAGGCCTAGCAGGGAGCTGCTTCGTCTACCTCCGGATGCATCCAACACTCTGTTTGTTGAAGGGCTTCCTTCTAATTGCTCAAGGAGAGAAGTATCTCGTATCCTTTTTTTTTTCTATGGTTCGTTTAAAAAGTTCTTACACTAGTATGTTTGAGCTGGGCACTGTCCTTAACTATATGTCTAGATATATTTCGGCCCTTTTTGGGATATAAGGAGGTGAGACTTGTGACTAAAGATTCGAAGCAAGTAAGATTCTTTGTTCCCAACTTGAAGCATTGTTGAAACTTAACCGTCCTAGAGTTTCATTAGTTTTCACTTACTAAAGGGTTTTTTTTTGGTATGCAGAGGAATGGAGATCCTATTGTTCTTTGTTTTGTTGATTTTGAAAATCCTGCATGTGCAGCAACTGCTCTTACCGCCCTGCAAGGTAACTAACATTCTCTCTGCTCTTGAAATTGGGAATATTTGGTCACACACATAATGGGTTTATGTTGCGTTACTATCTTCATCAACATGTTGTGGTTTCCTGAAGAAAAACACTTGACCTTGGACTTAACTGATGTTACTATGCATTTTACAGGCTATAGAATGGATGAAAATGAACCTGATTCCAAGAGTTTGCAAATCCAATTTTCAAGAAACCCAGGTCCAAGACCAGGACAACGAGGAGGAAGGAGATGATGACTCAGTGTCCCTAGGAGTAAAATCTCTTAATCCATACATATCTCATTCAAAGCAATAGAGATGTATGGTTAGACACAAGAGTCTAGGAGATGAGTTGATTGTAATCTAAAGTCTCTCGCTCTCCTTTTTTCCACCTTCTTGATAGATTTAGTGCATCATCTTACTACTGCTATTTATCAAGCCTAAAAAACTTGTTACAACCCTTTCCTTTGTATGTGTGGGAATGATACGGTTTATGATTTTGATAGTATCCTTAGGGATTGCACTTATTCATTATATGATTGGGACAGAATCCAAAACAGGGGCGCATGTTACCATCTTCTTTTTAACTACCAAAGATCCAGTTTTTCATTTCTTTACATGGAACGTAGTTAATGCTTAACAGTTAACTAAAACAAAAACTAATTTGAGATTTTTGTTGTCATTTTGACTCAAGTCAATTGCGTTTGCATCTTTTTCATTGCAAGGCTATGGCTTTCTTTTCGATTGTTTGCTTGCTTTTATGTTTAGTGTTAGTTTAAAATTTAGATAAAAATCTATTTGTTGATTTTTAATGTACACTGAACTGAATCATAAGTTTGGCATTTGCGTTTTGAGTTAACAAAAAAAAAAATATTTATAAAATAGATGATCCCTTTTATATTTTTAGATATGTTAATATATGTTGTGATTATTTTCATTATTGGTCGCCTATCTCGGTTTCTTAAAACATTACTGTTAAAAAGGTCCATTAAGTGTAATGTTAACAAAAGTATTACTCCGTCCGTTTCAGAAAGATTTACGTTCTAGAAAAAAAAATTCTTTCAAAAATATATATTTTTTACTTTTTCAATGTATTATTTAATGAAAACTTTTAAAATTTTTAAAAATAATGGTGTTTATTAGATTTATATTGGCTAAAGTTTATTAAAAATTGTTATTAAAAAAACAATGCATTTACTATCAAGTTTTAATGTGTTTTTTTAATATGTATGAAATTTTTTTGAAACAGACGAAGTATTATTTTGCATCTTTATGGTAAGATAATGTTATGGTAAAAGAATGGTATGGTCTTCTAGAGCTTTTAGGTGCTTTTGTTTCCTCGTAATAACATAATAATTATGCAAAAGCTGGAACTTTTATATCTCGGATGTTAAAAGTTCTAATAAATAACAACTTGCAAAATGAATTAAGAAATCACAAAACCATATAAAAGTAAAATCAGCGACATTTCCATATTATTTGGTTGACCAAAACAGTCATAGAGAGGTGATAGTAAAAGAGTATATTCGATTTCAAAAGAGCAGATGCTTTTTTCGCGTCCGACTTTTGTTTTAACTTATTTTGGCTTTTCTGGTGTTCATGATTTAATCATCGAGAAGCCTCATGCTCCTGTCCACGTTAAAAAATCTAATAATGTACATATCAATATTTTTCTCTTTTTTTCTTTTCCATCTTTTACAAGCAGTAGATTGCGACTTTTGCAAAAAGATGTAATTTTCTATGAAAAATTATGTAATCGATAAATATGTTCATGTTATTCATTCATGATTTCAAGGTCTCTTTATATTATATACAAACTATAAGGTCATAATCCTATTAACATAAGAAAAATCTAATACAATCATAATAAGGAAATATAAGTTAATAAATAAACATGATTTAGATATATCCTAATATCTCCATTCAAGTTGGATTGTAGAGATTTCGAATGCTCAACTTGTATAAAAAAATGTTGAATTTCTTTTGTCCCAACGTCTTCGTAAAAATATAATCTAACTGATCTCCAGAGGAAACATGTAACGTAGATATCGTGGCTTCGAGAATACGATCGCGGATGAAATAACATTTTGATTCGATATGTTTCGTTTGTTCGTTAAATATCGGGTTCGCTGTAAAGTAAATGGCAGACTGATTATCACACCGGAGAGTCATCGGTTTTGTATGCCTAATGCCAAAGTCGAATAGCAGGCTCTTGATCCACATTAACTCTTTGAGAACCTCTGTCATTGCTCGATATTTAGGCTCGTTAGAAGATAAGAAAATCGTGTCTTGCTTCTGAGACTTCCAAGAAACAACCGACGTGCCTATTTGAACAATCTATCCTGTAAGTGATCACTGGACAGCTTTCCTAATCAGAACTAGACCAACCAGTGATGTAAATAGGAGGAGAAGATCATAGTGTTATGCCTTTACCAAATGTCCCTTTCAAATAACGAATGACATGCATCCCAATGAGCGTATTGTGGTTTCTGCATAAATTAAGTTAGAATATGTAGAATATGTAAGATCTGGTCCAGTGGTTGCTAAGTAAACGAGTTTGCCAACAAGACGTCGATATCTTTCAGGACCAGGAATGAGAGTAGTGTTAGTAAGTGCAAGGCCATGTCTTCATTCTATCGGGAAGCCAGCGGATTTATATCCAAGCATGCCGACTTCTGTAAGAACATCCGTACAATATTTGCGTTGACATAAGTAGAATCCATCGCCGTTTTTGGCCACTTCAAGACTAAGAAAATATTTAAGAAGACCAAGATCTTTCATGTAGAAACATGTGGATAAGTAGGTCTTGAAATCACCAATGACCGATGAGGAGTTTCCGGATGTGATGAGATCATCAACATATACTAGCACCATGAGTGTTACACCATTCTTCATTGAAAAACAAAGGAATTATCACTTCTTGATTGTGTAAAACCAAAAGCACGAAGAGCCTTGGTAAGCTTGGCAAACCAGGAACGATGAGCTTGTCGGAGGCCGTATAGTGATTTCTGTAGACGACAAACTATGTTATCTGATTTTGATCAAAAACCGGGAGGGACCTGCATATATACTTCGTCATCGAGATCACCGTGAAGGAACACATTATGAACGTCTATTTGGTGAACCTCATGATTATGTTTTGCCGCAATATCAAGAAAAATCCGAACCGTAATCATCTTTGCAACAAAAGCAAATGTTTCGCTAGTCGATTCCTTCAATTTGATTGTTTCCATGAAAAACTAGTCTTGCGTTGTTTCTTTCAAGTGTTCCATCTGATTTAAGTTTCCCTTGATAAACCCACTTGCATCCGAGAGCTACTTTACCCAGAAGAAGCTCTACTAAGTCCCATGTGTGGTTTAACTCCAAAGCTTCTATTTTAGACCGCATTGCTTTCATCCAAACATCAAGTAGCATTGCTTCTTTATAGGATTTTAGCTCAGCCACTAGAGATAGGGCCGTAAGATAGCTGGAATGGGATTCTGAAAATTGAGTAATGGTATATTAGTTAGGGATATGATATACCATACCTAAGAACGATGAAGGAGCATGAGCTGTTAAAGGAGTGAGGGAGACTGTATTAATGACAAAATTTGTGAGACGTGTTGATGGTTTCTTGGTTCGACAACCGCGACCAAGTACTGTATCAGCTTGGACTGTTTCTGATTCGACCGGAGTAGTCGGGTCTGTTGATGAAGAAGGATCAATACGAGGTGTAATAGATGTATTTTCAGGTGATGGTAATGCCGAGATATGTTCGTCTTCACGTGCCGTTGATGGCATATTGATCGGCGTTGTCGTGATGATTGGTGTTGCAGAAGTTGTTTTGAGGTAAGGGAATACATCTTCTTTGAAGAGAACAACTCTAATCAGACAAGCACTAGCCTTTTTTACCGTATGGGTAACCGAAGAAGACACAACACCTGCTACGTGAAGCAAATTTATTATCACCAATGTTTTGGTTATGGGCATAACATAGGCATTCGAAAACACGTAACTGATCAAAGGAAGGTGGTCGCCCATACAAAATCTTGAATGGTGTTTTGTCCTTCAAGAGTTTTGATGGTGTTCGATTGATGAGATAATATGCGGTGAGTGCATATTCTGCCCATAATTCAATAGGTAGTCATGCTTGAAAACGTAGTAAACGTGCCACGTGGAGAATATGTCGACCATTCTGTTATGGAGTTCCAACACAAGAAATTTCATTAATGATGCCTTGTTCTTGAAATTACTTTGTGAGACGCATAAACTCAGTTCCATTGTCGCTTCGTAGAGTTTTGATATTTTGATTTAATTGCCTTTGATGAGGGCAATGAAGTCAGGGAGTCGGTTGGGTACGGTGATTTTATCGGGAAGCAGATAGAGCCAGACGGACCGAGAGTATTCTTCGACAATGATTAAAAAATATTGAGATCCACAAGATGCGGAGGTCGATATGAACCCAAAAGATCGTAGTGAATAAGTTCAAACGAAGAAGAAGCTTTATTATAACTCTGAGAAAACAAGTTTTGGGTTTGTTTAGATCGAAGAAAAACATCACAATTTGATAAGCAAAACGCAACAGTAGTAGATTTTAGTTTAACACCGGGAAGAAGACCAACAATGCGAGAAGACGGATGACCAAGATGTCGGTGCCACAAAATACCTTCATTACTAGCGGTAGAGTTGAAAGCAGTCACACTCGAAGCCTCGGAAGTAATACAGTCTCTCTCCCTTTCATTTCACCTGCTTCAATCAGAGTACTCGTTATGCGGTCTTGTAAATAACAAGTTTATCAGTAACTTGTCCAACAAGAAAATGATCAATATGAAGCTAACTGAAGGATATCAAATTAGTGTGGAAGCCGTCCACATAGTACACATTCTGTAAGTATATGTGTTGTAAGTCGTATGGTTCCTCGCTGAGTCGCCAAAACATTAGCACCAACTGGTAGTCTAACCAAAATCGGAGAGACACACTGAATGTTTTGAAGTAATTCAAGGCGACCATTCATATGATGAGTGGCCCCTATGTCAAGGATCCATGTAGGATCGTCATTTTTACCACTTAGACGATTCATATCGGAGTTAGGTTTCGTTGGATTGAGAAGTTTGACCAATGTTTTCTGTTGTGCAGCAGAAAATCCTATCAATCCTTGTCGGTCAAGGTCAAGTTTTCTACGATATCTGTAGTCGGATTGATTAACTGAGAGGAGTTTGCCTGAGAGTTCTGTTCAGATGATTGCGAGTTTTGGTTGTTCTGTCTAGACGATTTGCAAGTTTGCTTGTCCTCCTTGGAAGTTGATGCAATTTTGTGGTCTTGTTCCCCACCATTTCGGTGTCATGTTCTTCCGCAGCTGGTAAAAGTTACATTCACGTCGGGGTTGATGTTTCAAGGTCTAGATTTGTCGTATTATTGAGAGGTTGAATTTGACAGCGAGTTGTTTCTGGTATGGTTAGATGTGTTTTGTTGTGCAGCAAAACTTAAAATGATGGAGTTTCAGTTTTGGCATTGAGCTGAATTGTTTCATTTTGCATGATCGATTGGTAAACTGTATCGAGGTCTGGTAATGGAATTTATGCGCAAATCTGAGATCGCACGGCACCGTGAACGTCATCTAGGCCAAAGAGAAAATCATGGACCCGAATGATTTCAGCTCTGTTTCTTGCGCCATCACCAGATTGTAGTTACACTTATCGCATCTGCAGGTTTTAGTTGATAGGCCTTCAACTATTGAATCCCATATTTTTTTTTCCAAAGGAATATTCGACAGAGGATCCTACTTGTCTGCAATTTGTGAGAGAAGCCCGGAGCTGTTGATAGCATGCTCCAGTCTTGAGTGTAAATCACTTCTTAATATGATCCCATAGGTCTTTGGTAATTTCTTTATGAGAGATGTTAGAACGGAGTTTCGGTTTGATGGTAAGATTGATTCACGTGACAATAAGATGTTTGTTAGCAGTCCAATCTTTAAGGTCATGTGAATCGAGTAACACGAAGATTTTGTGTCCATTCATCGTAGCTTCGTCCATTGAGAAGGGGCTGAGAGATAACTGCAGCAAGATTATCACCAGCTGTTAAATCATAGAGAGAGATCGTTTGTCTGGTTGAGTTTGTTGTTATAAGAGTTCCAGCCATTGTCGAGGTTTTCGAGTACGAGAATTAAGAGATCGTGAATCAAGATCGTTTGTATGGAAAAATATTAGTTTTGTAGCTCTGATACAATGAGAAGTTATGTAACCGATAAATATGTTTGTGTTATTCGTTCATGACCTTAAGGTTTCCTTATATACAAGCTGTAAGGTCTTAATCCTATTGACATAAGGAAAGCTAATATAATCGTAATAAGGAAATATAAGCTAATAGATAAACATGATCTAGATACATCTTATATTCTAATAAAGCTGATCTTATATGTATTGCACTTGTCCTTAACTCCTTATGAAATGATTGGGATATTGGATCAACTAATATGAGCAGGTAAAGCCAAATAAAACACTACAAATAATATGATAAAAATTTTAGTTTGTGTTCTAGAAAATAAAAAATATGTTTTATATGTAAAAACATTTATAAAATTTAAGTTTAATCCAAGAGAGTTAAGATGGATAGGACGATGACAATAATGTGTGGCCAACATTATAAGAGATTATCTACCAGTTAAATATTTCTCATGATTTGCTGAACGTTCTCGATAAGGATTGTATTCAGAGCATCTTCAATTCGTTGCTATTTCCACCTTTATAATAACATTTAGAGATGAAATTGTTCCAATTCACCTCTATTTTTTCATCTATTTATAGATGGGAAAATAACATTTCTCTATTTTTTACTCTATATTTAGAAATTACTATTTTAGAAAAATACATTAGAATATATCTCATTTTTATTATAAACTTTTTTTTAATTTAGAGATGAAAATGGAAAAATACATGGGAGATAGTCTCTTTTCGTATACTGCAAAAGTTGAAATAAATGGTTTTCTTCTCCCAACATTGTATTGCTTTATTTTCTCAGAAAACAAAACAATGTATTGCTTTTAGCCACTGGTTTGGAAGAATATGTTAATTAATAGACGTCACTTTAAATAATTGATTCACTGACATGATAATAATTTAATGAATTGTTTGAATATAGCATTATATAGAAGATATTCTTGGCTCGAACAAAAGACTAACGTTAGGAGACCTAGCGGATTATTATGTATTCATTCATGATTGAGGGAAAAGAGGCAAGATGTTAATTAAAATGAAATTTAGTACATACTATTATATAGAGTATTCATTCAAGTGGATTGAAAAGTCTCATTACCTAATCGACATTATTGTATTGTTCACTTATGGTAGTAGATATAAATTAATTATCGATTAGAGTGGTTCCAAGAGATGTTACACTGGAAAAGACAGTCTAAACTACTTTTTTCAATATTTTGTTTGGGCACTCTTGTATCTTTAGAAGTCGCCTGGAAACAATGACATCTACAATTTGTCATAATGTGACATTTTTATTTGATGAATTCGAGCTAGTGTATCAATTACCGTTACATATTTCGTATAGCACTATATGGACATTTTACACAAAACAAAGAGTTATATAATGTATTAATAATTAACAAAGAAAATGGGATTAGAGAGAAGCAAATCATGACGTTTAGGGACCAGATCTTGTGTATAAACAACTACTTGAGTTTTTAGATTACATATATTTGCTTCATTCAATTCCAACTATTATTTTTTTTTCAAATTAAACAAAACAAAAACATCGGACTATATGTTCTACAAATATTTCTTTGTACGATATTTATTGTAATTATGTTGGAAGGAGCTCCTGTATTTTGTATTTGATATATTGATATATTGATGATGGTATTACTATTATTAATTCTTTGTCACCATAGATAGGTTCACAATTATTTTCTTCTTTGATGATCGACGTAATAAAAAATTTGTCCCCACAGCATTTTTCTGATGCCCCCACAGGCTACAGTACTTACTGACCTGACTACGTTACTGACTTTAATTACTAGCAAAAGACAAATCTAGCTGAGATAAAAAAAAAAGAAAAAAAAGTAAACGTTACCGACCTGACTATCTTTGTCTAGATCTTCAACCTCACTTTAGTAATTAGTGATTTTTCGTAAAGATATAAATATTGTGAGCACAGTTTGTGGTCAAATGGTGATAATCGTGGACGAATTACTGTTCATTATATCCTCGACTATGGATTCTTGAAAAGTAGACAATGGTGCCACGTGGTTTTTGGAGTTGGGGAGTATTTATCTGGATGTGAAAGATGTCTCATATGTTAGGGTTTGGGGGGGGGGAGGGGGTGCTCGAGTTAAGGGAATCTAGCTTTAGTTAAGTGTCGGGTTAGGCGATATTTGCTAATTGTGTTGATGTTTTAGAAGCAGTTCGAATCGTTGAGACTATATGTTTGTATGTCTTGTATTCATTTGTTTTCATGAAAATGTCTATCAAGATCCAAATTGATTTCTACACTTTTCCAGTTTGTGATAAATATTGTCATAAGATGAGTCTTTTATCTTTTACATGATGATGCGTTTTAGATTTAGTATTTTTTTTTGGTAGGAAATATAGATGAAGAATTTAAAATAGAACATAGTCCTAACTCGGATTTTAGCTTACATGGGATCTTGTAACTCGTGTACCGGACATTTTCACATAATAGACATTTGAAGAAATGCATGTTTAATTTTGTAATATATTTATAAGTGGTTAAGATATTATCTAAGGTGTCGGCAAAATATGTAGTATATATTTTCTACTCTTAGAATTTTAATTTTGACTTATTTTACAATGACTTTTCTCTTTTGCCCGGGGGGGTTGAAGAACGGAAACAATAATTTATATATTAAGCTAAACATTGTATATACTTTCTCCATGCATAAATTAAATGTAAATTATAAACTTCAAAAATTATAATTGTATTTATTAAAATTTTATTAGTGAAAACTTGTGAAAAATAGTTCAATACGGAAAATAATGTATTGGTAACTAAAATTTGATATATTTTTTTAATAAGCATGAAAATCCTAAAATATGTATCTTTTAAAAACGGAAAGAGTATTAGTTTAATTAACAGAAACACAAATCCCATAAACCAAAACAATCAATGATGTCCTAACACTTTTAATAAAGAAAGACAAATAATAATGAAATTTCAAGAAAAGTTGTAGTTAAAATCAACACATGTTAAAAATGATTAATACTAATTAAAGTTAAATATGGATTTAAATTGATAGGGTTCATATAGGATATATGGAATTTAATCAATATTATCAAAGTAGATATCTATTACGGCAATGGAATATATTGATTTTCTTATTAGTTTTAGCATAATTGTTTGTTTTTCCTTTTCTGAAGAAAATTTGTCAATGAGATTAGGAGGGATTTGGACTGTTGTTAGCAAAAGGGATTTTCCTTATAAGTCAAAAAGATTACGATTGATATCAATAAAATCAACATCTTTTCCGAAAACAATAAAAAGAGTTGTGAACTAGTCCAGTTATTGTGCATTTATGTTCCAGTAATTTCATCATATTAGTCAAAACATAAATTACTTCCAATATAGTTTGATAATTATCTTATTAGGATCATACTATATTCTATAACTAATACCATCAACAGAGGTTCCAAGTTTTGTTCGTTCATCTGATTTAATGGTGATCTCACTTAAACTAAACAATCATAAAGACTTTCAGTTGTCTCAACTAATGTGTAATATATTTAGTTATAAAATCTAAAGATTATGATAGATAGGTCTGCAGTAGTCTCAAATAATGTAGTTTACAGTAAAATTACAACGTTAAGTCTCTAAGATATATATTATACTCTATTTATCTTATTAGTAATGTTTGAAAGATACATATAGAATTTATAGAAAAAAGTTTATTAACGACATTAATCTTAAATTCAACTGCAAAAAATGATAATTCAATTTTGAGAAAGATTACTTTTTTCATGGTCATATTGACTACAAGTTTTAACAACCACAAGTATTTTTTAGTTCTCAGAGCATGATTATCGCTAAAGTGGGTTTAAGGGTTTCTTAAAAAAAATTTTGGTCCAAAAAAAAAATTAAAAAAAAAATAGCGAGCCGCCACGTGTCAGTGAGACCCGCGAACAATACATGAAATCAACAAAAGTCGATCCTAATTTGATCACTTTTGCTATCGGTTTTTCACTGATTTGTGGAACCCACCACTATTTTTTTTGTAAAATCCCTCTCAGAAACCACCGATAAAAATGGCCTTAACTGTTATAAATATAACCGATATAGCACGACAAAGAAGCCGATATTCCTTAGATATTTTCTCTCTTGCAATATTTCTAACAGTTTTGTTATTACAATTTTCTTAGAAGATCTTTTTTTAAACTTAAATTTAGAAGTTATTTTGCCTATCTGATTTAAAGAATTTGAAATCTTTCAAAATTTACAGTCGAACTAATGGCTTTTTTAGTAATACAAATAGACAGTACTTATTTGAAAAGACAGATTGATTATTGACTGCACAATGGAGACACATTCGGCAGCCCGACAAAACTGTCTTACGACAAATAACGATTACGTACGTGTTTCCACGGAATAGTTACATATTCCATATGTTATTATAGATATTGGTTGATATATCGACGTGTAGTCTTTCTTTTTCATATCTTCTGAAAGTGATGAGTTTATTATGTTTTATATTATTTTCAAAGTATATTAACAAAATCACACGTAGCTAGTAGCTAACGGGTCCAGTATATTTTAAAAATTATATCGAACAAGGAGGCCATGTTGCTTATGTCTTATGCATGAATCTATCATGATAATCAAGTCAGTAACTAGACTGAATATATTAGTGAGTCAATATATGGAAGATAGATTTTATTTTCTTTTGCAAGAAAGTTACGTTAAGCCAATAATGATCATATCACCTGTGTCCATGTCAAAATCATTAACCACGATAAAATTATGAAAGTTGTAGATCTCAGAAATTAGTTTAGAGTTCGAACAACCTTATTTTGGAATTCGGTCAAGAAAAATTAAAATTTCCTGTTTAAGAAATATATAACATTCAAGCTTTGGAGGTAACATGATTACACGATATTTTAAAATAATTATATGGCAGAAGATAGGACAATATAAATAAGCGAAAGAAAAGAAGTTCGAGGAATTTACCCTAGGAATTAAAGTACCTAACACTATAAGTTATAACATATAAGGATGGTCCACGTAGTATCTAAATTAATTAAGTAAATGTTCAATATTAATAAATGCATAAAAAATTGATACTATATCGTACGGTCTTTAAATGTTCTTATGGAATTGTTACCTAGTCAATACGTAACTATTTTTGAAAAATAAAATAATATTATTATTTATCTTTTAATACGTAAATATTATTACTTCATAGCTATCTTATTTTGAAGGTGATTAAAATGAGCTAAATTTCAACAAAGAAATCTAAATATATAAACCATATGTAAAATATCATCAGTAAAGATACATATTGTCGTGTTACTTATAAAAATGACAACCAGTGTGACGGTGATTATTCTTGCAGTTCGTTGAAAGTAAGATTTCAAGGATGTGTTAAAGAACTGTGAAGAAGTTGTTAATTTGTCTTAGTCCTAAACCAGCTGGTTAATATCCAATTTGATAAAATAATTCAGGAAACTTTTATATTATCTTGTTTCTTGGCCAAATTTCGTTTATTAATCTATTTGTTTCGTTTAATAGAATATGAACGTTGGCATTTGACTCCATTGTCATCCTCACACCTCACTTATATTCAGAAAGGATCGATCGGTCTTAATAACTCTTCATTTACGTGCTATGTTAGTTAAAACTTATATATCAACGTTTTCTTATCTTGCATATTTCACAGCATATAATTAAAAATTGGGGATTACCAAATATGACTCAAAATTTGACTTTGATTGTAAAAGTATAGCCAAACTTGAATCAAATGCAAAACTAACCTAAAAACTTTGTAAAATTACATCCAGTCCCTTGTAACCAAACAAAAAAATATAAGTCATTTTTACGAATATAATCCCAGTAAGTCATCTGAGTCGTCTGAGATGCTGGAAGTCGTCTGGTGTAGTTTATCTTAAAAATAATTTTTAAATGTTTAAAAAATATTTTAACAAATGAAAAATTAAAAATCATGTAATTATAAATAATTTTAAGTAATGTAAATTAAGATATAATAAAATTAAATAGTTTTCAGCATAGATGAGTGAAAGTAGTTAATCATGATATTCTTTGGCTTTATGTTTTGACAACATATGTTGTAGTATTGTATGTATTCTTAGGGTTAGATTTTGGAAAGCTTGAATGTTTTTTTGAAAAAATAAATTTTTACCTATAAATGTTTATTTTTATGTATAGTAAACACTTTTGAAGTTTAGTTTGATTTTATGAAGTGTTTAGTTAGTTAGTTAAGTTTAGGGTCTAGACGACTAACTTATAAGTCGTCTGGTGAATAATTTAAACCAGACGTCCAAATATTCCTGCCTAAACTTTTTAAAAAAAATATTTTTCCGCTTTGATAATTTAAATCAGGCGATTTACTTGTAAGTCGTTTAGGAGGTCTTCAATTTTAGTTTTCCGCTAAAAATATTAAATTCTTCTGGATGACTTACAAGTAAGTCGTCAAGGAAGTCATATGAATAAAAAATATTTAACTTAATTGGATTTTTTGTCTCCCTATATAAAGAAAAATTTATACATTCTCTCAAATGGCTGCAACAAAAATGTAATGTTCATCATTCTAAAACTCTCCAACCTCTCTCTAATCTCTTTCAACTTATGAACACTAAGCTTTATATCAATTTATTTTTTTTGTTTCATGTCCTTCTTACTAGTTTATCTTGTTTTTGGAGGTTTTTCATCACATGGTTCTCATCTTCCACTCATTTAAAAGTAGATCTATCAATTTTAGATATGTATTTTTGTGTGTTATATAAAAGTAGATTTATCTAATCTTCTACTTATTTTCTCTGTTTTAAGTCATTTGAACGTTTTTTGATATACAGGTTTTTCAGATATAGATTTAGATATGCAAGTTTTTCAGATCTGGAAGACGTCTGGGACGACTTACCTGTTAGTCGTCTAAAACATAATGCGCTAGACGACTTCCAGGAAGTCCAGACAACTTCCACGAAGTCTTCTCCCATGTCTCTCCCTTTCATAACAAATCTGAGCGTTTTAGTAAGTTTTTATGTCTGATTTTTCTTCATTTGGTAACTTTCTGTTGTATAAAGTTCTTACTTTTTTTCCAAACTAAAACTTTCCAAACTCACTCTAATCTCTTTGACTTGAAAACACCAAACTTTATATGAATTTTTCAGTTTTTTCTCATGCTTTTTTCACTAATCTATCTTTTTTTTGCAGGGTTTTAATCAGATGGTTCTCATCTTCCACTCATTTAAAGGTAGATTTATTAATTTTTGATATGTATTTTTGTGTGTTCTGTAAATTTAGATTTATCTAATCTTCCACTTATTTTATCTGTTTTTAAGCAATTTAAACGTTTTTTGATATTCAGGTTTTTCAGATCTGGATTTGATATGCAGCTTTTTCAGATCTGGAAGACTTCTGGGACGAGTTACCTATTAGTCGTCTAAAATATAATGCGCTAGACGACTTCCATGAAGTCTTCCAGACAACTTCCAGGAATTCGTCTGACGAACTCTTCTTCCATATTAAGTGGAGTCCAAGCTTGTATTTGTAGAAGAATGATTTATAATAGTTTTGTTTGTGGCTTGTTTTTTTATTTGCATGTATACTCTTTTAGTTGTGATTTTTTTTTATAAAATCAGTAGTAATGTTTTCCAAGATGTAATATATGTGGTAACAATGTGTTTACACATTTACAAATCAAAGAAATAATATAATTCAATAACCTTTTTCTTATCTTTACATCTGCCATATGCAATAATAAACTCCAATGGCCTTCTTCTCATCTTAATAAACAAGAATGTTGGTAGCCTCGATACAATATTTTAAGAAGCATTTTAACCCTTCTTCCAACTCATAACAATAATCATCATTGGTGTCTATAACAATAATACTTCAAGAGATGGAAACAAATAATAGTAACTAGTCAAAGCATATCACATTTTTTACAGGTTTGTGTTGAAAAACTCAGTCAAATTTAGTAAAACTAAGGAAAAAAACATATTTTGAAAATATGAGTTTTACATATCTTGAAGTTACTTATCACTCTTAAATACACAAGTTATTGAAAAAATAGCGTAGAAGACTTAAAAACTAGCGTAAAAGACTTCCATCAGTTAGAAACTTTAATTAACGTGAATGATGGTAACCTCATAAATATCACCAATTAAGCTATAAATTTCATTCAGTAGCCCTAATATTGACTAATATACATGAATTAACAAAAAAAGTATTAAAAAGACTTTATAGGTTTAGAGAAAATGAAAGTTTATTAAACATTGACGCAGACGACTTCCATTGATTTTTAACGTAGACGACTTACAGGTTAGTCGTCCACCTTTGTTTGATAAAAAAAAAATCGAGACGACTTACATGTTAGTTTTGCATTTGACCGGAATGTGTCAGAAATTTGACTTTTCCTGGACGAGTTACAAGTTAGTCGTCTAATAGAAAATAAAAAAAAATAAATTTTGTT
The DNA here is from genome assembly GCF_000309985.2 of Brassica rapa. Lineage (NCBI taxonomy): Eukaryota > Viridiplantae > Streptophyta > Magnoliopsida > Brassicales > Brassicaceae > Brassica > Brassica rapa. The sequence goes on from NC_024801.2 coordinate 13,765,595, forward strand.
TTTTCTAGACGACTAACTTGTAAGTCGTCTCAGGTTGGTTTTGCAATTGAATTATTAAACAAAAAAATTTGTTTTTTCTAGATGACTTACACGTTAGTCGTCTCGAGTTTTTTTCCTAGACGACTAACCTGTAAGTCGTCAAAGATAAGCAAGGTTTGACTAGAATCTCGGAATAAAATCCTGGACGACTTACATGTAAGTCGTTGACGGATGAATCGTCTAGAAGAAACAGATATTTTTTGTTTAATATTTCAATTGCAAAACTAACCTAAGACGACTTACATGTAAATCGTCTAGAAAAGAAAATATTATTTTTTTAATTTTTTTGCTGGATGACTAACTTGTAAGTCATCCAGAAAAAGTCAAATTTTTGACATATTTTGGTCAAAGGTAAAACTAACATGTTTTTCCTAAACGTCTTATATATAAGTCGTTTCGATTTTTTTTATCAAACAAAGGTGGACGACTAACATATAAGTCGTCTATAAATATATTTGTGTGTATTACAGACCACCTTCTTCTCTTATATTCATTCCACTTTTCAAACTGGCCGCCTTGAGTCAACGCGTTATTTATTTGTATTCATATGTACTTTCTTATTTGAAGATATATTGACTAGAAAATTAAAACTTACATATATAATAAACGAATTTAGAAGATGATGCAAGTTCAAGGTTTCGATGAACATGTTATGTCATTTAATGTTGGTTTATAGGTTCATTATATGCTCCACTAGATGGAAAACAATATTATCCGTAGTAGTATCTTCTAGGTGAAAACTAAAAACGGTATCATAATACCTAAGGATACATCCAAATGAAACTGACTTCTAGGCTTGACCAATATACATTAAGTGCAAATTGTTGGCATATAATGCATTTTAGTTAAAGATGAATAAATTTTACATATTAGTTGATATTATCTTTACTGAATATTGAATTGATTACATTTTGTCATCAAAGTGAAAGTTATGAATAGATTCGGTAACCATTTTTGACCAGTGGCAAGTAGGTGAGTTCGATAACAACCTGTTTAGCTAAATCTAGTTGTATGTGATTTATTGGCCTATTTTTCATCTCTATCTAAGAAAAAGGACGTGTTTATACTGCCGAAAACCATTTATGCATTAGGAAGATCATACACGAACTTCAACAAAATTGAAAAAATAATTTAACAGATTAAATAATTAACTCAAAATGAACTTGCAAAGGCTTTATCTAAAGCATTAAGTGTAAAGTTATTCGTTTCCCATCATTCAAAAGGACTTGTATTTAGAGCAGCCTCATCGGCTAATATTGGGGTAGAGGATCTCAACCATTTTATTATGTTAATAAATTAATACAATTTTTGTTAAGCAATTAAAATCTTTTTTTTCTTTTCTAAAAATAAACCAATCAAAACATGCAAGCTAATGTTGAAGAGTTCTAACAATATGTCTGCTGCGATCCCGTCCCACTCTTTCTCTTTAGTTTTTTCTTTCTTTTTAATAAATTCATCATGAGAACCCCATCGTCATCTTGTTGATGTAGGTGCTCTATAAGGAGCCAAGAAGAAAATATCAGAAAAGATGCAAATGTGATTGATAGGAGGCGAAAATTTAATAACTGTGTTAAGTAAACTACGAAATCGATAGATTTGAATCGAGTGGTCTCGACCATATTTTGTTTTTGATAAAAGTCCGAAACTATATTCGCTGGTTTTGGCTACAAATATTGGATCAAAGATCTACAAACGTGAAACATCTTGTATAGGAACACAAATCTATTCCCCGTCATCTATGTCTGTCACAATGTTCTACCATCATTATTTACGGGTCCCCATTATTTACATGCTTTTGTGATACTGTATAATTGTTCTTAAAAATTTCACAAAAAGATTGATCAAAAGGACCATATAATAAAAAAGTCTCGAGATTTCGAAAAATACTAGATCTAACTTTATATTATTATGGGATTGCATACGTTGTTCTTGACTTATGATTAACTCCGATCTTTTAACCGGAATTCTTAACTTATGATTTGACTTTTTTTTTTTTTTTTACATTTTTTAGATAAAAGATAACTCTTATATTTTTTATTTAAGAAACGGTTCTTAACTTTTCTTAGTTAAATCTAAGAAAAGCTAAGAATCATTTTTTGATGAAGGTAAAAACCCTAATTAAGAAACTAGGATTAGTCATGGTCTAAAACAAACATGTCAATCATAGACGGCTAAATAAATAATAATGAGTCGGAGAGACAGATATCACTTATTTCTCCATAATATTATATTTGTTTGGTGTACATAACTGCTTGTACATTTTTACATTACTTAATTTACAATTTTACCATGAGGTACCAAGGTGAAATCGAAAACAGCTATATAAAGGGTGTGAAGGGGAGACTCTTAAGAGCATAAACCAAAGCAACAAAACAATCAATGGGGTCTCCAATGGCCTACTTAGCAGCAACTTTGCTTGTTTTAACAGTCTCTCTGACCTTTGTATCTCAATCAACCGCTAACTACTTCTATTCTTCTCCTCCACCACCTGTTAAGCACTACGAATACAAATCACCACCTCCTCCGGTTAAGCACTACCCTCCCCCTCCGGTTTATCATTCTCCACCACCACCTAAGAAACACTACGAATATAAATCTCCACCTCCTCCAGTTAAACACTACTCTCCACCACCGGTTTACCACTCTCCACCACCCCCAAAGAAGCACTACGTGTACAAATCCCCGCCACCCCCGGTTAAGCACTACTCTCCTCCTCCCGTTTACCATTCTCCACCACCACCAAAGAAACACTACGTGTACAAGTCCCCTCCTCCTCCGGTTAAACACTATTCTCCTCCTCCGGTTTACCACTCTCCACCACCTCCTAAGAAGGACTACGTCTACAAATCTCCACCCCCACCGGTTAAGCACTACTCTCCCCCACCAGTCTACCACTCACCACCACCACCCAAGAAACATTACGTATACAAATCTCCTCCTCCTCCGGTTAAACACTACACACCGCCTCCAGTTTACCATTCCCCACCCCCACCTAAAAAACATTACGTCTACAAATCTCCTCCTCCTCCAGTGATGCACTATTCTCCTCCTCCGGTTTACCACTCTCCACCACCACCAAAGAAACACTATGTGTACAAATCTCCTCCTCCTCCGGTTATGCACTACTCCCCTCCTCCGGTTTACCACTCTCCACCACCACCAAAGAAACACTACGTGTACAAATCTCCTCCTCCGCCGGTTAAACATTATCCCCCACCGGTTTACCACTCTCCACCACCACCAAAGAAACACTACGTGTACAAATCCCCTCCTCCTCCAGTGAAGCACTACTCTCCCCCTCCGGTTTACCATTCCCCACCCCCACCAAAGAAGCACTACGTATACAAATCCCCTCCTCCTCCGGTTAAGCACTATTCTCCTCCTCCAGTTTACCATTCCCCACCGCCACCAAAGGAAAAGTACGTATATAAATCACCTCCTCCTCCTCCAGTCCACCACTACTCTCCCCCACACCATCCTTACCTCTACAAATCTCCTCCTCCTCCATACCACTATTAGAATTCTCTGTCACGGTAATAACTTTCCCAATACTTACATTTACACACCTCATTAAGTTAACTTGTAAAAAGCCTATATGGATGCATGCATGAGAATATTTATATCGTATAGTATAAACTTTTGTAGGAGAACACGATGTGCACAAGAAGACAAAGTCAACACGGAAACATAATAAGAGAAACATAGAGTGAAAGAGAGAATCCAAACATAAAGCTTTCTCAGCATCTTCAACGTATTTTTACTTTTTGTTTGCAATAAATTTGAAACATGTGTGTGTTGATCAACTAATGGTCCATGTACGCATTCTGTAGTCATATAAATGTGTGTAAGTCTTACGTCTTGTTTCTTTCTGATTTCTTTCATGTGCAAGTTTCTATTAATAAAAAGACCATAAATAATAAGTTTGTATTTCTTCAATTTCTCATGCATGCAGCCATACTCCACTATGTTAGTACAATTTCTACCTTTCTTTACTTTTATGAAACAAACACTGTGTCTAGTAAATAATTATATACGAGGAAGAAACGAGCATAGATCACCCCCAGTGAAGAGTTCTAACCAAATTTTTTTTAAAAATAAGTTACATACTTTCAGTTAGGTTTTTCTAATTTTTAGAGACATGTAATTAAATAATATATATATATATATATATATATATATGTATTTTAAGAATTTTTGGTTTGAATTCTTTGGAAGTGTTCTTAGCCAACATTAATAGCAAAAGAATATGATAGGTTTCTCAAAATATTTTTTAATAATAAGAAAATGTTAGCAAATGAAAAAGGTGACAAATTTAATAAAAGTCTCTCACCATTGGTATTTTTCGGAAGAATCGATTGACACCTTCTCTTTTTTTTTTTTACTTACTTTTTTGTTTTTTTTTTATTGTTTTAATCATGAAAAAATTGTGGAGATACTCTCCAATGCGGATGCCCTATAGACTATAGTTCATAAAGAAGAATGGGTCAAATAAATCTTTTAAGTTATTTTCAATGTTTGATTTTTCAACACCTTTGTAACAGTTAGAATATTTGAATTTAGAATTATAATATAGGTTTACAGTTACTTTGGATATTTTCAGAACTTTTTCAATATTTGCTTCTCAAACGGCTTAACACTTATCTCCTCTCATGCAATAAACCAATTCGTAAAGCCAGTTTACCAAAAAAAAAAAAACAAACCAATTCGTCTCTTCCGACCATTTTATATTTCTCTTTTAGTTTGGCTTTGTTTTCGCAATTTGTGGATATGAGTTGATTTTGATGCATATCCTTAGAAGTTACTATCTCGAATCACTTATTTTGGTTATATATACCTAATTTACGCAGATTTCAAAAATTAGATATATATATAACTAAGCATAGTAAATTCTGGTTGATTTACCTCATATCATTGTATAAAATGATCTGTGTATTCTTGCAGTCTCTTAGAAACATCACACCAAGCAACACAAAAGAATCAAGTTTATATATACTTGAGGTGAAAATTATCAACTTAGTCGGGATGATTTATATAATAATTGATAATCATTATATAAATAATCATTTATCAATTATTTATATAATGATTCCTAAAACTGTGAGTTCAAGATGGTATACTGAAGGTCCGCTTAAGCATACCGAAGGCCCATTTAAGCATAGAAGGATCGGCTACCAGTTGGCATCCCAATTCAGGGGTTTTATTAACATAACGATTTACAAGAAACTCTCGAAGCAGAAATGTTCGTGAATGTCATATTTGATACACTGGTTTTTAAAATGTTTAAGAGGACAAAAGAGGAGAGAACCAATAAAGATATAGATGAGATTATGTGAGAGCTAGACTGACAAATATTAGCGGCCAGCTTCAATGTGTAATCTTGTTACATTCATGATGCTGTCATAGCCAATGGCGTTAGTATCCCCTTGTGCTGATAAGATTTCAACACCGAGCAAGTGCTCAGCCTCTTGTGGTTCAGGATACTGTTCCGACCACTTATGCTTGGTTTTTGTGCCTCTCAAGCCCTCAAGCTCAGCAGCTACTTCTTTCATCCTTGGTCTTTCCTCTCCCATCAGTCTTGTACACTCAACAGCGATTCTTGCAACTTCCTGTATCTCCTTTTGATTATCCTCATTCATTACTTGGCCGTCAATAATCTCATGCAACCTTTTCTCTTTCATGGCAGAAGCAAAGTAACTCACAAGATGTTTTGAGGTCTGTGGCCTATCAAAGCACAATGCCTTTTGACCAGAGAGCAGCTCCATGAGGACTACCCCGAAGCTATAAACATCGCTCTTTTCGTTCAACAACCCTGTGTTGTAGTATTCAGGGTCTAAGTAGCCTAGAGTTCCTTGCACCATAGTTGTGAGCTGCTCTTTATCCATCGGTATCAGCCTTGAAGCACCAAAGTCAGCTACCTTTGCAGTTAAGTTTTCATCAAGGAGAATATTAGCAGTCTTGACATCTCTATGGATGATTGGAATAGAGGCAGAAGAGTGAAGATAAGCGAGAGTTCCAGCAATCTCCACTGCTATCCTCAACCGGTGTTCCCATGTAAGAGAAGAATCAAACAAGGAACCGTGCAAGTGATCAAAAAGGGTGCCACTGTTAATGAACTCATACACCAGTAAAGGAACTTCAGTCTCTAAACAGCAACCCAAGAGCTTGACCACATTCCTATGGTTGATTTGTGAAAGCACAAGCACTTCGTTGATGAACTGCTCTACTTGGCTGCTGTCTCCAAGACGAGCCTTCTTTATAGCAACTACCGAGTTGTCCGGTAAAATACCTTTGTAGACTGTTCCTTGGCCTCCCTGACCGAGGATTCTACTTTCATCATAACCATTAGTTGCTTCCTTCATGCCTTCCTCAGTAAAGATCTTGACCTCAACATTTGATGGCCCTGCTCCTGACAGTCTCTGTCTCAACATGCCACCACCGTTTTGCTCAAAGAAGTGTTTTCGGAGCTCGGTGTTTTTCTTGTGTTTCATTTTCCTTTGTACACAGCTAACCACAAGTAGGATGACTAAGAAGCCGATGCTTGTTCCTGATCACATAAAACATAAAAATGACTAATTAGAGGAAGTTTTTTTTCAAAAAATAAAGACTCCAGTACAAGTGAGGGGAGCTTACCAAGAAAAATTTGAGTCCATCCATAATATTCAGGCCTGCCTTTACGCATGCAGCTATTGGTGGTGGCATTTAAGTTGAAACCAGATGGGCAAGTACAAAGGAAGTGTCCCATGGTGTTTACACAGGTGCTGGAGTCTGAACAGTTATGTTTGTGGACAGTACTACTAGTAGTACACTCATTGATGTCTGGCGCAAGAAATGTATCAGGATAATAACAAATGAACTCTCAAAAGCATAAATAAGGAAAAACATGAACAGTATGAAGTACCTTTGCAACCCTTCTCATTTGAAAGGTATGGATTCCCATCAAACCCTTCCTTACATTTGCAGATGTAACCGGTTCCACGGACAGAGTTGGAACATTCACTGTTCCAACCGCATATGTTTGCGCTTCCAACTTGCTGACATGAATGTTTACCAATAGACCAATCCAGTACCACAGGGAACCTCGTGATATTCCTCAGATTCATAAGATCCTCTGAAGATCTGAAGTTAAACATACCATCTTCCACTAGAAAGGCGTAGCTGCAAGGGTTGAAGCTATGAACAGAAGTATGGTTTGAAAAGCTATATGGTCTTACTCTGAAGTAGTTGATCCTTCTAGGAAGAGAAGTCTGGCAGCAACCTCCACTAGAACATGTTCCATTTGTCTCCCTAGGAGTGCTACATGTTGACATGCACCCAACTGAGTAATTTCCAACTTCGTTAGTGTTGAGAAACGCGTAAGTGTTACATCCTACTGCAGTGAATCTGTTCTTGTCGGAGAATGTTAAGTTACCAAGCCTAGTCCACCGGTTACTACGGCCAGTCTGGTTCCCTTGGCTGTTGTAACAAACATAGGATCTAGTAACCAGGACACGTAGCTCGCCGTTGTGCGTGATGTTGATCACTTCATTGCCGCCAAAGATTAGCTTATTTGTTTCGTTACATGTGAGTTTGAAACTATTATCGCCGCCATAGTAACATCCTTGAGAAGTGCCAAAAGGGTACTCGATTGAGACGTTGCCACATCTAGTTTGGCAACCTGACAAAGATTGGCCCTTGACCAGATGTGTATAAGCAAGAGAGAAAATGGCCAGCAAGAACAGACTCTGAATCTTCATATTCTACCTCTCTTTGATCTCTTCTCTCTAACTTTGAACCTCTTTTAAGGTTTATTTTTAAGTCTAATTCTTATAGGAAATAAACCTCAAGTCTTGAGATGTTCTGTTGACTCATTTTGGCCGACATTTTTCCACAAAGCTACACAAACAAGACCATGTCAATGTAATGTAAGGAGGACCAAAAACTAGCCCATATATTATATCCTAACGTCTACATCTGCTACAGTTTAACAATGTGACTTATTTTTGTAGTGTTCAAAGATTACGACGGTTAGTAGTTGCTAGGAATCTTCTAATGAGAAGAAATGGTAAATGTTCGGACAATATAATGATTTGATTATATTAATTATTGAATAGAAAAGCAGTTTGGCAATTTAGAAAGATTAATTAGTGGAGATTTCGTCAAGAACAAAACTTAGAACTCCCTCTTCGTCAACCTTCAAAATAGGCATGGGCGTTTTTACAGCAAATTGAAATCCAAACCTTAACCAAAACTGGAAAAAAAAAATCTGATCAAATCCGTTATAAAAAATATTCAAATTTATTTACTTTCAGATTTGGATACAACTCGAACCGAACCCAAAAAGAACTGAACTGAATCTGGAAGAAACCAAACCCAGCCTAACACGATCCAAAAATTAGTAAAACCCGAATGAGAGCTTAGTACCGAGAACCAAAAAAAATCCAAATTAATCGAACCATACCGAAAACAAAAAAAATCCAAATTAATCGAACCATACCGAATCCGAACACGACACCGAACCGAACGCCTAGGTCATCAATGTATTGTCCTTTCTTCCTCAGAATAATATATACTTCAAGTATAAATTTTTTATATTTTTTATTTTAGTGATGAAGAATGAAGATGGGTAGGAAATTAGGAATAAGGTTCATGATCACAACATGTGGGAGTAGAAACAATTAAGACAAAAGCAAAAACAAAGTGGAACATTACAACCCGTTGAGACATTGCTCAAATGTATTATTCTGATAGTGTAGTGTACAATACCAATAAAGAGTTATAAACATAATGATTGATGACCTGAGGATCAAGAATCTATCAAGCACAAAGATTCAAATGTTTAGTATGAAAAGGAAGATAGAAGAAACTTGGTCAGTTTCAAGGGAATGTGGCCTAATCAGCGGCCAGCTTCAATGTCCAATATTGCTACATTCTTGATGCTGTCATAGCCAGTGCTACTGGTTTCACCTTGTGCTGATAAGATCCCTAAACCGAGCAAGTGCTCACTCTCCTCTGGCTCAGGATAGTTATCCGACCACTGATGTTTAGTCTTACTACCTCTCAGGCCCTCAAGCTCTGCAGCTACTTCCTTCATCTTTGGCCTTTCCTCTCCCGTCACCCTCGTACACTCAACAGCAACTCTTGCAGCTTCCTGGATCTCCCTCTGGTTCTTCTCGTTCATCACTTGCCCATCAATAACCTCGTGCAACCTTTTCTCTTTTGTGGCAGAAGTAAAGTAACTCACCAGATGTTTTGAGTACTGTGGCCTATCAAAGCACAATGCCTTTTGGCCTGTGAGAAGTTCCATGAGGACTACCCCGAAGCTATAAACATCGCTCTTTTCGTTTAGCAACCCTGTGTTGTAGTATTCAGGGTCTAAGTAGCCTAAAGTTCCCTGCACCATAGTTGTGAGCTGCTCTTTATCCATCGGTATGAGTCTTGAAGCACCAAAGTCAGCTACCTTTGCAGTTAAGTTCTCATCAAGGAGAATATTAGCAGTCTTAACATCTCGGTGGATGATTGGAATAGAAGCAGAGGAGTGAAGATAAGCAAGAGTTCCAGCAATCTCCACTGCTATCCTCAACCGGTGTTCCCATGTAAGAGAAGAATCAAACAAGGAACCGTGCAAGTGATCAAAAAGTGTACCACTGTTAATGAACTCATAGACTAGTAAAGGAACTTCAGTCTCTAAACAGCAGCCCAAGAGCTTAACCACGTTCCTATGGTTGATCTGTGAAAGCACAAGCACTTCGTTGATGAACTGCTCTACTTGGCTGCAGTCACCAAGCCGAGCTTTCTTTATAGCAACTATTGAATTGTCTGGCAGTATCCCTTTGTAGACTGTTCCTTGGCCTCCCTGGCCCAAGATTCTGCTATCGTCATAATCACTAGTTGCTTCCTTCATGCCTTCCTCAGTGAAGATCTTGACATCAACATTTGATGGGCCTGCTCCTGAGAGTCTCTGTATCAGCATGCCGCCACCGTTTTGCTCGAAGAAGTGTTGTCGGAGCTCGGCGGTTTTCCTGTGCTTCATCCTCTGCTGTATAGAAGTAACCACCAGCAGAATGCACAAGAAGCCGATGGTTGTTCCTAATTACATCACACATATATGATTAGAGAGCGAGTTGTTATAGAAAATAAAAGAATCCAGAAACCAGTTAGGGAAGCTTACCAAGAAAAATCTTAGCCCATTCATAGTCTGTTGAACCTGAGTCAGGCTTCTCGTTAATCTCGGTAAGAGAGCAGCTCATAGTAAAGTTTTCTTTGTGGTAACCAGTTTTACAAGGACACCAGAAGCTTCCGTTCGTGTTCTCACAGAAGCTGTTTTCTGTACAGTTATGTTCATGGGTAGTACTATTACACTCATTGATGTCTGGCAAGATGCAAACAAGAAACTGTATAATAAGCAAAAGCATCTAACTGAAGTGACCAAAAGAATAAACAAAACAAGTTAATGTACCTTTACAACCCTCTTTCAGATATGGATTCCCATAGTAACCTGGTTCACATTTGCAGACGTAACCGGTTCTGACAGTAGAGTCAGAACATGTACTGTTTACACTGCACAAGCTCCCGTTTCCAAGTTGATTGCATTTCTGTCCTCCGATAGACCAATCTAGCACCACAGGTAACCACGTAGTCTGAAGATAAGAATAATCCACCAATCCTTTATCACTTAACTTAAACTTTCCATCTTCAATATCATTAAACTTAAACTTCCCATCTTCAACGACAAAGGCGTAGATGCAAGAACTTCTATGGGGACGCTCAGAAGTGTCGTTGACAAAGCGATATGGTCTGACTATGTACCAACTGCTCCCTGCAGAGACAGGGTTTTGGCAGCAACCTTCACCATTACATTCTCTATTTGTTACAAGTGGTTCCTCATCACATACCGATATGCATCCGAATGAGTTTTTCCTAGTTCCACTAGTTGTCACAAAAGCATAAGTGTCACAACCTACTGCAAAAAGGGTGTTGTTGTCGGAGAGAGTTAAATTTCCGAGCCTGTCGTTATAGTAGGCAGCGCCTTTTTGAAGATGTCCAGACTCGTTGTAGCAAGCGTAGGATGGAGGAAACGTGATGCTTAGCTGGCTGCTGTGAGAAATGTTGACAACTGGAAAGCCGCCATTAAAGAATAGCCCTTGCTCGTTACATGTGAGTTTGAAACTGGGATCTTCCTCATGGTAACAACCTGGAGTTGTGCCGAAAGGGAACTCAAGTGTAACATTTCCACATTTTTCTGGGCATTTTTGCTTGGTTTGACACTTGATGGGTTGCGTACAAGAAAGGCAGAACATAGCCACCAAGAACAGATACTCCTGCAACTTCATCTTCCTTGTTTCTTTCTCTCCAAACTTGTTTTCTCTTTGAGTTCTCTCTGAAGCTTATTCTAAGAAAAAAAAAGGTAGAAGAGTGATCTTAAAAATGATCCGTTTACCTTCTTAGCAGACCAATTCATATTTTTCTATTTTACTTTGCTTCCCAAATCTATAATACAATAATCCATCATCCAATTACACAGCCAAGACTTTTCTACTTTTATTTTGGTCAAGGGAAGACCATGTCAGTGTAATACAAGTACATGCCATATAATAACTTTTTAACATAGAAAAGAAAAACCCATTTGCCAATTCTTTTAAGAAAAAAAAAACATTTGTCAACTTCAGTCTCTATCAAGATAACTTTCTTCTTCTTCCTACATTAATTGAATAACGGGATTTGAATCTGGACTTTGTTTTGTTAATGCCTCTCTAGAGACTTTCTTATAATCATCACATGTTATGTGTTTTCTTTTAATGTTAAGTGTTTCTTTTTTGAAGCTGTATTTACCTGCAACCTGAAGTTAAGAATCAGTGACTTTATTCCTCAGCACAAGTGGTGATGTTCTCTTCTTCTCCCTCGTGAAAGGGACCCTTAGTGTCTGAAGATTCCATCAGCGTGAATGGAGATCACATACTCCCTGTAATAACTCTTCTGCCTAAGGTTCTCTAGATCCACGTCCAACTAAAAACAAGAAATGAAACATTTGTTACATTCCGAAAATTGTATAAAGTTGTCAGAGATAAATAATACAGCAGAATGATGAAAATAACCTTAACCAGTTGAAGATTACTTCAAGCCTTAAGGTTAATATGAAGAAAGTGAGCGGGAGGTGCTTATACTAAACGATCCTTTCTCACTACATTCTCAACCTTCATTACTGAATGCAACCACAATGATCTCTCATATCAAAGAGTCTCGAGATCATTACAATCAAAGCAAGCTTACAAGAAGAGCACAAAACAATTCTTCATTTACCTAAAGCTATATACCAACCAAGAGAGTTTGAAGCCAATGCCGTTATAATTCAACACCCAATTCCCTTTGCCTCAACTCCAGTCCCATCCTATTATTCTCACGCTTCATCCTTTCATTCGCTTGAGTTCTTGATGCCTTTTCTTACTAAACCTCTCCCACCTTGATTCACATCAGCTTGAGGAAAAGGCTGCTCCTCATACTCATCACCTTCCCCATCATGATCCTCAACTTGATGTTGATCATCACTGTTCCTAAGCGTCAACTTTAAGGAACGCTGCAAATGCAGCATGTTCCCATTGTGATAAGAACATCATCCTTCTCTTTATCATTCAAGTAACCAATAGAATCCAAAAAGCTTAGGATTCTCAAATTACCATCTAATTTCTTCATATATAAAATAAATAGACTTTTAAGTTTCATGAGACTACAAGGTAAGCAGAGCCGGTCCAAACGTGATGATGAACTCTCATCCCATGGAACCTTGTAGATTGAATCCTCCGTACGAGGAAGCTCCACCATTTCGTATCACAAGGGCTTGCGAAAAAACTATGTAGTGGACATTAAAGATCCGAACTTTAGTGAGAGATAACTATAAGTAGTATCTCACAAAAGTTTGAACTTGCTTCGTCTTATCTGTTAATCTTTTACCAACCGCTTGTGTTACACAACGATCACAGTGTGTTACACACGAGTTCGAGAGAAAGAATAAGATAGACGTTTCAGACTTATAAACTTTCTGAAAAATACTTTTGTATTATTGAGATTCGGTAATTATGTTTACAACAGATGATTGATCTTTATATAGAGATCGAATCAATACAAGTATAAGAGACACAACTCTTTATACTAAAGGACACAACATGAAGAGTTACAACTCTTTGTGTAATAACATAAAATAACTAACTTATGTAAATGTATCAAGGAGAGATTAGATTATAGTTTAACACTCCTCCTTAATCATATCTCGACTTGACTCCAAGCTGCTTCCTTAGATCTTCAAATCTTGAACCACCCAATGCCTTTGTGAGAATGTCTGCGAGTTGATCATCCCCTTTGCAATACTTCAGTTCAATGATTCCCTTTTGCTCAGCTTCCCTCACGAAATGGTACTTGATCTCTATGTGCTTCGTCCTTCTGTGTTGCACCGGATTCTTCCCAATTGTTATTGCTGATTTGTTGTCACATAAGATCGGAATGCCTCCTTCAAACTTCTGACCAAAGTCTTCAAATAGTCTTTGTAACCACACTGCTTGATTTGCTGCTGCACACACGGCTATGTACTCTGCCTCAGCCGTTGATTGCGCCACTGTTTGTTGCTTGCTTGACTGCCAACAAAACATGGCTGATCCAAGAGTAAACACATAACCTGAAGTGCTTTTCTTGTCTTCCTTAGAACCACCCCAATCGCTGTCCGTGTAGCCTAGAAGTCTTGGTTCTTTCACGCTTGTGAATTACACTCCAAAGTTTGATGTTCCTTTGACATATCTTAACACCCTCTTGGCTTCTTAGTAGTGCTTCATGCGAGGTGATGACATGTATCTTGAGAGATAAGCGCTTGCATACATCACATCAGGTCTTGATGCACACAAGTACAAAAGCCCTCCAATGATGCTTCTATACTTAGTCGGATCTCCATACTCCTTGTCATCCTCAACTCCTTTTCCTTGTGGTGTAAGTGGGTTGCTTACACTCTTGCTGTCTCGCATCCCAAACTTGTCTACAAGTTTGTTTGCATACTTTTCTTGTGAAAGAAATATGCCTCCATTGTCTTGAATTACTTCCATTCCAAGAAAGTAGTTCAACAATCCAAGATCCACCATCTCGAATTCGTTCTTCATGTTCTCCTTGAATGTGTTGATGCTCTGAATGTTGCTTCCTGTGATGATTATATCATCCACATATAGACTCACGATCAACACATCTCCTCCTTGCTTCTTGATGTATAAGGCCGCATCATTCATACTCCTCTCAAAACCGTTTTGAAGAAAGTATGAATCTATCCTTCCATACCATGCCCTTGGGGCTTGCTTTAAACCATATAAAGCTTTGTGTAGCCTTAACACCTTGTGTTCCTTCCCGTGTGTCACATACCCAGGCGGTTGTGTGACATACACTTCTTCCTTGAGGTCGCCATTGAGAAAGGCTGACTTCACATCCATCTGATACAATCGCCACTTCATCTGAGCCGCATAGGCAAGTATGGCTCGTATTGTATCATGTCTTGAGACAGGAGCAAACGTCTCAAGGTAGTCAACACCATACTATTGAGAGAACCCTCTTGCAACTAGCCGTGCCTTGTGCTTGATGTGATTGCCATTTGCATCGGTCTTGATCTTGTAGATCCACTTCACACTTATCACATTCTTCTCCTTTGGCTTATCCACTAGTTCCCACGTCTTGTTCTTCTCAATCATGGCTATCTCCTCATTCATTGCTTCTCTCCATTCCTTGGTACCACACGCTTCATCATAAGTGTATGGTTCTTCATTTGCATGAAGACAAGCTTCTATAGCTTGAGCCGCTTCATCAAGCTCTACTCTCGGTGCCATTTCCATGATATCAACCATGGACCTGAACTTCCTTGGTGCCTCAAAAGTTTCTTCATCTCCACTACTAGTATCATGATCATCATTTTGAAAAAGAACAGGACTGAAAGTACCTCCAAACTGTTCCTCAGGGCTGGATGCACCTTCGGTTTGTTCCTCAGGACTGGATGCACCTTCGGTTTGTTCTTCAGGCGAGTGAGAGTCTTCCATAGACAACTCCAATGTCTTCCTCACTTCTTCTTGCCTTTTCCAATCCCACTTATTTCCTTCTTCAAACTCGACATCTCTTGATACTTCAATCTTCTCATTCTCCAAAATGAAAACTCTATAGCCTTTGGATTGGTTGCTATATCCAACAAAGACTCCACGCTTTGCCTTGACGTCTAGCTTCCTCCTCTTTTGATTCGGGACATGTATGTAGCATATGCTACCAAACATTCTCATGTGTGACACATCTGGCTTGTGTCCACACCACTTCTCTATAGGAGTGACATCTTCTTTTATTGCCTTTGATGGCAGACGGTTTTGAAGATATGAGGCAGTGTATACCGCTTCTGCCCATAACTTGAGCGGTAAGTCTTGCTCTGCCAACATCGATCTAGCCATCTCCACCAATGTCCTATTCATGCGCTCCGCTACACCATTTTGTTGAGGTGAGTAAGGTAAGGTGACTTGCTTATTGATTCCTTCTTCTTCACAGAACCGGTTGAATTCTCGTGAAGTGAACTCACCACCTCCATCTGATCTCAGTGTCTTGATGGTACAATCCGATTGCTTCTCCACCATTGCTTTGAACTTCTTGAACAGTGAGAATGACTCTGACTTTTGCTTCATGAAGTATACCCAACACATGTGAGTATGATCATCCAAGAATAGCAAAAAGTATCGGCTTCCATCAACAGATTGGTGCTGCATTGGCCCACATACATCCGTATGTACAATCTCAAGCTTCTCTCTTGTCTTAGTTTGAGATTCCTTTGGGAAGCTTTTGCGTGATTGCTTTCCAAGTCTACACGCCTCACATGCTTCCTTCTTGACTTTAAACTTTGGTAATCCCTTTACCAAGTCTTTGTCTTGCATTTGTTGCAACCTTTTGTCGCCTACATGACCAAGTCTTTTGTGCCATGTCTCCATCTTTCCTTGCTCACTAGCGCTCAAGGCTTCTTCTACCTGAGCCGAACTCATCCTGATTCGATAGCTTTTGTGAGTCATTGGGATATTCATTATCCTCCTTCCTTTTGCATCATCTATGATGCATCTCTTCTCTTGGAAACTCACCCGGTATCCGCTTGAAACAATTTGTGGAACACTCAACAAATTTTTTGCCAAACCCGGAACCAAAAATACATTTCTGATGGTCTTCTTGCCACCTTTAGTCATGACGGTAATGTCTCCTTTACCGGCTGTCATGACTGTGCTTCCATTTCCAATCTTTATTGGAACCTTGATACTCCTATCAAGCTTTGAGAAGTAACTCTCCTCCTTTGTCATATGATTAGTTGCTCCACTGTCTACTAACCAGACATCTTCCATCACTGTTGTTGCTGCTTCGCTCGCAGTGAACAACATGTGATCTTCATTTGAATCTTCTTCGAGACTCACATGTGCCTTCTCTTTCTTCTTTGAGTAGCACTGATTTGCAAAGTGGCCTAACTTGCCACAATTGTAACACTCCTTGTTACCTCTGTGATCCTTCTTTGGATCATCCTTCTTCTGTTTCCTCCAACACTCGCTCTCATTGTGGTTGTTTCTCTTGCAGAAACCGCACCACTTCTTGCCTCCTTGGCGCTTTGAGTTGTCTTGTGTAACACCAGAATTTTTGTGTTTAACACGAGCATCGAATGCTCCTTCACTGGTGCTTTCTTCTCTTGCAGTCAGCCTTGCTTCATGAGCCTTCAAGATCCCGATCAACTCTGTCATCTTTGTTGAAGTCGAATCGCTTGTTTGCTCCAACACACTGACTATGCTATCAAACTTGGCTGGGAGAGAGATGAGTATCTTCTGTATGAGTTGAACATCCGACTTCTGTTCACCATGATAAGTTAATTGATTTGCCAATTCAACTATCTTATCTGTGAAGACCTTAATGTCTTCATTCTCATACATCTTCAGATTCTCATACTCCCTTCGCAATGTTTGAAGTTTAATCAAACGAACTTGAGGAGAGCCTTCATACTCCTCCTTCAATGCATCACACGCCTCTTTGGATGTTGATGCTGCTGCAATCCGTGAGAATATATGATCCGATACAGCAGTTTGCAAGATTTGCAAAGCCAATGTATCGTTCATCATCGCTTCTTCTCTAAGCGATCTTGCCCTTGCTGTTTCAGGGGTTTCATCCACTTGTGCTGGTGTGGCTGCTACGCCTTCTTCAACCACAGACCATAACTTCCTGGTCTTGAGAATGGTTATCATTTTGATGCTCCAGAAGTCGTACTTCTCTCCATCAAATATGGGGATTACTTGATTCTTCATCGTTTCGAATGATTCCGAAATCGTATGACAAAATTCTCTAGCCTCCTTTTCTCCACGCCAAGTGTTTCTCTTACTAGTGCTTTTTTCTTTGTCCTCTCAAACGTAAAGCTCTGATACCATGTTAATCTTTTACCAACCGCTTGTGTTACACAACGATCACAGTGTGTTACACACGAGTTCGAGAGAAAGAATAAGATAGACGTTTCAGACTTATAAACTTTCTGAAAAATACTTTTGTATTATTGAGATTCGGTAATTATGTTTACAACAGATGATTGATCTTTATATAGAGATCGAATCAATACAAGTATAAGAGACACAACTCTTTATACTAAAGGACACAACATGAAGAGTTACAACTCTTTGTGTAATAACATAAAATAACTAACTTATGTAAATGTATCAAGGAGAGATTAGATTATAGTTTAACATTATCCACTCACCACCTTCTTTGTGCTTTCTCTGTCTCTCTGGATGCGAAAAAGGCTCTCCTTTTTGTTTAAAATTTATTTTTTCTTTTCTAGTCCAAATGTTTAGTACATTTATTATCTTAGCCGCACAAGTATTATTGTAGTTATAAAATGACAAGTGTTTCCTTGTGCTTGGACTTGTATTTGTGTTATTATTATTTTTTTTCCAGCATTTATATTATTGAACTCCATTATAATGGTTCATTTAACCTGGGAGATTGATTGTTTTTCAAAAAAATATATTTTAAAATTATTTGCATAAATGAATTCGATTTTGATATAAAAACACTCACATAAAATTTCTATATTATTTAAAGAGAATCAACCTAAAAATTTACTTAAAAAATTTGTTGCACCTATTCATTTTTAGCCATCTATTACGTATAATCAAATATTATAACAAACTCTTATTATAGCAGCCACATAACATCATCTAACTTTTAAATAAACTCATATTGTGACTATTACATACATTGATATAAACTTTGCGCTGGTATATCTCGAGGTGAATCATTTTTTTATAAACATTTGATATCAAACTTACTATCATATATGCAACTGAGATATCATACCACTCAAATTCTATCTACATTCCGAGAGGTCAGATACTCGAACTATGATAAACTTCAGATAATGAGTATATACTTATTTGGATGTTTTGAAGTTCAGATGTTTGCTGAGGAAGAACCTATAGAACCATCACCATCAATAACTTACCTTTACATGTAGAAATTTGATCAAACAAAATTAATTGAATTTCATATATCTAATCATCCTCATTAGAGCATCTAACTTTTTTACAGAGATTCATTACTATCCTGCATTTAAAGCCTTTGTATACATTATTTTATACATCATATTATTCACATTTGTATAATTACCCAAAACCAAACCATATAACATAATTCAATATATTATAACCAAACTGCATAATTGCATCCTTAAACCGAATCGTATAAATGCTTTAGATATGATACTAATTTACATAAGATTTCCCTAAATTCACGTGATTAAGACTCAACAAATACGATTTTATACTATTATAGATACAAAAATATTTATCAATTACATATTTAGATTTAAACAAGAATTTTGAGTGTATTATAACCAATCACTATTCTTTTTGAGTTGTGTTTTCTTAATATTTATTAGAGTATATTCTAATAACGTTACGATATTATGCTGATTTATATATTGTATTTAATTTAACTTATTTTTCAAAAATGAATCTATACTATTAAAACTCAAACAAGTACTAGAACAATATTCAAATACTCAAAAAATCCTAAAACTTACCCAAAATACGATCCAAAAGAACTGAAAATACCCAAAATTTATCCGAATACACAAAATACATATTCCTAAAACTGGAAATTTTATCTGAAACTCGAAGCTATAACCAAAAGCCCCATCCCAAAACTTAAAATATGTATGTAATACCAAAACATATCTGAAATATCCAAATATACACAATATACACCAAACATTTTGGGTACTCTGGATCGGGTCTCGGATAGGACCCGGACTCAAACCAAGACCCGCGTGTCCAAGAAAATACCCAATAGGTACTTTTTCCTGAACCTGGACCTGAACCAAACTTATATTTATGGATCGATTTCGGTTTTTTTTTTGGATCCAAATAAAATATCCATACATAAGATAGAGTTACATAAGAGTGTATATATATCTCATATCAAATTACTCAAAAATTATTTTTAAAAAGTTAAAAAATTCCTTCTTCAATATGATATGAATTTGTAACATAATAATACAACAATCCCAAAATACTAATTCATATGAAAATTTGTATATGATCCAAAATCTAATATTTTATATACAACTGAAGCTAACTAATTGGACCAATCGATGGAATAATACAACATAAATATTATTCCATGATACTAGTTGGACTAATCGATCAATAAACTAGTCAAATTCTAGGAATCAATCAAATTGCAAATATACAATATGAAAAAGATACATAATGAGTAAAGAATGGAGAGAGAGAAGAGGAGGAAGACATGTTGTTAGTAGCAGAGAATGGAAAGGGTGAAGGAAAAAAGGAGGCGGAAGAAAGAGAGGCAGAAGAGACGAAAAGAATAATTGGAGAGAGAAGATACATTGTTTGGGTGTGTTTAAGTTAAATAACTTTTTAGATATTTAAAAAAAAAAAAAGTACCTGATCAGTTCAAAGTATGTGTAAATGTAAAAGAAGAAAGAAAAAGTATGTCTTGACGTAATTTTTTCAGATTAAAATAGGTTGTGTAAGATTATTTTGATGTCTAGTGGTCCATATGAGAATATTGTCAATGTTATTACCACATGTTAGGAATCAAAGGTAGTGTTTGTTTGACCTATAGAGACATGCACTGTTCAAACGAGTCGTCTCCTGCTCCAACTGAAGCATTTAGTAAACAGCTGGGCAAGAGCCTAAAGCACCAGTAACAAATTAAAAAGAAGTGTGAACAGAAAATAACTTGAATATAACTTCTCTTGGTTGTGTTCTTGTGGCTTGAATGCTGTGACATTTAATTTGATATAGTTTCCAAGTGATGTTACTTTCATGCGAAACGAAAGTAAAATTTAAAAGATTTATTTACCTTTTTGGATATCATATAATTTACTTGAAGGATTTACCTTGTGTATCTTTATATTGCTTTTCTAATGGTAATTTGTTGGTTACTTGGTTGTGTATATTTTGTATATGGAGATATATCTGTTTCTATCATTTTATAAAAGTTCCATTTCCCTTGTTACGAGGATGTGAGAGTTTACACGCAATCTCGTCCCAAAACCAAGCATAAAATTTAGAGCATCTCCAATGGTGATACCCAATCAGAGTCTTTAGAAAAAATATTTTTTGTTTTTTTAATTATTATTTTATTTTCTTTTTCATATAAAGAAAAAAGAAATATCAACCAATTGCAGGTTGACACATGTTGTGGGAGTCTACAAATAGTGTAAGGATTCACTAAAAAAGAATCTTTATTTAGATATTTTAAGGATTGAATCTTTCGTTTTTTATGGAATCCACTGATTATTTAATTATTTTTTTCTTAAAAACTATCCTTGAGAATTGATGTTGCAGGTGCTCTTGGTTTTACATATCGGTAATACATATGAGATCATTGAAAACGACAAAGATTCAACAACTAGTTCTCTTTTATTTTTCTTTCTTTCGGAGATCATTGATTTGTCATGAAGAGCTTTGTTTATGGTCGAACATGATCAAACTCTAAAGTTTCTGATCTTTGGTGGTGATTTTTTTTTTTCTTTTTGGAACGTAACTCATTCGTGTTTCTAGTCTAAGAGTTCAAAATTTGAATATAAATTCATTCACAAACACATTATTTTCGCAGGCAACAATGAAACGGATAAAATTTAATTAATTAGGCTCTAGTAGATGTCATGTAGTTATAAATGCTAACGGGTTATGACTACCAACAAATTAAGTGGTATTTTGGCGGATGAGGTTTTGACCAAAAAATATACATTTTTTATGTTGGTGTCTGAATAAAATTAAAATTTTATATTCATGATTACGCTTTCATCTAATATATATTAAAAATGAAACTTTGCTTGCATGTATTTTACCAGTTTTTTCGAGTAAAATTAGAATGCAAATGGAAGTATAGTTGTTTTACATTATTATTTCGTATTTGTTATAATTAATACCTCTTCTCTCCAACCTCTCTCTAAAAAACTCTCAACTCAAAAGCTTGTTTCCGGTGGCCGGTGGCCTTTCGCCGCCGGTTACCATACTCTTTTGTTTTTGGTTTGTTGTATCATATTTCTAAAGTTTCGCTAGGCGAATTACTCTTCGATCAATAAATCGATCAATACTTCCGCATAGTCGGACTCATCTTCGCTAGGCGATTTTGTTGTGGTTAATAAACTCTGATCGTTTCCGATCGGTTTTACCTTCTCCTCTTTCGCAATTAAAACTGTAATATCATTTGTTGTGTAGTCAATCTGTTCCTTCTCCAAGGATATGCATCTAATCCTTTCTTTCAAGAGTCAATCTTTACCGTGTACTCTGTGAAAGCCAATAAAATTGCTTTGGTAAAGTATCTTTGTGGAGAGGAAGCGATGATGTAGGAGTTGACTTCGATGGACTTTAAAGGAGATTAGTAGAACTGGCATCCTCTCTAAGTAGATGATGGTCCGGTAAAAATCTCTGAGTTGGTCAATCGAACAATCCCCGAGTTATCATCCATGAAGATGGAGAGGTCTCTACATAGACAAAGGATGAAGCGAATGATGGAGTTCAGAGATATGAATGATTACAGAGAGGTATCCTTGATCATGTTGAGAAGCAAAAGATGGAGACTCGATGCACAGGCGGCGGCGAACTACGGTGACTAAACATGCCCTATTGCATGAAGAACACGTATCTCTTATACGTGTCTTCTGTTTCTTCAGCTGACGCCACGTAGAAGGATAACAATTACACAGCGATCTCCTTTACGATTTTTAAATTGAGCTTCTTTGTACTTTATTTTCATTTGGGTCTCGTTTGTAATAGTTCATACTCTGCAATGTTTGGCCATTGGGCCTGAATCAATACAATGGTTGACAAAAAAAAAAATGGAAGTAAATTTACGGAAATCTTGCCGTTTGTCTATTAGAGCTACAAGTGTTAAAAAAACTCAACGCGCCATTTATCTATTAAGAAATACGCCATTTGAGAGATTTATAAACATATTGGCTTTTTTACATAAATCTAGAAACAAGCCATGAATCCATAGACTCCAAAGTTTCTTACATAAAAAGAAACGTAACCGCTGAAAGTAGGTTGCATGAAACATGAAGAAGGGTTCGGTCACGTATGTAAACACACACACACACACAAAAACTATCACATACCATGTGATCCGACCAGTTTGGTCAAACCAAACGTAACGGCCATAGCTAACCATCCTCCAATCAAAACCCTAGCCGATGACTTAACCACCGGTGCTTTCCCCAAAACTGCTCCCAACCAACCAAACATAACCAAAGCCAACGTCACCGCCGCCAGAATCACTCCAACCCTCACTTTATACTCTTTCACAAACGCAGCCGCCAATAAAGGCACAATCGCTCCAAGAGAAAACGCTAACGCAGACGCAGCAGCCGCTTGCATCGGGCTCGGAAGCTTTTCTTTCTCTATCTCTCCTCCGTTCTCTCTCTTCATTTGAGCCACCTCTATGTCGTACTGAGAGTAAACAGAGACAAACTCTCCGATCGCCATGCTACAAGCTCCGGCGACTAAACCGGCAAAACCAGATAACATCATGGTTTTAACGTCTCCCTTAACCGCACCGACACCCATCATAAGCGAGGCCGTGGAGACAAGACCGTCGTTGGCACCGAGCACAGCGGCTCGTAGCCACTGAGCTCTTTTGGAGAAGTCGAAAACCTTTTCTTGGTCTTTCTCCATGTCTACGTTCAAGCTGTTGTTCACGTTGTGGGACTCCATAGTGATTTTGGTCTTTCTTTTACTTTCTTTTGTAAGTTGAAATGAGAAGATAAGAGAACGTTTGATGAAGTGTGGAGAACACACGCTTAGGTTGAGTTCTATTTATGGAGAGATTTCGTGTGAAACATTATTTAAAATAAAGAATATTATGTGGTGGAGTCGACGATTCATATATGTGGCCCATCATCACAACTAATGGAAGTACTTTTACTATATTGGACAAATTGGACTGGAAATTAACCACTACCTCTGTTTTCATCTTGTTACTGAATTTGTTTCCATTAATTACATATTCAAAAAAAAGAGTTTTGTTTACCAAACATAGCGCTTGACTAATTAATATATGTGGATCATATCCACCAGTTAAAGAAATAATGTTACTATATTGGCCAAAATGTGGACTAAGTAACACGGACCTCTTTAACTTTTAGTTCTGGTTTTTTACCTTCATTAATAATCTTCAAAACTTGAATATTTCTTACCAAACACACAAAAACATGGTTATCACTTCTATGTGCATACCAAATTCAATGGCTGGAGATGATGTAGTGAGCTCAAACTGTGAAGAAACAATTTGTTCTTCAGTATCCCTAAGGGCATCTCCAATGATGCTCTATAATCTCTTCTATAATTTTCACTAAAATAGAGTAATGTAGAGTAAAAATCAACATTTTTCTATATTTCACTCTATTATAGAGTTAACCATTGGAGCAAAACCAACTCTATAATAGAGTTACTCTATTTTAGTGGGAATTATAGAGGAGATTATACATTTTCTATATAGAATAAGACATTTTCTTTAACAACATTAAAGTAGATTGGCACATTGCTTATCTTGTGAAACTGAGTTTCTTTGTTATTACGGTTAGAGCGACATATACACCGACGAATTATGAACTCTATTCGATAAATGAATTTGAAAAATATATTGTGTTTTAAATATAATTAGAAACACTATATAAAATGGAATTAGCGTAATGATGGTACCTTCGTGATTACTAGTTTACTATTGGTATTATTATTCTCACTGCTGTCTTGTATGCATAGACATTGCATTGAAAATAAAATTAGTGTAATGATGGTACTTTAGCATTCTATATTTTTTATTTATTTTTCAAGCACTGGAATATTGAATTTAGCAAAGATCTAACCGTTTTGGCACTGTGATTACATGTTTGAAATGAACAAATAAAGCTGTAGACGTATAATTAAAGTGGATTTCCGCGTACGATCGGTAAAGTTAAAGCATACGATACTTGGCATAAATATACCCTAAAAACCGATCTCAATTGAAACTAACTACTTCTCTAGCAAAAAAAAATAATATTAATAATAATTGAAATACAACGGAAAAGAAATATGAAACCACGCACATTTGTTTTCTGGTTTATCTTTTTCTTAGGGATTTGTGTGTTTTGCCACTTTATTTTATTCGCGAAGGTCAAAAATAAAAAGACATGTGAGACCGAAATGGGTATGCATACGTACAATATGAATTGTTCTAGCGTCTTCATGATTCATAGCCATGCACATTTTTTTTTTTTTGTAAAATCATAGCCATGCACATGTTTCTTGAGAGAAAATATGATACAAATTAAATAAAAATGAAATCCCAACTTCTTAAACGGTGACCTACCGGTGGTATTAAATAAGATACGAAGTCTGCTGACCACTATTCAAAGTTTTGTTAAACTTATATATAAGGATTTAGTTCGTCATCTTTCCATATACTACCAATACAAATATGACACAATAGGTTTTCTTTTGGCAGTACATAGAGTAAATTGTCTCAAAATACTAACTAAAAGAAGTTGGATATTAAGAATTTGTCTAACACAATAAAACTTTAGAGAATTAGTAATAGTGATGATGGAATGAGCAAAATAACAATTTTATCCCTATTTGCAAAGATCTCTCCTATAGATTTGATCATATTTATAATAGTTTTCATGCTCGATAGAGATACCATGATCATATAAAAAAAATGACAGTACCCAACAGTGTGTTTAGGTAGATCACTAAAAATGGTAAATTGTATGGGTAGAGAGTGCAAATACTCTACATATTATTATATTGACTCAAAGTACCATATTCAAATTCCGAAAATACTTTAATTAATTAGACTATTGAGTAAATTAGCTCAATATACTTAAAAGTGTGAGATACCATACAAATGGGAAAAAATGGTAATGATGGGGGAAGAAAATTGGAGGGATTTAGGGTATAGAATGCAAATAGGGGATACTTGGTGTGTAGAGAGTACAAATTCTCTAGACTATTTGCAACTCCCTAACCACACAATATACCATATTTAGTGATCTAGGTAAACACATTGTTGGGCACTATCTTTATCTTAATGTTTTGCTCACTTTATCATCACTATGTCCCTCAAAGTTTTATTGTGTTAGGCAGATTCTTAATATCTAATTTCTTTAGTATTTTGAGCAAATTTACTCAATAAAAGATTAATGGAGCAAAAAGATTAAGCAAGTGTGTATCAACGTAAAATAAAAAGAGCTTCGTATTAAAGTTCTTACTTTGTTTTAAACTGTAGAATTTCAATCGGGGTTTGATTGGTGGTTAATCCATTTCTGCCTAAAATAAATAAAGAGCTTTCTCAAAGTTTCAGATTTTCTCATATTTTAGTAAATAAAACAAGTGATAACATTTTATTCCTTCCTTGTTTTATTTTTATTTTTTGGGTCAAAATTCCTTCCTTGTTTAATTCTTAGATTATTCATTGTGATGTTTAATTATACAAACTTAAAAAAAAATAGTGGTCGGCTGATTTATTTTCTTCTATTATTCTTTTTATTCCTTTTTCTTACTACACGGAACCTGTGAAAGCGTTTTTCTATTAAAGAGAAAATAAAACAACTCTGTCTTCCTTTTACTTTCTGTTGGTTGATTATACTTTTGTTCGACAAAGAAATGACCCAAAACAAAAAGAGATATTATTAAGCACACAAACTCTCTGTATTATTTGTTAACCGTTCTCTGTAAGTTTCTTAGTGTTTGACCAAATTTAATCAATGGATAATATACACATACATTTTGATAGGGCGCTGGTTGATAAGTGTAATCATAATCTGAATCTTCTGTTCATTATATATTTAATAAAAGATGGATTCATTAGGATGAATGGATTAATGTATACACCACTACTTAAAGACGGACACATAATGGACAAATTAAATATTAGACAGTATAATCCAACTAGCTTATGTAGATGAAGGGGATTAAAGTTGAATCAGATGCTTTTCACATTATCATTCTTAAACCCAGAGAGCCGTCTGCAAGCTAAAATCATAAACAACAAATTGATAGTAGATAATGAACAAAAAGATTACTTTTTCTTGATTATATAAAATAAATAAAATAGATGGATTGATGAATTGGAGAGCACTGAGAAATACATTTTGTATGGGGATAAAATAATGGAAAGAGTTGGACATATAACATAAAGAAAGAGGAAGAGTGTGGTTGCCACACGAATAGCACTACACATCACCATCATCATCACTTGTTAGTTGTTACAAATCTACGTATTATGTTTCTTCAGATGAATGCATGCATACGTAGTCGCCTACGTACGTATATGCCAGCTCATTTAAACATTCGCGAATATTGAATTTGTATAACCCAAAGTATATAATATATATATATCAAGGAACCCAACGGCTAATGGTAGTTGATTTGATAAGAGGACAAGACGTAAACTCATTCAACTACTACCGAATACAAAAACACGCTAGCCCTTTCTAAAAAACGTTGTTGGGCATATTCTGGAATTAGTTGGGTTCATGGCCAGATCACTGGAATTATCAGATATATATATTCATAAATCTTGTAATGTTAAAGAATATATAGATATTAATATCATCATTTACCTATGTGAGCAGTAATTTGTTATTTATTTTCTCTCACATACCGCGCGCATTCCAATTAATTGTGGATAATTTTCGATATGGTTGTATGGTAAAAACCACTAAATCACAAAACTGCAAGATTGCATTTTTTTTATTTGAATCTGAATTAGGACGACTTTTATACTTCTGTTATTAAAAGAAATGTTAAAAAAAAATTTTACCAAAAAAAAAAAAAAGAAATGTTAAAAAACACGTACATTATGTACCAATATGGAAATCATGAAACATACTGATCCAAAACATATGTGAACATGTACTAATCCCTTAGACCACCTCCATTGGTTAGAGCCCTTAATAGATTCTTCAAATTAATTTAATAGTTCATTGTGTACTTTACGAAGTTTAGAACCCCTGTTAATGTAATTAGTTGTGTGAAGGTCCAATGGGAGAACCCCTATGAGATTCTTAAATTTTTTTTTTTTAGAAATTGAATTATTTAATTTAAATATTACAAAACTCATAAATTATTGGATTTCATAACATTTAAACAAATATGACATAAAAACATATGAAAAATAGAAATACAAATTTATAATTAGAAATTTTAAACAAACATGAAAGAAACAAAGTAAAACTTCCTATAGAATATGACGCAAAAACCAGACAAAAAAACCCCTAACTCAAAAGCAGCTCTTGCATATAATTAGATAAAACATACGAGAAATACTTGGAACATGGGAGTGATGCCTGAGCCTCCAGCAAGCATTCCAAATGCCCTAAACTGACCTGGCTGATACTTGAACCTTCCATGCCAAGTTAAAAAAGAAACAAAACAACAAATAAGTTTCGAAATTTAAGAAAAAGTATAGAATAACAAACTGAATTGTAATATCAAGTAAGCAAGATATGTGAATTTATAAAAGAGTACCTTTGATCCCTTAACAGCAAAATGGTCTCCAACACACATCTCCCTGAAATGATGAGACATCCTTCCTTGCGGGTACATCTAGTTTCACAATGTTAAACATGGTTCCGTTTTTCTTTATTTTGCAGAGAGTTGAGAGACAACACATCTTGATTTTAGTTTTTAAAATGAGGAAACTAGAAAATCATCTGAAATATTAATACCTCTAACTACGGTCTTGTCTAAAGGTAGACCGGCTACAACACCATGTTCAAAATTCAGGAACAATGATAAAATTTTGTATTTCTACAGAAATAACAAAAGACTTTGATACTCTCAAGAGATAAGATGATACCATAAAACTCATGGTGGCATTAGCAAAGCGATCATTGAGAGCAGCTTTCCATCCATCGTTTGGATTCTCATTGACTTCCTTTACAATCTCATCCAGCAAAAAAGGTACAAGAAAGATTAGAGAATCTAAGAAAAAAATGCTTAAAATAGGTTTGGTTTAAGATGAAAACCTGAAGTATTCGTGAGGTCAGTTTCTGCTGGGAAAGGTGAGCTGCAACACCCTGGTTTAGACAAAAAATCAAGACCAAGTTTGATCCTTTTTAACATGTAGCTTCAAAGAGTAAACGCTGAAAACAAAGGCAAATCAAACTCAACAGCTAGAAAATGATTAAATCCCAGGAGCTAAAATGAAAATAAAAAATACCTGCATGTTGAAGGATGAACTGATAATCCCTAGAAGCAAGATAACAGATGCTAAGTAGAACATGATATGATTATTACCCATGAATCTCCGTCTTCTCCCTGATACAAAAAAGAATCCGGAATCAAACAATGATTTGTCCAGACTTTGGAAAGGACAGAAGACTAATCAAAGAGAGAGAGAGAGAGAGAGAGAGAGAGAGAGACGAGACACACAAATCAGGTAAGATATCACAGATCAGGTAAGCAAAACGAGATAGTGACATTTACCTCAACAAGAGCAGCTTCTTTCCTGGAGAAAGACCCAACAATGGAAGGAGACACACCAACGTCTCTGGAGCCTGCAATAATCGCTTCCTCCGTCCATCCTAACCTCGGCTTCAGAATCTCACAAAACACATTAAAGATAAACGAATATACTTACACCACGTGACGAAGAGACGTGGCGAGGACACGAGCCTGCTCTTCCTCAAACCCAGCTCTCCGTTTCCTGCTCTCATCTCGACAATGCCCTTCCTCTCTAGTCGTGGAAGAAGACGCCGATGTTGGAGTAAGCTTGAAGAAAGCTTGAGAAAGAAGTCATCCTAATCCTAAAGAGAAGATAAGGGTTATCTTTAAGTTGAGAGTTATCTAATATATGTGTTTACTAATAGGATTAGGATAACTATAGGAATATATATAGAGAGATCATGAGATGATCAAAAGGTGTGAGTTTTATGAGTTTTTGAGAAGCTTGTGGTTTTGAGAAAGTTTCCACAAGGGATTAATAAAGAAGTTCTTGAGTTCGTGAGTTTACACTTTCATACGTTTGAGTTTTGTTTTCTAGATTTGGTATCAGAGCCAAAACAGAGAACATGAGTGACATAATTCCAGCGATCGGAAAGATAAAAGAAGGAGGGGGTTCTTCTTCAATCAAGTGTCCTATGCTCACCTCAACAAACTATACGGTGTGGGCAATGAGAATGAAAATAACGCTAATGGTGCATAAAGCTTGGGAGGCAGTAGAGGATGAAACCGAGAGCAGCGACAAAAACATCCTAGCGCTTGCTCTATTATTTCAATCAATACCTGAATCTCTTATCTTACAAGTAGGAGAGATGAATCAAGCCAAACAAGTATGGGATGCAATCAAAGCCAGATACGTGGGAGCTGAGCGAGTAAGAGAAGCTAGGTTGCAGACATTAACAAACGAGTTTGACAGACTGAAGATGAAAGAGACTGATACCATCGACGACTTTGGAGGAAAACTGTCCGAGCTTGCTGCAAAATCATCTGCACTGGGAGTAACCATTGAAGAAAAGAAACTTGTGAAGAAATTTCTCTCAAGTTTACCTCGAAAAAAATATATTCATATGGTCGCTTCACTTGAACAGATGTTAGATCTCAATACAACAAACTTTGAAGAAATCATTGGACGTTTAAAAGCGTACGAAGAAAGGATACTTGATGACGAAGATGGTGAGGAAGATCAAACAAAATTAATGTATGCAAACAGCGATGGACAAAATAGTCAAGCAAACCGTGGGTCGCAAGACAATCAATATCATGGAGATACCTACCAAGGTAGAGGTAGGGGAGGACGCTCCTATTACAGAGGACGAGGACGTGGTAGGTTTAATGGTGGATATAACGGAGGATATAATGGTGGATACAACGGAGGAAGAGGATATAACGGAGGAAGAGGCTTTAATGGAGGAAGAACTTACACAGAGAGAGATGCATCCAAGATAACTTGTTATCGATGCGATAAGGTTGGCCACTTTGTGGCTCAATGTCCGGAACTCCTCCTTAAGCTACAAGAAGCTCAGGAAACAGATAATGCCGATACACAAGAAGCAGACGAACTGATGATGCATGAAGTTGTATTTTTAAACGAAAAGAATGTTTTACCTGAGAAGTATGAGACAAGTTCTGAAGGAGAAAACATATGGTATCTCGACAATGGCGCGAGCAATCATATGACTGGTGATAGAAGATATTTTTCGAAGATTGATAATATTATCACTGGAAAAGTAAGATTTGGAGATGACTCAAGGATAGACATTAAAGGCAAGGGAACAATTGCATTCACTGACATAAATGGCGATGCAAGAAAGATGACAGATGTTTATTTTATCCCTGATCTTAAAAGTAGTATCATAAGTTTAGGTCAGGCTACAGAAGCAGGGTGTGACATAAGGCTAAAAGGAGAGGAGTTGACAATGCATGATCAACGTGGAAAACTACTCGTGAAAGCAAAACGATCAAAGAACAGGTTGTATAAAGTTCACATGGGTATAAGGAGCAATGCACGTTTGTATCTATCATCAACTACTGAGACAAAACGGTGGCATGCTCGTTTAGGTCACATAAATCTCGAGTCTTTGAAAGGAATGATTCAGAAAGAGCTGGTACTTGGTCTTCCAAGTATAACTATAGAGAAAGAAGTATGCGGTTCATGTTTGCTTGGGAAACAAGCAAGACATTCTTTTCCAAAAGCAACTACATACCGAGCAGGAGAGGTACTAGAATTGCTTCATGGAGACTTATGTGGACCTATATCACCAAAAACATCAACTGGGAACAGATATATATTTGTGGTTATTGATGATAACACAAGATACATGTGGACAATACTGTTGAAAGAAAAGGGTGAAGCATTCGAGAAATTTAAGAAACTCAAGGCGGTAATAGAGAAAGAAACGGGAAAGAAGATCGGAACCTTCAGAACAGATAGAGGAGGAGAATTTGTATCCAAGGAGTTTAACAGTTTCTGTGACCTCTCAGGTATAAAACGTCACTTAACAGCGCCTTATAGCCCGCAACAAAACGGAGTAGTGGAGCGTAGAAACAGAACTATGATGGAGATGGCGAGAAGCATTCTGAAGCATATGCACATGCCGAACTATCTATGGGGGGAAGCCATACGCCACTCAACCTACTTGCTAAACCGTGTAGCTACTCGTGCTATAAAAGAAAAAACACCATACGAAGGTTTGAGAGGCAAGAAACCAAGAATAGACCATCTACGTGTCTTCGGGTGCATAGCCTATGCAAAAATAGATGGAAAATTCTTGAGAAAATTAGATGATCGAGCACGAATGTTAGTACATCTAGGAACGGAGCCGGGATCAAAAGCTTACCGTCTACTTGAACCTCTAACTCGAAAGATAGTGGTGAGCAGAGACGTCGTATTTGATGAGTCAAGAGGATGGAATTGGAACACGGATGGTATAGAAGAACAGAGCATCGGGGATTTTGTGGTAACAACTGGGAATTTCGGAAACCATGGAATTGATGACAATTTTGAGAAAGAAGAACAGCTGCGTTTAGAACAGAATGCCGGAGAGGAGCCCTCAACACAATCACTTGAGGACATAGAAACTAATGAGGAGATGATAGAAGAAGAAACACAAGTGCTAAGAAGATCGGAGAGGCTACATACAAAACCCAAGTACCTTGATGACTACATACTACTTGCTGAGGAGCTCGGAGAAGAGATATTAATGTACCTAAACAATGAACCACGAAACTTCAGTGAAGCCAAGGATTCAAAGGAATGGAGAAGAGCGTGTGAGGAAGAGATACATTCCATAGAAAAGAATAATACATGGATATTGGTGGATCTACCATACGGAGCAAAACCAATTGGGTTAAAGTGGGTGTTTAAAATCAAGCGCAACTCAGATGGAAGCATCAACAAGTACAAATCTCGCCTAGTTGCCAAAGGCTATGTTCAAAGACACGGGATTGATTTTGATGAAGTTTTTGCTCCTGTGGCACGACTTGAGACGATAAGGCTCCTCATCAACTTAGCAGCAACACACGGATGGGAAGTACACCACTTAGATGTCAAGACAGCGTTCCTACACGGAGAGCTTAAAGAAGTTGTCTATGTCACACAACCGGAGGGTTACGAAAAGGAAGGAGAAGAACGAAAGGTGTACAAGCTTAATAAAGCACTTTACGGTCTAAGGCAAGCACCACGAGCGTGGAACAACAAGCTGAATCAGATACTTTGTGAACTTTTATTTAAAAAGTGCTCCAAGGAACCTTCGGTTTATCGCAAGATGGTAAACGGCGAGTTACTAATAGTCGCAGTCTATGTGGACGATCTGTTCGTAACCGGCACCAATGTTATGATCATCAAGGAATTTAAGGTGAACATGTCAAGCAAGTTCGATATGAGTGATTTAGGAAAACTCACCTACTACCTTGGCATAGAAGTAAGTCAACATGATAGTGGAATTACGTTGGTACAGAGAAGCTATGCAACAAAAATACTAGAGGAGGATGGAATGGATAAATGCAACTCTGTTCAGACGCCAATGGAGATCGGGTTGAAGTTGTCAAAAGCAGAACACGAGAGTGAGATTGATGCAACGAGGTTCAGAAGAAATGTAGGCTGTCTACGCTACCTTCTCCATACAAGACCCGATTTATCCTATAGTGTTGGAGTCTTATCGCGGTATATGCAGAGCCCTAGAGAATCACACGGCAATGCAATGAAGCAGGTACTAAGATACGTTCGAGGAAGTGTATCATATGGTCTAATATTTGAACGATCACCGCAGAGAGTCCCAAGGCTTATAGGCTACAGTGACAGCAGCTTTGAGTCTGATCAAGACGACGGGAAGAGTACAACGGGTCACATCTTCTATCTTGGAGAGAGTCCAATCACATGGTGCTCACAAAAACAGGACACAGTTGCATTGTCTTCTTGCGAAGCTGAATTCATGGCAGCAACTGAAGCAGCTAGACAAGCTATATGGTTACAAGACTTGTTGAGCGAGATTATGGATCAGCCATGCGAGAGAGTCACCATTCGGATTGATAATCAGTCTGCAATAGCACTGACAAGAAACCCAGTGTTTCATGGTAGAAGTAAACATATACACAAGAGATACCATTTCATTCGAGAGTGTGTTGAAAATGAACAAGTAGGAGTTGAGCATGTACCAGGAGAGAAACAGAAAGCGGACATCTTGACAAAGGCATTAGGAAGAACAAAGTTCAAGGAGATGAGAGAGTTCATTGGCATGAAAGACTTAGAGACTGAGAGTTTCAAGCTTAGGAAGGAGAATGTTGGAGTAAGCTTGAAGAAAGCTTGAGAAAGAAGTCATCCTAATCCTAAAGAGAAGATAAGGGTTATCTTTAAGTTGAGAGTTATCTAATATATGTGTTTACTAATAGGATTAGGATAACTATAGGAATATATATAGAGAGATCATGAGATGATCAAAAGGTGTGAGTTTTATGAGTTTTTGAGAAGCTTGTGGTTTTGAGAAAGTTTCCACAAGGGATTAATAAAGAAGTTCTTGAGTTCGTGAGTTTACACTTTCATACGTTTGAGTTTTGTTTTCTAGAGCCGAGGTGGGATCCGATTGATTAGGGTTTACGGATTGATTACCGATCGGCGATTCATGGAGGAAGTGCAGAGAGGTGATTTCAATTTCAGTTCCAACGAGGAGTTTAACAAGCTTCAAATCAATACATAACTCAAAGAATTCGAACTTTCATGGACGGATTTGGAGAAGGAGAGCAACAACGATGAGGAAGAGAGAGAGAAGACCAATACAAAGATGACACGTACGAGGTGCTAAAACCCTTTAGTTAAAGCTCCTGTTCTTTGGTTTTATCTCATTTATTTTTTTTGGTTTTTTTTAGAACTCTTTCTAAAAACTTCCAATGGAAGTTCTATCTATTGGTGTTCTAAACTTGTCATATATGAATATATATATATATTGTATGTATGTATGTAGTTGTGGAGTCCATTATTTTGTGGAACAAAACTTAAAACAAAACTTTAAGAAATTTTAGAAAGGGTTATCCACTTAAATAATGGACTCCACAACTATATACACATACAATATATACATATATAGAAGTTTAGAACTCTAATGGGTAAAACCTGCGAAGTAGTAAAAATGATGTCATTGGGCATGCCTTTTATATTGATGCCGATGGATATGAATTCCAATTTTGCTCGTGTGGTCCTTCCGAGCTTACTCATGAGACGCTAAATCACATAAATCTGTATATTTATTGTTATTAGTTAAGACGGCACTAATTAAGTTGTCAATAGTTAAATTGTGCTTCACATAGATGAGAATTGAATATATCAAAATTGTAGGCTTGAAAGGAGTTTTTGCAATGATTAACAACACTAGATTTTTTAACCGCACTACGCGCAGATAAGATATTATATGTATTTTTCAATTCTAAAAAAAATAATGTATAATATTGTATTACATATTTAAACAATATAAAATAAGACTACATAACATAAATATATTTTTTAAATTTTATTTGTTGAAATCATTATGTTGTTTGATTGTTATACTTGATTCACATGTTTGCATAGTTATTTGTGATAAATGAATAACTATATTTTTATTATCAGTAAATAATATATTTTTATTATATAATATAAAAAAATTAAAATTATTTACTTTTAAGACAAACTTGTCTTATGTTGGGGACTCGGTTATATACATCATATTCGAATGAGACATTTTTACAGTTATTAATCTTCTTAACCGTCAAGAAACAAATCTGAATATCAAAACAATATCTCATACAATCTCTTTGTGGAATAACTGCTCTGGAAAAATTGAATTTAGGCATCAAAAAGGATTGGAAATGGATGTGCAGATGTGTTATCTAAGTCATCTTTACAAAATACTATCCATAGTTCATATATCATTTATGTCCATCCTATTTTTTTTGTCCAACCTTTCTTAAACATCTTGAAATAACTGATGTTAATTAATAATAAACTTTTGGCTGGAAAAAAAATCAAATTTGTCTAATTATCGCTTAATTTGTCTAACTGATATATATGTATGTCTCAATTCTAAAAAATATTGTATAATATTGTATTACATTATATAAAGAATATTAAATAAGACTACTTAACATAAATATATTTTTTAAATTTTCTTTGTGAAAATCATTATGTTGTTTGATTGTTGTACTTGATTCACATATTTGCATAGATATTTGTGATAGATGAAAAACTATATTTTTATTATCAGTAAATAATATATATTTATTATATAATATAAGAAAAATGAAATTATTTACTTTTTAAACAAAGTTCTCTCATGTTGGGGATTCAGTTATAGACATATAGTATTCGAAGGAGACATTTTTACAGTTATCAATCTTTTTAACAGTCAAGAAACAAATCTGAATATCAAAACAATATCTCATACGATCTCTTTGTGGAATAACTGTTCTGAAAAAATTGAATTTAGGCATCAAAAAAGACTGGAAATGATGTGCAGATGTGTTATCTAAGTCAGCTTTACAAAGTACTACTATTCATAGTTCATATATCATTTAAGTCCATTATTTCTTAAACATCTTGAAATAACTGATGCTAATTAATAATAAACTTTTGGTTGGCAAAAAAAATCAAATTTGTGTAATTATCGCTTAAATATTTTATTAATATTGCCTAAGAAGCTTTCAATTGATATCATAGTTTAATTTTTATTAGGTTTTTGTTAATTTTAGAGTTTTTTGTATTTAAGATTTTTTCCATATTAAGCTTATATTTCTTTCACATAATATATGTATGTCATAAAAATTACCATCAAATCAGTTTTACTTATTTATTATTTTGTTTTTAATGAAAATACATTTTTTAAATAATTTAATTTAAAATAAAATTATATATTAATTTGTTGTATTCTAACAATTTGATTTATTTAATTAATTTGCTTTGGTGGATAACTTAAAAAGTTTTCATATGAATCGGGAAAAGCAAGCTTATGTTGTTATATTATATTTATTTGTGTATATGGAATCTATATATAATGCTAGTGTAATAAAGAAAGAACATTATTATTTTTGTAACTTCAAAAAGATACATTATTACAATTTGAAATTAATCAAAATTGAATATAATGGTAATTAAATAAATCTAATTGTTTTTTTATCTTGTTTAGTTGGATTCTCTTGAAAAGAAATCGATAGGTTAAACAAATGTTTCAAAATTTGTTGTGTTATTGTTTTGTCTATAAATTACAAAATTTATTGAATTGATATATTTAATTATTGCACCCTTAAATAATATTTTATTAAGACATTAGAGAACTATGTTTTGAGTTATTTTGTCAAAATTGTACAAAAATCTATGCTTTTTCATATTTGTCACGAAAATTTATATGTTAAACTTACTTTTACAAAATTCTTAACTTTGTCACGAAAACAAAATTATATGTTTTTTCATATTTGTCAATGTTCTCACACTTTCAAAGAATATATTAGCTTAGTCACTTACTTTTATTTTTTTACAAAACAAAGTGTCGGAGTCTTGAAAGTTGAATCCATATTATTGTAAATGTACATAAGAGTTTGTGCTTACATATTTAGTGATTCTTGTATATGTGTCCAAGAGATTATCAATGACTTAGTGATATATGTCATATATTTATGTCATACAAACCCGGGTTCGATCCTTTCCTTTGCATTGTTTTTTCATTTTTTACGAAAAAATAAATGAGATGACGTGGCAATTTCGGACTCTCTGATTGGACGATTTTTTGTGCCTACGTGGACACTCTAAGAGGAGTTTATATCCCCTTTTAGTATAGTATAGATTTCTATTAGATCTTAACTAATCAAATTACAATTCTTCACTGTCATTTCATGTCGACAGAACACTTGAAACTTATTTGGTACTAACACAAACGGGCTTTATTAAAAATGGGCTGAACTTATTAGGGGGCCGATAATATACGAGCATAAATTAAGCAACGGCCTATATTACTATTTCTACAAGATTGACTAATCGAATGAGATAATCATTAAGGTCACCATCTTTCATACTTAAAACTAAATAAATAAAACAATTCCAGTTGACAATAAATAAGACAAAAACCAGTTGATATATCTGAAAGGTTTGAAACGATTTAAAAATAATAATGGCTGTTCGAAATATGCAGGGCATATACGTTAGAGCTTTTGTCAAAGGGCCTTGTTTTTAAGAAATATTTTTTTATTTAATTTTTAGAAATATTTTCTTATATTTATTCGTGAGATTGAAGGGAAATAACACAAGAATAGGAATAATAGAGGAAAATAATTAATAAATTAATTTAGTATCCAAGAAGAACTGGTCTTTTGCTAATCTCACTCCGTAGTTGTCGTGATCAAGTGGTTGCTATAATATGCACCGTTGTAGTATTAAATTAATTGATATGTCGATCCAATTGAACAAATACATAAACAACAAAACAGATAATTAATTTAGAATATTTGCTGTTTATAATAACTAGTTTGTAGACTTGGAACAGATGATTTAGAAAGGATATATTTTTAATAGCCCGCTAATGGTAGTAAATTTTAATTGAATCTCAGCTTTGAACTCTGACTAAATCCACTTACTTGAAAGTTGAAACAAGATATCACAGCCAAAACTGGTTATTAGTTTTCTAACAGAGACTATTCAGCGCCCAAGATGGACCGGCGAGCCAACAATAATTTATATGAAATTAAATAAATAGAAAAAAATATCTAAGCTTTAGCTATAAAAGGAGAATCCAAGATGCATCAGAAATATACTAAATCATTATATCCGACGCTACAAAACGGACACACACAAACACATACTCTCCTTCTCTCACTGCTTCTCATCAGTGTACGGTGCCTTGAAAGAGAAGAAAGAAACAATGGGGTTCCCTTTTGAAGAAACCTTAAGCTCTAACCCTAAAACCCAAACTGTTATTGATGATGATAATGAGTTGGGTTTGATGGCCGTGAGACTAGCCAATGCCGCAGCCTTTCCCATGGTTCTCAAGGCTGCTCTTGAGCTCGGTGTCTTTGACACTCTCTACGCCGATGCCGCTCGCACCGACTCGTTCCTCTCACCATCCGACATAGCGAGTAGGCTACCAACTACGCCACGTAACCCTGAGGCACCGGTTTTGTTGGACCGGATGCTTCGTTTACTCGCTAGCTACGCCATGGTCAAGTGCAATAAGGTCTCATCCGTGAAGGGCGAGAGAGCGTATAGAGCCGAGCCAATTTGTAGGTTCTTCTTGAAAGATAAAATTCAAGATATTGGATCCCTTGCTTCACAAGTCATCGTTAATTTTGACAGCGTCTTCCTCAATACATGGTAATTTTCAAAATTAAATGAGTAACAATTTTCATGTTATCAATGTTAGAATCGTTATTTATACGGTTATGAAATCTTAATCTTATCAATATGTGAATTATAGGGCACAATTGAAAGATGTGGTGCTAGAAGGAGGAGATGCATTTGGCCGAGCACATGGTGGCATGAAACTCTT
Source organism: Brassica rapa (assembly GCF_000309985.2). NCBI lineage: Eukaryota > Viridiplantae > Streptophyta > Magnoliopsida > Brassicales > Brassicaceae > Brassica > Brassica rapa. Next base: position 13,804,632 of record NC_024801.2, read on the forward strand.
CGACTATATGGGAACTGATGAGAGATTCAGCAAGCTCTTTAACCAGACAGGATTCACAATTGCGGTTGTGAAGAAGGCTCTTGACGTCTATGAAGGCTTCAAAGATGTGAAAGTGTTGGTTGATGTGGGAGGAGGAGTAGGTAACACCCTTGGTGTTGTTACTTCCAAGTATCCTCATATTAAGGGTATCAACTTTGATCTGACTTGTGCCTTGGCACAAGCACCCTCTTATCCTGGGGTGGAACATGTCCCCGGAGATATGTTTGTTGATGTTCCAACCGGAGATACCATGATTTTGAAAGTAAGTTCATCAACTTATCATTCATATTTATTGACAGCGTATGTATACTAGTATTTTGTACTTACTGATGGTATTATTTTTGTATTACAGCGCATACTTCATGATTGGACAGACGAAGACTGCGTGAATATTCTTAAAAATTGTTGGAAATCACTACCAAACAACGGTAAAATTGTTGTCATAGAATTAGTCACTCCTGATGACGCAGAGAATGGTGACATCAACGCAAACATTGCCTTTGATATGGATATGTTGATGTTCACACAATGTTCTGGTGGAAAAGAGAGGTCACGTGCGGAGTTTAAAGCTTTAGCTGCAGCTGCTGGCTTCAACCAGTGCAAATTCGTTTGCCAGGCATATCACTGTTGGATTATTGAGTTTTGTAAAGAAGATGTGTAAAATATAAAATAAAACCTCTTTAAATGTTAGTTTCATCTTGGTTCCGATTCTTTGTTTGTGATGATCATACATTTGTGTGTATGTGTATGTTCAAGAAATGTGAAATAATAATAAGCTTTTTGTTTTACTCTTTGAGAACCAACTTTATCTAGTTAATTAGCCACATGAGATTCCTTTTGAAGAGCTCACAAGACTCACACAAAGGTTACTTCTCTAATTTAATGTTCAATTTTCTAGTATTGCAAAAAAACATGAAATAATATTCTTTGCTTTAGTTAAATTTAAAAATATATTTACATATTAGATTTAGATTGATATAAATATGAAATGAAGCGTATAAAATATTTATGCATGTATGTGCAAGCGAAACACCTAGTTTTATATGGTTTTGGACAAAAAGTTAAAACTAGATGTTATCTTCTTGTTATTTCATAAATTTAAGCATATATATATTTGCATGATATTATATGAAACCTTCTTATCAACCGTATATACATTAGCTATACTGCCTTTGTTTTTTTTTTCTTAAGAAAATAGAGAATATCGTTTGGACATTTACCAACTTAATTTGTAACTTAACTTGTTATTTTATACTATTTTTTTTTTTTGTGGAGAAATCCTTTTATATGGTTACTTCAAACAAAAGAATTCAGTTTTGTTTATGCTGACTAAGTCCAACATGGCATAATTAGTGAAGTTTGACAGCAATTTGTGAACTTCCTCGAAGGATAGACAAAATAAGATGTATGCCATAAAGGACACTTGTGATGTTACACACTCGCTTCGATGGACCAAATGGTTGTCCCCTTCCTTAGTCACACTCGTCCGGATAAAGTTGGAGTCATGCATTTGCATACGCATGTCTCGAGTATTATAATATTATCATGTTGGTCAAATTGAAGAACGAAATACTTAGCAAACTGAAGATTTCCCAAGATTTTCTTCTATAGGTTATGTTACTCTGCAAACATGTATAAGATGAACTTATATAGTCACTTGGTTGTAGAGATAGATACAAATCGATATCTAATTTTTAGAAGTATTCGTGATTTGATTTGTTCTGTCTGAATAGTCATTTATTTGATTGGATTCGATCTGATTTGCAAATACACGAATATTTGGTGTTTGGATAAAAACAAATCTGATTTAATTCTTATAAATACAATAAAATTAGAAAAACTAAAAAAAAAAAAATCCTGCAATAATATAAAATAGTAATATGCTATTACAAAAAAAGAATATTTACTTTTAAAACTCTAATGTCTAAAATAATCATTTTAAATAAATATAGATATTCTAAAGCTTATATAAATACAGTAACTATATAATTTTATATATATACATATAACAGATCAGATCGGATATCCATTTTTAAAAATATTAGTATTTGTTATTTGTTTCAGTTTTAATGTATACTGCATATTAGTATTTTATTTTTCTGTTCGGATAAAAACAAAATAAAAACATATAACGAATTGAATGGATATTTTACTTATCCCGACTTGGTTGCATCATAGTGTTGAAATTAAAATGCCTTGACTTCTACTAAAAACTCAAACTAACTTAAAACAAAATCTAATTGTTTCAGCCGCCAAAACTGGCTCTTACTTTTCTACATAAGACTCAGACTATTCAGCCAACCAAATGGATCGGCAAGCCGACGATATAATAAAATAAATTAAAGAAAGAAAGAGGAGGCTAAGCCTTAGCTATAAAAAGGAGAAACCAGGATCCATCATTTCATCATCCTCAACATTACACATAAGAAACAAATACACACACACACACACACATTCTCTATCTCTCTGTTCCCTTGCTTCTGATCAGTGTAATCACCAAGGTACCTTGAAGGAGAAGAAAGAAAAGATCATAAAAAAAAATGGGAATCCTTTTTGAAGAAACCTTAAGCTCTAACCCCACAATCCAAATTGCTACCGATGATGATAATGAGTTGGGATTAATGGCCGTGAGAATAGCCAATGCTGCAGCCTTTCCCATGGTTCTCAAAGCTGCCCTTGAACTCGGTGTCTTCGACACTCTCTATGCCGCCTCTGTGTTCCTCTCACCATCTGAGATAGCAACTAGGCTACCAACTGCACCACGTAACCCGGAGGCGCCAGCTTTATTGGACCGAATGCTTCGTCTACTCGCTAGCTATTCCATGGTCAAGTGCGGTACGGACCAAGCTGGAAAAGGCGAGAGGGTCTACAGAGCCGAGCCAATTTGTAGGTTCTTCTTGAAAGATAACATTCAAGACATTGGATCCCTTGCTTCCCAAGTCATTGTCAATTTTCACAGCGTCTTCCTTAATACCTGGTAATTTTTTATTCATAGATTGAAAGTTATTACAACATTCAGTTTAAATATAATAAATCTTACCCTTATTGATACGCATTTTTCTCAGGGCCCAATTGAAAGATGTGGTGCTAGAAGGAGGAGATGCATTTGGCCGTGCACATGGTGGCATGAAACTCTTCGACTATATGGGAACAGATGAGAGATTCAGCAAGCTCTTTAACCAGACCGGATTTACCATCGCTGTCGTAAAGAAGGCTCTTGAAGTTTACCAAGGTTTCAACGGTGTAAATGTTTTAGTTGATGTGGGAGGAGGAGTTGGTAACACTCTTGGTGTTGTTACTTCCAAGTACCCCAATATTAAAGGTATTAATTTTGATCTGACATGTGCCTTGGCACAAGCACCTTCATACCCTGGGGTGGAACATGTCGCCGGAGATATGTTTGTGGATGTTCCAACCGGAGACGCCATGATCTTGAAAGTATGTTTAGTAACTCTCTTATCATAACACATATTCAAGTACGTATATATGTAGTACTTTGTACTTATTTCTTTTGATTGTTTTTGAATTACAGCGTATACTTCATGATTGGACTGACGAGGACTGCGTGAAGATTCTTAAAAACTGCTGGAAATCACTTCCTGAAAATGGTAAAGTAGTTGTCATAGAGCTAGTCACTCCTGATAGTGCTGAGAGTGGAGATATCAACTCGAACATTGCTTTTGATATGGATATGTTGATGTTCACACAATGTTCCGGTGGAAAAGAGAGGTCTCGAGCTGAGTTTGAAGCGTTAGCCGCAGAATCTTGCTTCACCCATTGCAAATTCGTTTGCCAAGCTTACCACTGTTGGGTTATTGAGTTCTGTAAATAAAATGTTTAAATTTATGGTTAATCCCATGTAATGTCTCAATTCGTCTTCTTGATGTAATACAGCTTCAAGCAATAAAAATATTTAATTTCTGATTGTCTCTCTACTGTCTAGGAACTAGTTCTAATTAACTGAATTCAGATATACCCACCTTTTACTATTACAAATGTATAAGCAATCATCGTCCTCAAAAGGTATGCAAAGCTAGTTTTTCTCCACATATACTATTCAGCCACCGAGCTGGACCCACGAGCCAGTGATATACTTTTTTTTTTTTTTCCCAAATTGTTTTTATTAATAGATGGGCCAAGCCCAGGGCCGAAGCCCAACCATAACAGAATTTAAACAAAACCCACGAAACGGGCCAGAAGACATATACAAACAAAGGGCCAAGCCCAGGAAATACACGACGGCCACACGGCCCAAACAACTAGAAACCGGGCCGATCGCCCTAGACACTACCGCCGGAGCTCCGAACCTGCAGAGCCTCCGCACGTACACACACGTTCACCTCCGTACTGTCTTCACGCCGGAGGGTTCATCAGATAACCGAGAACGCCTCCGACTTTGGACCACCAGAAACGCTGGACAGTCGAACCGAGAACCGCATAAACTTCTTCTAAAAAACTTCATCGCCGTCGCCGGAGAGCTTAAACTGATATCTCATCGTCGGCGACCCACGAACCCCTCACAGATTACAAGAACCAAACCGCCTCTACCAACCTCGATCTAATCTACTCCGCAAAGTCTTCACGCCAGAGAATTTCACCGCCACATCACGGCTTCTCCGACTTTGAACCACCTCAAACACTGGACATGCGAAACGAGAACCACCACTTTCTCCCTTTAAACCCTCGTCACCACCACCGTGACCCAAACTCTAACTTTAACCCTAAAAAAACCCGATCCAAAATCAGATCACAAACCGCTCCAGAAAAGTCCAAAGACCTGGACCCACTTTAGCCGACAGCGCAAGACATAGGGAGTCTTCACCCTCCGGCGACAAACTCGGCGACGGCGAAGCTGGCAAAGCCTTCGTCTCCCGATAACAGAACCGACGTCGACGAGGCTGACTCAGCCTCCGTCTCTCGGAGATAAAACACAAACTTGACAAAACGGACAGCTTCCCCGCGCCAACCTCAACGTGACCGCGCCGTTACTCTAGAACGAGAACCACCGTGGGTGCTTGTTTCAGAGCTAAGGCAAGGCCGAGAGGAGAGGAGGCGAGCTAGAAACGAGAACCACGAGCTTGATTGGTCACACAAAGGAGCTCCGGCGACGGCACGCACGCTCACGCGCCGTCCGTCGCCGGAAAAAAACTAGATCTACTTTATCTCTAAGAGAGAGAGAGAGAATTTCCGAATATGCTTAGTTGCTGATTTGCCAGTGATATACTTAAATTGAATGTTATAGAATAAAAATTAATAAATTAAAAAGAGAAGAATCTAAGCTTAATGAACCTATAAAATGACAAAACACTAAATCCTGGAAAATTTCTATTATTGAAAATGGTTGAAGAATCTAAAGCTTGTTCATAACTATAGAATGTTATAAAAAAAAATATCTGACCAAAATATATTTAAGTTAATCATTGTTAGCCAATTTCAAGAACAATCCCTTTGGAAACAAAGGTTGTACCAAAAGAAAAGAGCATATACAATTCTCATACAATCTATATTTATGAACCGAACGTTTTATTATGCACCACATACACAATATATAGTTGAGAGATCTCGAAATTATGAAATCACGTGGAATGTATTTCATTGTAATTATTAGGAAAATTAATATTTGTGTGTAAATTAGATTTTTATTCTAAAAACTATTTAGATAATTATATAGTTTGTATAAATAACTCTATTTGTTCGCTAATGAATAAATCTGCAAAACAGTTATGTTTCCTCCAAACTTATCATTTTATTATTTTGGCTTCTATGTTCGTAGCATGGATCTTCTTATGTTCATAACGAAATAATTTAGGATGTGTATCATGTCTTTAAGTTAGTTGATAAGGTTGAATTATATAAGTTGAAATTAAGATAAGTAAAAATTAAGTATATTAAATCATATGTTTAAATATGAAACAAAACCACTAACTAAATACCATGCTCGCATATGGTTTTGGAGGAAAATAAATATTAAAGTTTGTTTTGGTGTGATGTCATTTATTTGAATTATTATCTTTTTGCAAAAAAAAAATGCAACTTTCCTATGTATAACCAGTAACCACTCATTGCCTCCCTTACATAACCATGCGAAAACAAAGGCAGTTTTTTTTTTTTGGTCTAAATGTTAAAAAAACAAAGGCAGTTTAGGTCGCACACGTAACGTATGTAATTTTTTTTTTTGAGTAATATGTTAAATTTATTCAAGAAAAAAGCTTTGGTACATCATGTGTAACTTGATTTTGTTTAACTGAACATTTTAACTAAAAGATAGCCTTACACCCGACATAAAAATTTGAAATTTATGCTTGTGAAGCAAAACTATCGCTGCAAAAGAGCTCCATGCTTTTGACTCCCCATTGCTGAGATAGACAGGCAATTGTTCTTGACTTGGCGGTCAATAAACCGGACCAGGGATGCGACTGGCACCGGTACTGAACCATTGTAATTTACTTATTTTGGTCCATTATAAGGCTGCTTTTAGAAGAAAAAAAAAACTCAAGTATCTTATGATTAATTGGTGTAACTAATCCTAAATTATGTTCTGATCATTGAGTCCTAGATAATATAGTTAATGAAGTTTGACAATCCAAATTCTTGTGACCTTCCTGGAAGGACAACTCATGATGGAGGCCATAAAGGTCAACGTAATGTTACACTCACAAACTGAAGAATCAATATTTATATTGCCTTCCTATGTCGCAATCGTTCTAATCAAGTGGCAGCTTGCGTATTCTCGAGTATATTATAATATTATGTCGATCAAATTGAAGAACAAAAAAAGATATATAGATACATGTAACGATTGTTATCCAAAAAAAAAAAAAAAATACATGTAATTTTTTTTGCTACAATTATCGACCTACCATTCGAAAGCCTAAAACACACTCTTTGGTTGACACAGTGATTAATTTAGAGTGTAACTGGTAAAACGATAAAGAAATTGATGGAATGAAAAAAATTGAAATGATAAAAATGGAATACAGCAAAAAATAAAATTGAATTCATTTCATTCATTCGTAACCAAATTTGTTTTGGAATCATTCCTCTTTGTATTTATCTATTTTTTGTGGATTGATAGAATAAGTGTTTCATTCAATTCATGTAAAATGGTGAATTAATAAAATAAAGCATTTCACATCATTCAATTCCAAAAATTAACAATCCAGTTGCATAACAGCCTAAGTAAATCTCTCTTTTGAACATTGACTTTATAAACCAACTGACTTGAAACAAAGACTGGTTCTTACTTAGAGAGACTGTTTCAGCCGCCAAGAATGGTTCTTACTTAGAGAGACCATTCAGCCAGCCAAATGGACCGGCACACCACCAGTATTATTAATTGAAATTAAATAAGAAGAGGCTAAGCCTTGGTTATAAAAAGAAGTAACAAAGATCCATCAAATCATCATCATACTCAAACACTACATAGAACAAAACACACAACATCAGCCTCTCTCTCTCAATATATTTGCTTCTAATCAGTGTGGTAACTGACGGTGAAAGAAAGATACTAAAAGAAAAAAAAAATGGGAATCCTTTTTGAAGAAACCGTAAGCTCTGACCCCAAAACCCAAATTGTTATTGATGATGATAATGAGCTGGGTTTGATGGCCGTGAGACTAGCCAATGCTGCCGCCTTTCCGATGGTTCTCAAAGCTGCTCTTGAGCTCGGTGTCTTTGACACTCTCTACGCCGCCTCTGTGTTCCTCTCACCTTCAGAGATAGCATCTAGGCTACCAACCACACCTCGTAACCCAGGGGCGCCAGTTTTGTTGGACCGGATGCTTCGTCTACTCGCTAGCTATTCCATGGTCAAGTGTGATACGGTCCAAGCTGGAAAGGGCGAGAGGGTCTACAGAGCCGAGCCAATTTGTAGGTTTTTCTTGAAAGATAACATTCAAGACATTGGATCCCTTGCTTCACAAGTCATTGTCAATTTTGACAGCGTCTTCCTTAATACCTGGTAATTTTCTATTCATAGATTGAAAGTAACTACAACATTCAGTTTAAATACAATAAATCTTACCCTTATTGATACGCTTTTTTCTCAGGGCCCAATTGAAAGATGTGGTGCTAGAAGGAGGAGATGCATTTGGCCGTGCACATGGTGGCATGAAACTCTTCGACTATATGGGAACAGATGAGAGATTCAGCAAGCTCTTTAACCAGACCGGATTCACAATTGCAGTTGTGAAGAAGGCTCTTGAAGTCTACGAAGGCTTCAAAGATGTGGAAGTGTTGGTTGATGTAGGAGGAGGAGTTGGCAACACCCTTGGTGTTGTTACTTCTAAATATCATCATATTAAGGGTATTAATTTTGATCTGACTTGTGCCTTGGCACAAGCACCTTCTTACCATGGTGTAGAACATGTGGCCGGAGATATGTTTGTGGATGTTCCAACTGGAGATGCCATGATCTTGAAAGTAAGTGTTCAACAACTCTTTTATCTTAAAACATTTTTATTACTTTGTACTTACTTTAGGGTTTTTAATTGTTTTACAGCGTATACTTCATGATTGGACTGATGAAGACTGTGTAAAAATTCTTAAAAACTGTTGGAAATCACTACCAGAAAACGGTAAAGTTGTTGTCATAGAATTAGTCACTCCTGACGACGCTGAGAATGGTGACATCAACGCAAACATTGCCTTTGACATGGACATGTTGATGTTCACCCAATGTTCCGGTGGGAAAGAGAGGTCACGAGCTGAGTTTGAAGCTTTGGCTGCAGCTTCTGGCTTCAACCATTGCAAATTCGTTTGCCAGGCTTATCACTGCTGGATTATTGAGTTCTGTAAATAAAATGTATAAGAATACAAACCTAAATCTACATAATAACCAAGTTTCAATTCTTTGTTTTTAATGAATAATGAGCATACCCTTTTGTATTCTAGCAATTTCATACAAAAACGAAGCTTCTTATTTTATCTCATTGTACTCTTTAAGAACAAGATTTAATTAAATTTTGTCACAAGTCACAAGTGCATATTCATTACTCAACGGTCGGCTAGTTCCATTTGTTTCCTTCCTCTTTGTCTTAAGTCAATTGCTTGTCGTCATGCATTCACGAAATATAACGGCTATTTCTCTAATTTAATGTCTTATTCATCCCGTTATTCCAAAAGATCAACAGAATCTTGTTCACATTAATCTTCATATGATTTTAAATCTAATTTCCCTCTATATCTGTCTATATTCTATAGTCCGAAATTAAAATTAAAACTAAAAGGAAATGTCAGTGTATAGTGCAGGTCGACTAAAGCAAGCTATACATTCTGAAAAGAAATCTGAGACATTTGAGTGAGTAGCTAGTGGAGACCACAAAGAGATTAGAAAGAAACAAACAACATTGATTTATAGCACATCTCCCTAAGATTCTCACAAGAGACCACCTAACCATAAGAGCAAAAGGGAGAATGCATGATTACAAGATTAACCTTAAGTTGTAATTAGCAATTAAGATCAGAAAACGTAATCATTCCTCCCTTGTAAAGCTACTGCTATAGAAAACCTTCTTCTCTCTCTAGAGTAGAAGAAACATGGCTACACAAGACAAAACTAGCTTCAGCTTTACTGTCATCATCATCACCTGCACACACAACATCAAACATTCCTATAAATAAATTCAATTCGTATTGAAAGGAAATATAATATTTATGTGTGTTTATTATTGTTGCACTGAGTGTACCTGACGTGCTGAATTTTTGGAAGTGGTGGGCAAAGGGTTAATGGAAGTAGAGTCGACATCTCCGGTGGGAAGTGGCACAGCCGGATTACTGTTGATGAACGGAACTCCGTCTCCTGGTACCGACACCGACGTGATCTCTGACGGAGATGGTCCCGGAGAGATAGCTGAACCTTCTCTTGGACCTAATGGCCATGGGTAAGAAGGAGATGATGAGACCACTCCTCCTTCCGAGACAGGAACAGGAGCGACAGCTGGTGTTGGTGGTTGTGACGGTGGAGATGCATTGGCTAGGATGACTTGGACTGAGAGCTTCTGGTTGAGTTGGCAGGTCTTGAGATGAGATGTGTTGTTCTTGAAAGAAAAGTAGTAAGAGCCTGTTCTAGATGGGTGCCACTGCGTTTGAATTAAGGAACCATACAAAGATTACTAGAGTGGAAGTTAACATGTTTAGTTTGAAACTTCGAAATTTAAGAATGTAAAAGGAAGATTTGATTATCATTGAGCCTTGAACATATGACTTTTTGTGTATAAAACTATGACTTTAATCAATTTAACGGTGTGTTCCAAAAAAAAAATCAAGTTAACTTTTTTTTTTTGTCAGAACAAAGCATTGGATTTAAGTTATATTTTATACTAATCCACTGAAACAATTAAATTAATGATGAAAAGAGGGTTTCAGACATGAAACATAGGAAAACAGAGGAATAGGCTTTCTTTGTCAATCTCAAGAACAGAGAGGAAAAAGGGCAACTGGTAAATATCAAAACTTTATGTAATTTCAGAGAAACCCGTATTAATTTCAGACCCTTTCAAGCAATTAACCAGATTATTTTCAAAATCTGTAACGAATTAAGAGAAATGTGAATGTGAAAAAGAAATATACATACCGTGAAGGAGGTGGAGTTATGTTTTGTAAGAAGAGTGGCTTGAGTGAAGTTGCAGACACTGAATGCATCTTTAGTCCTGAAGATGTAGAGATCGTATCCGTACTTGTGTCTGAAAACTGGAGGAATAAGAACCAACAGCAAAAAAAAAACCGTTAATTAAGAGAAAATCTAGCAAAATAGGAGAAATAAAAGGACTGTACTTGAAAATACACTTACTAACGGAGTCGCCGACATGGACAACGGGAGTTTTCCAGACAGAGACACCATCCACGAGAAACGTGGCGGAGAGAGAAGGACGGGAGAAGAGAGAGAGGAAGCAGAAGAAGAAGACCAGCATTAAGGAGGAGGAAGAGAGATGTTTCTGATATGAAACCATTTTTTTGCTTGAAATGGGGAGAAGCCTAGGTTAAGAGATTGTGAAATAAAGAGGTAAAGAGCTTCAATGATGCCTTCCTTTTTATATTTGCATGCTTCTCTCTCACTCGCAGTAGGTCAAAAGAGAGGTTAGTGTGCCTATGGAGCTTAGGGAGAAGAGATGAAAGAAAGAGAAGAGTATTTTGAAAAGTGTGGAGTGAGTGTCTGTCTGTTTTACTTTTATGTGTCTGTGTTGAATAAATGGAGAAGATTGAGAATTTTGAGGAGTGTTTTTTTATTTGTTAAATTTTTCCATAACTATACTGAATTAACAATGAAAATGAAATTATTTGAGTTTGAATTATGAGTACCAGGTACAAGTTTGCATATAAAAAAAACATTTTGACTAGTTTAAGTCTATAACTACTTTTCTTTCTTGGATTTGTTTAACTAGACTCTTACACTTTTCTTCTATCTTGTATGCTTCAAGAAATTAATATAAAACAGTATTCTTACATATCTAGATCAGATTGATTAATCTCTTGTTTGAACCAAACTAACACTGCTCATGGTTTATTAGTTCAAGAATAAGATTGGAAGAAGTAAATTTATAGAAGAGAGGTATAAATCTCATGGTTTATTAGTTCAAGAATAAGATTGGAAGACAGCTGATCTATAGAAAGAGAGGTTTCTCTGTAAGCAAATAAGCAACTATAGTAAATGGTTTAAGAAATAAAGGTGCCATCATTTTTATCACGGGAAATAATGCTGTACCGATAGAAATCTGACAAAAGAGTGTGAACCATCAAAAAAAAACTTACAACTATAAAGAGGCATATAAATAACAAAGAGTAAAAGCAATAAAGAGAGAATTATATAACTAGATAATGATGGTAATTGTGATTCTTAAATCATTAAGCCTGTGATTTAACCCCAACATGTTTCTGATGATCCCTAATTTCCCTTTGATTTTATAATTATCTTCTACAATTTTTTTTTGTTATTAGAAACTTTTCTCTCTTTTATCAAACCAAAACAGAAGGAAATGTAGCCAATTTACTTGTGGACTCTCGACACAACTTCATGGGCTGGAGGCAATTAATTAAACGCATATCTTAGGTCATAGGAGCCATCAATGACAATATTATATTTTGTTAAGATAATTTGAAATATTAAATGCCTTTCGTTCCTCCTTATTTCTTGAAATTTCTTGCATGCGATCATCATCTTAGTCGCATTAACATATGTAAAAATAGTTAAACAGAAGTATTGATCAAAACGAATAAACTCCAAACATAACTGTTCCAAAATCCAAAATTCTGTTCAAAAACAAACAAAACAACAAACTTAACCTTAAGAGATTTGTCTTTGCTTGAGATGTGTTCCTTATGTAAGATAATTAAATTCACTAATTTTAATTCGCAGTGTTTCAAGAAAATGAATAGAGCAAATCGGTATAAACAAATGAGACGAGCATGGTCCAGCTTTTCTAATTTGTATTAGAACCATACGGACGGCACAGCCTTTTGTTCACACGTCTCGTCGTATTTGTGTTTAGCTTTATGCATATGCTAAAACGACAAGTACTACGTGACAAAACGCGAGCTTCGGCCAAACCCCCAAAAATCCGTTGCCGTTTCTTTTCATGGACTTCATGTTTATAAATTTTCTTTGGGTTTTTAGTAATTAAACCGCTCAACTAAAGATGAATCATAAATAAAACTCCCAACTAAAAATTATGTGAAATAAACCCTCAACTTTAATTCCGTTAACATATGTTACCCTCCGTCTAAAAAACCGTGACGGAGGGTGACATACGTTAACAGTTTATAAGTTGGGGGTTTATAATGTTAAAAATTTAGTTGAGGGTTTTTTTTACGATTCAAAAATAGTTGAGGAGTTTTTTCACTAAAAGTCATTAATTATTTTAAAATCTTTATTATCATTTATATATTGTTTTAGTTTGATTTATAAGCCTTTAAAACTAATTTATAAATTTTAATACATAACTTTATTATAAAATTAATTTATACATCCTAAATTAATAATTTTAAACACTACTTACAGCTTAATATAACTTCAAAATATTAAATTATTTGATATTTGGCAATAGTGATATAAGAAATTTGTGTGTTTGTATTGTCATTGTCAACAACTATCAAATAATTTAATTTTTCTAAGTTATATTAAATCTTAAAAATTGTGGAGGATAATTCATCCACGAAGTCAATCTTTCTATTTAGAGTTAGTACACACTTTTTCTTATTTTCATGATTTCCGTCATCTGGCTCATATTTTCCCACTATCCCAAAAAATAATGTATGATTATTTTTATTCCAATACATTATATTTTTATTTGTTTTCTTGATCAATAGAAATATATTTGATATATTATTATTGTATTGCAATATATGTTTATCTAGTATCACGAATAACGTTAGATTATTTTATCCTAAAAAGTAGCAGAATCTATAAAAACTTATAAAATAATTGTGAAACCGTATTAATCATATGTAAAAGTATTAAAATGTTTATGAAGTTTTATAAATCGGTTATAAAGTAATGTATTAAAATTTATAAATTAGTTTTAAAGACTTATAAATCAATCTAAAACAATATATAAATGATAATAAAGATTTTAAAATTTTAAAGACTTTTAGTGAAAAAACCCCTCAACTATTTTTCAATCGTAAAAAAACCCCTCAACTAAGTTTTCAACATTATAAACCCTCAACTTACAAACCGTTAACGTATGTCACCCTCCGTCACGGTTTTTTAGAGGGAGGGTAACATATGTTAACGGAATTGAAGTTGAGTGTTTATTTCACAAGATTTTTAGTTGAGGGTTTATTTTACGATTCATCTTTAGTTGAGGGGTTTAATTACTAAAAACCCATTTTCTTTTAGATAATCAATGTGGTTAAAGCGCAAAATACAAAGAGTACTACAGTTTGCAATTCTTCATAACGTAAATTCAAAATAATTAATGTGAACCTGGACTCTTCAGATATATGAATGTCTAAAACATGTGATCATACAAACGTAATTTGAAAAGTATATATAAGGGTAATCCGTTGCCGTTTCTTTTCACTTGATATCCTCTCTGAAAGGGATCAGATTGATACTAAAATGATCATAGAAAAAATGAGGGTGAACTTATCATCTATCAATATGTCCTGCTTAATGAAAATCCTTTAATTACCTTCCCTTACTGACATACATCAACCATGAAACATGAGAAACATTTCTAAATTTTGTTAACTCTTTTCACACTCTGTTGAGAAGGTTAAAAATCTGTTCATGAGAGACAGTTGTTTAGATTATTAGAAGGGATAAAAGAATTGTGCTTGACATGTCACTTGGACATAGAGTACATATTCACCCTTTTATTCTTATTTGCTAACCATGTTAGATTGCTTTTGGTTTCAGGTTGTTGAGAAGAAAAGAAAGAGAAGAGAAGCTTGCACAGATTCTTAAGGACCGCCTCAAGTACGTTCAACCTATATGTCACGAACAAAGACAAATTTATTAGCAATGTTAAAGCTGAAATAGCAAGACTCTCAAATGCAGGTAACATGTTATGTAGCATATTGTTATCCTTTCATAATTCATACTTTCTCTTTCAATCAATGCCACTTCTGTGATAAAAAAAAGCAGACTCACCTCCTTATGTATCTATTCTTCAACAGCATACGGTGTGGAAACGTTGTAACACAATCAGATATATATGTATATGTATGACAAGCGGCGAAAGAGCTTGGGAAGAAAGATATATACCTCGGTGTACTCTTTTGTTGCTGAATGTTTTAGGACGAAAGGTCACCTCATCAAATCCCAAGTGACAGCTGCAACAGGTTAGTGACATAGGAACTAGGAAGAAAGGCAACTTCATCAAGATCACTCATATCATGTCTACAAGTTGTAGTGTTGGTTACATAGTGAACATTTAATTCAGCCACTGAAAAGAAACCTTAAGAATACTTTCTTAGCCTTCTAGAACTTAATTGGACTCAGGTTCTTCAAATTCCCACTGCCAAGAGAGATCTTCGTGCAAGGGCCACGGGGTTAAAAACTTTGGCCAAGAGAGATCTTTGTCATTTGCTTCTTGGAGAATATAGTGCATATTTGTTTTGTTTTTTTGCTTAAAATATAGTGCATATTTGTTCAAATATTCATTAGAGAAACCAGAAGGAAAGACTGATTAACAAGACTATAACTTTCTGGTCGTATAGAAGAACAAGATAGCCAGTGATAGTGATCCTTTAGTAAGAGCCGAACTTCACAAAATAAACGGAAACTGTTAAGACCGTGATGCATCCACATGACCAAAATCTGATGAAGCATCTCATTCTACATTTGGGCCTCAGGTACATCCATCTCCTTCCTCCTTAATTATCCTCTCTATCAACTACACACATTATGTACGTATTACTAGTATTTTCTTACATCAAACATAACTGACTGAACATGACATTGTTTCACACATTGTGAGACACAGCTCCATGTTCGTAATGTGATTGAGATTCAAAAATCATTTATCGTAGTATTAGAGGAACTGAAGTTGAACAGAAACGATCAGAGCTCACACTCTCTTGAGAGAGAAGAAGATGAACTCAAGATAAGAAAATGAATAATGTTTCTGTTAATTGTAAATGACATGTACAAAATGTTTATATACAACATAAGCTATCCGGTTTATACCGGTTCTAACTAACCAAACCATAAACCAACTATGCATACTCTAATACGTAGATGTAAATAGGACGTGATGGTATATGAGAGATGATAAGATACTAGTATACTACTGACTGTGTTGGGAATACTATTACGTAGCCGTAGCAAACTAGTTGACTCATAGTCTCTCTCTTACATATATTGCTCTGAATTCCTGGATAGCAGCAGTGTAATTGCAACTCTGAAAACTCATGAAATGCAATTTATGTAGGAACAGCGCCGGTTATGGGCGGTCAGTGCGACCGCCTGGACCCACTCCATTTTCTTGTTTTTTTTGTTTCTATTAATATTCATGAATTAGATTTAAATTTAGATAGTGTTATAAATGTGATAATATAAAATATATTAATAAAAACATGTAAATCAACACTTTGTTTTAAAAATAATTTTAATAATCATGAAAATTTTAAAAATTAATAATAATAATAATAATAGAGTTTAAAAATATTTGTGGGCCTATAATGATATTAGTCGGACATATGTAAGAACTAGAAAGCCCTCATGTAGAAGCGAGCATAATTAATGGGGGTTTTTAGAGCATCATTATCCAGGGTTTCTTAGATCGTGGTTCGTAAGAAAATATAAGAAACTGTTTCTTAATTTTTAATTAAAAAGTTAAGAAACTGTTTTTTAAAATAGTAGTCCTAAGATACCCTGGATAATGATGCTCTTAGAGTGGGATTCTTAACGGAATATAAGAAACCGTCTTTTTACTTTTAACTAAAATAGCTAAAAATCAGCTCTTAAATATCTGATTTAGGAGCCGCTTTTTAGCGCTTTTTATTCAAAAGTTAAAAGACGGTTTCTTATATTCTGCTAAGAACTTCACCCTAAAACTCCCTCATTAATCATGCTTTAAGCTTGGAGATGAGAAATTCAACTATTACTTTCCCAGAGACTGCGTCACCTAGACACTCTCAAGTCAGACAAAAGATTGTGAGAGGTAATTTTCATTTTGTGTTCATATAATATTTTCAAATCTAAGCCATTTTGCATATATAGCGGTAAACATTATGTAATTTGATTATTGTTAGTAGGAGAAATTATTGGATCTTTGAAAAGCACATGAAATCTCATCTCTATATATCTTATCTATTAAAACATAAGTTATGACTTCTTTCATATGTGATATTTCATTTTAAATCATTTCTTAGAAAATCATCACATTTAATTATCATATTATTCATTTTTATAATAATTATAATCACAAATATATATTATTAATATCTTAACAAAATCAACAATATACTATTTTTAAGGAGAGTCTCAAAAAATTTCACTATTAATATATGCTAAATTCAAAAATCTGTATCAATCAATTAAATATAATTAAATATACCAACTGATTTATAAAAAAAATATTTTAACCCTTTAATCTAATAATTATTAACAACATTATTAATTATTTTTTAGACCATTAACTATTTTTTAGGTCATGTCATTAAAAAAAATCATACGTTATGCAATCATAATATATGATTATATATACATATGATCGTGTATACTATTTTTAGCATTATATTATGCAGCCATAACATATGATTATTGCTATTACTTTGATGATTACAAAAAAGTATCACAACATATGATTGTTCTTTAATATAACTAGCTATCTTTATCAAATTAATACCATTCTAAAACATATAACATAATTTTTTATAATCATATAATACTTTGATGATTACAAAAATGTATCACAAGATAATAACATATGATTGTTCTTTAATATAATTAACAATCTTTATCAAATTAATACCATTCTAAAACATATAATATAATTGTTTATAATCATATAACAAAATTTAAAATATATTTAATATTTATAATCTATTAGACGTATTTTATATCGTGGTTTTAAAATTTATTTATTTTACCAATAGTATATTTGTAAATCACAAAAATATTATTTACATAACATTTATAACAAAAAGATCTAAAAATTTCTAAAAATATTTTACTTTTTAAAATTGAACTAACCACACAATTACGAAATCGTAAAATCTTAAAAATCACTTATATCTCATTTTTAGTATAGTTTACAAAAACTATAAATACTTGAAAATAAATAGTCAAAATTATATTAAAATTACATAAAAAATAGATTTTATTAAATACTTTGATGATTAAAAAAGTAATGAATACCATGTTTTTATACCTTTATATTAGTGTTAAAACTAATCAATTATCAGCTGAAATAATATCTAGAGTTTACAACGCTATGCTAAAACGTCGTCAAGCTCTCTCTAGAATGTTGTTCAAACGTTAAATCTAAATTGAAAAATAATTTGATATATAAAATAAATTGTAATCTATATAATAGAAAAACATATAGCATATTTTTGTCTGTGAAACAAATGTATATACAAATATAGATGTAATAATATATATAATCAACTAAATGACATTATTTTCAATTTTTCACTTGATATTTAGATTGTTTCACACCAATTAAAGAAAAACAATAATTTTCAAATTCACCTAATCATAATTCAATCAATAAAAAAACTAACTGGAGAATATAAAATTATATAAAATAAAAAATAAATAAATTTTCATTGAAAATTGAAAATATCATCTAATTTGGAGTGAAAAGAATTCTCTAAAACGTCATTAAAAACAAAGTGAATATGTTCTACAAACAAAAACACTAGAGATTTTTCGCTTTGTATAGAATTATCAACTTACAAGTTACTTATCAAACATATCAATTTGATTGTTTCACCTCCAAAACCTAAATACGCAGCTGACATAACTTACAATTTTCTCAATTAAATTTGAAAAAGCACATGCGCGGTTGCGAGAATCAAAATCTAGTAATTGTTTTAATTATATATGAATGTGATGTTTGGAGATCATATGTGCTGGGATCATATGTACTTACCTCCTGTCTTATACTGTCTCGATAAAAAAAAAAAGTAAATTCTCATTATACAAGACCATAGGCTATAATTAAGATATGTGAAGATGAAGGAAGATCTCTAGATGCCATTGAGAGTGAATGTAGTAATGTGAAAGTCATATAAATGAACTGAATATCTGCCAAGTTTCCATTTTAAGTTTTCGTTTTGTTATCGGGATTCTGCAGAGATAATATTAGGGATAGGTATCTCACATCGAAAATTCAAAGAGGCTTTAAATAATATATAAAGGGTTAGGATCAATTCACTAATCACCAATTGATTTTAAGTTGGAAGCTCATAATTAAACTCGAATTTAACATGGTATCAGAGCTCAGATCCTAAATCCTAAACTCCTAATTAATATAAACATTTCGACCGGGTAGAAAGGTCATGCTTAACGCTTCCAACCAGATATAAAGGTCGTATTAAACTCGTTCGATCGAGTATAATTGACTTAAAGTTCCGAAATTTCCGGTGGATAAAAGTCATCATCTCGAAGAAGAGTATTAGGGATAAGTATCTCACATTGGGAATTCAAATGGACTTTAAGTAATATATAAAAGTTTAGAGCCAATACACTAATCACCAATCGGTTCTAAGTTGGAAATTCATAATTACCCCGAATCTAATAGATAATAAACTGTTATCAAGTGAAAATCCACCTAACAATAAATTGGACAAAACATAATACTGTGCTCACTCACTTGGTTGACATCCAAATATTGATGCTTTTATACACATGAAAAACGTAATCATAAATGTCGTATGGAAACGTATATCAAACGATTTTTTCTTGTTAGCTACATGTATTCTATCCGGTTAGATCTGGATGATATCAATTGCACTAATACATACATGCATATAAATATATATCATAAAATTTTAATTTAATAATGAGAAAAGGAATCAATTGGGGACGAGAATACACGTGAAAATAGACTAAAGGAGATGCGTTGTGGAGCCAACTATGTTTATATGTTAGGTTTATATTGTACCCTCGTGTGCATCTCCCATTTTTCATACCTTCTCACTCACCTATCCTTCCTTAATTTTATTCATTCTCTTCTTTTGTCATTATTTAATCATTACATATTACAAAAATAAAAGCTTTAAGGATTTTGAGAATCTATAATGGAGAACATGAACAATCATACAAATAGTACTAACTCACACAAAAGAGGGGACAAAAGAACATATCAATAAGAGAATAAGACTATAAGAGTCTAACATACCTTGCTGGATATCACGATTTTGCATGCCTCTTTGTCATTTTCTGGGACGTCGGCTTCTATATAAGTATTAATTATAGTGTGTTTATTTGTTTTTCTTGCTATCAATAATATTAGTTATGTCGAATTATTTAATCAGTATTTGTGTACAATGAATGTATCTCAAGATATCGATCAACAGAAGTGACTATTGTTTTTCTTTTTCTGACGTATCATGTGAAATAACTTTCTTTTTAATCGGTTTTCTGTGGGAGGATAATTCCATGATTGTATACTGATGTTCTTTGTTTATTGTACATACTACAACTGATAAAGTCCTTGTCTACATTCTCTGAACAATACAATGTATATTATAAATTAGACGAGCTAGAGCGTGCGTATATATTATAGTAATAAGCCAATATTATACTATTGTATCCAACCAGAGATTCAATTGACAAAAAGTTTTTTTTTTACATAATAAAAAGGGAATTAGTGACGTCGAAATGAAGCTCGGTGCGATCAAAGAGACAAGAAACAAACAGAAAAACAAAAGCAAAAGAGAAACGAGGTCCGACAGTGGCACTTCACCGTAACTAAAACAAAGATACTCGATCATGTGGTTCTCTGTTTGGTCCCAATCGCACATTGCTTTAGCATGAAGTTCATGACGCACCATACGTTCAATTGACATGCCTACGGTGTGGTCCCTTGGGAAATTTTCAACGATTACATATTCATGATGATAAAATGTAGCCAATTGAACGCAAGTAATTCAACCATATTGGTATTAAAAATAGGGTTGTCGTAGTCTTTTCTACAGTCTAGTTTGTAAATTTTTTGGTTAACAAAAATGGTACAAATTACTAGATGCGATAAACGTCTAGCCTCACTCCCTTTCAAAGTTAACCTACCAACAAATACACCCCAAATCTTATAATTATTGTTCAATCATCATTACCTTATTTGCAGTTTAGATGATCTTTAGACTAGTACTCATTAAGGTCTCCAACATCAAAGCAATTCAGTTTTTGGGGTAGTAGCTAACTAGCTATGTCTCTAGTCTCAACAAAATTGTAAACCGTTATTTGGTGAGTGGAGTTGGTAGCCTTAACCAAAAGAATGAAACTACAACACTTGTATCCGGCATATCGTAAGAATGATAGCTGCCTTTAGTTGATTTTAAGAGGTTTAAATTTTAGCTAGTGATTTGAGGATCGTAGATGAGATAAAGGGACGTTTAAGGGCGACACCTATTATATCTGAACCTTTTAGAGCAAAAGAAAATAATAACCACTATGAATTGCACATATATGTATTAGATATTACTTGATGAAAAATATGTACATATTACTCTTTTGGTAGTTTTACTTTACAATGTACAGTACACGACTAAAAAATGAAACACGAAAATGGCAATAATCTTATTAATTTGTAACTACAACATACTCATGAATATTTTCACGATCTCAAAAGAAATATACTAAGGTCCTGTCCATAACCACCTCCAGGATTCATCATATGAAACGATTCCGAGTCACTCGACCCAGTGACTCGTTCGAACCTCGCTCTCAAGTACAGCGTCTGCTCCTCTTTATCCACCGGCACAACTCCAGCTCCGACTGAAACAGACTGCATCATCCTCAAGAAAACAGCGTCATTCTCCGTCACCTTCCTCCTCACAGCAGACCCCATTTTCCTTCCGTTGCAATACATCGACCACACCGGAACATCAAAGATCGACGAAGGGACACTGTTGCTGCTTTGACGACGGTCACACTCGAGGGCTATGCGTAGAACACCTGCTTGATCCATCTCCTTGGCTAACGTCGCCGTGGGAACAGCTAGTTCGAGGAGGAGAAGCGGAGGAGATCCCACCGTGGTGTCTTGAAGGCAGAAACTGACTCTTCCACGACGGTGCCCAAAGAAAGTACCACTTACGACGCTGTTACTACGGGAAGAAGATGATGAAGAAGAGGAGGATGAGGAGGAGTGGTCTGAGGAGGAAGAGGAAGAGACCGAAACAGTGTCGTTTTGGTACGAAGGAGAAGGTTGTTGGTAAGTGCAACAGTATGGGAGAATGCATTCGATGAGTGAGCGGAGAGTTCGTCGGTGACGTAATTCACGAGCGCAGTCCACGGTGGTCGGAGTGGTTATGAGTTGCATGTGATGATGATGCTTTCCTAAATCGACCATCGTTCTCATGCTTGTTTCTCTCCTCTTTTGTGAGTTAACTTAGTGAGAGTCGAGAGGGAAATTAAAGAAAAGAAGAGTATTGAGTTTGTTTTTGGTGTGAAGGAGAAGAGGAAGTTTAGTGGCATATATGTATAGGAAGGTGGTGCTCATTGAGAGTGGCGACCTTTTAAAAATATTATTAGTATAGTGTATGCTTTATATCTTTCTTTAATCTAGTGCACATTTCTAGTAATGCGGAAAGATTTTTTTATTGCAATAAATTTAGTATTCTTTCAAAAAATATAAAGCGAAAAGATTTATCTTATTTGTAAATTGATTTAATCTCGTGACTATTTGTGCCTTTAAAACCAACCACAAGATCATCACGGTTTATATAATTGGAAATGATAGAATTTGGTATGCATTTAGCTTTTCAATTCATGAAGAATTCTTCATTTTATGTGTGTGTTTTGTGCTAACAAAGCGTTTGTGTTTTTTTTTTTTTTTTTTTTTTTGATAACCTTGGTGTGATCCCAAAGGCTTTCTAGGCCCAATGACTAATCACCAAGAAGCCCACAGAAATCCGGGTTTTCTTGCCACTTAAGGCATCTATGGGTGGCCAAGGGGAATCGAACCCCGGACGGAAGCTCCAATTGGAACCCCTTTACCACTAGGCCAAGACCACTTGGTTAAAAGCGCTTGTGTTTTTAAACCTAAAATTTTAAGGTAAATCATGTAATTTAAAAAATAAGCTCTTCTTGTTCTAAGTTCTTGATGATCTTAATAAATTTTAAATAATAGTGATTTGAAGTCAATAAAGTAAGGTTGCAGAATTTTGCTTCTTTTTTTACCAATTATTTTTTTCGACAAACTATAAACTTTTATCAAGTATAAAGCGTGAGAGAATATAATCCTTATACAGACATGAAGTGAAAGAGGAAAATAGGAGGCAGTGGTGGACGGAAGGAGCAGAAGTGGGCCAATTTGTTAATGTAATATCCAATCGGTGCGTTTGGAAGGAAGCGAATGGTGCGCGTGCGTCACTCCAAGTGTAGCCCCACGGCCACTTGACACGTCCAATCATTTTTCACATTTTATTTTTTTTTAGTTTAATAGTATTATACTTCGTCTTTTTTAACATCTGTGATATTCTATTTCTTATTTTTTTCATAATCAAATTATTTAGCATCATATAAAATTAATTCAAATCATATCAATAAAATAATCACCCTAAAACTCGGGCTTTATTTGCATCAATCTATTGTATTAAAATAGAAGTCACAATCTCATTTCATGTATAATTTTTAACTTAGATTATCCAAAATATTTTTTATTAAATATATTTAATAAAACTAATAATATATAAAATATTTGAATTACTTTAATCATAATATCTTTTCCTTTAAAATAAAAAAAAATATTAAAAAATTCGAAGAAATCTGTTTAAGAAGATTTTAACAAGATCTTAAAATTCAAAAATTATATGTAAATATTTTCACTAATTTCGTGATTACTTTTGAAATATTATTATGCACTAATATATTCAGTTATTGTTTAAAAATGAAAAATAAATATCTATCATATTTTTATCAATTATATAATCACAATTAATCATATTACATGAAAATTATTATGTTCATCAAAATATTTTAACAATATATTAATTTTCAAAAATTTTATGTAAATATTTTCACTAATTTCGTAATTATCAATATAATATTATTATGCATTAATATTGTTTATAAAATTTAAAATAAAAATTTGATCATAATTTTATTTATTTTGTAATCATAATCAATCATGTTAAAATAAAATAATTATATTGAACTACATATGATAAAATTATATTAAACTGATAGATTTATAAATTTCATTTTCAAAAATATAAAAGATTTATTTAAAAATATAATATGATGACAGACTACAATACATGTATAAAAATTAACATATTTTTGAAGTTGTATATACAATATTATATTATGTAAAATGAATAAACGTAAAAATATTATTAAAATGAAATCCAGTTTTAAAGGGCGGGTAAAAGTTTAACAGAAATTAAATATCAATAATTTCCAAATATGTTTTTCATGCACATATTAATTTATTTAATAATTAAATACAAATACAATAAGATAAATATATAATAAGAAACAATAAATATATGTGATGGTTTTAAACAACTAATTATCTACAACATATAAACTAAAAATTATTATATTTGAAATAGTTATATAAATATTTAAATATATGATTAAAATTAAAATATATACTAATGATCTAAAATAAATATATTCATACATATAAAATTTAAAATAACATCTACGCAGTTACGCGGATCAAGATTTAGTTTGCTTTATATTTGTTGATGTTTGGAAATACAATTCCAGTGGCTGGCACTAACTCACTTTTTCTCATATGATATCTACATGTATAAATATGCACATATTAAATCGAACTAACTAAATGGAAGCATTTGTAGGGGAAAAAAAAGTTTAAACATTTTCCCTCAGGTGTTAAAAAACATTTTCCTCATTTTCTCATTTTCTACTATTCATATGAAAATGGAATTTAATGTTCTCGAAATATGTTGTACTATTTTCTTTCTTTTGCCATCACTATAAGATATGCTTTTACCAAGAAAATGTAACATCTATACTATACTAAAAGCAATATATAGTGAGCAGAGAGCATGTCCACGTCGACAAAAAAAATCGACCAATAGGAAAACAGTTCTCTGCCACGTTAGATACACGATGACAAACCCTTATTTTTCCAAAATCGAATCTCGGACCTTTCTCTTCGTCTTCTCCGTCGTCTTCGTTTCATGCATTTACAATTAATCGTAAACCCCACGGGCCATTTGCTTTTGGAATCTATGTTTGGAGGTGTCTTTTTTGTGCATGTGAATAATCTTCTCTTGCGCAAATCTGGAAGTATACTCATGAGACGAAGGCTTGCACTGCGACTTCACGTGCCTGATCTATACCCTCATGAGGACGAAGCTCACGGAGGAGCACGTGAAGTCGACCGTCTGCGACGCGGTCGAGATCGAGAGGGAGTTTGTGTGCGACGCGCTTCCGTGTGCGTTGGTGTGGATGACCCGTGAGCTGATGAGTCAGTATATCGAGTTCGTGGTGGATAGGCTTTTGGGTGCGCTTGGGTATGGGAAGGTGTACGGTGTGGCGAATCCGTTTGATTGGATGGAGTTGATTCTGCTTCAGGGGAAAACAAACTTCTTCGAGAAGAGAGTTGGTGACTACCAGAAAGCTTCTGTTATGTCTAGCTTTAATGGAGGCGGCGCGTTTGATAATCATTGAAACTCATGGCTAGGTACTATTGCCAAATTGCGAAGCCCTTTTAGTCCTTAGCAGCCTCAAGGTTTTTTCTTCTTTCACTCAAATTCTTGGACTTTCTGTAGAGATTTGATTAATATAATGAACTGATTTGAGATTTAAATCTTTGATTCTTCAGGTTGCTTTGTATGTTGGTGGTCTTTATATTTGTGGAAAGGTTGGAGATTATGATTTAGCTTTTGATTTGCCTCTATAGTTTTGAACTCTTTTCATTATATGAACATGTTTAAAAAATTTGCAGATTGGATGGGAATCTGTAATGAAAATGGGACAAGACACACGAGAACTGTTCTTCTATGAAACATTTCTATATTACAACCCTCTCCTTCTCATTGTAAGTCTTTGTCTAAATCAGAAACTCAAACCCTTAACGTGTGTTTCATTCCTCTAATATATATTCAATTACTTTCAGACAATGATGGTTTGGCTCTGGGGTGTTAATCTGTGGGTGTTTTCTCGAACTGGAGTCGATTACGCAGCAATATTTTATCTAGGACCAGATCATCATAGTCACAAAGAGATATGGAAGGTATTACAATTCCTTAGTTACCTACCATCTTTATCCAATGATTTTCTAAAAAATCTGAGGGTGTCACAGTGTGCTAGGTGGATGACGACGACAATATTAACTAGCATGACTGCGTATCTGTATCTACATGTCCTTGGCTGCTTCTCAACCAGTGTAATAGATGCATCTTCTCTTATTTTTAGAGATATTTTGTATTCATTGTGTTTCATAGAGTTTTGACATTTTTTTTCTGATGTTTTCCAGATTGTTTTGTATCTCTCTGCTGTGATCATTCTCATCACCCCTTTCGATATCTTCTACAAGGTAGGTTGATCTCGACGATAAAACATTTCGATCCAAGTGATTGCTCCTGCAGCAGAAAACGTTGAGGTACCAACCAAGAAAGTGGAGGAACCCGTTGTGGTTACCGAACAGGCGGAAGAAGTCGCGGCCGCGACAGAGTCTGCTCCAGCTCCAGTCGGCGTAACTGAACAATCCGAAGCACCAGTCGAAGGAACGAGCAAGGAAGTGGTTGTGGAAGAGGCAGAGAAAAAAGATGAAGAGACTGAGAAGAAACCAGAGGAGCCAAAGGTAGAGGAGGAAGAAGACAAGACAGAAACTCCGGTCATTGTGGAGGAGGCAAAAACAGAAGAGAAGGAGGAGGTGACTGAAACTCTGGTGGTTGTGGAGGAGGAGAAGAAGGCTGAGGCAGAGGAAGTTGTGGCTGCTGGTGAAGTCGCCGCCGAGAAGACTGAGGAGTAAAGCGGAAGAAACTATATATGCACCTTTGGTCTCATTTCGTTATCTTATTAAAATATTTATTTTATCAACATTTTATAAGTTTCTATGTTCTGTTGTGTTTATTATAATGAACTCAGATGTTTGGATAATTTGATGGTTGCTATATTGCTTGCATGCTTGGTCTAGCTTCTTTTTTTTTGTCAGCAAGCAACTACTACTTGCCTACTTGGTCTTAGCTACAAAGTCCAAGCCAGGGCATGGAATATTAAAACCGTTTTGCGTTTACAATTGGTCAAAAGAGAGTATAATTGATGATCCAAGTGATATACAAATCTTCAAATTTCTTTTCGTTTTTCAAAATGAAAACATAATCCAACATTTCCAAAAAGAACACCGACCATAAGTGGATCATCACAGATGATTATTCCCAGGAGTTTTTGAAAGAGTTATTAAAAAGTAAAGATAATAATTTCCAACATACCACTAACTAACAAAATATTCGTAGTATAAATGGAAAAAACCATAGAACTAGGGTATTGATCAACCAAAAAAAAACTGAATAGTTATAAAGTCATGTTCGGCCCAATTCACTTTACCGTATTATTCAGGCCTATCTTTAATCCAAATTTATGTTTTGGTTTTACTATAAAAGTCTAATTCCATTCATTAACTGAGCATGACTCGCGTTTAACTTAGAAAATAGTGGTTTACTGGGCTATGAGTGCGGAACATCGTATTTTTTCAATTCGAATATATATATGTGTATATATTGGGTACAAAAATCCATATGAGAGAATGAAATTTCGTAATTAAAAATTGATTAAATATAAAGAGTAAAAAAACAAGGTGTTATTAAATATACAAACTACAAATTAAATATGCTCAACGCAAACACACGTAAAAGTGATACATCATACTTGGATATATTTGAATAAATAATTTTAAATATATTATATTCTTGGTAATTTTAAATTAATAAAAAAAAAAACTAAATTATTAAAAAATTAATATACAAATAAAGCTAAAGCAATATTTTGTAACGTCAAAATAATAAATGAATAAAAATATATTATGTTAATAAAATAGATTTTAGATTTTAAAGACTTCTATTTCATGTAATATTACAAAATTCAAAAATTGTTTATTACAATTAATATTTTACCTTTAGATATATTAAAATATTATTCTAGATTGATATTCAATTGTCAGTTTTCAACTATTATACGTAAAAAAATATTATTAAGTACGCTTATTTTTCTAAAAGGGTTTTTATATTTTAAGTAGGCTATTGGAGTACTTTTTTATTCGTGAATTTATTCAAGATGAGATTCCGATCTTTTAAACTAAGTTAATATATGTTCTATACATAATTATATTTTTTTACATAACTCTAAAATCTCGGACTTGATTCTTCATATTTATTAGCTAATTGTGTTACATATAATAGAATACTTACTTCAAACTAAAAATATAAAATAAAAAAAATTAAAAATTAGATAAATATAATTTAACATACAAAAATTCACATACAAATAAAAATGATAAATGCAACAAATTTAAATATATTATCCGCGCGTAGCGCGGAGAAAAGATCTAGTGAAAATAATGATGTAGGGCATGAGGCCTAAGAACAAAGCATGCATAGAGCAATGATTAAAGCCCAATCATGCTCCGCTATTTTTTATAGCATTTCGTAAGATGTTTTATATAATCATTGATTCTAAATTACATATATTGATTTATAGTGCTTGTGTAATGAATGGAATAATGATATTACTGGATTTTTAACCTATAATTTAAGAAGTGCTCGTAGCATGGTACCTTGAGAAAGAAAAGTTCAGAAATCTTTATCAACATCATCCTTAGCATTTTTATATAAGAATTAATTGGCCGCTTCCTTATACTTATTATTTTCTTTTCGAAGACATCACTTTTACAGGAAATCAAACCATGGTTCATATGTCATCATAGATTCACACAGTCGAATTTGAATTTGATATTCGTATATATATATAACGGCAAAAGATTATTAAAGTATTGACTAAAAACATTTATATTTCATGTTATAGCTAGCTAGAATACACCAGAACATTCGCTTTATAATTATTTAGAAAAAAAATACTATTATTGCTTTTCAAAAATAGTCGTTTGTCACTTGAGTGATATAATTGCGTTACAAAATAATAAAGACTATTAAATTATATTTTTATTCTATCACTATTAATTATTTGTTTCTCAGTTTTTTGTGATATATCGATGATACAATTTCTTACATGTTTAATTTCTAGTTTGGGAAAAAAATTTCACGATTGAGGAACTTTTCAAGAAATAATGAATATAAAGCACAACAGTAGGTTATTACGTACACAAAAGTAGATATAAGCATACATATCGCATCGACTTATTAAGATTGCATGCAGTCTAATCTCTTAGATTCATAATCTAACAACTAGATTCACTCGTCATACTCTAAATCATGCAGTTTATTGATTATGTTGATTTTGGAAATGATTTAAATTGCTTACACTAGTATAACACTAATTACTACAAAAAAACATAATCATTTCTGACAGAATTTCTGACAGAAGAAATATTCGTCGGACATTTCTGACGAAATTCTGACGGATTTACGAGAAATATGAAAATTTACCATTCGTCGGTATTTCGTCGGAAACATCCTAGGAACTTCCAACGAAATTCCATTCGTCATAAATAATCGACGAAATACCGACGAACCCCGAGAAAGATTAAACGATTTAGGGTATAGATTTGGGGTTTATGCTTTGTCGGAAATTCATCAGAAATTTTCTGACGAATTTCCGACGAAATGAAAAAAATTCCGTAGGAAATTCATCAAATTTTTCCGACGAATCTATTCCTAGGAAATTTCCGACGGATTGCATAACATTCGTAGGATATTCGTCACAAATTTCCGATGAATTTCCGACGAACTTGAGTTTTAGATATAAAATATTCAAAATAAATGTTAATCGGATATATTAAATGATAAATATGATGTGGGTTAATAATACCTCAATTATTTAAGCTATATATATATATATATACTCTTGCGATTGATGCATCGACGGATACATAATCTTTCTCGTTAACACTTATACATTTAAGCACATACTTTCGGTGATCCATCTTACAATCTTTAATTTGTGTGTTTTCAAGTGTTTTTAAACATTATGAAGATTTTAAACCCCTAAAAGTCATCAATTTATTATCAATGGCTATTATCGTTCTATTTTTTCTATGTTTTGAACCCCCAATACGTAATTCGTCGGAAATTTCAGATGAATTTATGACGAATTTTCGACGAATATATTTCTGACGACTTTCCGACGAAATGATATATTCCGACGAAAATAGTATATTAGTCGGAAATTCGTCGGAAAATGAAATTCGCCCGGGAAAAAACCCGCCTAATTTTTCGCGAAGAACCAAAATAAAATATTCCGACGGATTTCCGACAAACGCTTTCCGTCAAAAGTTTTTAATATAAAAGCGTAAGCCCCTTCTTCTTCCCCATTTCTCCTCTCTCTCTCTCTAAACACACACAAATTCTCTCAGATTTTTTCTCTCTAATCCGGCGATTCTAAGTCTTAAACTCCTCAAATCTACCTCACAAATTATGTAAGGCATCTCTTTCCTTTTCTCATTTGACTTATGTTACTTTTTGATTGTGAAATTGTGAATTTTAGGTTTTAAATGTTGGATTTATGTTAGGATGAAGAATTTTATGAATTATAAGTTAGATTTTGTTGTTACGTTGTGGTTTAGATAGGTTTTGATTGTGATTTTGTGGTTTGTTTATTTAATTTGTTGTTTTGTGAAATTTAAAAAGCTTTTATTATTTTATAAAATGTTTTTCAAAATTTTAAAACATTTTTGGAGTTTTTTATAATTTTTGAAAGTTTTATGTAAATATATAAATATATATATATATAATTTTAAATTTTTTATTATTGTTGTTGTTTTAAAACGTTTTGATGATTTTATAAACTTTTTAAACTTTTTATAAAAAATAATTAAGTTCTTATAAAAAGTGTTTAAGTTTGTTATAATTTATAAAACGTTTTCTGGATTCAAAAGTTTATCAAAAAGTTTTCACTTTTTTTTAGAATTTTCAATCTATAAAAGGTTTTTGTGTTTTTTTTTATAGATTTAATTAAAATATTTTTCAACTTTTAGGAAATGGGTTCAATTACAAATTTTTTAAAAAATTTCGTAAACGTTTTCTCTTTATCTATAAATATTTTCAATTTATAAAACATTTTATTTTTTAAAAACAATTATAATAAAATTTATTATAAACGATTTTAAAAAATAATTATATTACAAAAACTTTTTCTTAATTTTAAATTTTATTTTGTTTATATATAAAGAATTAAAAATATTTATTTATAAATGATTTTTAAATGTTGTTTTCAGTAATTCAGTAAAATATTATATTTAAAATATTTTATTTTTATTTTTTTAAATAGTTTACAAAACTTCCGACGGATATCATTCGTCGGAATTTCTTCGGAAAAAATCTGTCGGAATTTCGTCAGAAATGTGTCTGTCGGAATTTCGTCGAAAATTTATCCGTCAGAATTTCGTCAGAAATTTTGTCCGTCGGAATTGTGTCGGAAATTTGTCTGTCGGAATTTCGTCAGAAATTCGTTAAAAAATCCGACGAAATTCCGAGGAAATTGTTTTTCCTTTTTCGTTGGAAATTCGTCAGAAATGGCTTATTCCGACAGATTCCCGACGAAAATCGTCTGTAGGAAACAAGCTGTTTTAATTGTAGTGAATGTTATATATTTGCCAGACTCAATCGCGACTGATTCATAATCAAAATCAGACATGAAAGATGTAAGAGTTGTTTTAACTGGTAGTTTTTCTCTGTCTTCTCTTGATGGCGAGCTGGATCGTTGTCGCTGCCAAAATCTCAACCAGATGTTCATGGGAGTTTAGGTAGCTCATCGGATTCCTATTGCCTATGGCAAAGGTCCTTTGGAGTTGCCTTACTTTCCTTTGCAAGGTTACAAAGCCTTAGTTCTGGACCATTTCAAATTTCTTCAATGGAAAATGCACCACTCGGTGTTATGGAGTTGGTCATGTACTGCATTCATATTATTCGGCACCAACTATTCTGAGCTTATTGTCTAGTTTTTATTGAGGCCATTTGGTCGGTTTTGGAATAGCTTTGCAAACTTATCTTTAGAAGTAGAATGTAGGTGGTGTAAGGGGCGGTTCACCTTGTGTCTTAGGGTGAATTCGTCCCATGTGGTTGCAAGAATACAACGGAGTTTGATTAGATAGCGTAGAATCTATAAACGTATTCTTAGATGATACTAGATCACTCTATTGTCTTGCGGTTGAATTTCGGGTGAAGTCTAATCTCATTGTAAAACTCTTTGGCTAATAAGACTGATGTTGAGTTAAAAAAAAGGAGTTGACAACTCGGACTTTTAGTATTAAAAATATATTTATTAAAATAAGATTTTTTTTAAAAAATGGTTATCAAGTTTTGAAATAGTATAAATATGAGTTTGACGGATTGTAAATATATTCACAAACTTTAATTAGATTTTTGATTCAATCGTGTTTTGATTTCTTAGTTTTGTTTGCTTTTTCAAAGATATTTTTTATTCCCAATATTAAACTAGTAATGTATTGATTAATTAGCTACAAAGGGGGTGACTGGCATTAGATTATGAGAGTTGAATTTTACCACATCTACAAGTTACCTTACAACCAACTTTTTTCTTTAGTTTCATACAAACATTTAGATTAGGGTTTGAAAGTTTTTTTCTAACAAAAATATTCAAAGCACTCATTAACAAAACATATATGACACAAAACTTTTTTCGGTTTTGGATCATATGAAAAAGGGGAAAACATGAAAAGCCAAATATTTATGTGAATGCTTTTTTTTTGTAAAATTTTATGTGAATGCTTTGCTCGCATTATGACTTTTTATTCTTCCACAGGAAATTGTCGGCTTGCGTTTCAAAGTGTTATCTCCAATTTCTCTTATATCAACTGAGGAGATAATCACAGAATCAAGAAATTCCATGATGTCCATAATATCTATTATATTAAAAGAGAAACAGTCTTGAAAAATCTACTTACAAAAAGTTGTTGGACTTATTTGTTAGAAATTTAACATGTCTTCTTTTATATAGTATCAATAATATTAACAGAGAATAAAACATTCATTAATAGCAGAATATTCTTTTAGTTTTTGGGATTTAACTACATTTAAGCTAACAATAAAATCAACCAAATTAATTATACTTTACCTCTAATAGGTCAGTATGGTATTTTACCAAATACAAGAGCGGTTATTTAATATTTATTCATTTCGAATTTTGAATCAAAACACATAGAATAAATATTTATTCTAAACGTGGACTAAGTAAACATACTAAAAATGCACTAAGATTTTTATACTGATTAACAACTTATCTATGTTTTTTCTGTAATTCAAAATCATTTAGAACTAAAAGAATAAAAGGGTATAGATTAACAAACAAAATAACATCTAATTATTTTTAAAAAACCTATGTATCAATATTCAAAATAAATCATTCAAATATTATGCATATATTCAATATAACAAAAAAATTCTAATATAAACTAAAATACTATACTGTAAACCATATATCATATACATATTTGAATATCATTTATATTAATTTTCATCCATCATAAATTTTTTTTTTTGAATATTCCATAAAACCAAATAAAAATTTTACCTAAAAATTAACATAATAAATTATTAAAGAAAAAACATTATAAAATTAACTTTTAAACCTAAATATTTTACCTAAAAATTAACATTTTTTTTTGAATATTCCATAAAACCAAATTAAAATTTTACCTAAAAATTAACATAATAAATAATTAAAGAAAAAATATTATAAAATTAACTTTTAAACCTAAAAATGAAAACATAAACTTATACTAAGTTATTTATAACAAAAATAAACTAATACTGTTATATCAATAATTTTTTTTTCTGTTAACATTTTTTCGAATGATATAATAAAATTTTATTCAATTTTAGTTTTCTAAATATATGAAAAATTTAATCAAAAAGTTTTATCATGTTTTTTTGAGTTTATATAAGATCAATCGGTATTGTATTACAGGTTAATAGCAAATTTTTGGATTGTTATTAGATTTATCATATTTTTTATAAATGCGAATTGGGTTATATTATGGATCGTCGAATTGCGTTCATGAGTCGGGATTAAATATAAAAATGGTGCTTCAAACTCAAACATTATGATAAAACAACTTAAAATTATTTATTTAATAAGAATTAAATTCAAGAAAATTTTGTCAAAAGGATCAATAAAAAAATACCCGCGCTTTCGAAGCGCGGATCAAAATCTAGTTCTTTATTATATTTTTCAAGCAAATCAAGAGATTTATTGTTAAGGAAATAAGCTATACTTAGAGACTCTCTTTGTAATTACATATGATAATATTGGTGCGACTTACTTATGTGCCAATCCAGTATTTCACTCCCGGATGAAACATATAGCCATTGATTATCACTTTGTTCGCGCCATGATTCAGTTGGGGGTATTGTGTGTAGCTCACGTATCAACTAAGGATCAACTCGCAGATGGTCTTACGAAACCATTGGCTCGAACTCCTTTTCAGATCATGCGAGGCAAGATTGGTGTTGCTTCAGCATCACCATCTTGAGGGGGCGTGTTAAGGAAATAAGCTATACTTAGAGACTCTCTTTGTAATTACATAATACTTGTATTTACCCTATGTACAACTCTGTATAAATACCTCTCCTATACCTAATGATAATGTATTCAGCCTTCTCTCTATATTTATACGACATCAGTTTTTAGTTTTGTATGGCTATGCTAACTACCTATTTTAGTATATATGATCACATCATTATCATTCGTAACAGGTCTTCTAGCATTACAAGAATAAGTTTCCATGCCAACCGTGAGATACGTCGGAAAGTCGTCGAAATCCTTGAGCTCCAAAGCATTTTTCAACTAGCAATTCGTCAGAGTTTGGGTCTTAGAATTTTTTTTGATTAATATAAGTCAATTGATCACTGGAACCATCCACTTATAGAGGCTAGAGCTAGTTAATTTGATTAGTGGGAAATAATATAAGGTTAATGTTTATGACACCAGGCTAAAGCTAGTTACGATTCAGTTGTATATAGTATTATATAAAGGTGATCAGTGGGCAATAATATATAGCTAATGTTTATGACAATATAATGGATTTTATGATGGCATGCATTCTTAAGCCGTTTATATGTGCACTGAGCTGGTGGACTCCAAATACTTTTTAGTCAAATATTCTTATATTATACAACATTTTTGACCAGCTAATTAAAAGCCTAATTGACTGGTACTTGATATACATCTGATCTGATGCCATGATAAATACATAAAAAGACATTATAGTAATCAAGGCACTAGTTAACAAAATTTCGACTGATATTTAGAAACGTGTCCCCTACCACATCCACATAGCCTAAAAACTTAATCATGTCGATAAACCCATAGATCTATATATAAAATAATTTATTTCTTCAGTGTTTTTAGAACCTTTACATGAAGTTTTTCACACAAAAAATAGTTCCCACACTTACATACATTTATATAATATATATATATATATATATATATACATATATATAAAAATGTTTGGAACTACAATGGATATAATTTCATTGGAAATGCTCTAACTACATATGCTATGAAATTTTAGTCAAACACCAGAGTTATTAAAAATAACTAGTACGTCCAGAAAATTAATCTAACCAACCGTTTAAAAAGAAAATCGACCTTATGAGCACCACAATCTGTTGTTCAAAAACAAAAAAAGAGCACCACATATTTATATTAATTCCTATAAATGTCACTAATTTTATGAATGCACCATCTATGACGTTTTTTTTTCTTAAATCTAGAATTTCAAGGAAATATATCATTCAAAATTCAAACAGCTTTATAATTTGATGAATGAGAAAATTTATAGCGTTATGAACAGCAAAATTTTAATAATAATAACTATGTTGTATCTTGATCCGTATAACATAGTTTTTTTTTATAATCTAACCTATTTTGTCTTGCAATAAAAAATGTATCAAGTAAAACCATATATAGTATTTCTTTCTGGATTGGGTTTTGCTAAATAGCATGTCTAATAAAGTAACATAAAACTTCGAGTTTTTTCAAAACAAAGTAAGAACCACATATCAGTGCAATCGCAGACTAGGTATGGACTCAGGCCTTTTCTGAAGCCACCACCCATGTTTATAATACAAGCACCATTTGTAGATATATAATTATATTATTTGTAGATATAAATTATATTATATATAAGTTGTAAACGATTAAGGTAAGAAACACGTATTAGGTTTTCGAAAAGTTAAAAACTAAATGATAATCCATGTGTTTTCTATTCATAACTTAAATATAAAAACTCTCTTTGATTAAAAAAAACTCTCTAAGAACACTCCAGCAAAATTTATTTTGTTTATTAATATCAAGTAAGCAAACTAAGAGGACCTCCTCAAGAACTAAGTTGACTTCGCTTAGATAATCCGATTGATAACTAAGTATAAGAAACTGGCCCAGTTTAACTGGGTAAGCGATACCTACTCTAGCATATATACTTCGACTTCACAATGCTATCTAGCTTTTCGACGATATATAAAGTACCTAACATAACTCTTATCTTTGAAAATATTGTAGCAGATAATATAAAATATTAAGAGATTCTTTGAATTCTAAAACTGAATAGCACATAATTTCAAAGTTTGATTTTTTAACCATGGAATAACTTATTAATAAAATCAGATTCGTGAATAAGCACCTGAAATATTTTAGTAATTTTTTCTGTAGTTATTAATCAAAGCTTTAACATACAACATGCCAGTATTTCGAACAGACATGAAAGAGTTAATTTTGATGGTCAAAAATCTAATATCATAGCTAGACTTTTAGACGAAACTAATTAGAGGTAGCATTTTTTTAAGAACGCTTCCAAGACTTCAAGATTATTCACGTTTCAAAAGCACAAAATAGAACAATCGGCTCATTAGCGAGAACTGCGCAAACGTTCCACGTGAGTTTAAATTTTATTGGTTGTTCTATTAGAGTCTAGATTCTCTGACTCCCTCTAGTTTGAACGATAAACATTCATTTGTTGTTAAAAAAAATCAAAGATTTGATTTTGCTTACAACATTTTCAATTTATAAATTTAAAACTAATTGTTAATCTTACTCTCCAAGGCAAAGCTATTATACTACCCACTTGATATGCTCAGTTTAAATTTAAATAGCAATTAAACGTTACAAGTAATTTAGCTTCAGATTATACTTTCAACGTATGGAAGACAACCCATATAAAACATTTCATACAAACAACCACCTTAAAGGTTTTTATCTTACCACAGTATTATTAACCTTACGTATAGTTGTAAACTATGATTGTCTAATTATAGAAACATAGCCAATCATATGCATACTTTGTTTGGGAACATATTCTATATACAAACAAACAAAAGTTAACGAGTTATATAACGAATCTAAACGACGGCGCCTTCGTGTATGGTTGAAAGTTTCAACCTAAAAGATCGAACCGCCCACTTTGCTCGCTTAGAAGTATATCTTCTCAAACTACGAACCGAACCAGACCGGTTATAACCGCTCGATACATTTAACGGAACCGTTTTATTCCTAACCGTCGATTCGCTTGCTTTCCCGTTAACAGCGGCGACGGAATCGTTAGGCTGAGTAAGCATCATCATCGGCTGGATTCTCCCCTTCTTACGCCGACGAGATTCTTTCCCCACGGAGTTCTGCATCGCGACGCTTGCTTTCACGGCGAGAGCCGCCATGTCCGACGCCGTTAGACGGCTCTGACGCTTAGAGATGGGGAGGACGAAGTAGATCAGCTCGGCCTGAAGCGGTTGCTCCGATTCAATCGCCGGAATGAAATCGTCGTAGCAGAGAGAATCTGAGTCGCAGATGAAGTAAGAGGAAGGTCTAAAGGAAGAAGATGATGATGGAGCAGCTGCTGATTCGGCTTCCAGGATCTGAGATGCTAGCACCGGAGCGTTGTATTCTCGGAGATCGCCGTTAACCGTCACGATCTTCACCGTCGGTGGAGAATTGGACTCTCTTCGGTTAGATGACAGACAGATTCCCATTTTCGAGTGATGTGAAAACTCAAGAAGATATTTGAAATGGATTGAAATGATACGATGCGTGGAGCAAAAGAGTCGGTCAGTGTTGGGTTATTTATAGGAAAAGGAAGAAGTAGTATTCCAAACCGGATGATTAAATTCGGAATTTACTATTCCGGTTACGGTTCAACTGTCAAAAAACCGGTAGCTGACACGTAGGTCCCCTAGCTTGGTCAGTTTGTCTGTCCGTTAGTAGATTCTTGCCACGCATAGTAAAAGGACATTTAATTTTTTTGTTTTTGAACATTAATTTAATATTTTTCTAATCGTGACTAAAACTACAGTATGCCTCCTAATAAGCCCTATCTAATTAATTTTATTTTCCATAACCTAATCTCTTTGATTGTCCATATTTATATCAGTGAATACAGTGGTCGTGTCATGCAATGCACTGAGATCAAGAACGATAGAACCAATTTTGTATGGATTAAGATGTGAATGACGCGTGGTCAGAAAAGCATGGCCGAATGGCCGACCAAACCGGATATGGGAAGGTTAGCTGTACGGTGCAGTAGATAAGGCCCACTTAGCTCAAGTCTCGGAAGGAGTCTCACATGCAACCAAAAAAACATTGAATAACCAGGCTTCACGTGTTCATACGGTCACTTAATTCAGTTGATCAAGCTATTTACACACTCGTGATTTAGTAGTTCAACTTCAACATTTAATATTTGGCTTACATTTTCTGAATGGGAGGACCGAGTAACTTGCCAAACTTCAAAGTTTGGAGTTGAACTTACACATATACGGTCAAACAAACAATATCGCCCATTCTACGACCAACGGCACCATGTTCACATTTTCTTTTTGGTATATATAATGCGCCGATATTCT
Organism: Brassica rapa; assembly: GCF_000309985.2. Classification (NCBI taxonomy): domain Eukaryota; kingdom Viridiplantae; phylum Streptophyta; class Magnoliopsida; order Brassicales; family Brassicaceae; genus Brassica; species Brassica rapa. The sequence continues at coordinate 13,843,293 of NC_024801.2, forward strand.
ATCATTTCTTTTTCTTTCTTTTTTGACATCTGCCAATATTATATCAAATCACAAATCAGATAATTGTTTAGCATATGTGTGTATTGTTATTACTTAGTAGATGAAGATTTTCGGGGTTTTTGTCTATTTTATCTTGGGTTTCGACCTGAGTAAGTTAGTTTGGTTACTAAAGCTATATATATGAAATATAGCCATAACTATTTCATTTCAGTTATAATTCTCAAGCTTGTTACAATGTGTTTCGGTTGGATTTTATACTTTTAATTTAATTCTTAACTAGATCTCGATCCGCGCAACCGCGCGGATTTTTGTTTTCATTTATTTTTATATAAATATATTGTTTTTAATTTTAAATTGGTATATATTATAATACATGTGTCTATCAATTTTTAAAACATAATAAGTTTACGGTATATTTTTTCATTGAATAGATTGTTTTAAACTTTCACATGTATTTGTATCTTCTTCTATATATATTGTTTCATTGTCATATTCAAAGATATTGTAACATTTTACAAATTTATAATATTTTTAAAAATTTAAACTTTTCGCTTCATAGATTTATATTATCATGTAAATAATTAAACATTTAGTTTTTGTTTAATTTTTAAAATAAAGTATATAGTTTAAATTTTGTTTTCATTGGTTTAAAGTAGTAAAGATTAATCATTGTTAGATAATATGATTTTTGTTATTTAAAAAAAATCTTTATAATTTTAAAAGTTAACATCGACAAATATTTAAATATTTAACATATGGAGGTATAGTATTACAACAATAAATTATATTTATTTAATTTATATTATCTATAAATCCAATGGATAATCTATTCTTTAAATCCAATTATTGATAGTCCAATAAAAATTTCTGGTATGCCCAAAATTTAAATGATATAAGATTAGAGATTAAATGTAACGTGACTTTCTAGGAATATGTCAATTTTTTAAATAATTACACATGAATCAAAGTTGTGACTTCTGTTTTAATATATAAGATTTCTAATTCTAGCTTCCTTGTCTATGCATTAGAAAACTATAGAATCTATATTAGATATGTGCCATGGTTTTCAGAGTTTGATGTGGTTTCAAGTGTTTACAAGAAAAAGAAGTAACAAATATATTACACTAGACGCAACAAAACTGAAGTCTCATGTTTTTATCTGGTTCTGTTTTAGTAAATCTGTTAAAATTATAACTATATTTCTAGTTTAGTGCAGTTATACGTTATAATGTTCAATCAACTCATCCTAAACCTATTTTAAAAAGAGCAAGAAATTACTCAGGAAGTATAACTTATTCTTATTGTATTTCCGTAGCTGTTCTTTTTCCTCCATCCTCTTAAATACTAGTGATGTTAGTAAAAGGTACTTATCGAATTCATTTGTCTTCGCAGCGTGTTTAGTTTTCCTTTCGTCGGTGTTTAATTAGCACATTTCTATAATTAGCGAATCAAAACATATAATCAACATGTATCTAAAATATCAACAAGAATCTAAACTAAAAAAAAAGATTAGCTGCATCTGCAAATAATTGTCAGTCACACATTCAAATTCGGACATTTCATAAACAATATAAGATATAAATTCAAATAAAGAAGTTCGTGATGTACCTAAGACTAATTAATTAATAAGTGTATTTTAATTTGTTCGACAGTTTGATTTTGTTTTTTTTTTTGCTAAATTGATTATTTGGAACGACCGATCGCTTATATGCGTAAATTAATCTGTTATGCTCTTGTGTGTATGACCATAGTTGCTTTTATTCGTGTGACTAAACAATCACGTTATCACGTTATTCCTAGCGTCTTCGTGTCATGAAATCACTCTCAAGAAATATACGAGAACAGATCTTCACCCATGAAATTAGGGGCCATGAAAGTTAATGTGATTTGCGATATGTCGTATGATTAAGTGTCAACGTTCACATGTTTTCGTGTGCATGAAATCATTTACAAGAAATCCACTCGAGAAAAGATCTTCACCCATATCAAGTCAATATGCAATATTAAAATTCATAATTAGGGGCCAGAAATTTAATGTGAATCGCGATATATAAGTCGTGTGATTAAGTATCGATGTTCACATGTCTACCCGAGAAAATCGAATATATCAACAACCATATATCATCGAAACAAGGCAAACTAAGCCATCTTGTGTGGACAGAACATCTTCACACGTCGTCTCTTTCCTTTACCGAATGTATTCCAGTTCTGCCTTACATAATTCGTGTTGATAAGTTGATAACTTCCTCTTAGTCATATGTTCCGATCTTTTTGTTGTAAACAAGTTCATGATGGAAGGAGCCAGGAGTTGGCCTCATTAGGGCCCATTAATAACTTCGGCTAAATTAAGCCAGCCTATATATGGTTTATGATAAATTACTACAAACGAGATAATTCCTCAGTCCTCACCTATTCTCATTTTCTCGATCATATCTTTTCTTTAATTCTTTTTTTCTTCTTCTAATTTTCACATTTAACATCTCAAACACGTGCAAAACATAAATTAATGAAAAACGTTTTATCGTACGGTAATATAATTACAATCTTTAGCTAAATATTACCGTCAAAAAAAAAAAGCTAAATATTACCAACCAAACACCTAATTTCATTTTTTTTCTTTTAGGGGGTGTATTCAATATAACATTTGACATGATTTGATTTTTAATATAGTTTTAGATGATTTCAATAAGTTGCAGAAATTTAGGTGATTTATGTTAAATCACTTTAGAATATAACCTAAAACTATGAAATTTGGATTTTAATTTTTTTTAACTAAGAAACTCCACCAAAACACTCTAAAATCACCTAAAAACTTTAAAACTCCACAACTTAAAATATTTTCAATAACAGTGGATTTTAGAATACTCTACGAAATATTAAGTTCAATAACAATAGATTTTAAATGAGCTTTTTAAATTCATGTTTGAATAACAGTAATTTGTCATTTTAATACAAATCATATAAAATTCTCAGTTGAATACACCCCCTTAATTACATATAAAGAAGAAACATAATTAAATTTACTAGATTTTGATCCGCGCTTAAAAAGCGCGGGTTTATTTTTTGAATTTAATAATTTTTGATATAAATTTTTATATAAGATAGTTTATAAGTTTGGCCATATTATTCGGAACCGAATAATCAACCCGTACCAAATTGAAAAAATGAAACCAATCTTGAACCAAAATTTATAAATAACCGAATATATCATGTATATCTAGAACCAAGATAAATAGATACCTGAATTTTTAAAATACAAATTATATACCTACAAATATTAATTATATGTAATTTCTAAATAACCAAATATCTTAAATATACTATTTATAAGCTGAATTATCTAATAAAAACAAATTACTCAAACATTTTTTTGAAATATTAAAAAAATATCTTAATAAGTCCTCAACATTCAGTCTAATTTTCCACTACAAGGAACCAAAACACCTATAAATGGTATCCACAGTCAAACCAGTAAACACAGTCACCATATATAATCTAGTTTCAGTTTAATAAAAATCCATTATTTAAAATCCTTTAAAATCTAAAACCCATATTAACTCGTGAATCTATACCAGATGACATGGTAAAAATCTAAAATAACATGATAATATTTTTCAAAATTTAATTAAATTTCTCATATAAATTTTACTAAGATATAAAATTGAATAAACTACATTTTTTTATGTTATACATTCTAGTTTATAGGTTTTATAATGACTATATTAAGATTAAATTTTTGAGTTTTAGAAATAAAATTATTTTTAAGTTGAGTATAGTTGAGTTACCTATAAATGTTAAACATAAAAAACATTCTAAAAATGCTATAATTTCCTGAGAAAATATTTATACAAAACCCTTTCTCCTAATAAACCCAGTTGTAAAAGATTTTCATCACAAAAATAACCTAGGAAGGTTTTCAAAGAAAAAACTATAATTTTTAAATATAATTAAGCTTGTTGTTGTACTGTGAACTATTTCTCTAATCGTAGTTGGAAGTTAATATGTTTTGACCGTCGAATGGTATCAAGTTTTTAACTTTCTGTTAACCGTATTTGCATCATGTTTTCATGTTAGTTTGGATCATAAAACATTTAATATGAATTAAAAGCATGGTATTGTTCAGACTTTAATTACCAATAAATCCAAATGTTTTTATAGTAACTGTTTTTGTTAAAGAAAAATGATCGTGGTTTGTATGATTATTAAATCAGTTATAAAATAATTTGTTTCTTTTAATAGGTTTAGTGGTACAAAAGTAATATTCCAAGGAAAAATAGGGATAAAATATATCAATGATTCTGAATTAATAATATTGATAAAATCTTTGGTATTATACAAGAGCATTGGTTATTTTATAGTTAGAGAAATATAAGGTAATTGATTAGTGTATAGTTAGAGAAATATAAGGTGAGACCAAAAGAATATTTAAGTTTAGTGAATAGGTCGAACAACCTTTCATAAGTAGATTTTTTGGGACTTCTTCCCTTTTAATAGTATAGATGTTGGTGAATAATTTGTTTTTCAGAAAAAATTGTAAATTGATTTCTGATAGTATATTTCTTTGAATACAGATATGGGGAGTATGCAGTACCAACTTTGTTTCTTTTAAGGAATTAAGGTCCTATTTTGTCAAAAATATACAGATTTAGGATTCTACTTTTGGATTTATAAAAACATAACTTCAATTTTGAAAAAGATGAATTCTAGCTCATGGCCCATTAAGTTAATAAGCCGGCCCTGGGTATGTGTGTCTATGCAGTAATTTGGGTGTTTGGAATTTCTGTATATATTAATTTTTGTAATCATTTAGTTAACTTAAATATTTTATTTGGATTTTATAAATTTTCGTTCTATAATAATTTCTTACTTTTAGATAATTGAAACATTAAATAATTGATATATGTGATTTGGGGCTTTCACTAATATACAAAAGTTAATGAATGAAAACTATTCTTTATTTCCCTTATACTTGTATTACTAAGTATTTTGCCTCCAAGACATAATCTTCTTATAGATATTTATTATTATTTTGTTAATTCAAAAACAATATATTAAATTATTATTTATATTCTTAACAAGTTTATATCAAACATAAAATAATTTATATATGACATAATATTTCATTAAAATATATATACTAATTATTGTGTTGAATTTTTCAAAACACTCATATATTAGAAATTTTTTAGACTATATTTTTATACAAATTTTTTTTCTTCATTAATATTTAATTATATATTGTTTTATATCTTAATTTTTATAATAAAAATAGTATTTAAAGATAACAACACAATATATAAGTATTATTTTATTTTTTAGAAATATAAAATATTATTACAAGATAACAACAAAATATATGAAAATTGTTTTTAAAGAAATTTAATATTATTAATATAAAATTCGTTTTTAATTAAATTTATATATAAAAACTTATTAAAGGTAACAACAACATTAACCAATCTAATTTTTAACGTGAGAGTTCGATTCTGAAAATTTACTTCGCAGATAATAGTATAGATTATTAGTTAGTTGTGAAATGTCTCATTCAAAATGAAGATGCTCTAAGATAATAGAGAGAGCATACATAATTAGTAAATTTCGCGAATCAGAGCCTTGTGGAAAACGGAACTTTTCCTTATGTATAGGATTTTGCTTTGTTTCTTGGTCTCCTCTCGCGTCTCTTTTTAGTTTTTAGGTGTCTTAGGGGGTGATTGGTAGTTGCTGTAGGTGCTGTCCACAGCCCTATTTATTTCCACAGCACCAAATTCAGAGCAATCAAGCTTTAAATTTTTTTTTGAAACCACAGCTCTTAAAATATCCTACAGCTGTACAAGTGCTCTGCAGAGCCAAATATCCAAAGCAATTTTTTAGTGCTTCAATAAAATTCTACAGCAATAAAATCTAAAGCCACAGCAAAAAGTCTACAGATTTTTTTCTACAGCAAAATATTTAAAGCTACAGCCATTACCAATCGGACCCTTATAGTCAATCAACTTTGAAGCATACATCTAACTAATATTTATATTCACTGTGGAATGTGGAAAGCACTTCAGCTATCATCATAACGAAAAGTGATCTAACCGTAACTAACTTATCTAATTTTTATGTTTTGCTAACTCGATTTCTATAACTCTTTAGATTCTAGTACTACATTACAATTCAAGTAACTTTGCAAAGAATCAAAACGAAACAAAATATCTAAACAATTCGCAATTTCGCACAATCAACATCAAAAAAGTATAGAAACAGTTAAAACTCTAAAAAGACATCACAAATCCAAATCTGACCACTTCTCGTGTCGCTAGCGTTCCCATTAATATTACTTAACGTCTTGGGAGACTGAACAAGATAACTCTCACACAAGGTCTCACGTGGTCCCCTCTCACCTCTACTCCTACACACGTGTTACCTGATCAGTGGTTTCACTAGACAAGTGTTGTGTTCGTAGAGACGAGGATGCGTAAGTAGTTAGAAGTTCGACCTTCTGAAAAGTCAGAAACCCGCCCGTCGCCGGCGGGGCAGACTGAGATGTTTCGTGCAAAGCCGCCGTCCTTGGGCCGGAATAGCGTAGCTCTCTTGTGTATGTATCCTTTTGGGTAAGGGTGGGTTACATTCAAAAATGAACTAAAATATTTGTTTTTGGACAAATCTCATAAATAACATTTTTATATTCTTTTTACAAAATAGTATATTTCATCGAAATATATAAATATATTTATTTATTATTTCTAATGAATGTTATTTTGGAGATTTTTTTTGTTTTGTGTTATTTTTTGAACAAAAACATAATTTAATGCTCTCTGAAGATAATATTATTATATATTTTTTTTAAATAATACAGTTTACTTTCTCATATTTTCCTCATGTTCATGGATTTTGACAGTGATCCAACCTATCATGCATATATCTTGTGGTCTACTCCTTCACAATTCACAAAAGTAAATCAAATAACTTAACCCTATTTAAATCATAATTGAGGAAAATTTATAAGGTATCAAATAACTTAACAATACTTAAATCGTAATTGAGGAAAATGTGTAAGTTATCAAAAATGTGGCAATCATTTGATTCCGTGGGTTAATAGCTGCTAGAATGAAGTTGGATAAGATACTATCAAAAGTAATGAACACCCGTCTCTTAACGGTAGCAGAGAATCGCACGAAGCCTTTCTGATTCCACACGGCTCTTGTTTCCCTCTATCCACTTGCTTACTTTTCTCATATATCGCATATTGTTCGTCTGAATAAATATGATAAATTTCCATAGCCTAATATTCTTCTTGATAACATCAAAGTATAATAAGTTACAAAAAAAACATCAAAGTATAATAACTCAACCAACATTACTGAATATTAAAATCTCAGTCGCACTCTTACGACTTTAACACACATCCATAACTACGACGTCACCACTTCAATTAGAATATTATCATAACTTAGTTCTAACTTCCAAGTCACATAAGATAACTGGATAAGTACTATAATTGCCCAATATTACATTCATTATAGTAATATCACTAGACATTATTAACTATCGTATGAACAAAATGATAATGTACACTTATATTACACATGCCCTTTTAACAAGCTACAAGCTAACATCAAACCCTTCACAATATAATGTAGATTCTTCTATATTAATACAAACTAGATTTTGACCCGCGCAGGCGCGCGGGTGTATATTTTGAAAAATATGTTGATATTTGTTTTTCATGTAATTATTAGGATTTGGAAAAATGAATCCGAGGAACATAACCGATACCGATCCAAAGATATAGTACCAAACCCAAACATAAATTGATTAAATATTCTAATTATTCAAAATTTTGTTATTTAGAGAACCGAATCTGATCCGAACCGAAGTATTTAGGTATCCGAATTTATCTAAAAATAGATTTATATACTTATATGTATTAATTATTTTTAGATTTAACGTATATAAAACATCAAAAATGATACTTTTAAATTGGTTTAAATACTTGAAAATATATATAGATAGTCAAAAGTAAATATCTGAAATAGTTAAAATATACTCAAATCACCAAAAATACTTAAAATAATTATTAATTTTGTATCCAAAATTTTAAATCAAGCCAATTGATATGTTAAGCTTAAGTATTATGACATATGTTATTCAAATTTATACGTAATATATTATTTTATTTATACATTTTGATAAATTTAAAATATATAATGATTTAAGACTTTAAAAATAATTTAAATTAGTTATCCAAACCCAAACCAAACCTGCAAAGATCCAAATCGAACTCAAATCAAAATTTAGAAACATTCTAACAAGGCTGAAATCTTTGACCCCGAAAACCCAAAATACAAACCGATCAGAACTAAACCCGTATGGGTATCCAAAAGCCCATCCCTAGTCATTATTATTATATATCGTATTTTATCATCATATAATTAATCGTATTTTATATGTACCATCATATAAGTAATCATATAATTAATAGTATTTTATACATACCATCATATAAATAATTACATATATTATATTTTTAAAACTTAATATGAAATATGAAAACCATAATTTGAGTTGGTATTTCAAATTGGGCTTTGTATTATATTTTTCTTATATATATTGACAATATTTTTTTATAATGGTTATTGAAAAATAGTTCAGTAAAAATCCATTTTTGAATATATGTATATTTTTGAATCAATTTTTGATATAAATCAAATTTGAATTATTATTTTGATTTGAAATATGTATATAAAGTTTAAATTTTGTTTTATGGTTAGTTTAGAAAAAAAATTTTAGGGAATTAGATTGACCCATTTTGGTATATTTTAAAAGTGGCCTAGATAACTTTCAATTTTTTTTAAAAACATAAGCCCATTACTTTTTTTCTTAATACTACTATCCTTGTTTTCAAACAAAAATATTTTTTTTTAAAAGACTGCAATCCATGTTTCTAAACACTCCAAATTTTAAAAGTCCTATTCAAGTCTCCAAACACTCCAATTTTGTACTTGAGTTTTAATAAGATAGATGTATTTTATGTATGTCTAACTATGCTGCCTTTATCTTTTAAAAAAAACCTATGAGAAAAAGACACTGGCCCATTTACAACATTATGACTCCATCCATTTATAAATATTAATGCGTATTATCTATATTTAATTAATTAATTAATTAATTCGTTTTTTTTGTTTTTTTTAGAATGGGGCACGGTGTGGGATGCCTTTTCGTCTGCTTGAGTTCCGGTGATTATAGATCGGAGGTGTTCCCGGAGAGAAACTTAAACCACCTTCTTCGCCAGAGCTTAAACACCGGTGATCGCTACCTAGACCCTAGTCGTCAAATCTAACGGTGGAGATAGAGAGACCACTCATCAGACGGTTGAAAGCATTCGTCTTGCGCATCTTAGTCGGTGTGGTAGCCTCATCCGACTCCGACCCACCACCTTGGTACTCTCTCCCGTGCTTCCCTCTCACTGAGAAAGTTAGACTTTGATCTCCTCTCTTCATTCCACCAAGCTGAAACAGTAAAACAAAAACAAAATGATCATTGCAAGCATATGTACAGAGGAGTCCACATAAAACACGAACGAAGCTTTAATTATTTCTGAATAAAATTTGCAATATAATTCATTAAGAAGTAAAATGTGTGACGACGGGTTTAACGATTTTTCGGTTCAAACTATTTGACAGTTTTCATTTTAAGACAAGAAGTGGTGGAAACAGAAGAGGAAGAAAACAGAGCAAGAGAGTTTAATTGTTGGTTGTTGTACCTTGCAACCGAGAGAGCAGAAGCGGAAAGAATCAAGGAGGCTTCTACAGCAGATTTCACAAGTGTTTGTAACACCTTTTCCGATTCTTGGCTGAGGTCTTTCGTTGAGGAACACGATCTTTGCGCTGTTGATGATGTATGTCTGAACGCAAGTGATATCTATATACTTCTGTATCTCATTCACTCTCACCACGTTGTGGTAAGAAGATCTCCTTATCTGCAATTTAATTCCATTTACATTTGCATATTAACATAAATAAATAAATAATTTGGGAAAACAAGAAAGAGATATAGGACCTGAACAATACGATGGTCTTTATGTTTGACCAAACAGTACGAGCAAAAAGCAGTTCCAGCACAATCGAGACAGAACAAGTTGCACTCGTTTTTGTTTGAATCGGCGTGGATTGAACATGGGACGAAGTAGCTGCCTCGTAGCATTGGCATTAGCCACGGTGGACTCATGTAATCTTCTTCCTCCTCTATTCTTATCATCGGGCCCTGAAAATTTGAAGCTAAAAATCAGAAACTGGAGAAGAATGATAAGGGCAGGCAAAACAAAAGGGTGAAAGAAGAATCACCATGACTTTCTTTTGACTAGCCTTGAAGGCCCCGAAGCTAAGCTTGTGGTTATGGTATTCAATAGCCAGGTTTTTTAGCTCCACTGTGTAGAAAAAACTATAGAAGAAGGTAGAAGAAGGAAGGGGAAGAAGTAAGTGAAAGCGGCTCCGAAGCTGAAGAGAGAAAATAAAGGCTTTTTATTACTTTTATTCAATTTTTCTTAAGGCGGTCACTAAGGTTTATGCGGTTTATATTTCATAGGATGATGGGAACACCATTTTAAAAATATTTTTGAGTTGTTTTGTATTTTTGTTAATTGATAAAGGTCTCTTTTTTGTTTGTTCCTTAATTATATTTTCTGACTCCTTTATTTGGGAAAAATCAATTAATTTTATTCTTTATTTAATTTGGGGAAATCATTATCTCCTTCTTTTTTTTTTCTGTCCTCCAAAGACGCACGTATCTATGAATTTGCGTGTCTGTTCAGTATGTATGTAGCAGAATGTTGAAATTGCATATTATTTACATATGGTCACAAAAAATTGCGTTTTAGATATTTTCCTCATCTATTATCCGGTGTTGAGTATTCAATACATTTTATACCATGTTAATTATACTTATGAACTTGTGTTATACGATGATACTAGGTAATAATCCGCAATATGTGCAGAATAAAATAGTTTATTAAATTTTTTTTTTACAGCAAAAAATAGTTTAGAACTTGGTCACCAAAATAGTTTATTAGATTATTTACTGTATATTGTACTAAAAAATTTGTTGTATACTTTTTTCGAGAGATAAGTATTCATATATTTGTTCGGATTCAATTGATCTATTCGAATTTTGAATTTTTAGAGTTAAAAATTTAAATCATAGTCGGATATTTACAAATTTTGATCTATATTTGGTTCGAATCATTAAGGGTTCGGTTCAGATTCGAGTACAGGTACCCATTTTAATTATGTATTTTTTTAGCAAAAATCTAAATATACTTAAATCCTAAAAATCCAAAAATAAAATAATATAAAACATAAAAATTTGGATAATGTAAAACTAAATATTTAAATTTACATAAAAATTAGTTCAATTTAAATATTTGGATGGAGAACAAATAAACATTTTCAATATTTTGAATATTTTCTGTTACTTTTAGATATTATTTGTAACTGTGTTGATAATTTTTAGATATTTTCATATTTTTGAATATCAAATAGATATAAAAATTAAAATAATTAACATATTTAAGTTTATAATTGTGATTTAGATATTTTGGTATTCAAAATATTTTGGTTTGGATAATATTTGAATCTGGTTATCTGGATATTAAATTTTTAGATCCATCTGAGTACTTAATCAGTTTAAGTTTGTGTTTAGTATTATTTTCAAAGCTACTTTAGTTCGGTTCTCGGATCCATATATTTTATCCAGAATTACTTTCTTTTAATAATATAAACCAAATTAAAATAAATGTAAAATAAATAGTCTAGGCTTATTTAACATACATAATTGTTGGACCATACTTTAAGAATAACAATAAAAATAATTGAGCATCGTGTCAATATTGTTGTGCATGTTACAAAACTGACATAGTCTATAACCAATAACGTGTATTTTCTTATAAAAATTCTTGGTAAATATAATAAAAATTCGATACAATCGATTAAAAAGTGTTATAGTTGCATGAAAATAATATGATCTCTTTAGTCGGCACCTGAATTATGTTTTTCAATCGATTTTATGAACTTTTTCCTTTTAAAGCTTTTTTTATTTCTATTTTTTTCTAGCAATCTGATTATGTTTCTAATTTTTGGTCTGATATGAAAACTCTGTAAAAAAATTAATATTTGGCTACTAAAGATCCGACTTTACGTGTGGTATTTTTTACCTCAATTTCTTTAATTCCTAACCAAACACAATTCTTTTTTTGCATTTGTGTACATAAACTTCAACCATTGGTAAATTCGGCAAGATACGAAACTTTCAATTTCTAAAAACATTCTCATTCCAATATTTTAATAATATGTGAATCTTAATAATTTTAGAATTTATTTCTTTCAGAATGATATTATTCACTAGTTGTACAAAGAAATTTTCAGTTCACTAATACAAATGTTAAAATTACAAGAACTAAAAATGAACTATTTAAAAAAATTAGTGTGAGCACATTAAATTGTTTGTGGTGAAGTTAAAAAATTAATATGTAAACGTATTAATTGTTAAATGATTGTAATGTCGATACGTCAGTATACTCTAATTGAAATTAATGTAAAAATGACTCGTGTCCAATATAGTATAAAATCATTAAATGAAAATATTTTTCGTTTAATATAAATGAGTTGTATTACATTTTTGTTTACATGTTATAGTAGACAAGCACATATTTGGATGTCAAGTCTAGTTAAGCCTTTAGAGTGATACAAAGAAAGGAACAACCACACTAGAATTTGAAAAAATGTCAAGTAAGAAATGGAAATTAAGTAATGGTCAGAATTAGAAAGACACATTATCCTAACTCTTTGTATTATCGACAATTTATATCAATAAAAAAGAGAGGAGCAGAGGTGGCGATGGATGAGATGAACCTTCTCGTCTAATCGTTTTTTTGTTCTTGGTGGGATGTGTCTGACGCTTTTGTCCTTCCGGTTCAAAATTTAAGATCATTTTCAATAAAATTCTATTTTTTTTTATAATTTACGTTAGAATAGAATAAATCTATTATAGTGTAATTTATATTCTAATTAATGTTATTTTATTATAGAGTACAATATAGAAAATATCATTTTCACTCTACATATAGAGTAAAATATCATTTCATTATATTTTACTCTATTTACTGTCATGTTCGAGAACTTGCTAGGTGCAACGCGTGCAATCAGATATCACCTAACGTCGAATCAATTAATCGGAACGAGTTGTAGTTAGCATGTATTGAACGAATAAAATATTTTCCCAATGCAGTGAATTTTTTATTAAATTGCAGATATCCCATATATTTAGAGCATGATTAATAGAGGTTTTTAGGGTGGAGTTCTTAGCAGAATATAAGTAACCATCTCTTAACTTTTAACTAAAAAAGTTAAGAACCGGTTCTTAAATTTTTTATTTAGGAGCCGAATCTTAGTTTTTTTAGTTAACAGTTAAGAGACAGTTTCTTATATTCCGCTAAAAACCCTACTCTAAGAATCTCCCATTAATCATGCTCTTAGAGGGGTCAGACTTAACGTTAAGAGTAAACACATCTGACATTTTTTTTATGTATGCAAATGGATAGTAAGCAGAGATTCATATACGGTAAAACCTCCATAAATTAATACTCGATAAATTAATAATCTCAATAAATTAGTATTTTTACCGGTCTTCTGGACTGGTTCAAAATCTGACACAAATTGAAAAAATAATAAGATAATAATTTTTTAAAAAATTCTATGTAAATATATAGTCCCACTAAAACTATAAATTAATAATTTATATGTATACATATTTTATATAAGTAAGTACTTATTATTATATTGTTTGTTTTATATTCACAATGGAATTAATTTTCTATTTTCTTTACGCTTAGTATATTTTTGATGAAATTTAGTAATATTATATCTAAAACCACATTTAATTTCAAAAATAACAATTAATGTCTATACACTAAAATTAAATATTTCTTTTTATTTTAGAATAAATATATCTCAAAATAAAACCTAAATAATTTTTTTTGTAAATTAATATCTTTATAAATTAATTAAATTAAAATTTTCAAAATTATTAATTTATAGATATTCTACTGTATGTGTAAGTGTCGAGAAACAATGTGATTTCATTTCACGGAGCTGATAGATCAAATATAACGTCTTTTTACCACTCTGCCCGAACCGGTGATATTTTCCTTGTAATAATATATATAAAATCCTAAAAAGATATAACTTCGTATAACCCAAAGTATTAGCTTTTGCTGTGTGATGAAATAAAATATAGTAGTTAAAGGGATAGCCATGTATAAAGAGCATTATACGTTAGATGACTGTATAGTACCTAGCTGTATAGACGGACGTCTAAACGGAGTATATATGGATATATACTTTTATACAAAATATAAATATAAGATTAATATATATATACATCATTTTTGAAAAAACTGAACATGAATATATTTTAAATCCAATTTTATGTATAAGTATATAGTTTAACATATATAAATAGTTTTAAATTATAAAAATTAAAGCAATTTTAAATATATAAAGAAGATAAATTTAAAATTATTTTGCAACAATTATACTAATATTTACAATCATGTAAATACATAAAATAAGTAAAAATAATAAAATTAATAAAATTAGTAAATATAATAATAATATTAATAGTTTATTTTTTTGTATATTAATGCTTAAAATCTGCCTAAAAGTCCACGTAGACCGCATAATGTCCGTCTAAATGCTGTTATTTGTCCGAATTATACAAATTTGTATAAAATACTGTATAACATAAAAACAGTACGATAAGTTTAGGCTGACGTCTAGACCATATTTTAGAACACTGATAAAGAGAATATGATCTACGTCATCAAAAATAATATACATGAACGAAATGTGACCACTAATACTTAATAAAGATCCAACCGAAGAAAGTCAATAGTGAACGGTGATGAGGAAAGTGAAAGAAACATCTTTTTGTGGGTAGATACAAAAATCAAATCAACCAGAATTAGCGAAACAAGACTTAACCTCTCTTTCTCTCTCTAACAGAAAGTGCGATTGAAAAGAGGATTAGGTTTTCCGACTTAACTCCGCCGTCGGTGGGCACCACGCTCTCCGGCGAGAACTCTCTGCCTCCTCCCTTCTCGTTCTGAGCTCTCCCCCCCATGTCTCGATGCTTGCTAAGAAGAAGAAACTCCGCCCCCCCCCTTGCTTTGTATTTTAAGTCTGTACGTCTAGCGCGTGGTATGGTTAAGAAGAAGACCAAGTCTATCCCTCTCGCCGTTATCGGTGTAGCTGCTAATGGGTCTTTGTTACCCTCGACAATCTCTGCTTCGACTGCCTCTTCCATGTCTTCTGGATCTACCCTGGTAGGTAGCTCTGTTTCTACTGGTTCTCTGTTGCCGTTGATGGTGGCTCCTCCTACTTCTCCGTCGACTGTTCTCCCATCTGTCTCGGAGCCTGCTCTCCTCTCTGGAGCTTCTGGTTCTGCTCTTCTCGGTTCAACTGCCTCCGAGGCTGTCGTCGCTCCTGGAAAAAACTACGCTTCCTTGCTAAAAAGCTCCACCCAGTTGCAGGTGGTGGGATCTCCGTCGGAACATGTCTCCGGTGTTTCTTTTGTCCTTATACCGGATGAGAATATTGAGGCAGCTAAACTCGAGTTTAAGGATTTCATATATGCTCGCTTCCATGGGGATTACCCTTCAATGGGTAAGATTATTGGAGTTGTTAACGCGGTGTGGGCGAGATCTGGCCCTAGAATCTTTGTTCATAATATTGGACAAGGTATGTATCTCCTCCGAGTCACAAACCCAAATACTCGTGAGGTTCTCATTTCCCGGACCTGTTGGAATATAGGCGGCCTGCCTATGTTTGTGGCTCCTTGGTCCCCTGACTACTCTCCGGAGGAGCTCCCACTCACAAGCGCAATCGTCCCAGTGGAGATGCGTAATGTCCCGTATCTTTTGTTCAATAAGGAAAGCTTGAGTCGTATCGCTACGGCCATCGGGAAGCCTGAGTCTCTTGCCCCTGAAACCGAGCGTAAGGAAAACTTTGCGGTGGCTAAACTGTATGTGAAGGTGGATCTTACTGCTCCGTTACCCCAGAGGATCATCTCTGGGTTCTCGAATGGGAAGGAAGTTCAGATTGAAGTCTCGTATCCCTGGCTCCCTGTTAACTGTGACTCTTGCAAGAGATTTGGTCACAAGACTGACAAGTGCACATTTGGCGCTAAGGAAGGGTCAGTGGGTCACCAAAGTGTAAGGAAGTTCATTGAGGAACCTTTTCGTAGAAGATCGAAATCACGTCCTGGCCGTTCGAGAGATAATATGGTGAAGAAGAAATCAGTTCCTTGTTACGTTCCAGTGGTTCGTGAAATTAGTAAAGTTCCTTCTGTTGAGGCGCTGGACATTCAGATTGAAACATTTGGTTCTGACGCTACCTCAGATCCTAATCAGGCCAATGCTCCTACGGTCTTAGAAGAAGGTGAAATTTATCAGGAGTTATCAGCTGAAGTAGCTGCAGTTCCTGAAGCTATTGTTGTGTCAAATCGGTTTGCTAGTCTTGCTAGATTAGATCAGGCTTCAGATGGGGATCAGCATGAAAGTGGTGATGACCAAGTTGTTGAATATGGAAAGAATGTAATCGCTGATGAGTTGGCCGCAGTCTCTCCAGAGGTTGGTACCGGTTTAGTTTCAGATCCTGCTGTCGATGTTTTGATCCTCCATGAGACTAGTGTACTAAGTGAGATAGAGACTCTGATTGAGGCAGATGTTCCCTCTTCAGACCCTTTAGTGATCTCAGTACCGTCTGATATTGTCCTACCTTCCGGAGTGACCGCTGAGGATACTACTATTACGACCCTGCTTGCTGATCAGGGCTCTCATAGTCGCGATCAGATAGAGGATCGAGACAAATCTTTTTTCCTGCCTAAAAACAGGAAGAGTGGTCGTAAGACCACAAAACACAACTAAAATCATTAGATATGTGTTTTTTTGCGTGGAATATTCGTGGACTGAATAGTGAAAGACGCCACAACATGACCAAAGATTGGATTAATATCCATAGGCCACTTTTTGGAGCTTTTTTGGAAACACACATTTTGGAGAGTAATAAAGAGAGAATTTTGGGAGCTATACCTAGGGGATGGAACTATTTTGGAAACTATGAAGCAAATGATTCTGGGCGTATTGTTCTAGTCTGGGATCCGAGGGTTACTTTGATTGTCTACAACGCAATGCCTCAATCAGTCACTTGTGGAGTCACTCTCCTTGCTGAAAATGTCTCCCTAACGGTCACTTTTGTGTATGGGTTTAACTTACTGGAGGAAAGGTCGAGTCTATGGGTTCACTTAGCGGAGCTACAAGCTTCTACTCCGGTTTCAGATCATCCTTGGTGTGTCCTAGGAGACTTTAATCAAATGTTGCATTCCTCTCATCACTAAAATCACTCATCATCCCGTGTTGATGATTCAGGCATGGACGAAGCCAACCTTGGGTTACAAGATGCTCAGTTATTCGAAGCTCAAGCAAAAGGGTTGCCTTTTACTTGGAGGAACTGTCAGGATGATAATCCTATTTCCACAAAGATCGATCATGCTTTTATCAATCAGGCCTGGTCATCCTCTTTTCCTGATTCTTTCGCAGACTTTCTTGACCCGTCACAGTCCGATCATGCTCCTTGCCTCCTTCGGATGCCGGCTATCAGACGTCAGGTTGTTAAGCCTTTTAAGTTCTTTCATCATATAATAGATATTTTGGAATATGGTGAGACAGTGAGTGGAGCATGGAACTGCAGTCACGTTATTGGAACAGATCAGTTTAAGCTTGTACGTTCACTTAAGATGTTAAAGAAGCCTCTGCGAAGACTCAACAAACGTCATTTTAGCGGTATATCCCAAAGGGTTAAAGCTCAGAAGGAAAGAGTTGACGAGTTACAAAGGCGGTTACTTACTTCTCCTGATGGTCCTACTGCTCGTGAGGAGCACTTGGAGCGGACAAAATTGAACGTATTACTCAAGGCAGAAGAGAAGTACTATAAGCAGAGATCAAGGGTTAGATGGGCAGAAGTTGGGGATCGTAACACACCGTTTTACCATCGAATGGTATCTCATCATGCTTCAAGGAATCACATCCATTTTCTAAAAGATGAGAATGAGAATGTGTTGTACGCGGTGGAGGACATAAAGGCGCATGCTGCTAACTATTTTCAGGGGATTCTTGGCTCCACAGACCTTCCATTCTCCCCAGCCACCACCGAGGAGTTGAGTAACTTGCTTCCTTTCCGCTGCTCAAATCTACAACAAGACTATCTGAAGCGCCCCGTCTCTGCGGCAGAAATTAAAGCAACACTGTTCTCAATGCCATTGAATAAGAGCCCAGGTCCTGATGGCTATTCGGTGGAATTTATCAGAGCTTCGTGGGATACAGTTGGTGAGGATGTAACTAAGGCAGTTAGTGAGTTCTTCAGAAATGGTCGTTTGCTCAGAGACATGAATACCACTGCTATAGCTCTAATTCCGAAGAAGACTCAAGCTTGCTCGTTAGGTGATTTCAGACCCATCAGCTGTTGCAATATTGTCTATAAGCTTATCTCCAAGATCATTGCAAACCGCCTCAAGCCAATCCTTACGAAGTGTGTAAGCCCCAACCAAGCGGCTTTCTTGAATGGCCGTAGTCTAGGGGAGAATGTATTACTAGCAACTGAGCTGATCAAGGATTACAACAAATCCTCGTGTCTCAAGAGTGCTATGCTGAAGATTGACATCCGTAAAGCCTTTGACACTGTCTGCTGGGATTTTGTAATTAAGGTGCTGGAAGCTCAGCAATTTCCCCCGATGTTTATCTCCTGGATTGCTGAATGTATTTCCTCACCCAGATTCTCTGTCGCCATTAATGGCGAATTAGCAGGGTTCTTTGAGGGTAAAAAGGGACTCCGACAAGGCGACTCCATCTCTCCTTATCTGTTTATTATGCTTATGGAAGTGTTGTCGGTTTTACTGAACAAGGCTGAGTCTGACGGTGCTTTTAGCTTACACCTGCTCTGTACATCTCCTAAACTCACTCATTTATTATTTGCGGATGATCTCTTGGTGTTCTCGGATGGTTCTCAGGCTTCAACTTCAGGTATTAAAGATGTTATGCGCAAGTTTAAGGATTGGTCGGGGTTAGATACTAATGAGACTAAATCTGAGATTTTTTACGGAGGCTACTCGGCCACTCAACTACTCAAGTCTCAGCCCTGAGTGATCTCTCGGGTTTTAAGCGGGGGGAGTTTCCAACACGATATTTAGGACTGCCTTTGAGTCCAAAAAGGATCTCCGCTGCCACCTTGCAACCATTTGTGGATCGCATAACCGATAAGCTGCATTCCTGGACAGTGAAATTTCTTTCATTTGCTGGCAAAGTCCAGATGATCTCCTCGGTTATATATGGCATGGTTAATTTTTGGAGTTCCGTCTTTGTCTTACCCAAGTGGTTTTATGCAAAGGTGGATTCTTTGTGCTCGGGTTTCCTCTAGAAAAATAGTACTTCCTCAGCGGCTGGAGCTAGAGTTTCTTGGTCTGATATCTGTAAGCCGAAGTCTGAAGGTGGTTTGGGATTGAGAAAGCTTGAGGAATTTGAAATGGTGTTCAGATTAAAGAGAGTTTGGCTCTTTTTCTCTGCTTCGGGTTCATTATGGGTTCCTTAGTTGCAAAGTAACAGATTTGGAGGCAGGAGTCTTTGGCTTATCAACGATTCGCCTAGGTTTTCAAAGACTGTGAGAAGTATGCTGGATTTAAGGCCGCAACTTCAACTCTATCTTCGCTGCAGCGTTGGGGATGGACATACAGCTTTGTTTTGGTATGATTACTGGACTGAGCTGGGTCCTCTAAATCTCCTATTCGGTAGCTCAGGGCCTGCAACCCTAAGGATTCCTCTAGATGCTACTGTCTCACAAGCAGTTCGCAATGGTCACTGGAACCTTTCCCCTGCCCGGTCTGAAGATGCAGTAACCCTGCAGATTATACTATCTACATTGAATGTCCCATGTGAAGCAAATGGCAGTGATGTTTACTTGTGGAAAATTCAATCCGGTGGCTTTGCGGCTACTTTTTCTTCAAGCGTTACTTGGGGGAGACTACGAGTTCCTAACACCGTGGTTCCTTGGCACTCGACAGTGTGGTTCAAAGAGGAAATACCACGTTGTTCTTTTATTACTTGGACAGCCTTCCTTCGAAGACTTCCAACTCGTGACAGATTGATTTCTTGGGGATTATCTCTTCCATCAGGTTGTGTCCTCTGTACTTCTGCTGATGAATCACATTCTCATCTTTTCTTTGAATGCTCGTTTGCTGTTGCTCTTTGGAATCGCTTTTGTGGCAGGTACTTGGCGTCTCCTCCTAACTCCGTTGCAGCAGTAGTCGCTCGATGCCAGCAGCTTCAAGGACCTCACGCTTCTCGGGCTGTAGCTGTTCTGAAACTCCTGAACCAAGTTATTATATACAACCTCTGGCGCGAAAGAAATGCTCGTATTTTCAAAGACACTGCCTTGTCTCCGGAAGCTTTCTTCAGGGTGGTGGATAGAAGTATGCGGGATAGGTTGCTGTCTCTCCGGTCGATGACTGCATCAACTCCCTTTTTGCTTGAGCTGTACTTTTGGTTTGTTTCCCCCTATAGTTAATGCTACCCAAGGTTCTCTTTAAGGCTCTCCTCAATCTCTCCTCTCCTTCTCTATTTTGTTCTTTGTAATAAGTTGTGTTTCCTCACAACATTGTAAAATTCAGAAAATGGTTATAAATCTTAACATTTATACCCCAAAAAAAAAACATCTTTTTGTAAGCTTATCTCTTCAAGTTAGCAAATAGAAGAACAAGCAAAAACTATAGATTGGTGTGGCTCGAAAGTTGAAACAGTTGCACTTGACTCACGTGACTTATATATGTGTATCGACTGACCACGTGAGTCGTTAGATAATACGAGCCCAAAAACATGAAAGTTAACTAAAGCGTGCCTGAAGTCTAAAACCACCTTTTGTTTGTCTATAGAATTACTATCAAAACCAGACCTTGATAAATATAGTAGTTACGTCACTAATATAGTACATTAGGGTCTTTTAAAAGTTTGGCAATGCTGACAAATGTAATCGATCGGACCTTACCGGGTTGTTCATCTGCTGGTTTTCTGTAACCGGTTTTAAATGAAGAAGCATTAGCTATTAACCCGCTTGTATGAGGTGTTTTTGGTCCAGAGCTGTTTATTTTATATCATTATACCTAAATCGTGTACAATTTTTAATGAAGATTAATGCGCAATTTGGATGACCAAAGTAAAAGTGCAATTTGCAGCACGATAAAAAAGGAGTTAAACCCTTTCTTAAAATTTTTTAATATTTTTGGGTACTTCACTTTCTTTTGCAACTGCGCTCTTCCATAAAGTATATGTTTGGTCTTTGATTGGAAACATGTTTGGTCTTTGATTAACTGCGCTCTTCCATAAAGTATATCCTCAAATTCATAAATTACAATTTTCATTGCTTTGTGGTTTGAATTAGATTAGAGCTGAGCATCGGGATGATGCGAGGGAAATAGTCTATAAAGATCAAGTAATATATTCATTATGTTCCATAATAGTATAAGATGTTTTCCAAAAAACACAAGAATTAAATAACTTAATTTTTAAAAACATTATATTATTAACAATATAATTTATATAAATTAATGAATCATAAATAATGTAATAAATTATTATTCGCCAACCAGTTTACTAAATTTAAAGTACTTTAGAAAATATCAAAACACTAGTTAATTTTCCCGTGCTCATGCACGGATATAATATTTCAAGAGTAAATATATTATAATAATAATTGATTGCTATTTACTTTTAATTTAAAGTTAATTTACAATTTGTATGCATCATTTATATTAATAATATTATATTACTTTAATTATATATATAATTTTATATATGTTATATCTAATCGGATTTGTTATTATTATAGTCGATTTAGTTATCATTTGGATAAATTAGATTGCATCGCTGAATTCAACTGTAATATTTTTTATTCTAAATATATTAAAATTTTGATTAATTTCTTACTTACCTTTCGGTGGTTATTGTCTTAGATATGCAAATATATTTTATTAAGATTATGTATAACTTAAAAAATATTGTGCTTAGAATGAAATAAAAATAAACTAAAGTTTTTGATTCCAAATTACATAAATTAATATAACGATAATATTCTGATGTCTTATGCATATATATAAATTTTACAAAAGAACTAAATTGTAACAATTGTTTAATTTTTTATTTTCGTTTTTAATATTTTTGAGTTGTCATATGATTTATTTTATAAAATAAATTACTATTCTTATAAAATTATATATTCTTATCGTAATTAAATCTTTGATTTTAGATATAAGTTAGATTAGTCGAGTCACTCATGTTGTGAGTATATTGAGTTACATATATTCTTCTAAATTCAAAATAAAGTAAAATTATTTTTATTATAATTAAGTCAAATCAAATAAATTTTATTTCGTGTTTAAATGTGCATGTATTTTCATAATATTTATCAAATTATATGTTGATGTTTTTAAAAAATATTAGAAAATATAGCGATGATCAATCGAAAGTTACATGCATAAGTAGCTGATATATTTTTGGAAGCTCATGAAGACATATCAATATTTACAATAAATAAAATGTTTTATAAATTCTAAATAACTTTATGCCTTTGAATTTTTGAATGGAAACTGAAATTTATTTTAAAAAACCTTTAAAATATAAATAAAAATTTGCTTTGATGTTTCGATTATCGTTATATTAAGTTCCACAAACATAAAAAAAAAAGAAAAATTTAATATTAAGAAAACAAATAACTTTAATAATAATAAAATATAATATACCTATCTTATTAAACTATTTTGTAACTATTTGATTAGACGATGTTTATTTTAAAAATGTATTTTTATTTTTTTTAGTATCTCTTAAAACTAAACAGTAAACAAAACTGTGATTGTATTTGAAAATAATATTATATTAAGTATTATATAATTTATCTATATTTTTTTGATGTAACTGAAAGATGTTATAGTCAACTAAATATATGAAAAATAAATAAAACATTTCAATAATACTTATTATAAACTATTTTTAGTTAATTAAACATATATCAATTATGTTTTTTAGTTATTTTTATGTGATCATCTAAGAAAATAGATAGATATATAAAAAGAAGTTATATTACTTTGATTTTTTTGTATTGTTTAAAATTAAGTTTTAAAAGAAATAATATTTCTTTTTCAAATATCAAGATTATTTGTGTAAATTGTTTTTAATGAAATTATATTATATACAAATTTATATTTTTCATTTAAGAAAATATAGATATAAAGAAAGTATTTTATTACTTCAAAAGTACATTTTATGTTATTTAAAAATATTTTTTAAAATAATATTACTGTTTTGTGAACTTTCCCTTTTTTTATGAAATCATATTATTTATACATATATTTTCGTTTTCAATCCGTTTTTTTTAAGTTTATAAAAATTTTCCTTTTTATTATGTGTATATTTTTTGGAAAGTTTTAAAAAGGAAACTAAATAAAAAATAAATAATAATATTTTAAATGTAATATTTTAATTTATTAAGGGTATCTGTGTAATCAACTGTTGTGAAAGTTAACATGGAAGCGACACATAAGAAACTGATATCTCAAATAATATTATAGAGATATTATATTTTAAATATTAATTTTCTTTATAAAAAGGGAGCATACAAATCCTTGAAAGAAAAAAGTAAAGATGTTCAGATTAGGTTTTTTTTTTTTTTAGACTTGATGTTCAGATTAGATTTTGGTTCACAGTTCACTTATTTACAAAGTATTTCTTACTCGATTTTTTTTATTTGTAAAAAATATCTCTAATTTTCTTCTTATATTTGATATGTTACAGATAACACAAAATGTTTATGTATCAATCACTTTTCAAAAAAGGTAAGTTCAATATATTTGAAAAAGGAATTCTATTTTTTCAAAAAACGTAAGTTCAATAAAAAAAAAAAAGATATTAAATTACTACCACTATAATACTTTCTCTGTTGTCTTTTACTTGACGTTTTACACCTTTTTGCAAATTCAGTCAAAACTGAGGGTACTGACATTCATGAAAAAGTTAAAAATAGGTACTCTACATTAAAAAAAATTTAACCGTCATATAAAAAAAATGGAGGGAGTGTAAATATTTTTTCCATTTTAAAATACTCTATATTTTAATATTTCCAAAACATATTAAATTTTAACCATAAATACATAACTTGTGATTTATATATTTCTCATAATTCTAAATCTATAATAACTCAATAAATACAATTAAGATTTTCTGAAATTTACCATTAATCATTATTAGTTAATATATTTTTAATAATAGATAAAAATATATGATTTTAGAAAAAATAAATATATAATTTTGAAATAATTTTATTTTTAAAATGTGTATCCTAATGCAATTCAGTAGAATCTCTATAAATTAATAATATTGAGATTTTAAATTTTTATTAATTTATATAAATATTAATTTGTAAAAGTTTCGTAAATTTAGATTTATTATTTTAAAATATATTTATTATAAGATAAGAAAAATATTTTATTTTAGTATATAAACATTAATTTTTTTTTAATTTTATATTTATATTAATTTTATTATATTATTTAGTGTATATAATATATATTTACTAAATCTTGTCAAAAATATATTAGGTGTTAAGAAAATATAAAGATAATTATATTGTGAATATAAAATAAATAATATAATAATAGATTCTTACTTATATAAAATATATATACATATAAGTTATTAATTTTTTATTTTAACAGGATTATATATTTACATAAAAATTTCTAAAAAATATTATATTATTATTTTATTAATTTGTATCAAATTTTGAATTGATCTAAATTAAGACCAACGAAATTTATTACTTTATAAAAATTAATAATTTATCGAGTATTAATCTATAGAGGTTCTATTGTAATTGGAATATGAATAAACTAAAATATTACGTACGAAGATACAGATATAAAGTTCAAAAAAAGAAAGCAGCATGTATAGGAGTAGGGAAGTAACTTTTCAGAGGAACCAAGTAACTATTTAGCCGACAAGAGTCTTTCACTATTTCATATGGGCCGAAAGTAACCCCAGTAGAAATAATATTATTGTGGGCTTCATTATAAGCCTAACTAAATGTAGAACTATTAAGCCTGCATCGATTTCATTTTCAAAGGGCAATATTGCTAGTTTGATTGATCTGAATCTAGAACATGTATACTTGTATTTTTTTTTTTGCTAAGAATGTATACTTGTATTTTTATCTAGCTATAATATGAAATCATCTACATATATGGGTTAACTTACTTAGGTCTTAATTGGTAGAGCATTAGTATTATGCTCTGCATTATCCAATCAATAATTAATAGAAAAACATTTTGAAAAATATTTATTAAATGCTAATGCCTCCAAATACTCTCTCGCTAATGCTCTCATATGAAGCTTTAGAAGAGCATTTGGATTTATAATTTATAAATTAAGAAAAATATAGAATTAATTCATTTATTTTATTTAATAATATCATAAAATTATTTTTATATCCAGAAAATTTTGATTTCTAAAATTAATTTACAATAAAAATATTTTTTTTAAAAGTAGTTTTTTACATTTAAAATATAAAATTTTATTCATATAATTTTATTTTATATAATTTATTTTAAATGTGAAATATTATTTTTAAAATAGATATTTTAATTATAGAATTTATTTTAAAATAATATTTTTCGATATAAACATAATTTTTAAATTATTAAATACAATAAATTTATTGTATATATTTTTCATTTCATATGTTACTATATATATATATATATTTTAGAAATATATTCATTAAAAATAAATATATTATATATTATATATTAATTTTTATAATAATTTTAAATAGCATAGTCATACTGATATACCAATCATCCTATTAAACAGTTTAGCAAAAACATACAACTTTTGTAGCATACTGCTTCTAATGCTAACACTCTATCAATCAAGACTTTAATAGGCTTGGCCTAAACCGAACAAAAGAAAACCAAAATGCCCCTAATCATAACATATTGTAGAGAATAGAGAATATTCGTATGGTCATGAGGAAATTAAAGTATATTATTCATGACAACGTATGAGGATAAAGAAAAAAACTACTGTTGTTATGGCTAAATATTCTTTTATTCGCTTCACTACCTTAACTATTTACGTTTTTATTTCGTCAAATTGTAATGAATGATTAATCCGAAGATGAAATGACAGAGTGGAATAACTTTTGAAATTGAACAAAGCGAAACAATTGGCTAAAATCAAGACTTGTACTCAAGCTTTTTATAGACTTTTAATTGAGTGAGAATCTTAATTATGGTGTCAGTCCTCTGTTGTTCTTTGATGCCTTCTCCTTCCCTTACAGCGCATACATAGCTGAAAGGTATTTTGTATTTTATGGTTCTTTTTTCATGAAATGGTTGAAAACTTATAAATATTTTCAAAAGTGTAGTAAAGAAACGGTGAGTGAGTTTTTCTTAACTTCAGTAGCATGTACGTTCTCAGAAGCTTCTCGTAGAGAGGAATATTACTTATTCCCACGATCGACTGCATCCAATATGCATGATCTGGTGTGGTCATAAATGTTGCTCATATTCAAGTAATTGAGAATTTTTTTCTCTATATTTTATTGATCCACACAATATGAAATTCTTATGCATTAATCCCGAAGTTTAATTAACAGTTCGTGATTCTGAACAACATTTATATAAAATTCTTAACGTTTATAATAGCAACGATAATTGTATTTTGAATGATATCATATGACCATGTGTTTAAGCAAAAAAAAAAACACCTTTTCTTAAATCGACCACTAAGTAAAACATTGAACAAAAGTCTAGGAACGAATACTACTTTTTTGAATTGGTTACTATAAGAAATTAGTTCTATAGTTGATCTTTTGGGTTTGCTTGGAAACTATCACTATACTTATATGATTTCGCGAAGAACTAGAATTAAAACGGGTCCCAGTACATTTCTGTGATATATTCCAATGCTGGATTTGGTAGGGAACTAAGCATTTCTCATTACGTGATTTTTAAAAAACCAACTCTTATATTTCGAACCTTTACTTTTCCCTTCCTTCTGTGCATACACTCATGACTCAACATAAAATGTGTTGGTGGGTGAACAAACGAAAACTTCAACGCGTAATGTGATTTTGTAAGAATACATTCAGTGGAATTTTTTTTACAAGAGTTCTCAAAATTATATAAAACTATAGTTTATTTTGGGTATCTAAAAATGGTTTACAGTACTTCTAATACTGTATAAAAATATATATGTATAAAAAATGTTTCAACAAAAAAAATTCAAATATATTTGAGAAACTCTTAATTTGTCAAAAAAAAATATTTGAGAAACTTATTGTGAAAGAACTTGAGTGAGATTGCTCCAAAGGATTCTTGTTAAATGGTGTGAAGGTCCAATCCAAAAGAAAGGTAACTAAGATGTGTTTACATTTTAAATTTGACTGAAAAACACTGGCATTTCTAGATTTCTGGGCATATCATGGTAAACTATAGTCTATATATATTAGGCTTTGTTTTTGTGCACCTACATATTAGGCTAATGAAAATAGACAAAATATACAATCATTATTTAGTTAAACACTTTAAGGGCCTGACTGGTTCAAACGCAGCGGTTGCGGTTGCGGTTGCGGGAGTTTGTGGATGCGGGCGGTTGCGGTTTCTAGCGGTTTTAAGAGATTTGTACGACTGGTACTGCGGTTAAAAATTGGTGCGTTTGCGGGTGACTTATGACTGGTTAACTACCAAATGCGGTAACAGTCAAATAATAAATTAACAATATTTACATTTAATATAATTATAAAAATATCAAAAATCATAAAATTATAATAAATATAAAATTTATATTTAGAAAGTTATAATTTTAATTTTTGAAAATTTATTGAAATTGTTTTTATTATAAAATTTTATAATATTAATTAAAATAAAATAGATATATTTTAATATTTTCATAATTTCAATTTTAAATTTTTTATTAAATATTTTTTCTTTGTATATATATTGTTTTAAAAAAAAAGAAAAAAATTTTACCCTCCCGCAACCGCCCGCAACCGCAAACGCTAGCTGGAGCCAGCTTTTGAATTTATGAGATTCGGAGCGGTTTGAAGCGGTTTAAGGCGATTTGAGTGATTGTTGCAAACCGCCGACAACCGCTACCGACCGCAAAAGCTGCGTTTGCGGGTGGTAGCGGGAAAACCAATCGCCACCTAAGTCTTAACGTAAAACGCACAACCAATTAGTGACAAATAAGTCCACGAAGCATCTTCTTTCCTTTCTAGAACCCTAAAAGCAAACCATACACTTCTCTTATCTCTCTCTTTCTCAAAGAACCTGTCAATGTAATTAAAACAGTTTCCAATATTTTCGCCACCATAAATAAACTCTCACCTCCACCTCTTTAACTCCACCACTCCAATTGAGAAAATAATTTATTTTATAAAACTTCACCACTCTACAAATTTCATACCACGCAAACAAAAACAAACTCATAAACCCTAATCAACCACAACTTCCACCACCAACTCAAAGTTTTCATTTTCCAAATTAAAGAAGAATGAGCAGAAGCAAATCCATAGTCATCAATTCCAGTTCCGAAAATAATATATTCACGGTCGCTGCCGCAGCTGTAGCTATGAGACGTTCTGCTTCAAACGCAAGCCCCGTGGTACATACTAATGATCTTAACAGAGAACCGCGGCGACCGCGGTCAGTTAAGTTTCCGGTATCTCCCCAACTGATACAAGGGGAAGAGATGGTGCATTTCGGACATCCGCAACACGTGCTGGTTAAAGTTGATTTGCCAGATATCTACACGTGTGCAGGTTGCAAAGAAGAAGGAGCTGGGATTAGGTACGTGTGCCAAGAGTGTGATTATCAGCTCCATGAGTTTTGTGCTTTGGCTCCTCCTCTACTCAAGTCGCATCCTTTTCATTACCAGCATCAGCTTCTGTTCTTTGCCAAGCCTGGTACGCTTCTTTTACATGTCCCCTCTTCTTCAGATGCTCTTATTTGTCGGAACTTTTTGAATAAAATCAAGAGGTAATTTTGGAAATGGCTGGACTTGGTCGGTTTTATTTTCTTCAGCATTTTTTCCGTGTTGATGCTAATCTTATATTCGTTTTGTTTGTTTTTCAGACCAAGTACTAGATGCATGCCACTATAAAGAAATCCTGATTATTGTAGACTATATATTAGTTGCTTTACAAATAATAATAATGCTTTGCTTTATACACGATAAATATACGGTTAAGTGGGCATCAACATTAAGAATTAAATTTGGCCATGTTGAGCAACAGATAATAAAGCTTTCTAAGAGATTGTTAAGTCTTAAAAATTGAACTTTAATACAATAATTAGAACTGATCACTAGCTAATAGTATTAATATTTGTCATTAGATATAACTGAACAACGTAAGGGCTAAACATCTAAACATCTATTTCGGTGAATGTTTTTGCTCGACACCATGCGGATTTTAACTTATAATTTTAATATAAGTATTCCAATAACCGTATACTAATAAACATAGATATGTCTCATGTTAGTACGTTATACTTTCGAGGATATTATATTGCTGAATAGTTTTTTTTCCAATGATGTATAACAGCTAAAGGAGGAATAATGAAATCAAAATGCGACGTGTGTGGAAGATCACCTAAAGGTTACACCTATAGATGCAAAGCTTGCAGTTTCCAGATGCATCCTGGCTGCGCCATGTTATCTCCTTCGCTCTCCTCTTCCTCTATCCATCGCCACCCTCTACAGCTCCTCCCATCTACCTCCCCTGCCAACACCACCGGCGGGTTCCTCTGCGGAGAGTGCAAGAGAGGTAAGCGAGTCGGGAGGGTTTACCGTTGCACCGTTTGTGATTACCACTTGCATGCCGTATGCGCCAAGGACGCCGCCGTGAACGGCCTTCGTGAGAACGGACACAAAGGGAGGGATAGGTCTCCAGCGGTTTTGGGAACGGCGGCGAGGTTAGCGTCGCAGGTTGTGATTGATTTTCTTGGTGGTATGATGGAAGGTCTAGGTGAAGGTGTTGGTGAAGCCATTTTGGACGGTGTAAGTAGAGGCGGTGGTGGTGGCGGTCGCGGTGGAGGAAATGGAGGTGTTACTGGGGTAACTCCACGTGTCAGAGGAGGCTAATTATGGAACTTTGGAGATAATTAATTAGGAGTGTTTATATGCATATTGAAATGATTGTATTTTTTTTTTTTTGCCGTGGTGATTGGTAAATGGTAATTACATATAGACTTTGTAGTGTTGATGTTATTGGGTTGGGTGAGAGGGAGGTAGTATATTGATTAAATTTGGGGATAAAGTAACAAGAATACGAAAAATGTGTAATGTTTAATTAGTTTTGATTTTAATTAAAGTAATGTTGATGTATATATCTGTGTGCTGTTCTTTTTCAATAATTCAGGAATTTGCAAGTAAAATATCTTACGTTTTACGTGCATAAGCTTAATTGAATACATTGTAACCAAACGTATATAACCTTTTTGGTGTATTTTGAAAATATGAAAAGTGTGTTTATATTTATTTGGCTTTTATTATGTTACTTACATAACGAGACATAGAAAGAAAGGCAAAAAGCTACTACCTAATGCTGATGGCATCTTGGAAAAGAGAGGCACCTCAGCTCCGTGTTCGAAAATACGTCCAATGCGGCCGTCTATACAGTCACTATACGCTATGCGGCTTTGCAACGTAGCGAAATCATCAAATACGGCTTATAATACGGTTTGTTAGAAAACAGACGTATACACGGCGAATAGTGCGCACAAACGGTGTCGTCTATACGTTTGCATTTTATTTTTTTTGCTTTGCACATGTTTGTTTTGTTTTAAATATTATAATACTTTCGTCTATTTGTTGGTATGTAGTTCATTAGCAGTGTTCAATGCTATAATAGTCTTTGCTAAGTGAACTTTTTATAGTATGAATTATAATAGTTGCAAAATACGATCAGTTATTTCTTACTACACATTTATTTTTCCAAAAACTGCAGAAAATCATTCAAGGGATTTTGGTATGGCTGGATCATCTACAAATTCAAATCTGATCCAAGCAGGATCTTTCAAAATTTCCAGTATTGAAAACCTTATATTATTTTTATTTTCATATTAATCATCAATAAATTATATATATGAATATATATTATATCCGCTTAGGCCCCGTTTAGGCGTCCGCGTATACAGTTATACGCTAGGCGCTGGGTCACCGCACAGTGAGCGCATAGCGTATTTTAGAACACTTAATATATAGTGATCACTGAGACCCACCACTCACAGTTTATCTTCCATCCAATTTTTGGTTTTGGTTAAATGTTAAACATGTTGTTCCCATTTTTGTGTGTGAAAATTAACGCCAAAAATACACCACAAACCTTTAAAAATCATTACAATTTGGCGAAGCTACATGGACAAATTAAGGGTGGGGCAGTTGCCCACCATGATTTATAAAATTTCAATGTATTTTCTTTAAATTTTTAATGAATTCCCTATGTATATACAATAATTTGTTAATAAATTTTATGTTTGTCCTAGAACAAAATAACTTCTAGATCATCCATTGATTGCAAAAACCACGCATTGTTTCAAGGAAATTGTAGATTTTAATTTGACGTTTATTTTTTATTGACTAAGTTAAAAACATGCATTTGCTAAGAAACTAAGAATTGATCAACAACTAATATATACTATATTTTAAAAACAATTAAAATAATCTATCAATATTACCCAAATAACGAAACTACACTAATTAATATCAAGAATCCTTCAGTAGTACTTATGAGTGGTGACCCAAAATATATAGTGACTTGTGATATTTCAAGAAGCTCCACAATCCACGTGGGAATCGTTAATCTGTCATGGCCTTTTGGAACTCTATGTGACAAGATTCCTATTCTCAATCTGTCATTGCTTCCTCCTCTCTTGCTTTCCACCGATCTTGTTTCATATAATATACATAGGATTTTAAATGGCAATGTAGAGAATCAACGAGATACCCCAAGGATAACATGTTAGTTATATTACCCCCGAATACACGTTAGAATGAATAATATAAATTGTTAAACTTGGTAATTCTTCTCGTTATTTTTTTTCTCTATTGAAGGTGATGAGGGGATTGTACTGCAAAGAATCTGATTCACCATTAAAGGTTACGGAAATACAGCATGTATATAGAGAGATAATGATATAAGCTAGGCATATGAAGTGTTGAACTCTCCTCTGTTTTTTATCCGAGCACATGGTCGTTGTCAAGTCCCTGAGCTTTCCTTCGTCCGTAGTATAAAGTCTCTTTCCTTTTTCTTGTTTTTATTTTGTTGAAACCAAAAGAATAATTTATAATCGACTTTTGTCTAGATGGAACTCTTCTCTGTTTTTAACTCTCATCTGTTTTAATCAATCATTAATAAATTTGAAAATATTTCTTCATTATTGGATATTGTATTATTTTTACATTTAAAAAACTTAATAACTAATAAATGATTTTGAAATCTCAAGAAACTATAGATGCATACTAATTTTTTGAATTTCCATATTTTATCAAAGACAATTAAAATTAAAAAATCATATTAAAAAGTAAACAAAAATTTAATAAATCTTATTTCAACTAAAATTAATAATTTTAAATTTGTTTTTGATTTTTGATTTTTGATTTTTTTATAGTGGTGAAATTATTGTCCTATACATATTTTTTTCTTCTACAAAGCTAGAATTTGTTGTTTATATAACACACCTCATCCGTAAATAAATGAGATGAAATTGAGATAAAACCAGAATAATAGCGCAAAATATATGTAGCTAGAGAAATTGACAAATCAAGTCAACTACGATCATGAATGTTTTATCTTTGCAACTTCTTTGATGAGATTTTCTTCAGATTATAACCCAAATCTCTGAAGATGATGCGATGCACAGATCATTTCTTCCAAATATATTTATCTGACACAAAATGTGGACCATGTGTCCTTCATGTGCCATCTTTTTCTCTATTGAAGAAGATGAGCAGAAGAGTTGGGGAGTTTAGGGTCTAAATCACACGTTGCTACATTGTATATAAATGTATTATTCTCCTTTTCTTCTATATTGACGTGGATGAGAAGAAGGTAACTATAGCTTCTAAAGTCCGACACATCTCCTCTCTACATGCGGTTATGGAACTCATTTGATAAAACCAAGTAATTAACAATCTCTCATGTTTGATTAATTTCGAGTCCATAAATAATAACAGAGAAACTATTATATATGATTGAGAATGCTTGCTTCCAATATGATTCTCTAATAGATATCTCATGGTTTATGGTAAATGAAGAGTAGTATATATATTGCAATAGCAATAAGGAGAAAAAATAGTCAAAGTCCATGCACGTCAATGTTTTAGTGGAAACACTTGAATCAAACTCAAATGATTGTTAAAAAAAAAACAAATATGAATGAAGTGTCTCATTTGAGGTCTAGGTGTTCTATTATCTTGATTTGGAGATGATGATGATTCTATTTGTAAATAAGATAAAAGAGTCGAGGCATAGAAGCCGGGCAAGTTCAGTGACCAAATATATGCATAAACGTAGTCCAATAATACAAATTTAATTGTTAACATTATCAGAAATAGTTTCGAAAATAACTATTCAAACCAAGTAACCAACGGTTTAACTCTTAAGATATATCATTAATTTTAAAACAACTAATAAAATCAACTAGAAGACACAATTATATTAGAAAGATACCAAGAAAAAAAAAGAGAATCTAGCTGTGGTCGGGTCGACTTCGAAGACGTATATGTTGGATAATTCCAAGCTTGTGGAAACTTAACATATTATTAGATGTTTAATATGTTAAGATAAACACAATAAGGAAACCTAGAAATAGGAAAAGGAAGTTTCTATTTAGGTTAGGTTTGTGTTTTCCATATCCCACATGTTAAAGGGAATTGTCTTTCATATAAATATAGGTCTAATGGAGAGGTGTTCCATATGATCTAAGAGAAACATATTGAGAGCTTTAGTTTTGAGTAGTTTCTAAAGCTAATAAGAAAAGTTGTTCTTATAACTCTTTGTGTTTCTAAGAGATCTGAATTGGTATCAGAGCCTCAGGTTGGAGACTCGATCTAAGCTTAAGTTGTAGCTTAAGATCCTGGTGCTTGTGAACAAGAGATCGCGACGGCAAGATGGCTGACGTGACTAGGGCTCCACGCACGAAGGACTTTGGATCTACATCCATCCAATGTCCGATGTTGTCATCGACAAACTACACAGTTTGGTCGATGAGGATGAAGGTTCTACTACGTGTTCATGAAGTGTGGGACACAATCGAACCCGGTTCAGATGATCAAAAGAAGAACGATGTTGCGATAGCTCTTTTGTTTCAATCTGTTCCAGAGACTTTGATTCTCCAGGTGGGAGAACAAACCGCATCAAAAGAGATCTGGAACGCCATCAAGTCGCGACACCTAGGAGCTGATCGTGTAAGGGAGGCGAGACTTCAGACGTTGATGGTGGAGTTTGACAGGTTGAAGATGGATGATTCAGATACGGTCGATGACTTCGCGGGGAAGATATCGGGCCTATCATCCAAAGCAACCTCTTTGGGGGAAAACATAGAAGAATCCAAGATGGTCAAGAAGTTCTTGAAGGGTCTTCCAAGACACAAGTATATCCAGATCGTAGCATCACTTGAGCAAGTCCTAGATCTCAACTCGACGGGGTTTGAAGACATAGTTGGAAGGCTTAAGGCGTACGAGGAGCGTGTAGGAGAAGAAACTCAGAAAGAAGACCAAGGGAAGCTAATGTTTTCGAACAATGAAGAGCATAGTCAGAGGGGCTATGAGAATTCTCGTGGTAGAGGAAGAGGAAGGAACGGTAGAGGCAGAGGTCGAGGTAGGTCACACAACCAAAACCGTGCGTCACACACCGAAGATAACAACTCGGAAAAGAATCGCTCAAAGCTGATATGTTGGAGATGTGACAAGCCTGGTCACTACGCAACTGTCTGTCCCGAGAAGTCAGAGAAGGATCAAGAAACCAACCTAAACGAGACAGAAGAGGCCGATGCACTCTATGTACACGAGGTGGTGTTTTTGAACGAAGATAAGGTGATTCCGAAGAATCTTGATATCAACAAAGGCGATGCAAGTGTCTGGTATTTGGATAATGGAGCGAGCAATCACATGACAGGGAACAAGGAGTTCTTTTCGAGTTTGAATCTCAACACCAAAGGGAAGGTGAAGTTTGGTGATGGATCGTGTGTTGACATTGTAGGAAAGGGTGTGGTTACATTTGTGTGCAAGACTGGAGAGAAGAAGGCACTCAAGGACATATACTACATACCTGATCTGAAGCACAATATATTAAGTCTTGGGCAAGCAACAGAGAACGGATGTGAGGTTAACATGAAAGATGTCTACTTAACGCTCACAGATTCGCATGAAAGGTTGCTAGTTCGTGTGACAAGATCTCCAAACCGTCTCTACAAGACCCCTATGGAGATAAGCTACCCGGAGTGTTTACATGTCAGGGACGACGATGCTACATGGAGATGGCATGCTCGACAAGGACATATATGTTATGGAGTGATGAACAACATGGTAAGGAAGGAGATGGTTGTAGGAATGCCGAGTGTAACACACGAAGAAGACGTGTGTGACACATGTTTCGCAGGGAAGCAAATCAGAGATTCATTCCCGACTAAGGCCATGGTTTGTACATCAAAGCCATTAGGATTATTGCTTGGAGATTTATGTGGAATAAGTGCACCACCAACGCCAGCAGATAATGGTGAGGCATTCTATCGGTTCAAAAGATTTCACACCGATAGAGGAGGAGAGCGTGCCTCAGCTATGTTCAATCTAGGTTGCACCGATAGAGGAGGAGAGGTTGCCTCAGATGTGTTCAATCTAGAATGCACCGATAGAGGAGGAGAGATTGCCTCAGATGAGTTCAACCTATCTTGTGAAGAAGATTGGGTTGAAGCTATGGAAGACGAGTTGGAGTCTATCACAAGAAACAAGATATGGGAGCTTGTAGATAGACCGACTGGTTCTGAGAAGAAAAGAGAAGAGGATCGAGTTTGTGTGTTACACAAGACGTTGCATGTGTTACGCCAGGCACCCAGAGCATGGAGTGTAAAACTCGATCAGGTTCTCAAGGAGATGAGATTTGAGAAGTGCACGAAGGAACCATCAGTGTACTGCAAGACTCAAGGAGGAGACGTCTTGATCATAGCCATCTACGTTGATGATCTATTTGTGACAGGAACTTCGCTTAAGGTGATTAGGCAATTCAAGGAGGAGATGTCTAAGAAGTTCGAGATGTCAGATTTAGGTAAGCTAACGTACTACCTTGGCATAGAGGTGATTCAAGGAGCAGACAGAATCAGAATAAAGCAAGAGAGGTATGCTCAAGGAATCCTGTGTGACACAAAGATGGAAGTGTGTAACACGACTCACGAAGGAGTGTGTAACACGACTCACAGAGGAGTGTGTGACACAAAGGTGGAAGCGTGCGACACAACGCACGTACCAATGAAGTCAAGGTTCTCAAAGGATGAAGATGAACCAGAGATAAAACAGTTGGGTGTTGAGCAGAAGGCCGACATCCTTCCCAGAGCTCATGTACGCAAGATGGCGGATGTGACCAGAGTTATCATCGCAGTGAGCTTCAGCCACAAGACTCATCGCAACTTAAGTGAAGAGGTCATGAGAAGGTTATACAAGAACTGGGCCGATTCTAAGAAGAAGCGGTACGGAAGCAAGGAGAGCATCCGGTCTAACCTTGAGAAAGATGTGAATTCAATGGGTGGATTCGCACACCATGGTGTGGTGGAGGATGATTACTTGATGATTAAGTTCAAGCAAATGAGGAGCTTAATCGGAGTTCAAGAAATTGATCTCCCTAATTCAAGTTGGAATTAAGGGGGTGAATGTTGGATAATTCCAAGCTTGTGGAAACTTAACATATTATTAGATGTTTAATATGTTAAGATAAACACAATAAGGAAACCTAGAAATAGGAAAAGGAAGTTTCTATTTAGGTTAGGTTTGTGTTTTCCATATCCCACATGTTAAAGGGAA
Source organism: Brassica rapa (assembly GCF_000309985.2). NCBI lineage: Eukaryota > Viridiplantae > Streptophyta > Magnoliopsida > Brassicales > Brassicaceae > Brassica > Brassica rapa. Next base: position 13,880,497 of record NC_024801.2, read on the forward strand.
TTGTCTTTCATATAAATATAGGTCTAATGGAGAGGTGTTCCATATGATCTAAGTGAAACATATTGAGAGCTTTAGTTTTGAGTAGTTTCTAAAGCTAATAAGAAAAGTTGTTCTTATAACTCTTTGTGTTTCTAAGAGATCTGAGTATATACATAGAGGAGACCATGAGAGTTGGAGTTTGATTAATTGAAATTTGATAATTTTCAAAATCGCAAATTTAATTACAGTGCCGTCCCTGCCATAAGGCAGCTAAAGCTTGTGCTTTAGGCCACATATTAATCACAGTTCTTAAGGCCACATATTAATCACAGTTTTTAAGGCCACATTGCAATAAAATGATTATAGCTCAATGTCTAATGCAACATCTTTTTACTCATTTTCGTTGGTTAGCGTGGTTTTCTTTTGAGTAATGTTTTTTCTTCTTTGTGTTAGTTGGCTTTTGCTACTATATTTTTTTTTTCATTCGATTATTTAGATGTTTATCACAATATATTTTCATCTTTCATATATAGTTTGACAGTTTTATAGTTTTTATTTAAAAGTTATTTTATCCTTTCTTTTTATAAAATAACTCCCTAATATTTATTGATGATCTAAATTAATATACGTTTTTACAGAAAAAAAATTTTAAACAAAAGTTAACCACTATTTTTAAATATGCTTTAGGCCACAGAATTTTTTGGGACGGCACTGTTTAATTATAACTAGAGGTCAGCTGGAGGCAGTTGAATCTTTATTATAGAAAAAAAAATAGAGTTATTGGATTTATATACTGTCGAATCTCTTTGTTTTAACCGGTCTGGTTTGGTTCAGAAATCCAATTTCGTAAACAAGTTAAAATCTGTTCAGATATTATAGGCAAACCTAACCGGAACCGACCTAAATACATGGGCCGGGTATGGGTTTTGGGAGCGGTTAGTTCGATAATAGATAGTTAAGGATTCGCAGTCTGTGAAATAAGATCCGTCCGTCGGAGTTAGTTAGAGAACGCGAGAAGGGAGAAACCCTAATAATCTACACGAAGCTTCACTCACTCTCTGCAGAGAAGAAGATTCGAGCTGTTTCCGTAAGTTTCCTTCTCACTCTCTGCTCGGCGGTTCTCGTCGGCGTTTCTAAATTCGATTAGATCCGATTCGTGGTGTTATTAACATTGTTTATCTGTTTGATTCTGAATCCTAGGGTTTCCAGCGATGGCGAACTTGGGAGGCGGTGCGGAAGCTCATGCTAGATTCAAGCAGTATGAGTACAGAGCCAACTCCAGCTTGGTGCTAACCAGTGAGAATCGTCCTCGCGACACACACGAGCCTACGGGAGAGCCTGAGACTCTGTGGGGGAAGATTGATCCCAAGTCTTTTGGAGATAGAGTTGCTAAGGGGAAGCCTCAGGAGCTGGAGGATAAGCTTAAGAAGTCGAAGAAGAAGGAGCGTGATGTTGTTGCGGATGATTCTGTTTCTGCTCGGCAGAGCAAGAGGCGCCGGCTCAGGGAAGAGAGTGTGCTCACGGATACTGACGACGTGGTTTATCAGCCCAAGACTAAGGAGACGAGGGCTGCTTATGAGGCTATGCTTAGTCTGATTCAGCAGCAGCTGGGTGGTTTGCCTCTGAATATTGTTAGTGGTGCTGCGGATGAGATCCTGGCTGTTCTCAAGAACGACGCAGTGAAGAACTCTGAAAAGAAGGCGGAGATTCAGAAGCTGCTGAACCCTATTCCTGATCAGATTCATCAGGTTTTTGATCAGCTTGTTTCCATTGGGAAATTGATCACCGACTTTCAAGAAGGTGGTGATTCCGGTGGTGGTAAGGAAAATGTAGATGAGGGGCTTGATGATGATGTTGGTGTGGCTGTTGAGTTTGAGGACAATGAGGAAGATGGCGAGGAGAGTGATCCTGATATGGTACAGGAAGAAGATGATGAAGAGGATGAGGAACCTCAGAAAACTGGAGGTATGCAAGTGGATGCAGGGATAAATGAAGAGGATGCAGGAGATGCGAATGAGGGCACCAGTCTGAACGTTCAGGATATTGATGCTTACTGGCTCCAGAGAAAGATATCTCAGGCTTATGAACAGCAGATTGATCCGCAACAGTGCCAAGTACTAGCTGAAGAGCTGCTTAAGATACTCGCTGAAGGGGATGATAGGGATGTTGAGAACAAGCTGCTTATGCATCTTCAGTTTGAAAAGTTCAGCCTCGTTAAGTTTCTGCTGCGGAACCGTTTTAAAATTGTGTGGTGTACGCGATTGGCTAGGGCAGAGGACCAGGAAGAGAGGAACAGAATTGAAGAGGAGATGAGAGGGTTGGGTCTGGAACTGGCAGCAATTGTGGATCAGTTGCATGCAACAAGAGCAACAGCGAAAGAGAGGGAGGAGAACCTGCAGAAAAGTATTAATGAAGAGGCCCGACGTCTGAGGGACGAAACTGTTGGAGATGGAGGTCGAGGCAGGAGAGATGTTGCTGATAGAGATTTAGAGAGTGGTTGGTTGAAGGGTCAGCGTCAGATGCTGGACTTGGAGAGCTTGGCTTTTGACCAAGGTGGTCTCCTGATGGCGAATAAGAAGTGTGACCTTCCAGCTGGCTCCTACAGAACTCATGGCAAGGGATATGATGAAGTTCATGTGCCATGGGTTTCTAAAAAGGTTGATATCAGTGAGAAGCTTGTGAAGATCACCGAGATGCCAGATTGGGCTCAGCCGGCTTTTAAGGGAATGCAACAGCTGAACAGGGTTCAGAGCAAAGTGTACGATACAGCGCTATTTAAGGCAGATAACATACTTCTTTGTGCTCCAACTGGTGCTGGGAAAACCAATGTTGCCATGCTCACCATACTGCAGCAAATTGAGTCCAGTAGGAACGAAGATGGAACACTCAACCATGGAAAGTACAAGATTGTGTATGTCGCACCCATGAAAGCCCTAGTTGCTGAGGTTGTAAGTAACCTGTCTAATCGTCTGAAGGATTATGGAGTCACTGTGAGGGAACTCAGTGGGGATCAGTCCCTCAGTGGGAAAGAAATTGAGGAGACCCAGATAATTGTCACCACACCAGAGAAGTGGGATATCATCACAAGGAAGTCTGGTGATCGCACTTACACCCAGCTTGTGAGACTTCTTATAATCGACGAGATCCATCTTCTTCATGATAATCGAGGGCCTGTGCTTGAAAGCATTGTCGCTAGGACTCTGAGGCAGATTGAAACCACGAAGGAGAATATTCGCTTGGTGGGTTTGTCAGCCACACTGCCAAATTACGAAGATGTGGCCTTATTTTTGCGGGTTGATCTTAAGAAAGGGTTGTTTAAATTCGACCGCAGCTACAGACCGGTGCCTCTTGGTCAGCAGTATATTGGAATCAGTGTGAGAAAACCATTGCAGAGGTTCCAGCTGATGAATGATCTTTGTTATGAGAAAGTAGTGGCTGGTGCTGGAAAGCAACAGGTTCTTATTTTTGTTCACTCGAGGAAGGAAACAGCAAAAACTGCGCAAGCAATAGTGGACACCGCAATGGCGAAGGATACACTCAGTAGATTCTTGAAAGAAGACAGTGCAAGTCGTGAAGTTCTTCTGAGTCAGATTGAACTTATAAAGAACGGTGATCTGAGGAAACTTCTGCCTTACGGTTTTGCTATTCATCATGCTGGGCTAACAAGGGGTGATCGTGAGATAGTTGAGGCCCTTTTTGGTGAAGGGCATGTGCAAGTCTTGGTTTCCACAGCAACTCTTGCATGGGGTGTGAATCTGCCTGCTCATACTGTCATAATCAAAGGAACGCAGGTCTATAATCCTGAGAAAGGGGCGTGGATGGAACTCAGTCCCCTGGATGTTATGCAGATGCTTGGTCGTGCTGGAAGACCTCAGTATGATGAATATGGAGAGGGTATAATTATCACTGGCTACAGCGAGCTGCAGTATTATCTGTCTTTGATGAATGAGCAACTACCTATTGAGAGCCAGTTCATTTCCAAACTTGCTGATCAGCTTAATGCTGAAATTGTTCTTGGAACTGTTCAGAATGCTAAAGAGGCTTGCCACTGGCTTGGGTATACGTATCTCTATATCCGTATGGTTCGTAATCCAACGCTGTATGGTTTAGCGCCGGATGCCCTTGTAAAAGACGTAGTCTTGGAGGAAAGAAGAGCTGACCTGGTACGTACTTTCATCTGCTTTTACCTGTTGTTATCTACTGTTAAAAATTTACTTGCTATCGTAATGCCTTAACTTAAGCTTTTCCACTGTTAAAAATTATTTGCTATCGTAATGCCTTAACTTAAGCTATCTACTGTTAAAAATTAGTTTGCTATCGTAATGCCTTAACTTAAGCTTTCCTACTGTAAAAAATTATTTGCTAGCTTAATGACTTAACTTAAGCTTTCCCACTGTCTAATATGTGCGCTCCATGATGAGCTATTGTTATCAACTTTACTTGCTTTTTATCCTTCAAGTTGATTACAAATTTAGTATTCATTTCATATTTTCTGAGAATTTGAATAAGAAGTTTGCATCTGATAAATTGATGTCATATCCCTGAAATTGCTTTTCATATGTTTAATATTCTTGATGAACTCTTGAGCTTAACATGGGTAGCATTGCCTCTGTCCACTATATATGCCCTTGATGAACTGTTTGGATATCTTGTGCTTATCACGTTGATTGTGAAATTGGTATTGTAGATTTCTCTGTGAGTCTCTGTGAGAATTTTTAGTGGGAAGTGTATATGATGATATAATGACGTTGCCATTTGTTTGCTCTTTTCCTGTAAATGTTGTTCCTAGTATCGGTAGCTTTCTCATTGTATGTTACAACTTACAAGCACTCCATGATGAACCGTAGGATGCCTTGTTTCTTTCATGTTGATCACAGATTTAATGTCATTGCTCCAAAGTTTTTTTTTTTTTTTAAATAGCATTTATGGCCATCTGTGTCTAACGTTTACTTGAATCATTGTTCTTTGCAGATACACTCAGCTGCTACTATCTTGGACAAAAACAACTTGGTTAAGTATGACAGGAAAAGTGGATATTTCCAAGTTACTGATTTGGGAAGGATTGCTAGCTACTACTATATAAGTCATGGGACCATAGCTACGTACAATGAGCATTTGAAGCCAACGATGGGTGATATAGATCTTTATCGTCTGTTCTCACTGAGTGAGGAGTTCAAGTATGTGACTGTTCGGCAAGATGAGAAGATGGAACTGGCCAAACTTCTGGATCGTGTCCCAATTCCGATCAAGGAAACACTGGAGGAGCCCAGTGCAAAGATTAATGTTTTGCTACAGGCATACATTTCACAGCTAAAGCTTGAGGGTCTTTCTTTGACATCAGACATGGTTTATATAACTCAGGTTTGTTGCTTGTTCTCTCATCTCTACATTATTAAATTGCTGTGTCTGTTCTCTGGTTTGTTCCTTGTTCTCTCTGCTTTTATCTCTCATCCCTCCTAGTTACATTATTAAATTGCTGTGGTCTCTGGTTTGTTTCTTGTTCTCTCTGCTTTCGTTTCCCATCTATCCTAGTTACCTTATTAAATTGCTGTATCTGTTCTCTGGTGTGTTCCTTGTTCTCTGTGCTTTCTTCTCTCATCTCTCCTAGTTACATTATTAAATTTATGTATCTGTTCTCTGGTGCTTACGTGTCATTTTTATATCATTTTCAGAGCGCTGGACGTCTTGTACGAGCTCTCTATGAAATTGTATTGAAGCGCGGATGGGCTCAACTGGCTGAGAAAGCTCTGAACTTGTCTAAAATGGTTGGGAAGAGGATGTGGAGTGTCCAGACACCTCTCCGTCAGTTTCATGGAATTCCTAATGAGATTTTGATGAAGTTGGAGAAGAAGGATTTGGTGTGGGAGAGGTACTATGACCTGTCGTCACAGGAGCTAGGAGAGCTTATTCGTAGTCCTAAGATGGGCAGACCGCTTCACAAGTTCATCCACCAGTTCCCAAAATTGGTTCTTGCAGCACAAGTTCAGCCTATTACTCGAACTGTTCTGCGGGTGGAGCTCACAATAACACCAGACTTCCAGTGGGACGAGAAAATTCATAAATACGTGGAGCCGTTTTGGATCATTGTGGAAGACAATGATTGTGAGAAGATCCTTCATCATGAGTATTTTCTATTGAAGAAGCAGTATATCAGTGAGGATCACACCTTGAACTTCACTGTCCCAATCTTTGAACCGCTGCCACCTCAGTATTTTGTCCGAGTGGTTTCAGACAAGTGGCTTGGGTCGCAGACTGTGTTGCCTGTATCTTTTAGACACCTTATACTTCCAGAAAAGTACCCGCCACCTACAGAGCTACTGGACTTGCAGCCCCTCCCTGTCACAGCGCTTAGGAATCCGAATTATGAGAGACTCTATCAGGATTTCAAGCATTTCAATCCGGTGCAGACTCAAGTCTTTAATGTTTTGTATAACACTAACGATAATGTGTTGGTTGCTGCTCCAACGGGAAGTGGGAAGACTATATGTGCTGAGTTTGCTATATTGAAGAATCATCAAGAAGTACTCCTAAGGCAGGAAGATGATACTAAAAGGCAAAGTGGACCTGATGCTACAATGCGTGTTGTCTATATTGCTCCGAAAGAGGCTATTGCTAAGGAGCAGTTTCGCATCTGGGAGAGGAAGTTTGGGAAGGTTCTTGGTTTACGGGTTGTTGAGCTGACCGGGGAGACAGCGTTGGATCTTAAGCTGCTGGAGAAAAGTCAGATAATTATAAGTACTCCTGAGAAATGGGATGCTCTGTCTCGCAGGTGGAAACAGAGAAAATACGTACAACAGGTTAGTCTTTTCATTGTGGACGAGCTTCATCTAATTGGTGAAGGTCAAGGTGGTACAGTGCTGGAGGTGATAGTCTCTAGAATGAGATATATTTCTAGTCAGGGTGATAATAAGATTAGGATTGTTGCGCTTTCTACTTCCCTTGCAAATGCGAAAGATCTTGGGGAGTGGATTGGGGCCAGTTCTCACGGCCTATTCAATTTCCCTCCTGGAGTCCGTCCTGTTCCACTGGAGATCCACATTCAAGGAGTGGATATATCCAGTTTTGAAGCCAGGATGCAGGCAATGACCAAGCCAACCTACACCGCCATAGTCCAGCATGCCAAGAACAAGAAGCCGGCTATAGTTTTTGTCCCAACTCGTACACATGTCCGTTTGACTGCTGTGGATCTGATGGCTTACTCTCACATTGACAACCCACAGAGCCCTGATTTCCTGTTAGGGAAACTAGAAGAACTTGAGGATTTTGTTGATGAACTCCGCGAGGAAACATTGAAGGAGACACTGCGCCATGGTATTGGGTACTTGCACGAGGGTTTATGCAGTCAGGATCAGGAGATCGTGACACAGCTCTTTGAAGCTGGACGGATTCAGGTTTGTGTGATGAGCAGTTCATTGTGTTGGGGCACTCCATTAACTGCACATCTGGTGGTGGTGATGGGGACGCAGTACTACGATGGAAGGGAGAATTCACACTCAGATTATGCAGTCTCTGATTTGCTTCAGATGATGGGGCGTGCTAGCCGACCTCTACTTGACAATGCTGGAAAGTGTGTGATATTCTGCCATGCTCCTCGTAAAGAGTATTACAAGAAGTTTCTTTATGAAGCCTTCCCTGTGGAAAGTCATCTCCAGCATTTCTTGCATAATAATTTCAACGCAGAAGTGGTTGCTGGGGTTATAGAGAACAAGCAAGATGCAGTTGATTATCTTACATGGACTTTGATGTACAGGAGGCTTCCCCAGAATCCTAACTACTACAATCTTCAAGGAGTGAGCCACAGACATTTGTCTGATCACCTATCAGAGCTGGTTGAGAACACCTTGTCTGATCTTGAAGCCAGTAAGTGCATTGAGATAGAGGATGAGATGGACCTCTCTGCTCTCAACCTTGGGATGATTTCATCCTACTATTACATCAGTTACACCACCATCGAGCGCTTCAGTTCTCTTCTGTCTTCTAAAACCAAGATGAAGGGACTTCTTGAGATCTTAACATCGGCTTCAGAGTATGACATGATCCCAATAAGGCCTGGCGAAGAGGACAGAGTTAGGAGGCTCATCAATCACCAGAGGTTCTCGTTTGAAAACCCAAACTGCACAGATCCTCATGTCAAAGCAAACGCTCTTCTTCAGGCTCATTTCTCGAGGCAAAGCATTACCACGAACTTGGAAATGGATCAGCGTGAGGTCCTTCTATCAGCAACCAGACTTCTACAGGCGATGGTGGATGTGATATCAAGCAATGGCTGGCTGAATCTTGCTCTTTTAGCAATGGAAGCAAGCCAGATGGTGACTCAGGGCATGTGGGAGCGTGACTCGATGCTTTTGCAGCTCCCTCACTTCACAAAGGACTTGGCAAAAAGATGCCAGGAGAATAACATTGAAACCGTATTTGATCTTGTGGAGATGGAGGATGAAGAACGCCAAGAGCTTCTCAAGATGAAGGACACTGAGCTCTTAGACATTGCCAGATTCTGCAACCGCTTCCCAAACATTGACCTGACTTACGAGGTTGTGGGCAGCGAAGATGTGACCGCAGGGAAAGAGGTGACATTGCAGGTGATGCTTGAGAGAGACATGGAGGGGAGGACGGAAGTGGGAGCTGTGGATGCACCCAGGTATCCCAAGACCAAAGAAGAAGGGTGGTGGCTGGTTGTGGGGGACACCAAGACGAACCAGTTGGTGGCCATCAAGCGTGTATCCTTGCAGAAGAAAGCGAAGGTGAAGCTGGATTTCCAAGTACCGAGTGAAGCAGGAGAGAAGTCGTACACACTCTACTTCATGTGCGACTCTTACTTAGGCTGTGACCAAGAGTACGCTTTCTCTCTTGATGTCAAGGAATCTGGCGCTGAAAATCAGATGGAAGAGTGATCTTGTGTTTCAGGTTAGTGTGTTTTAGTGCATTTGTCAGATATAAACTTGGATTTTGGTAAGAGTTTGAAAGTCAGAAAATGAGACATGCTTTCTTTTATTTGCAGGCGTGCTGTGGATTCTGGAGAAGAGCATTCGCACTTTTATGTAATGTGTCTTGAGTTTTAGACCAAAATGTGTACTTCTGTACTGTTTGTTTTTGTTTTGTCTGGACCAAAATCGAAACAGTAGACGTGTCAAAAACTCGTTTTGCTTTCTGTTTCTCTGAAAGCTGAGATTTGAGAAACGAATATTAATGAAGTGCAGCAACTTTTATTAAGAGACAATAGTGAGGCAAGTTCTCACTACCATTTCTTCATCGACTCTTTATAAACTTGTAGTATGAATTTTTCTTTGCATAAGCACTTTAATCATCCATCCAACACACTTGTGGGTGTTTCAAATGTGTTTTGTCGTTTTCTTTTGCGATGCTACTTTTGTTGTTGTTCGAGTTTGGAAAGAGAGTGAGCATCTTCAATTTTGTTAGTTACACTCAGAAGGAATGAAATCGTTAAAATTTTATATTACGGGGAATGGATAAGCTTTGACTAGTAGTAACAAAATTGGATCTTAAACTTTCATGTACAGTATTTGTTTTGGTTCAAATAAAATATGAAATACCGTATAACAAGATCCATATAGATATTTATGTTTGATGGTGTTTCAAAAAAAAAAGAAAAAAAAAGATATTTATGTTTGATTAGATTGGGTTTAAATTCATTTTTTTCGGTCAGCTCGATACATATTATTCGGTTTCTTTTTATTTGCATGCCACACCAAGCTTCAGCGTGACAAAAGCAAATAAAAATTATTTGCACTGATGCGTCCAACGAGATGTAATGGACTTTAAAACGGGCTTTATAAGGGTGAAAAGATAAACTGGGCTGATAACAAAGTAAGCCCACAAGCACTAGATTACGCCCCTTTCATCATATTTATTCGTAGCCACTGAAAAAAGGTAAAGAGTATCGCCGCTGCACTGTCTGAAAGGGTTAGTTTCCTAGGAAGAAGGAGAAAATGCCAGGCCCCGTTGTTGAAGAAGTGAAGATTGAGGAAGCCATCAAGGAGCAAATGAAGCTCGAGGTTCGTTTCCCTTCCCTTCCTCTCTCTTTTGTTTCGATTCGTGGTCATATGTTTCTTCTGTCTGTGTATTGAGCAGAAGGAAGACGATGTTGTCGTTGAGGATGTCAAAGACGAAGACGATGATGTCGATGACGATGATGACGATGACAACGTTGATGGTATAATCTATTATCTAGATTTGATTCTTTCTGTTGATGTGTTGGTTCTAGTGATGATTAGTAATCGTTTATTTATTTATTTATTTATTTATTAATTGAATCTGTTATGTTTGTATTATCGTTTGTGGGACTCTGTTAATACTATATAATAAGGTCAAGGAGCTGAGAGCGGTAAACAAAGTAGGAGCGAGAAGAAAAGCCGCAAAGCTATGCTGAAACTTGGAATGAAACCTGTCACTGATGTTAGCAGAGTGACTATCAAGAGATCAAAGAATGTAAATAACCTTTTTTTTAATGTTTAATTAATCCTTATCTTTCTTGAAAACCAATGCTTGATTCTTGCATATTCAGGTTTTGTTTGTCATCTCGAAGCCCGATGTGTTCAAGAGTCCCAACTCCGAGACCTATGTGATATTCGGCGAGGCCAAGATTGATGATATGAGCTCTCAGCTACAAGCTCAAGCTGCTCAGAGGTTCAAGATGCCAGATGTTGCTTCAATGATCCCCCCTAACGCTGAAGCAGCCGCGGTTGCGCAAGAGGAGGATGATGATGATGATGATGTGGATGAGACCGGTGTTGAAGCCAAGGATGTTGAGCTCGTGATGACTCAGGCTGGTGTTTCCAAGGCCAAAGCCACTAAGGCTCTTAAAGCCAACGATGGAGATATTGTTTCCGCCATCATGGAACTCACTACATAGGTTGAGTTCTCGCACTTTCGTCCTCTTTTCATTATTAAACGTTTCATTTCTCGAACATTGTTTGTGTTCCGCCACTTTAAAAAGGGTATTTTTCTCCTCTACTTTAGAGCCACAAGTACCACTTGATGATAACTTGTTTGTCACTGAACTTAATCTCCTGCTTTGAACAATCTAGATGTTTAGTGAGACTTGCTTGTTTCTTCTGTCGATCATCCCATCTGAAACAATGATGAAAACCAACTTTTTCTGTTAGAAAGAAAGAAACCTCTTGTGGATCAATCATTGGTGAGAAGATGGGTATAACAGAGTAATGAATGAGTAGTAATTGTTCCACCATATCTGTGCTTTTCTGTTCAGCTCATCATTCACTAAGTTTCTCTCTACCAAACATGTCGAGGAGTGTTCTGATGAGAGCACATTAGTCTCTTTCAACTGAAGAAACGAGCAAAAACTTGAAGAGGGACAGGGAAAAGTCGGATTGTTCTCTAGGCTCAGAGGTCTGGTACTTCTGAAAAAGCCAACCAAGCTCGTTCAAGAAGCACACAATCTCTTCTCTTGATGTGGGACAGCAAACGAGGGCGATTTAACTCTTTGCAGATGGATGCATTGGCAATTATCGATGGAAAGCTGTCACCGCTAAACCCATTCTCCACCTGTATACAAATAAGAAGTTAAGCATCTCTAGATTGACAAATAAAGCTATTGAGTTATATGAAGTCACACCTAAATGAAACAGCGTCTAAGAAAACCAGCTTGTGCATTTGTGTACATGTGGAAAGGTGATTAGTTCGAAACCTGCCATCTCAGATATACCAATACAACATGGATATCTAATTACCACTGCGAACAAACAGATGATCAAAAAGAAATCTGATAAAATGTATCAATGCGACGAAAATGTATCATGCGAAGATATGATCATTTAAATTTAATCAGTCATTAATAAATTTGAAATTATTTCTTTATTATTGGATATTATATTTATTTTTTACATTTGTTTATAATTTAATAACTAATAATTGATTTTGAAAGTTCAAGAAACTATATAGATACACACTAATGTCTTGAATTTCTATGTTTCATCAAAAAAAAATTAAAATTTAAATTTTTTCTTGAAAAGTAAATCAAAATTTAATAAATCTTATTTCAACTAAAATTAATAGTTTTAATTTGGTTTTGATTTTTGATTTTTTTTATAATGTTGAAGTTATTGTCCTACACTGTTAAATCTTCTTTGCTATAAAACTAGAATTTGTTGATCATATAGCACTAGACATTAGTGTGTATCAACAACCTCATCCGTAAATCATTGAGATAAAACCAGAATAATTGATAAATCAAGTCCACCACGATCATGAATGTCTTACTTATTTTACCAAAAAAAATGAATGTCTTACTTTTGCATCTTCTTGATGAGATTCTCTTCACATTAGAACCCACATCTCTGGTGATGATGAGATGCACCGATCATTTCTTCGAAGTGTATTTATCTGACACAAAATTTGGACCCATTATGTTATTCATGTTCCATCTTTTCTCTCTATTAAAAAATGAGGGCCAATCACACGTTGCTACATTGACCTATATAAATATACTATTCTCCTTTTCTTCTATATCGACGTGGATGAGAAGAAGGTGACTATAGTTTCTAAAGACCGACGCATCTCCTCTCTAAATGCGGTTATGGGACTCATTTGATAAAACCAAGTAAACAGTCTCTCATGTTTGATTAATTTTGGGTCCATAGATACAGAGAAACTATTATATATGATTTGCAGGAGAATGTTTGTTTCCCATATGATTTTCTAATAGATATCTCATGGTTTATGGTCAATGAAGACATTTTTTTTTTTTTTTGTAAAGCTATGGTCAATGAAGACTAGTATATATAAATTGCAATAGCAATAAGGAGAAGGAATGGTCAAACTCCATGCAAGTCAATGTTTTAGAGGAAGAAACAATTGAACCCAACTCAAATGATTGTTACAAAAAAAAAAAAACAAATTTGAATGAAACGACTCATTTGCGTCAAGGTGATCTATTATCTTGATTTGGTTAGATGATGATGAATCCATTTGTAAATAAGATAAAAGAGTCGAGGCAGAGAGGCCAAGTCTAATTATCAGAAATAGTTTTGAGACTAATTAACGGTTTAACTCTAAGATATATCATTTTAAAACAACTAATACAACCAATTAGAAGACATAATTTTATATTCGAAAGATACCTTTTGTAAGGTTTGGAGTTTGATTAATTGAGATCTAAGCATGAGAAATTTGATAATCTTCAAAATCACAAATTTCATGAATTATATAACTAGTAAGGTCAGCTCGAGGCACTTGAATATTTATTAGAGAAAATATAGATTTAAAGTTTGGATTATATACAGTCGACTGACTATCTTTCTTTTAATTTCGGATATTGGATAATAACCAGTCTGGTTCGGATAGATAATAACCGATCTGATTTGGTTCCAAAATCCAATTTTGTAAATAAGTTAAAATCTATTCAGACAATTCTTTGCATAAGCACTTTAAACATGTCACACACTTGTGGGTGTTTTGTCTTTCTTTTGCAAATGCTGCCTTTGTTGTTGTTTGAGTTCGGAAAGAGAAAAGACAAAAACAAGTATTGGACTATAGTGGATTACAAACCCAGATTTGTAATACATTAAGTAGGGAATTTTGTTCAAATCAGGCTTGTAACCGTTTCACAATTTTCATTTTCGTCTTTTCGGTCGATTTTAATATATAATATCTATTTAAAAAAAAGTATTGGACTATAGAGTTTTTTTGTTAGTAACACTGAAAAGGAATGAAATCGTGAAAACTTCATATTTATGTTGAATGGAATATTTATGGAAACATATAAAGCTTTGACTAGTAACAAATATTGGATCTGAGATCAAATAAATTTTAGATATTATTATTATTATTTAATATCAAAAACCCTAGTGATGGTGACGCTCTCTCCGGTTTGAAATTTGAAAAAAAAACAAACCGTTGTGAGATGTGTGTATATACCTTTCGCCTCTTCTCTCTTTAATCCCACATTCACAAAAACATCATCCTGAGAGAGAGATCGATATGGAGAACAACGGAGTAAAGAGTGCAGCGTCGTCAGCCATGGAAGCCTTCGAGAAGCTAGAGAAAGTAGGAGAAGGCACTTACGGCAAAGTGTACCGAGCAAGAGAAAAGGCCACCGGTCTCATCGTCGCTCTGAAGAAGACTCGTCTCCACGAGGACGAAGAAGGCGTCCCTCCCACCACTCTCCGCGAGATCTCCATCCTCCGCATGCTCGCTCGCGATCCCCACATCGTCAGGTCTCTTCTTCTGCCATTCCCCCTCTTTTCTTGATCTTGATCTTGATTCTTCATCTCCAGGTTGATGGACGTTAAGCAAGGACTGAACAAAGAAGGCAAGACTGTGCTCTACCTTGTGTTCGAGTACGTTGACACTGATCTCAAGAAGTTCATCAGAAGCTTCAAGCAAGCTGGGCAGAACATTCCCCAGAACACTGTCAAGGTTTTGAGCTTTTGTCCTTCACTCAATATGCTCTCTGTAGTGTTGCTAAATGAAACATATTATTCTTGAGTGCAGAGCTTGATGTACCAACTATGCAAAGGCATGGCTTTCTGCCATGGCCATGGAGTGTTACACAGGTATAAAGATCCATTCTTTGTTGAAACAGTAGATCATTAATCTTACTTCTTCTCTTGGGTTTTGATTACAGGGATCTTAAGCCTCACAATCTCTTGATGGACCGCCAGAAAATGACCCTCAAAATAGCTGATCTTGGATTGGCCAGAGCCTTCACTCTCCCTATGAAAAAGTATACACATGAGGTATTTTTATTATTCTCTCTTGTTTATTCATCCTAGCTTTGTATCTTTGGAGTTTTATTCTCTCTTCCGTTGCAACAGATTCTAACTCTATGGTATAGAGCTCCAGAAGTCCTTCTTGGAGCAACCCATTACTCAACCGCTGTTGATATGTGGTCTGTTGGCTGCATTTTTGGTACACATTCTTCTCTTTTAGCTTCAGTTTAATAGTAGCAAGAAGGACTAACTGTTTCTGTTTCCTTTTTGTTTGTAGCTGAGCTAGTGAACAAGCAAGCAATCTTTGCTGGAGACTCTGAGCTCCAACAGCTCCTCAGCATTTTCAGGTAATTATTTGTGTTCTTCTTCATCATTCTCTACCACACAAACATGACTTTTTTGCTTATTCTGTTTTCTTCTTTACTGTGAAACTCAGGTTGCTGGGAACACCAAACGAACAAGTGTGGCCTGGAGTGAGCAAACTCAAGGACTGGCATGAATACCCACAGTGGAAACCCTTGAGCCTCTCAACAGCTGTTCCAAACCTCGATGAGTCTGGACTTGATCTCTTATCAGTAAGTCTCTAAATGTTCCCAACACACCTCTTAGACCTTTGCTTTGATTAGTTGAGAATCACACTGACAGGAAAGTAATTTGCGTTTTTGTTTGTGCTCTAAACAGAAAATGCTGGAGTATGAGCCAGTTAAACGAATCTCAGCAAAGAAGGCTATGGAGCATCCTTACTTTGATGATCTACCTGACAAGTCCTCTCTCTGAAGATCTCTTTATGAACTCTCTCAGTAGTCTTGTTGTTTGTTCCAACTTTGTCATTGCTTGTCTCAAGCACTTCTTCTTAGGATGATCATGTTTTTCACATTTCCCTTGGCGTTGGGGTCATGTTCCCAGTTGTATAACTCTCAACTTCCTTAACATTGATAGAAAATATCAATTGCTCTCCGTAGTAAGCATTTTGCAAAAGTTCAGAATATCAATTTGAGCTTCTCTCGCTAGTTCAGAATATCTTAAGATTGTATACATACGCCTCCAATCTAATATAAATTATCTAAGTTTCAAGAAAGAAACAACTTTTGGAGGATGATATATATATTAAAAGTTTACCAGAAGCACAGAACGAGCCGACGATGAATGTGAGCAGAACATTGAGTGGCTTGGCTTGAACTACCTAAAAAATTTCCCATGAAGAGATCTAAAATCAATTTTCATTTTCAGTCACCTCTCTGGTTTGAAATCTTGCAACTCACATTTTGACCATGCATGCATGGCCTCACGGTCCTACTTTTAGTACTTAGTACAACTACCCACAACAACAACAATATTCGTATAGAATTGAGAGCAACTGAGAATATATTCATATATCCCATCCCTTACTTATTAATAGGAAAGCAATTTGAAAAACTAACCTTAATTTGATACTTTATTTACATTACTGCCATTATGCTGATGTGTCACTCTCTCAAGCAACCTCAACCTACTTGTCTCACTACCCTCTCTTAACTAGAATAATTACAACTAGGATAAGACCCGCGCCTTGTGCAGGATTAAGTTATTATTTTTATTATATTTTGGAGAATGAAACAATAGTTTGGCTTCATTTGGATTACGGGTGTTCAACCCGGATATCGGGTTGGTTTCGGTTCGGTACGGTTTTTTCGGTATTTGGTTAGTAAAATATAACTACTATTCTAAATCCATATTTACTTTGACTTTAGTCTTTCACATACTTTTGAAAGATTTCAACTGGACGACTAAATTGATCAGCCAATCTTGTTGCTTTAAATCATTAGTGTTTATATATATATATATATATTATTTAGTTTGAATATTTATTAAATAAAAATTCATATGCGTTATATTTTATGATCATTTGTAACTTATTATAACAAAAAAATAATCTATTGATCACAAAATTTTCAGAGTGGGAATATTCAAATTTCTAATAATATATAGACGTTTTGAAAAATTCAAATATAATATATAAGAGAAAATATAAATGTTTTTATTATATATTTAATGTGATTTTTAATATCTTTCAATAATATAAAATTAAAAAAAAAGAACTAACATACCAAAATTGTTATCAAATATTTATTATTCATAATAATTAATTTTCATATATACGTTAATCATATTAGGTAATTTCGTAGCTTCTAATTAAGGAAAGTGCAAAAAAAAATTTGGTAGATTATTTATCAATTCGATAGTTAGTTTAATAAAAAATATAATGTAAGTCAAGATGGACCAACCTATTTTTCTAAGAATAGTATATTTTATATAGTCATTTATTAAATGAGAATTTATAATCATACAGTTCTATGATCATTCATATCATTTTATAACTGAATATTTAAATCATCGATAACAAAATTTTCAATGTGAAATCTTTAATAAGTTTATAATTTATAAATGTTTTTGAAAATTCATTGAAAGTTTTAATATTAAAATATTTATGTAATCTTATGGTATATAGTATAATCTTGTGATCAATAGATTATTTTTTTGATCAATAGATTATTTTTGGTAGATCAATAGATTATTTTGTGATCAATAGATTATTTTTTTGTGATCAATAGATTATTTTTTTGTCATAATAAGTTACAAATGATCATAAAATTGTATTAATATGAACTTTTATTTAATATTATAAGAAGATACACATTATTTTAAAACCATATGAGTAAAAAATATCATTTAATAATAAAACATATATATATATATAGATTATACTATATACCATAAGATTACATAAATATTTTAATATTAAAACTTTCAATGAATTTCAAAAACATTTATAAATTATAAACTTATTAAAGATTTCACATTGAAAATTTTGTTATCGATGATTTAAATATTCAGTTATAAAATGATATGAATGATCATAGAACTGTATGATTATAAATTCTCATTTAATAAATGACTATATAAAATATACTATTCTTAGAAAAATAGGTTGGTCCATCTTGACTTACATTATATTTTTTATTAAACTAACTATCGAATTGATAAATAATCTACCAAAATTTTTTTTGCACTTTCCTTAATTAGAAGCTACGAAATTACCTAATATGATTAACGTATATATGAAAATTAATTATTATGAATAATAAATATTTGATAACAATTTTGGTATCTTAGTTCTTTTTTAAAAATTTTATATTATTGAAAGATATTAAAAATCACATTAAATATATAATAAAAACATTTATATTTTTTCTTATATGTTATATTTGAATTTTTCAAAACGTCTATATATTATTAGAAATTTGAATATTCCCACTCTGAAAATTTTGTGATCAATAGATTATTTTTTTGTTATAATAAATTACAAATGATCATAAAATATAACGCATATGAATTTTTATTTAATAAATATTCAAACTAAATAATATATATATATATATATATATATATATATATATATATAAACACTAATGATTTAAAGCAACAAGATTGGCTGATCAATTTAGTCGTCCAGTTGAAATTTTTCAAAAGTATGTGAAAGAGTAAAGTCAAAATAAATATGGATTTAGAATAGTAGTTATATTTTACTAACCAAATACCGAAAAAAAACGAACCGAACCGAAACTAACCCGATATCCGGATTGAACACCCGTAATCCAAATGAAGCTAAACTATTGTTTCATTTTCCAAGATATAATAAAAATAATAATTTAATTCTGCGCAAGGCGCGGGTCTTATCCTAGTATGTAATTACATGGTATACTGACTGAGATTTCAAGTTGATTCAAATTAAAAGAGAAATATAGCATCGATTCTCTTAATAAAAGGGATATTATTAATTGCAAACAAAATTGTAATTATGTATTGAAAATAAACCCCATATAGTTTCCTAATTTGTTATGTCTAATTATCAAATGATTACCGAAAATCCTCCTAAATTAAAATTGCGTATATTGGCTAATATAACGATAATCTTTGTCCGCTTAGTACTATATATACTACAGAAATCATAACTATCTCAAGCAAAAAAAGAACCAGCATCCTAAAATCACATCACTAAGAAAACCGATCGGGCCAACTGGTATGTTAAGGGAGTGTTTTCTATTTCTATACATAAAGCGAAATACAAACGTGATTCAGTGAAAATGTGTTATTATGTTTTATTAATCTACTGATGTTGAAAGGTTTTGATAATTTGGGTAAGATGTCTATGTAGTTTTGGTTAGCGTAAGAGGTGTTGAATTAATTGAAAATGAGTGTTCTGGCAATAGCAATGTTTAGAAGAACCAGAAAATGCAGTGTCTCTAATAGATATAGAGTTTGTTCTTTCATAAATATTAGAAAAGTCACTTACTTTTTTTATCAAAGAAAAGTCTGCGTACTATTGCCAAAGAAAAACAAAAAAAATATAGTTTTTAGTTTTTGTTAAGAAGCAGATTGTTATTTTAAATTGGATTCCCTAAATACGAGAGAATCTATTTTGAAAAAAATCTCTATTGGTAAAAAAATAATTTTTAGAAAAAAAAACATAAACTATTTAAAAAACGGTGAACAATCAACCTCTTAATTATTCTAAAATGTGGTAAAAACATCCAAATGCATTATGATATACATAATCTAAATCATGTAATTTACACATTTTAATAACCATCTCATCCCGTGCAGGGCACAGATCACTACCTAGTATATATTAATCTTGGAACATTGATGATTCTTAGAATTTTTAGAAAAATAAGTTGGTCAATTTAAATATATATTATAAGTTTTATTAAACTAACTATCCAATTGATTAATAGTGTGCAAAAGAATATTCTCAATTCTCATCTTAAATAAAAGCTACGGAATTACCTAATATTATTAACATATAGATGACAACTAATGATTATGAATAATAAATATTTGATAACAATTTTTGTATCCTATCTTTTTTTTGTTTAATTTTATATTATTAAAAGACAATTAAACAATCACATTAAGCATATAATTAAAAAATTAGATTTTTATTATATATTATATTTTAAATTTTTTGAACTACAAATTACTAAAAATAGTAAAAGTCTCACATTGAAAATTTTGTGATCAATTGTTTAACTATTTTTTTGCTCAAACAAGATACAAATGATCATAAATCATATGAATATGAAGTCTCATTAATCAATTTTCAAATTAGATATATATATATATATATGTTAATATCATTTAAATTAAATTATATACTATATTAAAAAGAAAAAAAATATTAATTTCAATATTTATATTGAAAAATTATTGAGATCATAATATTTTAATTTTAAAATTTGTATTGAAAATCTCACATTAAAAGTTTTGTGATTAACGGTTTAAATTTTTGTTACAACAAATATACAAATGTTAATAAATTATACGAGTAGGAAGTGTCAATAATGAATATTTATATTAAAATATACTATATATATATCTATATCAATAAAATCCCCTGTATATTATTTGAGAAGCATTACAACTTCTTTTTGTAGCCACGTGTCATCACTAGGATGATTCTTAGAATCATTAGAGAAATATGTTGGTCCATCTAATTATATAATAAACTTTTTATTAAACTAACCATAAATTCATTTTTAATGTTCTTTATAATTTCCTTAAATAAAAATTACTGAATTGCCTAATACGGCTAAAATATATATGACAATTAATGATTTTGAATAATAAAGATTTGATAAAAATTAGTGTATCTTCTATCATATTTGTTTAATTTTAAAATATTAAAATAAATTAAACAACCAAAATAACTATATAATTAAAATTTAGATTTTTCTGTATATGTTATATTTTGAATTTTTAAAAATAACTATAATCTACTAAAACTGTTAGAAGTCTCACATTCAAATTTTGTGATCGATGATTTAAAATTTTTGTTATGAAAAAGTACAAATGATTACAAAATCATAAAAGTAAAAAGTCTAATTTAAATAATTATTAAGATTAATAAATATATATATATATATATATATATATATATATATATATATATATCATTTTAAATTAAATTATAAACCATATGAAATACATAAATATTTTAGTTTCGAAATTTAATCTGAACAATTTTTTGATAAAAGATTTGAATGAACTTTGACAACTTAATTTTTTCTAAAAATATAAATTACTAAAACTATTAATCCCATGAAAATTTTGTTATCGGTAATTTAAAGTTTTTACTATAAAAGATACAAATAATCAAACAATTATATGAGTAGAAAGCATCATTTAATAGACATTAATATTAAAAATTCAATATGTATGTTAATATCATTTAAAATTTAATTACATATCCTATCAAACAGAAAAAAAATTGTTTGGATTAATAAAATTGATTTAATTATATGTTCGCACCAATTTAATTATATATGTAATAGTTAATGACTTTTAATTATTTAATATATATTTATTATTTCATGCAAAAAGATATAATGTATATAATTATTTATATATATAATATTCATCCCGTGCAAGGATCTTGACCTAGTTTAATTATATACCATATGGAATAACTGCTTTATTTTTTCAGCATTCTCGGCCCCTCATTAAAAAGGATTTGCTTGACTTGGTTAATGATTTTTTGGTATTAGGGAAAATGGATGTAAGGCTAAATATTACAAATATATGTCTAATTCTGAAATCAGAGAGACCCACAAGGATGATAAAGTTGCGACCCATAAGTTTATGCAATGTAGGATATAAGATCATCTCTAAAGTATTATGCCAGAGGTCGAAGTCTTGTATGCCCTTACTATTATCTGAAACTCAATCAGCCTTTGTGGCCGGTAGGTTGATTTCAGAGAACATACTTATTGCCCAAGAGATATTTCATGGGTTAAGGACAAATAAGGCATGCCAAAATAAGTTCATGGCAATAAAACGAATATGAGTAAGGCGTATGATAGGGTGGAGTGGAGCTTCATTGAGGTGTTACTCCACAATGGATCAGATTGATGATGAAATGCATATCGTCGGTTCAATATCGAGTTTTATTAAATGGTCATCCAAGGGGACTTATTATTCCACAGAGATGATTATGTCAAGGGGATCCACTGTCTCCGTATTTATTCATCATGTGTACAGAGGTCCTAATATCAAAAAATTTAACTAGATTGAAGGTCGCAAGAGATTGTCCGTCAATATCTCATTTGCTCTTTGCGTATGAAGCTGTGCCGGGACAGCCGATAAATTTTGAGAAATCTTCTATCCAATTTGGTCACCGGATAGAAGAGACCACAAGGCAAGAACTCAAGGATATATTAGGGATTCAAAATAGCGGTGGGATGGGATCATATTTAGGCATACCAAAGAGTTTGGGAGGATCGAAAACACAAATTTTTGGTTTCATTCATGAACGGTTGAATAACCGACTTAATGGTTGGACTTTTAAATTCTTCACAAAGAGGAGAAAAGAAGTGATTATAAAGTCAGTGGTCACAGCACTACCAAATCATGTTATGACATGTTATCGTCTTCCAGAAGCAGTAACGAAAAAATTGACGAGTGCAGTAGCACAATTTTGGTGGAGTCCAGAGGGAAGCACGAAAGGTATGCACTGAAAATCGTGGGATAAATTATGTAACTCCAAAGATGTAGGGGTTTCGCACTGTGGCCATGATCCGCCTGCATCTGAGGAGATTCATAAGAGTTCATCTTTGTCTTTGTCTTTGCAGTGTCACCATGATGCTTCTGCATTTGATGAGATTCCTAAGAATGTCATGCAAGATGTCCATGATGAGTAGTTTTTACATTAAGTTTTGTGGCTTATATTTTTTTTAATGTTCTTTCTCGTTGATGCAAAGACTACTTGTATTGAATACATGTATTGTTTCACAACTGAAACGAGTCAAAGACTAGCCAAAGGAGTCATCTAATCTTTAGAAGTTTGACGAAATGATGTTGGGGCATAATGGCACCTTTAACAGTTTAATGGAAGATTCGGAAATATTGAGTGTAAGTTTAGTATTTGTTTACAATATTACCATTTATTTGATATCTAGCTCCAGTTTTACATATGCACCTCAGACCATTTTTCTTGTAAAGAAATATATGTGTATAATAACCCTGCAAATTATCATAAAATTTGGTTCTTCTCTTTTTCTCCTTTCCAAAATTTTCTCTTCTCGAATTCTCATCACATGATTCACAAACTCACAAGAGTTTTTTTTACTTGAAAATTATTTTAATAGAAGCGATTTTTCTTTCAAAACTATTGTCATAGATTTGAATTTGATATACTAAAATACGGATGAAACTCCTTTTACTATTGACTCATAATGATCCTTTCACCAGACAAAGGTATCTAGATACAAAAGCTGAACAAACTCCAAATCTTACCCATTGCAAAGTAAAAAATGCTTTGAATTTTTCTCCCACAAGAAAAATTACATATATCCCTTCAAGAACTCCATGTTTCACAGCCTTTTCCGTACAAAAAAGATGCCGAAAGCTGTATAAGGGAAGTTGATGCAAGAAATAAGAACACAGTGTTACTATTCGATAAGTAAGACCGAAGAGCAAACCAAACATAAAACCTACATCAAACTAAACCTATCGATATTTTGAATACTTGTTAAAAATAAACTTTGTGAGCTTTGAAACACTTAGCACACACTTCGTGGTTGCTTTTATGTTAAAGACATAAACTAATATCCATAAGTTTGAACTCTGAGATTATGTAAGAAAGAAATAGTCTGCAAAACATAGAATTAACTTAATTTTGCTCCCAGTGGTTGTAAACTGGATTAGGCTCTCGACTTACATTATAGGACATAATATTTGAGCTCATATTCACATAACGATTTTGGTTATCTGTTTGGGCCCAAACCCATAGGCTCAACAATTTTCTATTGTTTTACAAGATATTTTTACTTATATTTACATTTAAAAAAAAAACTGCTAAATACAGAAAAATATATTAAAAATTCCCGAGTATATAAAGTATTATGAAATATATTTGGTAATGTTCAAAATTATATTTAGTCAAACATATATAATTTTGACCATTACCAAATTAAATTGTAAATAATAGAAAACAATTGTTTGAGTCAAACATTTCCAAGATTTTATAAAATATTTTCCTTATATATCATATAAAAAATCTTTTCAAATCTCAAAATATAGAAAATAATTTTTAAAAATATATTTTTTAAGTTTGTAAACTATATACTTGGTAATAATATATAGAAATTTGACCCTATGTTTAGCCAACAATGAATCTAGTCACCAAAATCTATTATTTTTTTAAAAAAAGTTTTTTAAAATAAAATCTGACCCATTTAATTCATTCCTTCCGCCATTGACAAAGATTCTTCTCCGCTTCAAATAGTCTCTCTCGCTCTCTCTCTCTGTCTTCCTCTGCTTCTTTCAATTTCCCCGCCGCGCCACCACCGGAACTCCCTCTTTCTCCTTCCCCTGGTGTCGTCTCCGGCGCCGTCGCTGCAGAAACAGGCAAGCTTATCTCTTTTGTTTTGCTTCTGCTCTTTTCTTTAGTTTTCTGTATCGGCTTTTGATTAGTCTAAGGCTGTGTATTGAAGCAAATACGTTTTACTCTTTTTTTCTGTTCGAAAGCACCAAACTTTAGTTTGCATATGTCTTATAGACTTTTGGGTTTATCTTAGTTTTTGTTTTAATGTTGTCTTTGCTGTGACTACTGACTAACTCCAGATCAAGCTTTTTGATGGAGGATACCAACGAAACACAGTTGCGAGATGTGCCTTGTGTTGCTGATGATGCCCTCAAGGAAGAACTTGGGGATGTGGCAGACAAAGATCAAAACGTTAGTGAAACTCCCCAGCAGCCCCTTCTTCTTGGCCAGGCTAATGGAGTTGCTGGTCACTCTGAAAAGAGGACTCGTGATAAGGTGCAGTTTTCGAGTCCTGAGATTGGTGATGGAAGCGTCAAAAAGCGTAAGACTTGGTTGCTGAATGACCCTGAGGTAACAGAACAGACTGTAATCTCCGGATTGAGTATCACTGTTTTGGTTTTTGAAAGGATATGAGCTTAGTGGTAAAGGTCTTTTGTTTGACAGGCACAGGGAGATGATGAAGCAGGGACGCCAGAAGAGCAGCAGGCGTTTCTCATAGAGTTGGCGACCTTTCACAAAGAGAACTACCTTGATTACAAACCTCTTAAGTTTTATGGGCAGCCTCTAAACGCTCTCAAGTGAGTTCCTGGACAAGTGTTGCTTTTGTTCTTACATTATCTATGGTTAATCAGTGCCTGATTTTTTGCATGTTTTACTTATGCAATGTAGGCTATGGAGAGCAGTTATTAAACTAGGTGGCTACGATGTGGTAATTATCCACTTCTCTAGTTTATTCTTAAACTCCAACATTGCCATTTCATTTTTAGTTCGTTGTTTAAATCTTCTAGGTCATTTAACTTGACTCGTATGATTATTACCAACATTGTGTTTGATTGGGTTGTGGATAACATATGAACTATATATGGGAAAGACTCTCAGAGGAGAGAGATTTTCACTCAAAAGTGATTTTGTTAGGCAGATATGCTAAAGAGTGTTTGATATGCTTTGGGGAAATAAATTTTTGTTTTCCGTTGTTAGCTATATTTGGGAGTTTATATTCAGTGTTTATTGAAGCTTCTTCTGGTATTGAATGTCTATTGGTCTTTAAGATTCCTTTGTTTTTTTTAATGTAATTTAGGTCACCACATCAAAGCTATGGCGGCAAGTTGGAGAATCCTTCAATCCTCCAAAGTATGGCTGATGCTGCCCTTAGACTCTTCCTTAGTCTTTACTGATTCTTCATGTTGGTAACTTGTTACACATTTGGTTTTCCAGGACATGCACAACTGTCTCCTACACATTCCGCATTTTCTATGAGAAGGTGAGTTTCTCTCTTGTGAATAAGCATCATATATATCTATCGGGTCTCTTGTCCTTCTATCTGGTTTAGTGGTCTTATTGCAGTTTAATCTATCTTATTATATAGATATAAGTACATTATGATTTGTGTCTTTTGATTCGATTTGCAGGCACTTCTAGAGTACGAAAAGAGTCTAAGGAAAAATGGTGACCTTAACCTTCCTGATTCAGCATTCAATCTGTCTTCAAGCCACCAGAAAGAGGTAACAATTTCCCCTAAAATAATAGTAAATTACCTTAAAAGTTCGCTCTTCCACTATTTCTCCTTCTCCAAATGTTTTTCTCTTCATTGATATAAGGACTTTGATGTTAGGTCATGAGCCATCAAGGTTCAGGATCAGGCAGGGCAAGAAGAGACTCCGCAACTCGTGCTATGCAAGGCTGGCATACACAGCGCCTTGCTGGATCTAGAGAGTCTGCTGAGACTAGTGTTAAGGTTTCACTTTCAAGTTCTTACCCCCACTTTCCTGATTTTTCACCTGCAGAAGCTTCTTCCCTTGAATCCATAACGATGTTCTCCTTTTTTGGTTTCAGGATAAGGGCTCTAACTCAGCCCCAAAGCATAAGAAACTCAAAAGCATTGGTAAATTTTTTTCTCAAGGCATTTTTTGCTATATTCTTGTTAGCAAGGGTTGCTTAATATTAATGTGTGTTTAAATGGTTTTTTTTTTCAGGGCTGCCAAAGCCCAGACCACAAACTTCCATGGACCTTGTTGTTTCACAAGAAGCAGAAAAACAGTTACGGCAAGCTATTCTTCTCTTCTGCTTATTTGATTTATTCTAACTTTTTTTGTTTTGTTCTTTCAATCCCTCTAAGAAGTAATAGTGTATGAAAACAAAGCACTTGTTGACCTTTTTCTATCTTGAGTCTTGACCCTAAGCACTGTAATAGTAAAATATGATTTTGGCTTCTTAGGTCGGTTGCTGATGTTGTTGATGATGGACCCATTGCTGACTGGGTGAAGATAACTGTCAAAGAAACTGTGAGTTACTTCTGCACCCGTTGCAACAAAACATAGATTGTTTGTTTCCCATCTGGAATCTTACCATATCTGTTTTTTTTTTCCTTTTACTTTTTTGAAAATTCACAGAAGAACTCCTTTGAGGTATTTGCTTTGGTTCCTGGACTTCTTCGCCATGAGGTGAGTACTCCCTTGAAACCCTATTTCTGGAAAGCTAAGTCTTTGAATTTTGTATGAATATTGCATATTACTGTGGCAATACACAGCAAGCACATAGAGAGAGATCTGTTAGCTACCAAAGCAGTACCGTTGACTATTTTTTCTAGGATGTTGATCTGAAGCAGCATAGGTTTTTGGATTGTTTGACCTTTACTTAGCATAGAAACTGGTGTTCTAGTCTCAATACAGGGTTTTGTTGGAGAGATGTCTTTTCTTAGTGAATTCATAGACAGAATCATGAACATCAATTTGTTTTCGTTCTCAGGTTCGAATTCAATCAGATCCAGCTGGAAGGCTGATTATAACAGGAGAGCCTGAGCAGCTTGACAATCCTTGGGGAATTACACCTTTCAAAAAGGTAAAGAACTTTCTTATATATATATATTCAGATATAGCCATTAAACGATATAGAGACCGGTTGTATCAAACTGAGAACTGTCTCTATCATTTCACCAGATTGTTAGCTTACCAGCAAGAATCGATCCGCTTCGCACATCTGCGGTCATAAGCTTGCATGGTCGGGTGTTCATACGAGCTTCATTTGAACAGACTGCTCTTTAAGAGTGCCTCCTTGTTTTTTTCTTTAGAAATTCATTTCGTATCAGAACAATATTGTTAGGCTGCTGAAGCAGTTTTAACTTGTAATTTTAGTGTCAAGACTACATTTAAGAGCAGACAATCAAACATTGTATCTTGCTGTTAGATTTTTCTTTTGTAGATGCTGCTTAAAGCCTTTTAGGATGCAACCAACAATGATATGCTTGGTCCGAAATTGGAATGTTATATTTATGTTTTCTTTATAGATATGAATAGTTTTACCTATCAAATCTACTATAGGTTCTATCATGCATCTTTTCAGGTTCTCATGCTTTTTCTGTTTTCAAAAAGTACTCCTGAGATGATTTGTTTTGAAAAAAAGTGAAAGAAAAGTTTGAAATATTTTGGGGGTGCATATTATTGAAGGGGAAAACAATAGTAACGAGAGAAAAACATTTGACATTTTTCCTGAATCTAAAAGGTTAATGATTATCCCTTAGGAGACATGATAAAAAAATACAAGTTAACTATTTATTTCAATATTTTCATCATGACATAAAATTTAAGAAACAAGAAACCATTAGTTTGGTTTTATCTAAACAATGGTTGATAAAACAACATAATGAATTCCAATACTAGATTAGAAGATTATATATTGTATCAAGTGAATAAACACATACAGGAATTATCTGTAAGTAATTATGTTGCGTGTGTCTTTTATCATGCAGAAAGTTTCCGGAGAAAATTATAAATAGAAACTCAGTTGCGTATCTTCAACTTGGTGTAGCTCAATTGCATGCAAGTCAAATGACATGAACACATGACAATTTGATATTATATATACAAACATACCTACAAAAGTAGGTACTGAAATTCAATTTTATTTATTTTGACGAAAACAATTCTTGCTAAGTGTTTATACTTACAACCAGAATAACATAGAGAGTTAGATGGTTGAATACTACAATAACTAGAAATGGATTTATTTATAAGGGAATCATACTTAACATATATTCATCAAATCTAAATTGCAACTTTGCAAACCCACTTCTCTTTTAATTTGGAATTGATATTGGTTATCTAAAATATTTGGTTATATTTTTTTTTTGTTAGTATATTGGTATCTTTTAAATAAACACCTAAGCTTCATCTTTTGTTCCTAGTCAATAAATCTGTCCCTAGGGAATTGAAACAGTCCTCTTTTTCACATTTCTTGGTAATCAAAACCCTTTTTTGTTATCTTGCAGCAGAAACTGACACTACAAATATGATTCATGTTCCTAGTTAGTTTTCCCAAGTTAAGGTCACTAATTCATATGTAATCAACGTGAATTAACATCTACTTCATGTTTCTACAGTTCTGTAACGGTTGTCTTTAATCATTACCTTGGTCCTTACCTAAAACTTCAAAGCAACATTCTTCGTGATCTCGCCACCAAAATCACTTTATCTTAGTTTTTTAAACCGATACAGTACCCAAATATATTTGAGTCACATATTCTATACTAGCCAATATTAAGGGGGTTTATGGTGTTGGATTTACAACTCTCTCTTAGAAAGCATCGCTCTCATTGGAGCATTGATGCATATATTTTATGCATGCAAGTAACTGGAGTGTTTGAGTGGATAGCACAATAACATGGTCACTCCAAATAACCAAATTAGACATCCATTTGAGATCTTGAACGGTACAAGCGAGCGATTAGATATATTAAACAGTCAAATGATTAAATTATAAGAATAGTAAGCTTTACGTTTTGACTATCTAAGCGCTATCATCTATATAACTAGTGTTCATTCTTATAGATATATTTCGTTGAAGTTTAATAAAGAAGTTGAAGTGAATTTGCATTATACTGCAAATAGTAGTGGGAAATATTTTGGGCTTATGCGTTGATATAAACATCAAAAACTATATATTATACTATGAATGTGGACGCATATTATATTGTATAAAATACTCATATAAATCAACTTATGAGAGTGAGATGTACTCACATCACATATATATATTTCATCAAGAATATGTCGTAAACCTCAAAATTCCTTAAAAGAATCGAACTCGTTATTAAAGTAGACCTATATATCTATCAAATCGAGCTAATTATAAGATTAGTTATAGGGTGCAGCAGGAAACCCTAGCAAAGAAATAAAGAAATACATATATGGAGTCTGGAGAGGTCTTTTTCTAGCAAATAATAACACGAGAGACAAATATGCATTGCTCTAACCTCAAAGACGAGAAGAAAGATAAAAAAAAAAACATTAAAACGCAAATATGCATATCAACTAAAAATAATAATTACCGAAGATCCCAAATGAAAGACGACTCCACAAAATGATTAAAACACATAAGATTTAATTAAAAGGTGGTCTTGAAGGTGTACCAGCTCCCCATCCATGCAAATGAGGATCAGCGGAAAACCCATAACCACCGACATTACCTCCTAACTGTCCCTGACCAGTCACTCCTGACGGCGGAGATGCTGATGGAGCTTGCTGCATCTGCGGTGCTCCTCCTGCTCCTCCATCACCGCCTTCTTCCTCTTCCTCCTCGATAGGCAGTCTCTCGAAAACCGCATTTGAGAACGAAGTAGCCATTAGTATAACCGGAGCTGATGCCACAAGCGGGGCCACGACGACTCCTCCAACCACCTGACCTTGCCCTCCGGCCAGAAAAATCGACAGACCACCAGCACCAGGTGGCGCAGGTGGTGGCAAAACGGTTCCGGTTAACGAAAGAATCTCAAACCTTCCATGTAAAGTCACAACTCCTCCGGCTCCAACGCCAACGCCATTTCCAGAAGTGACTGGCTGACGGAGAGTGACGTTAGAAACGGTGCCGTTTCCTCCTAAAACGGAGACCCCTCTCCCTCTCCGCCTAGCGTAAGTTGAAACACTCTCAACTATGTCAGCTCCTGGAGATACTTCAAGAACATGAGATTTAAGCGCATTGGGGCTATCGCGCGTCACTATGATCGGTGGCTTAGCCTTGTTCTTAGATCCTGGTGGACGTCCACGTGGACGTTTCCCTGGTGCTGAGCTTGATGTAGCCCGGTCTGATGAATCTGGTCCACCCGGTTGATGATGGTCTTTGTTTGAGTGATCAGATTCTCTTGAATCATCCGAAGGCTGCTGGTGCTGCTCGTGTTGCTGCTGATGGCGATGCTGGTCAGTCAAGTTGATCCCGCCTTGCGGTTGAAATTGTTGATGGTGAATCTCCGGTCTGAAGAGGTTATGGAAGTGTCTAGAATTAGCTCCACCGCCTTGCTCGTAACCGCCTTCCATCGCCGCCGTATCTACTAGTTCTCTATCCCACCACTGTTTACTCGCCGGCACAAATCAACTTCTTGATTCTTGATCCTTCTCGCTCATATATTGATGAGAGGTGAGGAAGAGCGTGAAGATATAAAAAAAGAACTCTGACGATCAAGAGGTCTCAAAATTCATCAAGATTTGGAGGAGCAAGAAGGGATGAGAACAGAACTAAATTAAACAACAAGCAAAGAGAAAAAAGGTAACTTATATATGTCAAATGATCTCTCTCTTAGGTTGGGGAGAGGTAAGAGGAAACCCTAGTTAGGTAGCCTGATTAGGGCAAGAGGATGAAGCAGCTTCTTATTGACTACGAGAGATGTCGTATTTTTAGCGACTCTAATGTGCTCTAGAAAAGTAGAGAAAAGCTTGAGATTCATGTGGCGATGGATTTTTGGTCCTCTCATTGAACGAGGAAAGTAAAAGCAAAGGCAGACACCGATAATTTAGCGGAGAAACAATAACCTTTATTTTATTTTTCTATATTAATATAATTTAATATAAATGTGAAATTATGAATATATGTTTTATAAAATGTATATATTACGCACACAACCCGACAAAGTATGTGAGTAAGTGGTTATCTTTGCATTGGATCCCGAAGAAAACGATGGCTTCGTCGAGGTTTTTCTTTGGCTCCATATAAATAAAAGAAAGATTGTGAAATTTTATAATTTGAAAGCCTGAGATAAGATAAGATTAACAGGTGAGGAAACAAAAGAGTCAAAGGACTATTTGTTTATGAGAAACTATAGACAAAATATAGAAACGCATCATTTTCGACAAAAAAATGTCAAGTGGAAGTTGAGTACAAAGATGATAAACGAATCCCACAAAGACCACACTCACTTTAAAGGCGCGTGACTAACATGGAGTCGACCCATCTAAGCTTGAACCTCATCGGACCGTGACTGGGTATCCTAATTTTCAAAATGCACTGCACCCATATAGTAAAACCTAAAGCTCCTTAACGTGGACGCATGTGGGCAAAATTTTTGTGGAACCCCTTTGAAACTGACCGGAACCGTCCATCGTCATGGCTTGTGGGACCCACGAACCATCGTTTTTGTCAGCGCAACCTGCCGAGACTCAGTGCAATGTACTTGAACCGGACACGTTAGCTTAATCCGCACGTGTACAGACAAAAGTCACGTGCAGTCAAAAGGTCAGAGCATGAAAATGAAAGGCAAGTAGTGTGATCACGTGGAGGCGGTCGGAGACATCGGTACTTAGCCAATACCTTATCCAATCGCACTCCTCCGTAATCTATCCAGCTTACCCATATCACAGTCACTCTTCATTAAGGTATTGTACTTTGGTTCTGCTGGATGAGACGGTCCTAATTATAACTCTTAAGTAAAGCTCTTATGAGGTATATATGATCCTACTGATTTAAATTGGTCAACCCCTTTCTCTTTAATTAATCATATAGTATGTATCAATAATTGATACGTCCAGTTAATTATAGCATATATAGAAGTTACAATTCACCCCTTAAACAAAACCTACAATACTAAAAGAAAGTTATAACTCACCACACCAAAAAAAACCTTACCAATGCACACATGTGTCATTATATAAATCGACCGTTGTGTCCTTGACTACCATAAAAGTTATTTCTATCCACAAACCTGGAATAGAATTTTTAGCAAAAACAAAAAAATCTGGAATAAAATATATCCTGACGAAAACTGATAAAACAATAATTAAGGTGATAATGAGTCCGCTAGCTTGTCTAAAGAAATATTAGTAAGATTTTTGAGGCTATGACAACATTAAAATTTAAAGATCCCTAAACTAAAAAAAAAGATCCTAATCCCTTTAATAATAGTTATTAACCCTACTTGATATGACATCATTTCAATTAAATACATGGAAAAACTGATGATTACGGGACACCCATTTATCAGTATTTTTATATCTAATTTGATTTTTTTTTTTGTATCAATCAAACGACAACGCGCCAAATATATATATATTATTTTATTTTTGTAAACTATCGCGCCAAATATATACTTAGAGCATGATTATCAACGTCCCAAAAGCCGTCCTTCGCTATTTTTGGATTAAAAAAAAAAATGAAAAAGGGGATTAATGTGTGGGACGGCCTTAGTTAAGAAGTTTTCTTAACCGTCCCAATGAGACACGTGTCGGCTGAAGGGAGTAAACGAAAAGGGGGTAGGGCAAAATCGAGTCAATTGTGAAACCATGTCTTTCTCGATCTCTCTTGTCTCTCGATCTCTCATCTCTCTTCTCTCTCGATCTCTCATCTCCGTCGCGTTCTCCGGTTATCTCGATCTCCCCACGGTGCTCTTCTCAATCTCTCGGCAGTTCTCCTCTCGATCTCTCGTGGGTTCTCGTCACGGCGGTTCTCCTCGGCGGTTCTCCTCGGTGGTGCCGCAGATGCCATTGACGAATATGTTCGGATGGCTGAAACCACAGCTAGAAAATGTTTGCACCATTTCACTGCGGGGATAATCCACTTATTTGGCGATGAATATCTAAGACATCCAACACCGGAGGATCTTGAAAGACTACTAGCTGTGGGAGAACAACGTGGATTTCCGGGAATGATTGGAAGCATCGACTGTATGCATTGGGAGTGGAAGAATTGTCCTGCCGCTTGGAAAGGAATGTATTCACGTGGAACCGACAAACCCACAATCGTGTTGGAGGCGGTAGCTGGACAGGACCTCTGGATATGGCATGCGTTTTTTGGAGCTCCAGGTACTATGAATGATCTTAATATTCTTGATCGATCACCTGTTTTTGATGAAATAATTAACGGAAACGCTCCGGAAGTCCATTTCCATGTCAACGGAAGGGAGTACGATTTGGGTTACTATCTTGCCGATGGTATTTACCCGAAATGGGCTACTTTTATTCAATCAATCCGACTCCCACAAGGTCCAAAACCTTGTTTATTTGCTAAAAGACAAGAATTCGTGCGAAAAGATGTTGAGCGTGCCTTCGGAGTCCTGCAAGCTAGATTTGCGGTTGTTAGAAATCCTTCTAATTTATGGGATAAAAACAAATTAGGAAATATTATGAGAGCATGCATCATACTCCCTAATATGATTGTCGAGAATGAACGAGATTCCTACCTCCGCACATCAGAATTTCAACAAGGAAAAGATGATGATCCCAGTTTTGTAGTCAGACGGACTACAAATATCCGTACTACATTGGGACGTCGAGCAGATGTTCGGGATACAGCAGGCCATCTACAATTAAAAGAAGATTTGATCGAACATATTTGGGATAAATACGGACATTTACCAAATTTACCAAATGATATGTAATTTTTATGTTTGTATGAAATTAATAAAATGTGTGTTTGTTTTTTATTAATAAAATGGGATGTAAAATGTTTGTAATTTTCTATTAAAGTAATAATTTAGTTTGTTCTTATATGTGTTATTAAATTTAAAATGGAATTTTGTCTTAAAAAAATTAAAAGTTAAGGACCCAGAAAAAGTCCCACCAATAATCATCATTTTAACAAAAAGTCCTTAACAAAGTCCTAATCTACAAATAATAATTAAATACTCTAAGGACTTATCAATTGGGACAATTGATAATGATGCTCTTAGCAGATATTATCTAATCAGTTATCCCTATATATGTATTGTAACAACATACCAAAACAAAATTGTCATCTCAACGCTTATCTCTTTTTTTTTTTTTGTCGTCTGTATTATAATGGCAAAAACCCAAGGAGGATTTTACAAGATTAAGGTCATCCAGGCCCAGCCATATTAAAACAAAAAAACAAAGAGGCCCACAACGGCCCAGCCAGGAAGAGTCCAAAGGAAGAAGGTGACGAGACTGGCATCAGGTTGAACGAGAAGCGCAGGTCATGCGCGGTAGGGACACGTGCCAAGCGAAAGCGCCACCCTTCTTCACCGACTTGCACGTCATCGTCGGAATTCAAATCGGCGTTTCACCGGACACACCGGAAACAGAAACCCGTTCAATGAAAACCGACGAAGACGATGATTGGAAGTGAAAAGACTTCGATAACAACTCCTTAATCTTCAACACCGGACCGTCAACCACCGGAAACTTCAATCGACACCGCCGAGAGTAAATCCAGTAGCAGAACCACCGTCGTACCAAAGACTAAACCAAACGGTCTCTGCTTAGAGAAAACGCTTCAACCACATACGATCGAGAATTAAGGATCCGATTCACAATCAGATCTGAGAACGAAACTCTTTCGAATCAGGAAAAGCTCAAGCGGAGAGAGTAGACAAACCGGAACATCCGGATATAAAGCCGCCGTCATCACCAGAGGATAAGGTGCGACGCAGAGACTAAAGCCGGCCGCCAAACACCTGAAGAGAAAGCGTTTACGCCAGAACCAAAAATCGGCCGACCACCGAAAAAGGTGCGACGCCGGAAAAGAGACCCACAAGAGTGAAGATACGCCGGATAACACTAGACTGAGGTTTGGTCTCATCACTTTCCTCCGTGAAAGATGGATATCTCTATGTTACTTCAATTTAAAAGTTCAAAAAATTACGATGCATGTTAATTTTGTACCGGTAAATAAAGAACGGCCACTATTGTCAGTCCTGATCTTCAAATATGTTCGTCAATGTTGTGTTGATAGTTCAAAACCCACCGACATTAGTTTTTGTAGATGATAGCTATCGATACTAGATAAATTTACGTTTCAAAGATAATAATTAGAACCAACAAGATCAATCAACAAGTATAATCCAACTCTTTATATCAAATTATCAATCAAATCATACTTTATTTGGCTTGTAGCACGGAATCTAACATGGGTTGCTTTGTATACATAGAAATGAATATAAAGTATATTGACCTACAAGGCTACAAACGTGGATATATTGTAATATTATGAATAACTTTGCTTTTGTCAGAAAGAAACTTTTGCTATTGCTATATACAGTAACAAAAATTTGAACCAAAAATATATATATATATATTGGCAACAAAACATATAAAGAACTATTACAATTCTGACGTTTTTTTTACTTTGACTTTGACATGTTATTACATATACAATTAAGAAAACTCTACAATTAATAAGATGAAACTTTATTTTATTGCTCCTATCAATTTGGAGATCTTGGTATCCCAAATATACTTTTGTTTGCTGTAATTAGTGTATACCATTTTTTTTTACAACGACAATGGTGGCCACGATTTAAGAGGAGCTACTAAAATCAATTAAACTAGTGGTCTCCACTAGATTTTATAATATAAACCAGAAATCACGGATCAACCTTTTTGACAAATGCCTAATCCCATTCTCACAGGCTATCGCGACTTGTGATCTGCCACTACCTCATCCACAAATTTTAAAAAGTATTAATAATCATAAAGCTGGGGA